>NC_135531.1:188175510-188782854 GCF_045843805.1 Urocitellus parryii | reverse complement strand
AGAAGAAAGGTGGGACACATACTGCACAAGTCCACCGCCTCTTCCCTGGGGCCTTTTATCAGTTCTCTCCACAAAGGTGTCTTTCCTCTTTCACTGGGCGAGAATACTACACTGGTTACTAATCCTGTCTTCTCTAGGTTTTGCATTTAGGCTTAAACAACATTATGCTTTGTGCTTTTGTTTTTTTTAGTCTTTACAGTTTAGAGATCTTTCTCTTTATATATTTTTTAAAATTCTTTTTTAAAAAGAGATGGTGATCAGTATACTATGAGAGGGTCTTGGATCTGTATAAATTTCCAGGTTCACATTGATTAAATGATGAAATGAGAGCCAGATACCTAAATTGAGACTGTGAAATAGATGCAATTCTTATGAAATTGCTAAGTTAAATGGAACTGAAAAGTAAACTTCCTGTTAAGCTTAGATCCGGCTTGAATAACCTTGTAGATGATAAAAGGAATAGAAAAAAAAAACAAAACAAGAATTGGGATAATCTCAAGTAAGACTCAGAATAATCAGTGATGATGTTGAATTTTGCTCTGTGTCAGGCACTGTCACTTCATCTGATTGGTACATGGAATCCATGAGCTAGGTGTTACTTTGAGCATCCTAAACAAGGGATCAGACAGAATCAGGCGGGGCTAGACTTTCTGGGTCTTGTAAGTGTGAAGGTTGAGAGTCAGGCCTCTGTGTCCAGCAATTCTGTCTCTACTGTCCTTCAGGCATTGTCCCTTGTCCTCTTACTCTGTGGCGTTTTGTTTTCTTTTTGTGCACAGTAGCCAGTGGTGCTTTTATCACTGAGCTATATCCCAAATCCTTTTCATTTTATAAGTTTGAGATGGAGTCTCACTAAGTTGTCCAGGCTGGCCTCAAACTTTTTATCCTCCTGCCTCAGCCTTCTGAGTTGCTGGGATTATAAGTGTACACCACTGTGAAGTATTGGCCACCTTCATGCTTTGGGGATATGTTAGAAAAGAATTGCTGATAATAATTTGGCCAGGAAGGGTAAAATAGCAAGGGCTAAGGGAAACAGCTATTGGGTTAAAACAAACAAACAAACAAACTTTTTTTTTGTGGTGGTGGGGTGTGGACCTGGGATTGAACTGAAGGGCACTTAACCACTGAGCCACATCCCCAGTCTTTTTGTATTTTATTTTGAGACAGGGTCTCAATGAGTTGCCTGTGCCCTCACTAAATTGCTGAGGCTGGCTTTGAACTCGTGATTATACCTGTAATCCCAGTCTCCTGAGCCTCTGGGATTACAGGTGTGTACCACTGCATCTGGCCCTTTTTAAAAATAATATTCTCTTTGAAATAAGAACTTGGCATCTGCATAACTTCCATGATTTCTTGACTTTCTGATCTTGGCCAGAATTTCACATTATTATTTTTTTGCTCAATTTATGTCATATTTCTTCTGTCAGTGACAGACCCACAACCTATACCCTTTCACAGCTTTGTGCTGCTCTTCAAACATGCCAGATATGTTCCTACCCCCAGATTTCTGTACTAACTCTTCCCTATTCCAGGAACACACTTCAGATATTTGTGGTTTACTTCAGGTTTCTGCCCACCTTTATATTTCATTGTAACTCATGGCACTGCTTGACATTAAGTCATACACACTTTGTCCTCCAATATCTGAGGGGTATTGGTTTCCCGATGCATGCCATTTACATCCTTCCAAATACTTTTAAATCATTTCTAGATTGCTTCTAATACCTAATACAATATAAGTACTGTGTAAATAGTTGCTGTATATTTATTTAAGGATCAATAACAAGAAAAAGTGGTCTGTAGATATTTAGTATAGACACAATTTTTTTTTTAATTGCAGTATATGATTTGTTTAATCCCAGTTGTGGATACAGAGGGTGGAATGTATTTCTTTATTGCATGTTTCTCCTGTAAGCACATCAACTTCCCACTATCTCCTCAGCCCCTAGAGCAGTAGTGGCAGCATGATGTAGGTGCTCAGTGATCATCTTCAATAAATGGACCTGTTTGTTAATCAGGAGAGTGATTTGAGTTGGTCAGTCCATTAGAATGTATATTTTTCTGCTTTGACTACCATAACAAAATACCACAGGCTGTGTGGCTTACATGGCAGGAATTATTTTCTCACATTTCTGGAGCCTGGAAGTTTTAGATCAAGGTGCAGTAGGGTTGGTTTCTGGTTAGAGTCCTCTTCCTGACTTGGAATCTCACATATCTTCACATTAGGGGGTTGGGGAGCTCTGACTTTTATCTCTCCTTATGAGCGTTCTATTCCCATTACCAGGGCTCCACACACATCATTTGATACAGATGTAATTACTTCCAAATACCATCATGCTGGGGATGAGAGCTTCAGCATATGAATTTTGTGGGAACAAATATTTAATCCACAACAGAAGGTATTTTCTGGTAAGGGGAATTAGACCCTCTGAATCCCTTTGTAACTAGGGCAATGGTACAGCAGATGCCTACACATAAGAAGAATCCTGCTGAATTTCAAGGAAACAATGCCCCTACTGTGACTTGTTTTAGCCCACTTACCTCTCCTCATCTTGTCTAGTCACATCCTCACCCTGGTTTATTATCTTTGCCAGTGTCCTAGGCACACCTTCAGGAAGCATGATTTGGTAAAGTCAACTCAGGCCAAAAAGGTTATTAAAAACAAAGCTGGAGGGAAAGGTGGAGGGCAAGAGAAAGCTGCTCCCTCGCCTTTTATTTTTTTTAAATTTGAGATGGAGGTGGATCTCAAAAGTTGCTGGGGCTGACCTTGAATTTATAATCCTCCTACCTCAGCCTCTGGAGTCACTGGGATCATGGGCATGCTCCACAGTGCCTGTCTCTAGAGAAACCTCTTTTAAGCAGAGTGCCAGGGATCAACTGAGGAGTAATGGAATTAGAAAATCACCTCTGTTAGGAACAATCAGTGTCATAACTGATATAAGCAAGGATCGGCATTGGGTGTCAAGACCTTTGGGGAAAAGATTGTGGGGAAGCAAGATCACCCCACAGATTACTTATCAATTGCAAAGGAGAAGATGTACCTTTGTAGCAACAAAATCTGGTTGCCACCACACCTTTGCATTATCAACAAGGAGACAAACTGGTATCCTGAGGTCTAAGCAGCCATTGCCAAAAGTGTATAACCTGGATCTAGTCATGAGAAAATAATCAGGTAGATTCAGATTGTGGGGTGTTCTATAAAACATCTGGACAGACCCTCACAAACCCCTAGGTCATTAAAGACAAGATATCGGAGACAAAATTAGAGGAGATCAAAGAGACATGACTACTAAAATAACAATGTGTAGTCATGACTGAATTCTACTGAGAAACAATTGGCTCTAATTGATGTTTTGGGGACAGCTGGGGAAGTTACATTTGGACTGTATGTTAAATAATATCACATATTACTGAGAATGACAATGATATTATGGTTAGGCAGAAGAAAGTTCCTGCTCTTGAAAGAAACACTGAAGTATTTAGAGTTGAAGCATCATGTAGTTGGCCTCTGATTTTCAGACGGTTTAGAAAACACATTTGTAAGTAGACAATATAAAGCACCCATAGCAAAATGATGAATCTAGGTAAAGGGTCTATGTGTGTTCATTGGACTATTTCAACTTTACTGTTAGTATGGAAACTTTAAAAGCAAAAGATAACTGAATGGAAACGAAATAACTGAATGGATAAGATAACTGAATGGAAAAGAAAGAGCAGAAGGCATGGTTGAAAGGAGGCCACACACAGGGAGGACAGCACATGCAGACAGGCCTGTGCCCAGCTCCTTCCAGCCCTTTCGGCAGTGACTGTGACCTCTCTTGGTATTCTTGCACACCTTTTTCTGGTTGCAGGTCACTTTCTCTGTTCTCCCCTAGGCTTCCTTATAACCTTTCTGCTTCAGCAGTATTCTCAGCCAATTCTCCCAATTGCAAGGTTCCTGAGAGTAAAAGGAAAGTTGTCCACCCACTAGGGCACCAGATTGCTAGCCAACCAGTTCATGGGCCATCTGAAGCCCAGGTGCCCCCTGCATGCCAGTCAACAGTAGACTGGGGCCACTGGGACAGCTCATGTCAGTTGGGCCTGCCCCAGGTGGAGGCTGTGGACAGGTTACAGAGCACACACTCTGAACCATGTGCAGGACAGTTGGCTAGCATAATCTGCACCCCCTTTTTCCTGATTATATAAGTAACACATGTTCATCATAAAAACACAGATGATCACTAGGCACAGTGGGAGGAGGCTGAGCCCAGGTGTTGGAGACCAACCTAGGCAACATAGTAAGACCCCGTCTCAAAAATGTAGATGATAATGAAAAGCACTTGGGAGGCAGTGACAGAGAGCCTGGGCTGAGCATCCAGACTGTCTTGAATTCATATCATAGCCTTTATTTCCTGTGTGTCCCTAAATGACTTTAGTTCTCTGGGCCTTAGTGTGCTCATCAGAAGAACAGAGCCAGAGGAGAGGCACCACAGTGGTTGTTGTCAGGAGGAACTGCAACCAAGTAATACGTGGAAGGCACTTGGTATGACATAGGCACCTACGAAGTGCCGATCACTCTTACTATTCCTAAAAGCAACCTGAAGTAACCCCACATTCTGCAATGTTTTTTTCCTGTCTGCTTTGGCCTCTGATATTAGGATTTGTAAAATGAATATTTTAAAAAAATATGCTTGCAATTTGTTTTTCTCCCCACTGATGTTGTATATAACACATCTCCAACATACGTAGAGGGTATTCCAGGAGATGGATGTTCTGTTTTTTCTTTATAGCTTCAGAAGAGGAGCACCCCCAAGACATGAGGGTCGTGCCCCACCCAGAGGAAGGGATGGTTTTCCTGGTCCTGAAGACTTTGGTCCAGAGGAGAATTTTGATGCCTCTGATGAGGCAGCCAGAGCACGAGATCTCAGAGGCCGAGGTCGAGGTGCCCCACGAGGTGAGCAGTGTGGAGGACACCTGGTCTGGAGGGACAGGTGGTTGTGAGCACAGCTGGACAGTCTGTGAGCACAGTATTGTTTGCTCTGCTTTGTAGGAGGAAGGAAAGGTTTACTTCCCACCCCTGACGAGTTCCCTCGCTTTGAAGGAGGACGGAAGCCAGACTCCTGGGATGGAAACCGAGAGCCAGGTGGGGAAGAAGTGCTTGTTGAATGTCTCGGGCTTACACTAGACCAACAGTTCACAAAGTGGGGCCCAGGAGCCCTCCACATCCTGTCTTTTCCAACTTGCATCTCCATGGTGGCCGAGTTGCCTTCCTGTCTTTCCAACACGACATTTTATCTTAGTAGATAGAATGTAGAAGTATTGGGAGAATCCAGCCTTTTTTCTCTTAAGCCAAACAGGAAAGGGACTTGTTTAAATATAAAATAATACCACTCTTTTCACTGAGTTTTCTTGTTTTGGAGAATAAAGTTAAATGAATTGAAAATTGGTTTTAATTGCTAACACTGTAAATATAAGTCTCATTAAGGGAATCTGTTTGGGTCCCTCAACAGTTTTTAAGATTGTAGGATGTTCTGAGGCTAAACATCTGAGAATCACTTACCTGAACTATATTTTCCTTCAGGTGCATTGATTTCTAATCTTGGCCTTTCTTATGTAGTTATGGTGTGACTTACACCTGGCCTATTAAGCATATGTTTCCTGTGTGAAACGAATGGTGGTTCTCAAGTTCCTCTGTGTCTTCTGTGGTATCATTTCCATCGGCTTTTGGTCACAGCTTACTATAATGTCATTATCAGATTCTTAGCCTCATGGATCTATGTTCTTATTTCAGGACCAGGTCATGAACATTTCCGTGATGCTCCCCGCCCTGATCATCCCCCTCATGACGGTCATTCCCCAGCCAGCAGAGAGCGCTCTTCTTCTCTACAAGGCATGGACATGGCATCCCTGCCACCCCGAAAGCGCCCCTGGCATGATGGGCCAGGCACTTCTGAGCACAGAGAGATGGAGGCCCCAGGGGGCCCTTCTGAGGACCGAGGAGGCAAAGGTAAAGAGAGGCTAGTGATTCCAGTTCAGGAGTTGCAGTGGGAGGGAGGCCTGGTCTGTGCCTGTCCCATGTACTCCTCCTAGGGTACCTCGGGTCTGTTCTCCATTCTGACCTCTGGGGCTAGGCTCTGAGGAGGCATATGCTCCCAAATGTGGTGCAGATGAAGGTTTGCTTGGGTTCACATCACAGATGGATGGAGCAGCCTCTGGTGACTGCAAACTCAATCCTGCAGTCTCTGGTTACTTCTGGGAATCTCTGGTTTGTCACGGTTTCCACTTCAGCTCTTTGCTGAAGGGTCTCCACACTCTCCCTCTGCCAGACTTGCTTTCTGGAGACTCCTCATCTGATTGGCCTCCACTCATGCCTGCTTGGAGCCCTCATGTGTGTCCTCAGCAGAAGGGGATGAGTTATCCTCTTCCAGCTTCAGTGTTGCTTTTTTCAGCTTGAGCCAGAGAGGACATCGCTTACGCTCAAATCACAAGACTTGGAGGAACATGGCCTGCAGGAGGTTTTTCCAGGACGGCAACAGATTCTCTTTACACCTCAAAACATTGAATCTTTATCTTAAAGAAGGTGGTGATATCTTAAGCCAGGAGCAGTAGTTATGGAATGTTAACCACAAGTCTGGCTTCAGGTTGAGCTGGGCAGTGGCATATGTGGTGTGGTTTGGGAAAGACAGCTGCTTAGTGTCCTAACATCATGTGCTTCCTGCCCCAAGTTCATTTGCCTTATGTTTGCAGTCCCCCCATTACAAAGTTCTGCCTTCTTTCTTTTCTTTTCCTTTCTTTTCTTTCCTTTCCTTTCCCTTCCTTCCTTTCCCTCCCTTCCTTCCTCCCTTCCTTCCTCCCTCCCTCCCTCCCTCCCATTTTTTGGTGCTGGGTTTTGAACCCAGTGACACTTAGTCTCTGAGCCACATTCCCAGACTTGTTTTGTATTTTATTTAGAGATGGGGTCTCGCTGATTTGTTTTAGCACCTTGCTAAATTGTTGAGGCTAGATTTGAACTTGTGATCCTCCTGCCTCAGCCTTCAGAGCTGCTGGAATTATAAGTGTGCGCCACTGTGTCTGGCTGCCTTTTGTTCTTGACAGTTGTTTGGGTCTTCTCAGAGCAAAACCCTCAGAAATTACTTATATAGCCAAGTGTAGTGGTGCATCTGTCAATCCCAGCAGCTTGGGAGGCTTGACACAGGAGGATCGCAAATTCAAATCCAGCCTCAGCAATTTAGTGAACTTAGTGGGGTCCTAAGCAACTCAGTGAGACCCTGTCTTTCAATAAAATACAAAAAAGGGCTAGGGATGTTCAGTGGTTAAGGCCCCTTGGTTCTACCCCTGGTAACCCCACCCCCACCCGCCCAAAATACAATGAGTCATGTATCACCAGATCTTGCCCACTCAAATAGATATCTTGTTACTAGTCTTGGATGAATTCTTGGGCACTCAGGACATCTTTGCATGTTCCCTGGCTAAGGACATGTAGCTGGTGTGGAAATGATATACATGATGGCATCTCTGCCCAGCTACCCTCCAGTCAGCCTGTGCTGCTTTGTGAGAAGAGAAGCCATAATATTTGGTCAGCTCCCTTGATCTTGCATCTCAGCTACATTCAGCTTCTGTTCAAAATTTCAAGATAAAGTTGGCATTAGTGATCTGAGAGCACATTATGGGAGAGATGGGACCAAATACTATCATTTCATGAGAAAAGTTTTTTTAAAGACAATTTTAGGGCTGGAGTTGTGGCTCATTGGTAGAGCACTTATCTGGCATGCATGAATGAGGCCCTGGATTCTGCCCTCAGCACTGTATATAAATAAATAAATAAACAAACAAATAAATAATCAATCCATTGACAACTTAAAAATATATTAAAAAAGAGAGAAAATTTTAATAATACCTAACATTTTTGTGTCTGAGTCTGAAACAAGCCCATCCCTAGGAGAAATAATTTTGAGAGGCAGTGTTTTTCTTTTTATTTTTCAAGAAACATTCTATTTTATAAACTGTGTAAAAGGAAGCCAAAGCACCAAATGTTATGGGACAATCAGAGTCAACGCTGAGTCTAGCTGGAATCTTGTTATTAAGAGCAGCAGTGGTTTGTGTATCTTAGTTGCTTCCAGAGTTTAGTCACTACTTTTGAAACCTTTCCTCAAACACCCCAATGCACAAGAGAGTGAAGATACACTTCCCATAGTTTGGGCACCTGGCCCAGTGTATTATGAATTTCCCTGGGGTGCTCCATACTTATCTCTTGGCTTCCTGTCATCTGCAGCACAGCTTTGGGGGACCGTGGCCTCGAGCCAGGATGGGATGAAGTAGTGGTCAGGAAGAGGCAGAGGCATATCCATTAGACATTCCTGAAGTGGTCCACTGTCATTATACAGTGAAGTTTGTGCTAGAGTTATTGATAAGCAATCTCTAATGTAAAAAGTCACGTTTGATATCAATGTTTCATTTCAGGCCGAGGAGGCCCGGGACCTTCTCAGAGAGTGCCAAAATCTGGGCGTTCCAGCTCTTTGGATGGAGACCACCATGATGGATACCATAGAGACGAACCTTTTGGGGGTCCTCCAGGCAGTGGCACCCCTTCTCGAGGGGGCCGGAGTGGCAGTAACTGGGGTAGAGGGAGCAACATGAACTCTGGCCCACCAAGGCGAGGTGCTTCAAGGGGTGGTGGAAGGGGTCGGTAGAAGTGGGTACTAGGCCTCTCTGGACAGTATTTAAGAACTTGTGGACTTACCAAGTGAAACACAAGGAAGCCCGCACTATTGTAGCCCTGAACTCTTCTGGGGTAGCTGAGTCCCAGGAGCTCCTCATGAGGTCTTCAAGATGAAGAGACTGCTGCCAGCTACCCAGAGTAGCTAGACTTGTTTTGTCCTGTCCACCCTCATTGCCCTAACTCCCAAGTTGTTTTTGTGAAGATAAAGCTGGAATCTTTTTTTTTTATTTTTAAAGTGTCACGAGACATGGAACACCTCCACAACTTTAAGTTCATGTCCAATTGGAAATTTGTTTCTATATATGTACAGTTTGTCAGAGAAAAAAACATTAAGTTGTTTTTGTATGAATACAGAATGTGATTTACGCAAGAATTAACAGAAAACCAGTCGTGAAGTGCTTGCCTTAAGGAAATCTTTGGTTTCCGTTGTATCTAATCTGCTGAGGGTCATACAGTTATTACTGATGTAAATGAGGAGACTTGAGACTTGAGGGAACAGGTAGGTTATCTAATTTCATTTGTGAACTTGGTGCTTTTTAACATTCTATCTGAATATTCTTTCATACCATTTTTATTGTACAGTGAGGAATACTTTAATGTAGTTCAAAAGCCTCAGACATGCTCTGACAGATGGAAAATTATACTCAAGAACAAAATCTGGCTGTCCAACTATGGGCTCTTGGGTACATCTCCCGGTAACCACACTTTAGATTTGAATTGCTCTGTTTTGATGAGAAAAACCTGGGTTTAAGTTAGAGGTTAACTACATACATCCTTTTGAAAACTTTAAAGCCATTTCACACACTTAAGCTGAGAAGGAAGGGACTGAAATATCTGTTTTGCAAAACCTTAATTCTTCCATACTAGCTTTGTGGAAATACCAGTGTTTAAAGGAGAGAATAGTTTTTAGAGTAAGCTAAAACGTTCTTGTCAATGGTGAATTCCTGTCATGTATTTAAGAAATGTTTGGTTTAATTTGGATTGAAAGTCAAAAATTCAGTTAGACCACTTGTTATGCTGGTGATTTTATAGTAAACTTTTTATTACTAAAAGGGCAGTCCTGTAGCTGTCTTAACATCATTATATTGCCAGCTTCAGTTTGGCAATGGAGACAGACAGGTGTACTTGGCAGGCTTAATAGTGCTGGAGTCTCAGTGGTTGCTCAGGAAAGGGACACTGACATAGTTGGATAGCATACAGAAATAGGAACTGGCTGTATTAGTGGGAAAAATGATAAAGGCCAAGTTTTTTCTGTGGTGTGAGAAAAATGTCAAGTACATTTTTGGGTTATTACAACCTAAAGATTCCAAGTAAATAATTCTCATTTTACTTCAAAATTAAAAACATTTACCCACACCCTACTATTAACACACTATTAGGAGAATCAGCATTGCTTTAGGTTTATGGATATTCTTTATTTGTCCTCCACTTGTATAGCATTAGTAAAAGAAATCATAATCAAATTCCAGGAAGCTAAAAGGATCCAAAGACCAAATCCTCATAGAAATTAGGTTCCCTTCCTTCATGTGGAATTATTAGCATTTAGAGTTTAACTTTATAACTGGTTCCTGGGAAAGCAGATACCCAGATCACATTTTGAGAATGAATTTAGAGAAAAACAGAAATCTCTACATTATACATTTATTAAAATACTCAGAAATATAGTATGTATGGCATTTTAAAACATCATTGTCCAAATAAATACAAGATAAGGTGCTTTGAAAACAAGATTTTCAATGAATTGGGAAAATGCTGGACATTTTTGGTTTTTTGCTGTACTAGGGATCCACCCAGGGCCTCGGGCATGCTGGGCAAGCTTTCTACCACTGAGCTACATCCCCAGTTCTTTTTATTTTATTTTGAGACAGGATTTAGCTAAGTTGTCTAGGCTGACCCTGAATTTGGGATTCTCCTGCCTCAGCCTCCCAAATAGCTGAGATTACAGGCATGTGTCACTGTGTCAGGCTGAAAACAAGAATTTTTAAAATCCTGGCTTAAGAACTATATAAAAATATGTCAAACACTAAAATCCTCAGCCATGCATATTCTAGAGAAATTTAAAACTAGAATAGAAATTTAACTAGGGGACTAGAAAGAGCACTCAATGGCACAAGTCTTTCCCATTGTAAAAATAACTTACTCCTGAAAACTTGAATGTACCTTTTTGAGGTAGACAACCCTATTTATTAATAGGGGAGGAGGCAGTATTAGCAAGTACTAAGCGGGGTGGTAGCTCACAAGCCCACCTGTGGATGTTGGTCACTTCAGTCAGTATCATATCTTGGGGAAGGGCTCAGGACATTATCAGGACAGAAAAATGTACATTTGGGGACTGGAGGAAGAAGCAGTGCTCTTCTGCTGCTTGACACAATATGTTAGGGCAACACTGGAATCTGGTCCCCCCAAAAACAATTATTTTCAAACTGCGCAAGCCAGGGCAACTTTTTAGTGCATTTGGTGGTTATCAACTTTGGCTGAAATGGAATCATCAGAGGAGCTTTAATGTCAATGCCTGATCCCACCTCCAGAGATTCTGAATGAATTTATTTAAAGTGTTGCTCTTCAAGTAATTCTGATGTGCCAGTTAAGTGTAAGAACCATTGGCACAGAACTTTTAAATTCTAAATATATTTTACTAGTTTATAGTTAATGGTAAAACCTGTAGTTTTTCTGGACCCCTGCTTTCTGGCAATAAATTTAGTAGGAAAAAGTAACCACTGAACCTAAGACAAAGTATATATGAAAAGCATTTTACACTGTGTTAGGACCATCATGGAAATTGTAAACTACAGGCTAGGATTATAGCTCAGAGGTCCAGCACTTGCCTAGCACATGTGAGGCACTGGTTTCTATCCTCAGCACCACATAAAAATAAATAAAAGTACTGTGTACATCTACAACTTAAAGGAAAAGACAAATAAACTGTAAACTGCTTTAAAAATGAAATACAATTAGAAGTGATAGTCTGCAGAAATCCATAATTTCCAACAAATATGGGAATTCTAAAAGTAGAATTACCTTCCTGTTCCCAGGATTTGCTAGCCCAGTTCTGCACTGAGACCTCTCCAAGGTTTACCAGCATCTTCCTGGATACCAGGCAACTTGGGGCAGAAAATGTCTCTTTTTTTCCCCTACTTTCATATCTAATTCAGGACGAATTTTCCTTTAATGTTACATAAGGCAACAAATTTACAATTTCTCTTAAAACAGTTCACCTCGGTTTTTTCCTTAACTAATTACTTTTTTAAATCCAGTGGTTAAATGTAATGCTTAGATTACATTAGATTACTCTTCTGAGATTCATTTACACTGAAGACTGAGGGAAAATAATTTCCAAGTCTTAGGTACAGCCACCCCCCCCCCAAAAAAAAGCTATTGTAGCTCAACATCTACCACTGGATTTAAAAAAAAAATGACAAAATAAAAAGTTAAGCCTGAGAAAAACCACAAAAACAACTAATGCAAAGAGCCATTCCGTTTTTACTCAGCTCAATCTAAAATCACAGTGCAAAAAGAACTTCTAAGAGCAGCTTCACAGCACCAATTCCACGACAAAACTTCCTTTTCAGAGCACATGCTACTCAGGATAGCACGAAACGGTGAGATCAGGACCACCGGAAACCGCTGGTGTCGCAGCTTGAAACAGCTGCTAAAGGTTTACACTCGCCAGCACCGTCTGGACGACGCCTTCGCCCTAAGCGGCAGGTGTCATTAGGACGTTCTGCGGTGGTAGAGTCCGGGAGTGGACGGGTGCAGTCTTTGGCTCGGCAGGCGCCGGGTTCTGGGAAGGTTCTGCGTCGTTCCCTGACGGCGCAGGTCCAGGACTCACACCGGCAGCGCATTAGCTAGGCCTGCGCGGCGGCCCAAGCGACCGAGCGCCAGGCGCAGCGCGGTGCCACCGCCCCACGGCAGCAGGCTAGCCAACCAGGCCAGTAGGGCGGCCACCTGCGCGCAGGCGCCCAGCGCAGTGAGCGGCGTACTGCGCAGACCCATTGCCGCGTACAGAGTGGCTCCCAGCGCGGCCGCGTAGACCAGCGCGGGCCTCGACGGCGTCTCCTCGCAGCGTAGCAGACGTCCGCACGCCGCCCCGCCTCGCAGTATCGCGCCGCCTGCGAGAGCCAGCACCGAGCCCAACGACCAGAGCAGCGCGAATTTGCGCGCGCGCAGCAGCAGCACTGGCGCGTAGAGTGCCGCCAGACAGAAGCAGAGCGCGGCCAGTAGCAGACAGGCTCCACCCGCAGCCAGCTGCTGGCCGCGCGTCACGCTCGGCAGGCACGCCTGGCTCGCCGCCGCCGGCTCCGTGTGACTTCGCGGCCACGTCCACCGCAGGCCAGCGCGGCCAAGCCACGCTCCCGTCGGTCCGACCCCTGCCGCAGGCTCTTCAGCAGTCTCCGAAGCGAGTAGCTGCTCCGCTTCCGCCGGCCTGCCCGCTTTGCTCTGCGACAGGTAGTCCTGCAGCTGGCGGTGGAGGTCTGCCATCTCCGACGGGACGGCGACGGAGAGGAGCGCTGTCACGCGCTTCCTGCTTTCCTCGTTTGCGGCAGCAGTGGCTTGGCCAGATGGCGGCGGTTGGTGGACTCTGCGGAAGGGGCGGGGCCTGTAGCGCGCGTGGCCGGTGGCGCGCGTGGCCGTGCAGGGCAGTCTCTGTGCAGACTGGAGCAGTCTCGAGGTCTGGTCTGCTGGCCCGCCCCGCACCTCTTGCCAGTCGTTCTCTCAGTGCCTGAACCGGTTCTTTGGATTGTAGCCGCTGGACGAGTCCTGGCAGCATTAAATGTTGGGGTGTGTGGCACACAAGGTACCCTTCTGGAAATACTGTCCAGACTGTCAATGGCTACATGGGCTGCTATACTGTGGTATGGAGGGATCTCGTTTCTTACTGCAGCACGCACATCTAGTTATCTCAAAATAAAGTTTTAAAAACGTTTAGACCCACAGAACTAATTTGGTTTCTTTGGGAACCAGGTCACAGTTGATAAATGAACGGTTAACACCCACCTCGACCTTGCTTGTCTTCTGGTCTTGGTTTGGGCCAGAGGCCTGGCAAGATCCTCGACCTCTCTACATCCCATGTGCAAGATGTGGTGGTTCCTCTGCCTCATACCTGGTTTGGGTCTTCAGTGCCTCAGCCCCATCTCCTGACTGATCGCTTGCTTGGTCAGTCCCCTGTGTTCTGCAACTTTTCTCATAACATCTTGGAGTGTTCCTTACACCCAGGCCACACCCTCCGGCCTCCTAGGCCTGCTGCTTTTTGATACCTTCTGCTACTTCTTTTAAACTTAGGTGTACTTTCTGAAAGCAAATACAAAAAGAAAAAGGGATGCAGAACTCAACAGATCGTCGATGCTCTATTAAGCAATGGAGGAGCACATTTTCTCTTTTTTTAAATATTTATTTTTTAGTTTTTTTAGGTGGACATAATATCTTTATTTTGTTTTTATGTGGTGCTGAGAATCGAACCCAGTGTCCCTTGCATGCTAGGCAAGTGCGCTACCACTTGAGCCACATCCCCAGCCCCAGAGGGGCACATTTTTCAAGGGGAAAATGGAGATGGGATACAACAGGGCGCTGAGTAAATTTTATAGGGTTTCGCAGGGCCAGGTCACAGGAAGAATTTTGTCTATTCATAAAGTGGTGGACTCATTTAGGACAGGGCGAGTAGGGAGAAGTAGGTAAGGGAAGTTCCCTGGGACCTGTTCTTTTACTGGGGACAGCAAGTTCAGCTATAGGTGGGGTCCACCTACGAGTCCCTTCAGAGCTTGCCCCATTTGCCTTTCCTGCATTCCCTCTGGCTGAGGCCTGAACTTCTAGTGTATTCTACCGCATTGACAAAAGCTCCAGTTCATCACAGACATCACCCCACACACCTGGCAGGAGGGTACTTAGGGGAACAGTTGTAGGTAAAGAAAATTCCCTGGGGTCTATTTTTCCATAGCCCTCACTTTCTGTGTTCACTATTTCCAAGTTGCAATAGTCTTTGTTCACAGCTTTGCCAGCTCCTTGAGGACAGGGTCTGTTGTCATTGTTCGTTTCCTAGGACCTGACAAGTGTGCTAGGAAACAACTGTCAATTTTAGTGCAGTAAATGCCTGAAAGACTTTGAAGATGCTTCCTGAATCCATTGATTGGAAAACCCAACCTAATTTGTAGACGTTTTAAATGACTGTTGTAAATTTGTGATATGATGCCTGGAGGTCCCCTGCTTTCCCACTCCAGGAGTCCCCAGGGTGGGCCATACTTGTGTGTTTCCCGAATTTTCTAAGGTAGTAGACTGTGTAACTTCAGAGTAATTAATTCTGTTTGTCTCAGGACAAATGTGCAGAACAGGTAAGTTATCCAGTAGTTTTTTCTTTTGTAGATCTTTGGCTTATTTGCTCCCCAAGACCATTCTTTTCCTGCCCTCTCTGTATTGAGCTGGTGGGGAAGGAGAAGGAGAGAGAACTATTTTTTGCCCACCTCGGGACCAACAGCATGCTGAATACAGGCTGTACCACTGAGCTACATCCCCAGCTCATTTTAATTGTGTTTTGCTCAAAATATGTATTATCAGCGAGGTATATTTTGAGGTGACATGTTCTAGTTACCTACAAGGGCATTTTGGGCTGTTGCTATGTCCAAAGCTCTTGGCATTTAGTTGCAGAGTCCTGGGCACAGCATCGGGAACTGGTGAAGCTCGCACACTTGGGTGGAGCAAGCGCTAATTCCCCACAAGGGGCGCTGGAGAGCAGCCCAACCAGCCGGCTCTGCTTGCCCTCCGGCACTACTTTAATCCCGGCTCTCTCCCTGCGAGGTCTCCTTAAACTTCCTGGAAACTGAGGAAACAGACCACCTCGAACAGGAGTGTTGGATGCCTAGCCGAGGGCTCATCCCAGTTTTTTCTCTCTATTCGCTGAGGCTTTCTAGTGTCTTGCCTAATTAGGAATCCCTGAGCCATTGTCTGGGGTCCTCGGCCGACCTCGAGCACCATCTCCCGCCTCGGAGGCACCCTGCGCCCGGGTCGGTCTATTTCAAAGAAAAGGACAATGCCAAGCTGAGCACTGCGGACTGGCCTCTTGCACCGGCTGCTTACTTCTGTGTTTCAAAAAACAGAAGGGGACCTCGCGGCTGCAGGTCTACTAGATAGCAGCCCAGCTAGGGCTCACAGCCACTGGGGGCGGGCTTTGTGGGTAATGATTTAACTGCGCTTCTTTCCGAGCTCCGGTGGAGGGGTCCCCAAGCGCATTATCGGTCCCAGGCAGGAAATGCCTTCACTTGCACTGAGATTTCTCTGAGCGCCCAGGATGCAGGTGGGACCAGGAGCGCTCTCCTCCAAGAGGTCATGGCTGCATGGTCATCTGGCCCGCCAGGCCCAGGCCACAGGGGTTGGGGAAGCTTCCTGAGGGGCAAGAGGAGTGCCCTGCTTGACCCAAGCCTGCCAGACGGGCTGCTCAGCCAGTGCTGCACAAACCCCAGCTTTCCCACTCCAAGAGTCCCAGGGTGGCCCATGCTTGTGTGTTTCTCGAATTTTCTAAGGTAATAGATTTTGTGTGTGTAACTTCAGAGTGATTAATTCCATTTGTCTCAGCAGTTTGCTGTGTAATCCCCGCGACTCCAGTTGAGGCAGGAGGACTACAAGATCTTACTAGATCTCTTCTGGCGTACTAGCTACAATCGCTCTGACCTCAATATTGTACAATTAATGGTTATGTGAAATCCTGGAGTTTTCTGTGATCTAAGTGGAAACAGAAAGTAGATATAGTTTGTTTTCTTGATTGACAATATTATTAAAAATTTCCCCCAAAACTTCATTTTAAATTTTTATCTAAAACTTAACTGTTTTAGAGTTTAACATCTTATATCAAAGTTAAAAAATATATTTAGAATATTTTGCCTTATACCTAAAACTCATAACAATTTTATACACTGTTTCCATAAACAAGTGAATCATTTTAAAAATGACTTCCTTTTGCCTGACCATTCCAAAAGTTAAAACTCCTACTGTGTATTTGTGTTGTTATAGGCATACCAGTTATTGTCATAAATTCTCCTCATGTTAATGGGGAATAATTGGAAACGGTTGGTTATTATAAAGGACTTACCTGGAAGGTCATATGTGAGAATGATGTTTTTTTTTTTTTTTTCCAGTGCTGGGGATGGAACCTAGGGCCTCAAGCCTGCCAGTCAAGTACTCCACTACTGAAATACACTCCCCGTCTGACAATGCTGCTCATTTAATCAGATATAACTAGATCCTTTTAAGGAGCTGAGATTGACTTTATGGAGCTAGTGTTTACAAAGCCCTTTTGGGAAAACCAGCCTGGTATCTGGCTTACATCATTCCCACAATTTTGGAATTGTAATGAAGATGACTTTCTGGAAGGCCAGGGACCTGAGAATATTCTGGGAAACTGAAGAAGAGAGGAGTTTTTCCAGAGCTAAGAGTACCTCACCAGATCTGGTGGCAAGTTCCTAGCTTCTGGCCTTAAGTGGTTACTGAAAGCCCAGTCCAATTTTTTTTTTTTTTAATACAAGGATTGAAACCAAGAGCATTTAACCACATCCATATCCCCAGCCCTTCTTATTTATTTATTTTGAGACAGGGTCTCACAAAGTTACTTAGGTCCTTGCTAAGTTACTGAGGCCGGCCTTGAACTTGAAGATCCTCCTGCCCCTGAGTTGCCAATTTGATATCTTTAGGTAAACTTCCTACCAAACAAACTTTGAAGAGGCACACGCATGTGAAGTGGGGGGAGAAATGGAAGATAGAATCAACAGCTTCATGTTATCCAGACTGGCCTACTGCTTGTGACCCTTCTGCCTCAGACTCCCAAGTATCTGGGGTTATAGGCATGCCCCACCACATGATGCCCATCTGGTAAATGTTCTACCTATGAAAATAACTAGACTAAGTCTAATCAGAACAGTTTTATTTTGTGGACCAGAATAAGAAGAATAATCTGAAGGGCCCCATGGTGCAGACCTATAATCCCAGTGACAAGAGAGGCTGAGGCAGGAGAATCACAAATTCAATCCCTGGTACCAAAATCATCATCATCATCATCATCATCATCTTTCTTTGAGATAATTTTTTATCAAAATGGGGAGAGTGAAAGGAAAATATTGTTTTAATGGAAAACGGTGCATGTAATTCATAGCGCATTATGGAAGGTTATTGAATTTCATTGTCTTTGAGCTACTTTGCATATGTTTGTAAATTGCAGGTAACTGATGGCTATGCAAACTCTGTTTTGTCTGGCGGAGATTTAATTGACTCTACTGCCAACTCCACAGATGGAAGAATATAGTCACACTTATAGTTATCCTTTGTTAGAAAAAGCCTTTGCTTCCCTGAGTACACAGCCCTCATTACTCATATAAACTAGCAGCATAAGGTTGATTTACCCCAAACTTACCTAATCTGTATCATTGCCATTCAAGACTGATTTGGATCAACAGATTACCAGCTACCAGGTTTCCTCCATCATTTCCTCCCAAAGATAAAAGGGCAAGTGGTTCATTTCCTTTTACAAAAGAATTAAGATGATTTTCAGGATCGTAATCCACCATCTTCTTAGTTATGGCTTGAATCTGGACTGTCCTCCTCAAACACTCACGTGTTGAAAGTATGCTCCTCAATGCAGTAAGGTTCAGAGGTGGGGTTTAGACAATGATTGGATTGTGAGGATTCTGACCTCATCCAGCAGTTAATCAGTTTGATGGATTAATCTGTTGATAGCTGAATGGACTACTGGGAAGTGGGACCTAGTTGGAGGAGGTAGGTCACTGGAAGTGTGCCCTGGAAGGGCTCCTGGTCCTCCCACACCCCTCTACTTCTTGGCTGCCATGAACTGAGCAACTTTCCTCCAGGATGCCCTTCCACCATGATGTTTCTGCCTTGGAGCCAGCTGACCATGGACTGAAACTATAAAACCATAAGTGAAAATAAATCTTTCCTTCTCAAAGTTCTTGTTAGATATTTTGGTTGGTCACAATAAAGAAAAGTTGATTAACACATTGAATAAATATTTTTCCTGACCCCAACAACTTGTCCTGAATTAATTGGGCCCTTTTTAAGCAGTGAGTAAATGGACTTGCATTTGTTAACAAGAATGGGTTGTTGATCAGAATTACAATTGAGTTTGCAATTGTTCATTGGAATTTGCAATTGGAGTTGCAAATTGGAATGGGTGCTTCTACCTTGTCCGTATTATCAGTCCTTACCAAATTTTAAATTCTTCCAGTTGCTATCAATAGCTGGTTATAACCATCCAAAAGAACACTCCCGATTTTTCTCCCTGTCACCTGACTTGAACCAAAAACAAAAGCCTGACCACCCAACCCGTTGGTTGCCTGGACCTTTCTCCCAAGACCTGGAGAAGCCCTGTGAATGAAAGTCTGGCAAGCTTAAAGGATTCTCCACCCCAGCACACTCTTGTCAGCTAAATTTCTCCCTGGACAAGTGGGCAGAAGGCTTGGGTCGTGTGTACCTTTATGTGGAAGATAACCAAGATGTTACAAGCTCACTTAAAACACCTTTATTGAGCTAGAGACTTAGGAAACTTTGAGCGTGCTGCTGCTAGACACCAGCTCACCTCACTGACCTCCTGGAACCTGTTGAACAGGACACTTCCAAGGTTCAATTCTGGCTTTTTACATTTTTTTGAGTATTTTTTTTTTATTTTTTAAATTTTAATTTGTTATGTATGACAGCAGAATGTATTGTAAGAGTAAAAGAAATTGAAGTTAAAGTGTAAAAGACCAGGCATTGTAAAGTTTCTAAGCTGCAAAGCCTGAGTTAAAATGTAAAGGACCAGGTATTGTTAAGTTCCTACGCTACACACAGAACCTGAAATTCCTGAGGCAGTTAAGACAATGCCCGGTACTGACCATTTAGTTGTTTAATAACCTAGGACCCTGTGTAGCTTGGCACGTAGGCCTTCAGGGCCCAAACCAATCAGTTTAAATGTGTACCCCGCTTTAGGAATGACCAATCACCCCCGCCCGACCTGTTCCCGCCAATGAATGTACTAATCAAGTTTGAGAGTTGTTGTTCAATTTTCCCGCGCCTCATGATGATTTGTTCTGATGTATGCAAAGCCTCCGCCCTCCCCAAAAAGTGTACTTAAGCACTGCTTAACCTCTGCTCTGGGCTCTGGGCTGCTCTCCCTTCTTGAGTGAGCACGGAGCCCCAGCATGCTGGATTCTCAATAAATCCCCTTTTGCTGATTGCATGAACCAGTCTCTTGGTGGTCTCTTCCTCCGACGTTCGCGGGACCCTTACAGTATTACAATTTATGTTACACATATAGAGCACAATTTTCATATATCTGGTTGAACACAAAGTGGAGTCACACCATTTGTGCCTTCATATGTGTACTTGGGGTAATGATGTCCATCTCATTCCACTGCTGGCTTTTTACTTTGATAAAACCTTATCTATTAATATTTCCCTTTTTTTCATTTTGGGCATCATCTTTCAATATATCTGACCTTCCAAAAACTAGTTCACCTGGTTGTACAGACACAATGTCAGCAAGCCTCCCTGAGGTTTTATTTCTTAGTCTGTCTATCACCCACTCAGAAGATTGTCAGCGACAACTGGTAATTGAAGGGAATGAGCACATTGAATTTAATTTGAGCCCTGCACTCTTAGAAAGCAGTAATGGTTGAAAAATTCGTCATTTGTCTTTGTTTGTTTCCTGTTGCTATAACAGAATACAAGAGACTTAGTAATTTATAAAGAACAGACTTTTTTTTCTTTTTTTTTTTTTAATCACAGTTCTGAAGGCTGGGAGGTCCCAAACCATAATGCTTAGCATTTGACAAGGTGAGATCCATCTGCTTAGCTTTTGACAAGGAGAGAAGTGGAAGGCCAAGCAGGTGTATACTAAGAGAGTTGGGGACAAAAGGAACTTAGGATTGTTTGCACCTATCTCATGATAAGTAATGCCGCAGTCTGGCTGGGCACAAATCTCCGAGCCGCCACAAAGCACTTGTATGTTCAAACAGGAAACTTTATTGCTTGAACTCCAACAGCACTCCACGCACACTCCCCAGGAACTCTCCCGAACACCACCCACGCAGCCCTTCTCTGGCACACCACACACCAACCGGAACTCCCTCCACCGGGCTGCACACGCACTCACTCTCAGAACCCCGCGAGAACTCAACGGGAACTCCAAAGTAGTGGACACCCAAGGCAGCAAGAGCCACCCTATTACTGGACAGTAAAGGTCTAATATACAATTGAATACACAGTCTGTTTCAATCCAGCATCATCCAGTCACAGCAATTTTAGATAGCTTAACTTAATATCATCATCTTAATGGCTCGCCTCTCAACCATTACTTCCGGTAAAATGCCAGGGGTCATTCTGACTTGGCTGTGGCTCTCAGCAAAGTAATCCACTCCTGCAGGAACTACATTAGTATCTTCATGACCCAAACACCTCTTTTTTATTTTCCTTTCTGGTGGTATTGGGGATGGAACCCAGGGCTCCATGTGTGCTTGGCAAACACTCTTTCATCCCTAGCCCTTTAATTTTTTTTCTTTTTATTTTGAGGCAGGGCCTTGCTAAGGCTGGCCTGGAACTTGTGAGCTGCCTGCCTCAGCCTCCCAAGCAGCTGGGATTATAGGTGTATGTCACTGCTCTGGGCTCAAATACCTCTTAACAGTGCACAATTCCATGACATTCTGAATTTTATTACATTGGCAATTACATTTCCACATGAGTTTTGGCAGCAACAGACCTTATCTAATCTATAGAAGCTGGTTATGTTCTTAGAGCTGGTGAGCTGCAAAGGTTCAACTTACCCTGTGCTTGCAGACAGAACTGAACTCTACCCTTTGTCAAGACCCTTGCTTACTTGCGCTGGCAAAGTCCTTGTTCACTTCTGAGACATTCTTCTTTAGTGAACCTTCTATTTCAATAGATGGAATAAAATCATTTATTTAATTGTCCCTTCTGTTTCACAATGTTAACAATTTAGTTCATGGTATCATAACAGAACACTTTGAAATAATATTGTATCAGTTAAATTGCACTGTCACTTTAAAGCCAATAATTTCAAAACTTTGAAAAAAAAGAAATTGAATGATTTAAATAATATAAGAAACAAAATTTGGTTTCCAAATTAGAGATGATAAAACTGCTAGAACCACGTGTGGTGGACATTGTCAGGCAGCATTTGCTGAAGAGATGCAGACAGTGGCTGAGCAACCAGTAAAGCCTCATGTAGCCCAGCAGCGAGCCTATTTCTAGAATGGCAGAGGAAAGGGTATGGTAGATTCCTTCCCTAATAAACATTCTCCATTTAGCTGGAGAAAATGATTCAAAACAACAAGTCTTTGGAAATTGTCTTAAGGTCATCCAGCAAGTAGAAAAACATTCATTCAAGAAACTCGGTTAAATCTCGGTAGGAAATACATGGCATATGAAACACAATTCACTCTCTCCACTGCCAGTACCATCTTACAAACTATTACAAATGCTCTACTTGATGCAAGAAAAGGAGTGCTCTGCTGTATCCACAGACCCCAGCTGTAGGACAGAAGCTCTACTGCAGGTAAGCAGCCTGAGAAAAATGAGACCTCAATCCTTAACCCCTCCCACTGTAGCTTCCATACCAAGAGGGGTGAACCAAGAAGACCAGGAACTACCAACATCCCAGTGCCCACTTGTAGAGCAGAAACATCATTCTGGGATAAGTTGGTCACTGTCCCCAACTTAAGGACTTTGCAGTAGCACATAGATTTTGCCCAGGGTAGAGTCAGAGGGGACTTTTAAAATTTGAAGCAGTGTGGAAAATTCCATGCCTAAAGGTGTTGTTGAAAATTATGATATTTTATCAATAAATTAAGAGGGTGCTAATAGTTCCACGACACCAGTAGCGGTAAGCAGACTGACAGAATAATCAGAAATGTAATGGAGCGACCCAGAGAAAGTTTAGAAGGAGCCCTCCTTGCATCACAGGAAGTCTATGTACAAACATTAGGCTTCACATGCTCTAGAGAAGTCACAGCAAGATGTAGGGTAGACTTGGAAATATTTCCCAGGCTGCACAGAGACCCATCAGCACAGGGAGGAAGCCCTACCGGCACAAGGGGCTTAAATTCACCCTCTGACCAAACACTGGTTGAACAATAAGCTACTCTTAGACATCCAGGCTTTAAAATAAAATCATATGCATCCCTGGGAGTCTGGAAGTGTGCAAATGCCTAAGATGACATTCTTAGGAGTGATCAGAGGGAGGAAATCCAAGCTACTACTCTCTTGTTGCACATAAAACATGAGGAAAATAACAAGTACATATCCCAAACTGGTAGCACATCCAAACTACACACATTAATGGTAATAGGTTTATATATAATATAATATAATATAATATAATATAATATAATATAATATAATATATTGATATATAATTAATATAATAAGTGGCTTATATTAATTATATATATAATTAATATATATTTATTATTATATAAATATAATATTTTATATTATATAAAATATTATATAAATAGGTAGTCAGGCTAAAAGATAAAAGTGAGACAAAAATCTGAGTGTGGACATCAGAAGTGATACACTGCACAATATTAGCTTGTCAACTCACTAACCAAACAAATAATGACCAAGCAGGTGACAAAAGCAATATCAGGGGCTGGGGTTGTAGCTCAGTGGTGAGAGTGCTTGCCTCGCACGTGTGAGGCACTGGGTTTGATCCTCAGTACCACATTAAAACAAAATAAAGGTATTATGTCCATCTATAACTAAAAAAAATTTTTAAAAAGCAACATCAGCTCCCAGAAGATGGAAGAAATTCATTTCCAGGGATGATATACTATAGTACCCCCAAATGTCCAGTTTTTAATAATAAAAAAAATAGTGAGACATTCAAAGAAACAGAAAAGTATGACATATAAAAAAGCAGCCAATACAAATCATTTTTTTTTGGTACCAGGGATTGAACTGGACCACTGAGCCACCTCCCCAACCCTATTTTGTATTTTATGTAGAGACAGGTTGCTTAGCACCTCACTGTTGTTGAGGCTGGCTTTGAACTTGTGATTCTCCTGTCTTAGTCTCCTGAGCTGCTAGGATTACAGACTTGCCACTATGCTGAGCACAAACCATTTTTGAAGGGGCTCAGATGCTGGACTTAGTAGACAAATACCTCAATGTAATAATTACAAATATTTTCAATGAACTAAAGGAAATCATGCTTAAAGAATTAAAGAAAGACTTAATGATGATGTCTTATCCAATAGAGAATATCAATAAAGACACTCCAAAATAAGATAAATCTGAGATAATTTATTGCTAGTAGGTCTAATATAAAAGAAATACTAAAGGAAGTTCTTAGAAAGCAAATGACATCAGATAGTAAATTTGAATTCACACGAAAAACAAAAGGGTTAATAAAGGTAGATAATCGCAAAAGATAGTAGGGTTGCATGTTTTTCTCCTTTCTTCACTGATTTAAAAAGTAATTGCATACAATGTACAGATAATTTTATTTTGGGCTTCCTATATTGAAGGGAGTAAGAAGCAGTGCTAAAAAAAGTCATTGAAGAAACAGTGGCTGAAAAGCTCATAAATTTGGCAAGATTCATAAACTTAGAGATTTCAAGAAGTTGAGCAAACTCTATAAACAGCATAAATCCACATCAAGACACCTCTAAGTTCAACTTCTGGAAACCAAAGGCGAAACAATCTTGAAAGCAATGAGAGAGAAATGACACATTACTCAGAGGGAAAAACAACTAGAATGACAGCTGATTTCTCATCAGAGACCATGGAGGCCAGAGGAAGTGGCACAACATTTTCCAAGTGATCCAAAAAAAAAAAAAAAATGTCAACCCAGAATGGTATATTCAGCAATAGGACCTTTAGGAATGAAGGGAAAATCAAGACAAAGAAAAACGTTTAAAAACTAAGAGAATTGTCAGTAGACCTACCCTAAAAGAATGCTGAAGAAAGTTCTCTAAGGGAAATCATGAAAGAAGAAACCTTAGAATGTCAGAAAAGAGGAAAGAAATAATAAGGACAATATGGGCAAATACAATAGGCTTTCCTCTCAGGTTTTCTAAATTATATTTTATCATTGAAATTAAAAATATTTATATTTTTTTCAGTACTGGAGTTTGAACCCTGGGGTGCTCTACCACTGAGCTATAGCCCCAGCTTTTTGATCAGACCAAAGACTCTCTTCTCCATGTTCCAGTTCTTACTTGCCCCACAAAAATTTTCTAATGGAAAATAGAAGGAGGAAGGGCCAAAGCTCTGTGCCTGGCAGGAGTGCGCAGGTTCTCTGTGCCCAGGTTAGCTGGTCACTGGTCTGGCTAGTAAAGTTCTCCTTTGAAAGGAGCAGGAAACCAACAAGCCATCTAAATGCCTGGCCAGTCATCCTCAAGGACTGGTCCTATCCAATAGGCCAACGGGTTTTATACTTTCCTAGTGTGAGTAAAATGATATTTGGGATTCTTTGAGGAATGAAATGTATGATACATACTGCTCATTTAGGCAGCTCCTCTCAGGAGTACGGAATTTAACAAAAATGTTTAAAAGAGCATGTCTTTAACAACTATTTACTGAGAGACTATTCTGAATGGAGCCCTGTTCTTGCTCCGAGAATAGAACAGGGAAGAAGGCAGGCGTCTGTTCTTGGGGAGTTTATGTTCTGGTATACAGTGTATTTATAACACGCAGGCAGGTTGTTTTAAACAACATGGCGATGCAGTGTCAATCACTGCTTCAATAAATTTTCAATAAATTTTCATATGTCTGCCGTGTATCTAGCTCTCTGTTGGGCTCCGTGCTGTGTAGAAGTAAACACCCAGATAAAATTTGACTGAAAAATACCCACCAGTTATGGCTGTAAAAGCTGTATATACAAACCATGGACATAGTGGATGTGGACACTGTCATCTCTTCTCCCCAAACAGCACAAAATCAGGGAGCTCCCAGGGTACTGTATTCCAGCACGATTGTGAACAGGGTCCCTCAAGCCAGGGCAGCCCCGATGGGTACTGAGGTGGTGGCAAACCACTGCCATTGATAGGGAGAAACAAATATGAAATCGCAAACACAAAATGATTACAATCCAGTTAAAATAAATATGCGCAGATAAGACTGCAACCAAAGTGTGGACGACACCCAGTTTCAGTGGTAAAACTTGAGAGAATTTTTCTTCTTTCTGCCTTTGGGCGTTTGCTAATACAATGAAAGTTTTCTAGCAGAAGACTATAAAATAATTTCTTTAAAATAAGGTCTGGGGTTGTGGCTCAGTGGTAGAGGGCTTACCTAGCATGTGTGAGACACTGGGTTTGATTCCCAGCACCACATAAAAATAATTAAAGGTCAACAACTAATAAAATATTTTAAAAAATTAAAAAGATACAGACTGGGCATGGGGGCGTCAACCTGTAATCCCAGTGTCTCGGGAGCTGAGGCAGGAGGATCATGAGTTCAAAGCCAGCTTCAACTAAAGCAAGTAACTCAGTAGAACCTGTTTCTAAATGAAATAATAGGACTGGGGATGTGGCTCAGTGGTTGAGTGACCCTGAATTCAGTCCCTCAATAACCCCCCCCCAAAAAAAAAGAGATACATAATCCTGAGATTTTCCTCCTCCTTGCAAGGAAAGCAATAATCGGCAAGAAGGCATTTGAGTAGCTGTTCTTGGTTTCTTCGGGTCCTTAGACACTGGGGGCCGTGGGGCTCATTGTGGGCACATGTCCACATCAGGCTTCCCAGGGGCTTATGAGTTCAGGGCTTCAGGAAATTTTCATTTTAGCAGCTGTTCCTTTGCCAATCCTTGGGAATTCAGAGGACAGCTGCTGCTCCTTTTGTTCTGTGGGCCTGTCTCCCCAAGGGAGTCCGGCCTTTCCTTCCTTCCTTGGCTTCCTCTGTCCTCACCTGACCCCAAGGTGCCTCCAGCCTCCCTGGGAGCTCTGGACCTTGGGCCAAGCTCCTGCCCCGGAGAGGTGGAACTGGAGTGTATCTGGGTCCTCTGATGTGGCTGCACGCTCCCGGCTGCTGCCCAGGCCTCCACGTGGCTGTGCCAAGCAGGCCGGGCAGCTCCTATTGTCCTCAGGGCAGTTACTGGAAGCGCTCAAGGAAGGAAGCAGCCAAGGAGGTGGAACAACATCTCAGCCATTGAGGTAGAGAGGCTGTGACGTGCGCGGGGCTTCGGGAGGTCTCTTCCACCAGCTACTCTCTATCCCTCTGTCCCACCCCTGGGTCTCCCCGCCATTCTCTTAGGCCCTCTGAGTGACCAGTCTGATGTAGCCACATGCCCCGGAGTGGTGTGCCCATCTGGGTTAGCCTCAGACACACCTTCTCAGTCCGGGTATCAGGCTTTCCTTGGCTGCACACTGGGTCTTCTTTGGGGAGGCCACATTTGGGTTGGAGGATTAGAGGGAGGGAGGCCGATCTTTATTTGGGACAGAGGTTAGAGAATCTCTGATGGAAAAGTGGGTTGATTGTCATGGAAAAGAAGCAAAAAATGCACCTTGGTGTGTGGATGAAATATTCAATGAGAGGCTGGGCATCTGCAACTGAAGAACTCCGTGGTATCTGTGCCCAAGTGGTGTGTGTGTGTGTGTGTGTGTGTGTGTGTGTGTGTGTGTGTGTTTTGACAGGAATGGAACCCAGGGCCTTGCGCATGCTAGGCAGGTGCTCTACCACTGATCTATTTCCCCACCCCCCCAACCTCAGCCCACAACTGTTTTCTTGTTGGAAGGTCAAGGTGCAAAAACACAGCATTTGTGAATGTCTGTTGGAGGCAGTTCTTTGTTGCTCTTGTTCTGAATCTGTGAATTGCATCACATCTGTCCCAGAACCTAGATGAGGGTGAAATGGCATTTTCCTATTCTGAGTTGGAGGCAAGGTCTTCAGGAAATGGTACAACTCCTTAGCCTACCTCTATCCCTGAGTAGATCCAACTCTCACTAAGGGGTTTGGATCTGCCTTAGATCTGCCTCTGGATCTCTTGTGGTGTGTTCTTCAAGTGCTAGCAAAATTATCAGCCCATCATCCCACCAAGGTCTGTCTCAGCTGTTGCATGGTCCAGATAGAAGAAGGCCATTTCCGCTGGTCAGATGATATGTCTAACACTGGTTTTGAGAGCTCACCACAGGTTTAAAAAGAAACATTTGGTTTTCAAAACAGCAGGTGTCCAGCAGTTTGCATAGAGGTGGGGGTGGCACCCACTAGTCATTTGGTCTAAAGAGCCCCAGCAAGGAAAGGCTTCTGCTGGGAGGGTCCAGGGACTTCCCTGCTGTTCCCTAGAGCTCCTCTCAGGCCACTTCATGAATGCACTTTAGCCCCACATGAACTAGCTGATTTAAATATATGTTAAGTGTCTTAGCCATCCCCAGTCCCTGAGAGTGCAATGCCTAAGCTAGGTTCAGGGGATAGACCCGGGATAGAAGAGTCACCTCACATCACATGTTACCATTGAGCTATGCCCCCAGCCCATTTCATTTTTATTTTTGGTATCGGGGATTTAAACCAGAGGTGCTTTATCACTGAGCCACATCCCTAGCCTGTTTTTTTTTTTTAAGTTCTTTTTTTTTTTTGAGAGAGAGAGAGAGAGAGAGAGAGAATTTCAATATTTATTTTTTTTTAGTTTTCGGCAGACACAGCATCTTTGTTTGTATGTGGTGCTGAGGATCGAACCCGGGCTGCATGCATGCCAGGTGAGCTTGCTACCGTCTGAGCCACATCCCCAGCCACATCCCCAGCCCTTTTTATTTTTTATTTTGAGGCAGAGTCTCATCAAGTTGCTTAGGGTCTCACTAAGTTGCTGAGGCTGACTTTGAACTTGAGCTCCTCCTGCCTCAGCCTCCTGAGCTGCTAGGATTACAGGTGTGTGCCACCACACTGGGTTAATTATTTATTTCTTTTGAGACGGAGTCTCGCTAAATTGCCAGGTGGACCTGAAATTTGCCATTCTTCTGCCTCAGGCTCCAGAGTATCTTGGATTGCAGGCGTGGAGCAGGGAGAGGGAGAAAGATGGTGCGGGATAACTAGGGCAACTGCCTGTTCACAGGGGTGCTTACTTCCTGCAGCACTAGAGGAAATGGCTGAGGGGACCCTGAACTTCTGCCTTCTGGGGGCAGCCTTTGTGCCACTTGGTGGCCCCACCTTGACCTTGGACATCTCAGAGACCATCTATCCTTCTCTGTATCACTGCATTAAGCATGTAATCCAAGTTCCTCTCTGAGTGTCCATTGGCCTGTCCACTCTACCAAACCCTGTTGGGGATATTGCTCACCAGGGGTATCCCACGTCCATTCATTCTCTCTTCCCACCATGTTCCCCATGGCAGGGAGCACAGAATGTAGAGAGGGCTGTTCCTGAGGGTGGACAGGCAGTGCCCCTGGCTGCTCCTCTCCAGATGGACTAGTTGAGGCAAAGTGCTCACTCTCATGGTCCTGCTCTGGATGCCAAACCCAGATTCCTCTCTGACCTCTTGTCGGGGCAATGACACTCTCCTCCTTGGAGATCTTTCCCTCCACCTGCCGTGGCACTTTGGGATCTACCACTCTCCTCCTTACCATCCCTTCCCACCGGCTGCCCTGCTCCAGCTCTCTTGTGCTCCCTGGGACCTCTCATCTTTGGAGTGTTGGCACAGACATCCTCAGGGTCTCCAATGAGCTCTCGGGTTCCAATTGCATCTGTATCCAACCTTCACATCTAAGCCAGACAGCAGACTTCTCATCTGAGCTCTAGTTTCCCATGGTCCCTTTCCTTTGCCCCCCTGCTTCCCAAGATCTTCCCTGAGATGCACAGTGGTCTCTCAGCTGTAGCAGCTTAATTACAACTTCATCCTCAACAGACCTGCCCCCATTGTCCCATTGCCACACAGTCCAGTAAAGCAAAGACTTCTGCCAGTCATCTCCCACGCCACCAGACAAGGCCTTCCACATACATGGGTCATGCACACACCCCTGACACCCACCCACCACACCTGCACCCTTCATACCCACACAGGGCCCACCCACACTCAAATCCAACGGACAGGCAAATCCTGTCCATTGCAAAATAGACCCTGTATTTAAGCCCGGTTCCTAAAGCCACCTGGCCCAAGGTACAACCTTATCCTTCCTGGACATGTAAAAATAGCCTTCAATTGGATTGACTCTGTATCACTGTGTCCCTCAAGCAATCACCAGGAAGATTCCCCCCACCCTGATATTTTGCTATGAAAAATTTCAAGCACTCATCAAGTTTGAATACTTGGATGCCCACCACCTAGACTCTCCCATTAATACTGGGATAGACTCCCTTTACCATCTCTGTTCATTTATCCACCTGTCTATCCACTCATCCATCCATATTGATTTTTAACATGCATTTTAGGGTCACGGGGTACCATTTCACCTAAACACATCAACAAGTCAATGATAATTGACCAGAGCTCAATATTGTTTCCTATTCTTTCTTTTGAGGTAAAATTTACATTCATTGTGTTATGGTGTGGAGATGAGGTGTCCCCCAAGAAACTGATATATTAATTCAGGAATGTTCAGAGGTGAAATTATTAGCTTTAAATTATTAGCCGTAACCTCACCAATGATTAAAAGAATAATGATTTGAATGGATTCATGGGTGGTAATTCTGTAAGCAGGTAGGCAGATGGGGTGTGGCTGGTGGGTGGGGATGCCCTCAGGGATTATATCTGGTCCCTGGCTCCTCCCTTGTGCTTTTTCTCTCAGCTGCCGGGCAGAGAGACTGGAGTTGACTGTCCTTGGACCAAATCTCTGAAACTGTGAGCCCCAAATAAACTTTTCCTTCTCTTAGCTGTTCTTGACAGGTATTTTGGTCACCGTGACCTGGGTGGCCCACAGCCCTATTAAGATATAGAACATGATCAGAAATGCCCATAATGCCCCTTCCTGGTCAATTCCTGTCTTCTGCCCAACTGGCACTTGGGAGGCAGCTGCCATTCTGATTTTTTTTCCCATCACAGTCTAGTTTTGCCTATTCTAGAACTTGGTGTGTATTGTGTACTAAGTTCACTCAGAATGATGTCTTCTGAGGCTCACCCTTGTAGTTACGAGAGTGTGGTGTCTGTTTTCAACCTCTCCAATGAAGCTGCCAACTGCTGTGGCCCTGGTGCCCTGGCCCCCTAGCCTCTCTCTTTTATTTCTCATGCCCCACCCACATCTTATTGTTTTATTTTTATTTATATTTTTAAGAGAGTGAGAGAGAGGGAGAGAGAGAGAATTTTTTTAATATATATATGTTTTTAGTTTTTTGGCGGACACAACATCTTTGTTTGTATGTGGTGCTGAGGATCGAACCCGGGCCGCACACATGCCAGGCGAGCGCGCCACTGCTTGAGCCACATCCCCAGCCCCACATCTTATTGTTTTACAGACACTCTCCTTTCTGATCTGAGCACCCCAAGCTCCTTCTTATTTCAGGGCTGCTGAGCTTACTGTTCCTTCTGCCCAGATACTTTTCTTGCAGATGGTTGCAGGACTGCTCTTCTTTCAGGGTTCGGCTCAAATGTCACCTCATCAGAAGCCTTTCCTGGCTCTTCCTCTGACACCCCCCCGCCCCTGCCCAGTTAAACTCCGAGAGAGCCTAGTCCATATCTTCTTGCTCACTGTTCTATCACCAGTGCCCACATGGCATAACTACTCCTGAACAAACCATTGGTTGAATGAATGAGTAAATGTATGAATGACACCCTGCTGGGCAATTGCCAGATTCTTCCTGCCAATCTAACTTCAAGCTACACTGGCCTGTTGCTCCTTGAAACCTCAAGAACTTCCAGTAGCTGCCACCCAGCTCTAAGTTCACCGCTGGCTCATGGATAAGGGTCCTGGTTTGTCCACAGGCAGATCCATGTGTGTCCTGCAGTCAATTGCTATTGGAAAGTTCTAACATGCCTGCTCCTCTGCATTGTCAGTTTATCCCTATACAGTAAGATGAACTGAGAGATCCCCAGGCTTTCCGATTCATCATCTGTCAGATTATAGTTCAAATGAATTGGCTAAGACTATTGCAAAAAGAAAAAAAAAAAAAAGCACTGGCTTTGAGACATCAGCTATTTGGGGACAGGTGTTTTCCAAGTTTATTTCTTCAGTCAGAGCTGCATTTTATTCTGAACTCCTGGCTCTGAATTCTACTGTTAGTTTATTTGAAAGTTGCTGCTTTTCCTAGTCATTTCTAGATAGTCTTTTTCAGTAGCCAAGACTATCTAGAAGTTATAATATTTCATCCTGTGAACACATCAGGCTGTCCAGCCCTGGCCTCACAGTGTGATATTTGGGCTGCTTCCAATTATGAGCTACACTCTACTGCCCAGCTAGAAATATCTGCCTTTAGGGAGAGTGAAGGCATTTTGTTTCGTTTAATAATTTCCTCAGAAATAGATTCCCTAAATGATTTTATGGCACCAGATTGTTTTAATGGGCTCTTAGGGTGTCTTGTTAGTAGCACTTCATTATGGAAAGGAGTCCCTGGTTCTTACTCTTTGGATTTTGTTTAAAAACAAAAACCTTTTGCTGAGTTATGCGGGATCAGGCAGAATCCCTTTATACTTGGATGAATTGGATATTTCCCGGAGAGGGCACTGGCCTGGCATCTTAGTGTGCCCTGTTAGGCTAGCCATGGAAGAGGGACGCCCCAGGAGCTTGGCCTTCCTGGAGGCAGTTTTGTGTGGATTTGGGGATCCCTAGGGCCTGGCGGGAGAAAGGTGGTGCCCAGAAATGTCTCTCTGGAGCATAAAGGCTGTGAGACGACTCCTCTATCCTGCCAGGGACCACGGTGAGAACTCTGGGGAGGTGGTCTCAGCGTTACCCTTTCATGACACGGTCCCCTACAAGTGCTTGGGGTTCCTTAGGACCAGGAACAGTGGACTCAGGGAGGTCACCGGCCGGGTGTCCCCCGGTGGAGCTGGAGGGGTGGGGGACTCGTTAGTGTTTATTATAACTTCACTCACTTTAAAAGGAAAACTATGCCCGGAATCCGGGAGGTGGCGAACGGAGCTCGGGTGGCGGGTGGCGAGGATGTGACCCACGCCCGCGGCTGGCTGCACTCGGGTGTCCCCCAAGGCCGGTGCTGAAGGGTGGCAGCGTCCACCTCCACTTCCCACCCCGCTTCCCGCTGGCAGCCCCCCTCCCGTCTCTCCACCCCGCACCCGCACCCCGCAACCTTGCGCTCCCCACCCTTCCACCCCGGCCCCCACCCGCTCTCCGCCGGGTGGAGCCGCTCTTGCCTTTTTTGGGCGTCTCCCTCCTCCGCACCCGCGATCAGCTGCCGGCCGCGGCTGAGCCAGTGCAAGAGGCGACCAGAGGCGACCCGCGGCTCCGCGTGAGCGGCCACCATGACGGGAAGGTAACAGCCCCTCACTCAAGTCCGCGGGCGGGGCCGTGGCGCAGGGAGGGAGAGAGGAGGACTCCTGTCAGTGGGGGACGCTGGCGGGGACTGCGAGGGGACCCCCGGGGGGCGCGGGGTCAGGACCCTCACGCGACCCAGCCTGGGATCTACTCAGGGGCAGGACTCGGTCAACCCTTTGGCAGCAGCGCCCCTCTCCGGATTGGGGGGCCGTGGCAACAGGTGGAACCCCCTGCCCACCCAACCAGCAAACCCTGCTGGACAGGACAGTAACCCCATCACTCAGGAAAAATCAGGGTATGGGGAGGCCAGCGCCCTTGCCCAAGATCACACCAAACTGAAGGGCAAAACATCAAACCTGGCTGTCAGTTTCCACTAACTTCTCAGACCTGGGTGTGTGGTTCTGGGTGAGCCGTTGCTTCTGGAGACTTCCTTCTTCTCCTCTGTAAATCAGGGTGGTTAAAAAAAAAGGCTAATAGTAGTAAATTGCAGGTAGGGATTTGGCCACAACTGTACCCAAGCCCAAGGTGCATAGGGTGTGGGCAGGGGACTCGCCTAGCCTGCCCTGTCCTCTGCTCTCAGGCCCCTTGTGCCATTTTACAGATGAGGTAACAGAGGTTATAGAGGTTGAGTGACTCTAGAGACTGGTCACATGTTCACCAGTGTCCAGCCAGTGTTGACCTCTACAGTCCATTCTGGAACATGGCTGGGTACAAGTGCATGACTCAGAGCTGGGAGGGAGGGCTGGTCCCTGAGGCCCAGGGCCCCTTTCTAGCCAAGCCCTAACAGGAACATGTTCCTGAGGAGGGGCTCCTGGGCTGAGGAGGGGAGACTTAGCCCCCTACAGGGTTTTGCTGGGTAAAGGGACTTGTAGAGTGAAAAACAGTGTCCAGGAGTACAGGGTGGTGGCTCCAAATTCAGCCCAGGTACAGCACAGTCCCCTCCCCATAGGAGCACACTGCCTCTGGTCACCATTGGGCCTGTGTGTGAGAGTCTCTGGGAAGCCCCCAGAATCCCAAAATAGCGTGTATCCTCTAACCCAGTGAGACCAGACCTTCAGATGTGTTTGGATTTCTATTCCCTAATCTGCTTCCTGACCTCTGCCAAGGCTGTGGACAAAGCCACCCCCACCCCCCACCCCGGTCCCCACTTAGAAATACTGAGAAACCTTGGCTCAGGCCCATCTGTAAGATGAGATGACTTGGGAGGGTGGCAGCTGTCATTCCACAGACTGCCTTGTGGTTACTCCTGTGAGCTCGTGGGGCCCTGCCTCCCTTTTGCTACAGGGCTCCCTGCCAGCCGCCTAGTTCTTTGCCCTCAGTTTTTGAGGAAAAGGAAGGAGAAAAACAGGGACACTCTGTAGCAGCTACAGAACCAATGTGGAGGCAGGCGTGGCTAGGGTGCATAAGAGGTCACCTACCTCTCCAACTGGAAAGATCCTAATAAAAGGCCAGATGACCTTTCTCACTCAGGAGGAAGTAAAGCCAGAGTGGGGATCAGAGGCACCTTTATTTCCCAGGCAGGTATCCCCTTAAGCCTGTGTCTCTTGGCCCTCCTTGGAGATGGACACTGTCAGGTCAGCCATCCACAGCCAGCGGGAACCCAGGAAGACAGGGTGTGGTCAGCAGCCCTCCTGCTGCAGGGGTCCAGGAGAAATGCTGGTTATCAAATTACACAGGAATGGTGAACAAACACCTTTCTTGGTCAAAGTAATATGCTCATCTTAGAGAATTAGGAAAATCCCAGAAAAATGGAAGATAACAGATACAAAACGCAAGAAGAAAACATCCATGGTTATTCCTCAGAGCTACCCTTCACGGACGCTTTTGATGACTTTATCCAGTCTTTTTTTTTTTCTTAGTATTTCTCCCGCTCATTTGTTCTGCACAGCTGTGAGCCGTCCAAGAGCATAAGTTGACATCTTTCTTTGAAGCCTGCCCTTCTCACTGCAGTGTTGTGCTAGAACTGGCTTCCTGCCCTTCCACACACAGGGCTTCTGGCCAGGCCAGCTGCTGAGGAATGGACATGAGACCCAGTCTTGGGAGTGGGCGAGAATTCTTCCTGTCCCAGAAGCTGTGAAGGTTTATTTGCACCGTTTCATGCCACGGTGTCCCTCCATGTCCATTTCCCTGGCATGATGCTGGGGCAGTTCCTCATGCTGGATCCTGGGGACCTCACTCACTACCCTGGTGCTGCTTAGAGCCAGGTTGCCTTTTGGAAATGCCTCCTCTGCTCCCACACCTGCCCCAGAATCACAGCAGGCAAGAGCAGAGTGGAGGCAGTGTAGAGCTTCCAAAATGATCTGGAGTGACATTCGAGGAACTGCCCTATGCAGATAGACCCATGGGTACTTTGCCAAGGTAGAGATGAGGCAGTGGATGGTTGAGAGGCCAGCAATCATGGAGTTCCCTCCTGGGTGGCAGAGGGAATACAGCAGGGGAGGCAGAGCTGAGCTAGGGGGAGAAGGGTCAGTGAGGCATGGAATATGGTGTGGCTACTGAGGGAGAGGTTGTACCAGACAAGAAAGAGACTTAGCTCAGCCTGCAACACAGTGACTTTGGAACTTAAAACCCAGATTCTTTTTTTTTTTTTTTAAAGTCATCTAGATATTTATTTCCAGGCTTTTTTTTTTTTTTTTTTTTTTGGTGTAGGTGGACACAACACAATGCCTTTATTTTTATGAGGTGCTGAGAATTGAACCCGGGACCCGCCTGTGCTAGGCGAGCGCTCTACCGCTGAGCCACAATCCCAGCCCCTATTTCTGGTTTTTAATCAGTGCATTATAATTATACATAATAGTGGGATTCATTGTGACATATTCATACATGGAACCCAGGCTCTTTGTCACAGCTGAAGGGAGCTTTGGCATCTTCACTGTTCCAGAGGGTGGAGGTAGGAGGGTCACCTGCCCAGAGGCCCAGCCATCCCAGGCATTCCTCAAAATGAAGCCCGCAAGGTGGCACCCTCTACAGTCTATACTCAGTGGCTTTGCCCCTGCAGAGTGGGTCACCCCTCTCAGGTGAACATCACTTAAGGCCTCCATGTGCCCGATTGCATGCTTAGCTCCGTGCTCGGCACCGTGCGGAGTGTGATCTGTCCCCTTACATCTTCCAATGTTTCCTGCACCCTAATGGGCAAGGGGTATGCCCAATGACTCCCTTGGAGAAGGAGTTGGCCAAGGTGTAGCTAGGGGGCAGCCAGAGCCCTCTGGACAGCCCATGGGGTTGTGATGCAGCCAGGGCTTAAGTAAAATGTGAAGTGTGTGACAAGTGATATCTTTATAACATTCAGAGGGATCTGGCTGCCCCCAAGCTAAATCAGAACATTTAAATCTTCCTCAAAAGAAACCATGTACCCCCTGGTTATCAACCTACCCTCCCCTATCCCCTGGCACCTGCTAATATGCTAACTTGCTGTATGCTGATCTACAGATTTGCCTGTTCTAGACATTTCATAGAAATAGAACCATACATTATGGAGCATTTTTTAACCTCATTTTTTTCCATTTAGCATGTTTCCAAGGTCCGTCCATGTTGTAGCATGAGTCAAACTTCATTCCTTTTTTAACTGAATGATATTCCTTTATATGGGTGTATCATATTTTTTAATCCATTCACCGATGGTGGACATTAGAATTGTTTCTATTTGGGGCTGTTATGAGTAATGCTGCCAAGAGTCCTTTCTTTCCCCTTGTGGTATTGTGGATTGAACCCAGGGTGCTCTGCCACTCAGGTATATTCTTCTATGTTATTTATTTATTTATTTGAGAGAGAGAGAGAGAGAGAGAGAGAGAGAGAGAGAGAGAGAGAGAGAAATTTTTTAATATTTATTTTTTAGTTCTCGGCGGACACGAACCCGGGCCGCACGCATGCCAGGCGAGCACACTACCGCTTGAGCCACATCCCCAGCCCCCTCTTCTATGTTATCTTGAGACAGGATCTTACTAAGTTGTTGAGGCTGGTATCAAACTTGCAGTCCTCCTGCCTCAGCCTCCTGAGTCTCCGGGATTACAGGCTTGAATCATAGTACCCAGCTGCTGTAACATTCTTATAAAAGTTTTTGTATGAACATGTCTTTTCTTTCTCCTTTCTTTCTTTTTTAGAAACTTGCTTGTTTCTTGTGCATATACCCAGGATTGGAATTTCTGGGTTATATGGTAACTCTATGTTAAAGCTTTTGAGAAATCGTCAAGCTATTTTCTGAGTTAACGGTATAGTTTTGTATTTATATTTACACAGTTTTACACCAGACATGTATGAGGGTTCCAGTTTCTCAACATCTTCCTTAACACTTATTGTCTGGTTTGGTGGAAATGGAGTGTTTCACATTGTGGTTTTAATTTTCATTCCCTAATGATTAAAAGATGTTGAACATATTTTCATGTATTTATGGGGCACTAATATATCTTTTTTGGAGAAATGTCTATGAGAATCCTTTGCTCTCTGGCCTATCTTTTCTTTTCTTTTCTTTTTCGATACTGGGAATTGAACCCAGGGGCACTTTATCACTGGGATATATAGCTAGCCCTTTTTATTTTTATTTTTTATTTAGAGATAGGGTCTCACTCAGTTGTGTAGGTTGGTTGCAAACTTGCGATCCTCCTGCCTCAGCCTCTGGAGCAGATGGGAGTACAGATGTGTATCGCCATGTCTGGACCTTTGTCCATTTTTAAATTGTGTTGTCTTTTTGAATTATAAGAGTTCTTCATATATTTATATCAACCTAAAAAAATTATCAGAGAGAGAGATTCTCCAAAGAACAATGGCATTTATTTGGGAATAACAGAGCATTGCAGTGGGAATATGCATGCCATAGTGAACTATGTGCACATTAAAGAATGTTGAGGCAAGGGGCAGTTTTTATTTGTTTGTTTGTTTGTTTTGGTACTGGAGATTGAACCCAGGGGCACTTAACCACTGAGCCACATCCCAAGCCCCTTTTTAAAAATATTTATTTAGAGACAGGGTCTCACTGAGTGGCTTAGGGCCTCACTAAATTGCTGAGGCTGGCTTTGAACTTGCGATCCTCCTGCCTCAGCCTCCTGAGCCACTGGGATTATAGGTGGGCAGCACTGCACCCAGCAAGGGGGAGTTATTAAAGACAAAAGTGAAGAGGATTACATCATGTATTTTGAAACTATATATATATATATATATATATATATATATATTTCTTTCTTTCTTTTTTTTTTTTGCCAGAGAATCCATCTGTTCCTATGCTTTTCTTTGTGGGAAGTTTTTTTTTTTTTTTTTTTTTTTTTGATAAATAACTCAGTCTCTTAGCTTGTTACAAATATATTTGGATTTCTGTTTCTTCTTGAGTCAGTTTTGATGGTTTCTGTCCTAGAAATTTGGCTACTTCAGCAAATTTGTATAATGTTGATATATTGTTAGTAGTATTCTGTTCTGCTCTCTCCTTATTAGGCTTTGAGCTATTATTTTTCAAAGCCACCATGCAGTTAGGGGGTGTGATAAGGGACTAGGGTGAGTTAAAATATCCCAGAACTTAGTCTTCTTACTAAGATTCATCTGCTTTTCTTTCTTTCTTTTCTCTTTTGGTACCAGGAATTGGACCCAAGGGCATTAACCACTGAGTCACATCCCCAGTGCTTTTTATTTTGAGACAGGGTTTCTCTAAGTTGCTTCTGGCCTCACTGAGTTGCTGAGGCTGGCTTTGAACTCACGACGCTCCTGTCTCAGCCTCCCAAGCTGCTGAGATTATAGGTGTGTGCCGCCCTGCCACGATCATCTCTTTTTCTTGACTAGATGCCTCAGGGTTTTTATAAGCCTTTGGTTAATTTGCAAGGCTCTGAAAAAGTAGATTCTGACCATATTTGCGAGTTTTTTTTCAATGTTTTTATAGAAGGATAAACTTCTGGAGGCCCTTAGTCTGCCATTTTTTGCTATGTCACTCTTACTGCAGTTTTGCAACTGTGTCCTCTGGGACCAGAGTCTTGGCTGGGTAGCCCAGTATGGCATCTACCCCCATATCTGCAGTGGACCAGCTACAGAGGGTGCAAGGCTATGCAAAGATCAGAGATTTGGGGTCAGTCAGATTCTAAAGCCTCTCCCAATTGCTAACCTTTTGTGTCTTCTTTTATAGTACTTCTTGAATTGCTTAATACTTGGTAACCTTGTACTTGAACTTCATTTACATATTAGATTGTACAAAACACGTATAGTTATAGCTTCTGTGTTAGTCAGCTTTCTGTTACTCTAATAAACACTCAAGATAATCAACTTATAAAGAGAAAAGGTTTATTTTAGCCCATGGTTTCAGAGTTCCTAGTCCATGACTCACTGGACCCTTTAGCTTTGGGCCCGTGATGGTACATCATGGCAAGAGTACTTATAGAGCAAAATCATGGTCAAAATGCAAAATAAGAAATAGGAAGGGTTGAAGTCTCACTGTCCTCTTTAAAGGCACACCTCTTAAAGGGTTCACCATCTCTTAATAGCACCATGGACTAGGAACAAAGCCTTTAACATGTCTTTCAAGGGACATTTCAGACTCAAACTATGGCAGCTTCCCTCCTGGGTCTGTGTGTGGCCCTAGGGGCCCTCAAATAAGTGTTCCTTCCTTAAATAAAATGGTAGCTCTGGGCTAGAGTTCTGGGATCTAGTGTTCAGAATTTCTGCATTGGAAGGACTGAGCCAGGGTGGTAAGAGAGGTCCAAGACCTGGGTACTGACTCGAAGCTGCTCTAACAAAACTTTCTGCCTAAACTTCCTAAGTCCTTGACTGGTCACAGCAGAGCATGGCTTTTTGGCCCCTCAGCTTCTATATGCCCTTTAGCCCCAGGCACCTTTAAAAAATATTTGTTGAATTGATCAGCATTGGGTAACTTTGGAATTGGAGCGCGTTTATAAATGATATTGCACCCAATGCTTGAGGTCAGCTGATTGTAGATTGAGGCTGACCCCAGAGTGGTTAATGAGTACTTCCCCGTGTTGGGAGGTGATGTGTGTTCCTTGTGGTGTGAGTGGCATCTGGGTGGCAACAGGGACCCTTCAAACTTTTCTCTCACCCCAGTTCAAGCCATCCGCTGTCTGGAATGTTGGCTGCCGTCTCTTTCTTGGGGAAGAAGGAGGAAAATTCTATACGTGCTGTCTGAACTTACTAGAAAGGGTCTTCAAGGAAATGGAATCAGTGTCAAAATTTTTCTGTGAGTTCTCTGGATCTTTATTTTATTGTGGATCACAGTGACTGCTTGGCCAGAAGTGGCCACAGCCTTAGCACTGAACTTGGGTGCTTTGACTTGGATGGCAAGTAATCCCAGCAATCTCTACAGGTAAAAAATCTTCTGCTTCTGCTCTTCTGGCAAGCCAGTGGACTGCCTTTCCTCTAAATGTTTAGGGTGTGGACTTCTTTTGGAATGCCTGGCTGTGTGTTGGTGGGGTTTTAGAGGACCTACCTGACTGCTCTGATCTAGGCGTCCTAAGTGGCATTGGTGGCTGCAGGATCTCAGGGATGGGAGCAAGGGAAGAGAGCAAGTATCACTCCCTCATTAGTTTCTTAACTGTTTCCTGGATTCTGGAACTGGCCCAGTCTCACACTGCCCACCTCAGCAAGTTCAGGGGGCTCAGGGGTCCTTCCTGTGCAGGTGGCAGCCTGAGACCTGCTGGATACCCTCTCTATCTCACCTCAATGCTGGTTTGGGACCTTCCCAACCCAGTCCCCTCCCCAGCTGGGACCCAACCCAGCCAGCCTCAGCTTTCACCGAGCTGCCCCCGCGGTGCGCGAACAATATCCTTTCTATTTGGAGTTGACTCTGCTGCCCTTTGGAGATCCCAGCGTGTAACCAGAGCTCCTGTCCCGTGGGGGAGGCGCCGCACGCCCGTCCCGTCGCGGTGCCTGGCGGAGGTGGCTGCGCCTGCCCGCCGCGTCTTCGCTCCCAGGCCGGTGGTCCGACGCCACATCCGCCAGGTCGCCTGCGTCCACGACGATTAGGCGGTGGCCCCAAGTCATGGCTGCCCGGCTAGGCGCGCTCGCCGCGTCGGGGCTGTACCGGAGGCGCCAGCACCGGCAGAGCCCGCCATCAGCCACCCCAGGGTAGGTGGCGAGAGGCTGGGCGGGGTCGCCTAGGACAATGGCAGGAAAACTGCAGCCGCTGGCCTTGTCTCTGAAACCCCGCCTGGGCCTTCCGACGGCTGGCCATGGGCCTTGCTCCCCAGGGCTCAGGTACAGGGCTGGGGTTGACCACAGGGCAGGCGGGTACCACTCCGTGAGATTGGGTTTGATGTCATTTGTGATCAACTTTTGGGGGGCAGTGCGCACGGAGGGTGTATGTTAGAAATCAGTTGCCCTATGTCACTGCGCGTTGTTGCTTTCAGACTGGAAGGGGTACTTGGAGTCATTGGCATCAAAGTGACAGGGGGGGTCCTCTGAGGAGGAGGTAGGGAGGAATTGTAGGAAAGGAGGTTGAGACCGGGAGGAGGGGCTGGGGAGCCGGGGAGCTGCAGTCACAGACACAGGAAAGCCTGCAGCCCCCAGCGAGGAAAGGTGTCCAGCTAAATGCTAACCAGTGAGAAGACTGAGCTCCTGGCCTGCCCATGGCCAAGGAAGGCTTTGACAGAGGGAGACAGAGGACGGAGCCCTTAGAGCTGTCTTCCAGGCTTGAAGAGGGAGGGAAGGGGGAAGGTATCAGGTGGGAAGGAGGACTCACAGCCTGCAGAGCCGGGGTCTGTGGAGTGCCTGCCACAGGCAGGGCTCACAGCTGCAGCCCCATCAGAGGTCGGGATGAGGAACTGGTGAGCCCTCCTCTCAGGTAGGTAACCTGAGGTTCAGGAAACCAAGTAACTCACCTGAGCATGGCTGAGCAGGTCAGCTCTTCACGACCCTGGGTGTCTCTGGTAGGAACCATGGTGGCAGACCTGTGGATGGCCAGGGCATTCATGGCCCAAAGCTCATGCTGGAGAGTAATTTTTACAACATGAATGCAACACAATAACATGGCCAAGGTGTAAGGAGTGACCTGGGCCCGTAATGAAAATCAGGTCTCAGGAAGGTTCCACACCTCCACACATGTTTATGCACCACTCGATTTTGTTTTTCTTTGGATTTCCCTCATGCCTTTGGCCAGTTCCCTGATCTCGGTGTGACACACTTAAAATGTACTTGATGAGGGGCTGGAGTTGTGGCTCCTTGGTAGAGCGCTCGCCTAGCACTTGCGAGGTCCTGGGTTCGATCCTCAGCACCACATAAAAATAAATAAGTAACATAAAGGTATTGTGTCCAACTTCAGCTGAAAAAAAATATATATATTTAAAAAATGTACTTGATGAAAAGAAACGAAGGTGGCAGAGTTGCAGAAAAAGCTCAGTAATTTGCAACAGGTTTCATGTGGATTTGTAATGTTCCTGTGTCACGTGTAAGGCAAGCATCCCGGTGGAAGAGGGTAAGTGGTGCTGACTTCGTGTAAATTCCTGTTTACTGTGTGCAGCCCAGTGACCCCTGACTTGGCCTCTGACCGGCCCCATGGGGGAAGAGCTGGGAGAAGGGCCAGCAGTGCTGCGGGGTTGGAAGCCGCAGGCTCTAGGACCTTCTGAGGCTGTGCTGCAGTGGGATTCCCTTCCCCCAGCACCTGGAATAATTCCTGGGACAGCACAGGTTCTCAGTAAAGACCTAGCTGGAAGAGGGAAGGAGTGCCACTCACTGCCGTGGGCATCACTTCACTGAACCCTCCCAGCAAGCCTTGGATAGAACTTTCCATTTCACAGATGAAGAAGCTGGGTTCAGAGAGCACTTTGCCGCTGGGAGCATCTGAGGCAGGTTGCAGCCTGGCTGTAGAGGACAAGCCACAGGGCTGACTGATAACCAGGATGATGTGGCCTCAGTAACCCTGGCTCATTGTGACCAGACCTGTTGTGGCTAGTCCCTTTCTCTCCCCAGGCCTTCTCACTATCTTTTAGGCTCTGATTGATGGGAGGCTGGCAGAGAGGAAGGTTGGGGGTTGAGTAAAAAAACAAGGTCTGGAAAGGAACAGGAGGAGACCTGAGTCCAATTTTGTGTGACCCACAGGTGTGACCCACTCTCTGTTTCAATCTCCTTATTTGGAATTAGCCACCTCTGCTCTCAAGGGCCTGGCCCAGAGAAGGCTCCCGTCACCTCATTCATTGCAGTCTGTCAAACACTGTCAAACTCAGGGACATTTTATGGCAATTTGGCTTGTGTTGGCTGGGGATGATGGTGCATACCTGTAATCCCAGCTACTCAGAAGACTGAGGCAGGAGGATGGCAAGTTCAAGGCCAGCCAAGGCAACTGAGGGAGACTGTCTCCAGATAAAAGTAAAAAGGACTGGGGAGGAGCTCAGTGGTAGAGTGTCCGTAGGCTTAAGCCTCAGTACTGCAAAACAAACAAACAAACAAACACCAAATTTGGCTGTGTCATCTGTCCAGATCAAAAGAGTTGGGGTGTGCAGGGGAGGGTTGGGAAGGGTGTTCACTCTCCCATCTCTGGGGTTTGTCCCCTGGCAGTGTGCTGTGTGTTGTGTGGCTGGGGGTGGGGTGGCCGTGTCTCCTTGGAGGACAGCTGGGCAGACTTTGTGCTCCCTGTTCTTGGGTGGAATGTGCAGAAGAGGGCGTGGAATGTCTATGTCTCTGACCTTCTGCCCTCTTGCAGGCAGCCTGCAGGCCTGCCCCCCGGAACTGGCCCCATTGGAGGGACTCTGGAACGCTCTGAGTTGTTGGAAAACAACAGTCCCTTTATCCAGCACTTTGCCTGCCCGGCCCTGGCCTCTGTGCTTGACATGCTGGTGCCAGTCTTTCTTTCCTCCAGTGCCACCATGCAGTCACTGTTGTTCTGGTCCCTTCTTTCAGGTGCAGCAATGGATGGCTGGGCCTGTCGGGACTGGAGTTGGGTGGTGAGCCGCGAGCCCCGATCTGTGTTGCACGCACAGTTCCTCTCTTCCTCCCCTGTGGGGAAAGCTCACATTTTTTTTTTTCCTGGTGGTGCTGAGCATCAGTGGTCTGAGCTCATTCAGGTGTCCTTGCAGTGGGCTAGAATGTTCTGTGTTCTCAGGGTGGCATGAGGATGTAGCCATGGAAACTCTCAGAGCGCCCTGTGGGGTTTCTAATGACCAAGACTTGGGCTGGGGCATGAGTGGGTTTAGGAGGAGTGGGTGTGCAGGAATCTGTGCAAGGGAAGGGGGCAAATCCTCAAGCAGAGAAACTCAGGGACTCAGCCAGGGAACTCGGCACAGACCAGTGAAGGGCCAGCCCCTCTGGTTAGGGGCTGGCTGCTGGGTGTCAACTTGAAGATGAAGCAAAAGGTAGAAGAACAGGGGCGTGATCAGGCTGCTGTTTAGGGCCCTCGACACATGACAGTCGAGTGGCCTAGTGGAGGAGCTAGCTGGGTAAGGAGGGACAACTGCTGCTGCATAGGGGCACAGCCATCCGGCAGCTACTGGACATGGGAGTTGGACCAGCTCAGCCAGAAGCCAGAGAGGGAGGGGCTGTCCCCAAGGCCAGAACCTGCAGCAGAGACCTGGGGTCTGCAAGGGGTCTTGGCGGGCAAGTGGAAGATGAGCTGTGAGCTCTCTTGGTCAGAGTCCAGAAATCTGGGTTTTAAGGCAGGATACAAAAGACTGGGGCTGGACTTGAATCCTTAATTTGGTTTCATTTCTGGGTTCCGGGAGGGGGGCATTCCAGGCCCACAGTCACAGGATTTCCTGTTGATTTCTGACCTCTTCAAGACCCGCGAGGTCATGTTCATAGTCGGGCATTGGACCGTCTTCTCTGTCACCTTGGGTGTGTTCTTCCAGAGAGAAAGCTCAGAGTGTTCTTTAGGAAGGAAGTCAGGCCTGTCCCAACAGAGTCAGTGTACCCAGGGTGGTCAGTCATCCATCCCCAGGGGCTGGCCTGCCTTGTGGAGAGCAGCAGGGAGCTGGGAGGATTGGGGAGCTGAGGCTGCTGTGTGCAAAGCCGTCCTTTCATCTTTGCCTGTTCCTGACGTCTGCTACCACGTCCCTGTTTCCTTTTCCTCTGGTCTGAACATGGATACAGCAGGCGCCTCTGATTCCCCAAACTCAGAGGATAGAAGTCTGGCCTGCCTGGCAAGTTGCCGATTGGCCTTGTGGCCCTGTACCTGCCACACAGGTCCCCAAGCAGAGAAGACAGGAGACCCCTTCCCAGTTTCTAGTCTGTCTCCTTGTGCCAGAAACCTGCTGTGACACTCACGGCCCACACTGAAGAAACCCAGTTCTTCTTTGCCCAGCCTTCCAGACAGGCACCAGTAATCCATGGGAGTGGACACTTGAGACAGAATCAGTTTGCTGCCCCTCCAGTCAAAGATGCGGGTGTCAGGAGTTTGGATGGTCATAGGGGGATGGTGGGTGGTGTCGGGGCTCCATGGTGATCCCAAGTAGATGCCTGAAACTGTGGATAATACCAAGCCCCCCAAAGGCTATTGGCCTATACTGTACACATACACAGGACAGTATGGTCCACCGGATAGAGGAATGACTCACGTCCAGGGTGAGATGAGGAGCAAGGTTGTATGGGATTTCAGCACAAAACCTGGAATGGCACACAATTGAAAACTTATGAATTGTTTCTGGAATTTTCTTTCATTCAGTCTTTTTTTTTTTTCAGTGCTAGGGGTAGAAATCAGGACCTGGTACATGCCAGGCAAGTGCTCTATCACTGAGCTGCACCTTCAGGCTAGAATTTTCTGTTTCCTACTATTTTCTGACCATGGTTAAAACCACGGATAAAGGAGTCTTCTGTAGGTAGGGTTCCAGTCCTCCCAAAGGGAAGACAACATGGATGAGGGGAATCTCCCCCAACTACACCCCCACACTCTAGACGTCTTCACGATACAAGTTTTCTGTGGGAATAGTTGATTTGAAACCAACTTATGGTGCAGAGGAAGGAACCTCCAACAACCTCCTATTCAAATCTGGACTCTTTGTTATTTATACCTGCTGTGAGCTTGCAGGAGTTACGTAACCTCTCTGAGTCTTAGGCCCATCACCTGGAGCAACAGTAGCTATGGAGTTTCCTTGAGGATTAAATTAGAGTGAAAATACAAAGCCTGAGCCTTGGTTCTATTCTATACCTGAGACTAATTCCTTGAGGAAGGGGGTTTCTTTCCAGATGGAGGTTCTGCCGTGGCCCATGGTGAACCACGGTGAACAGAGCTCACTCTCTCTGAGCTCTGTTCCTTCGTCAGGAATTAGAGACATTACGCTGGCCTCGTGGGGCTGGGGTGGCCTTGTGGGAAAGGCACACTGCAGCCCCCGGCCCATGCTGGGGCTTAGCAAGCCTTCACAAGTAGTTGGGGGAATGTCCGTGGCCAGCGGAGCTGGGTGGTCCCAGCTGGGCCAGGTGGTCTCAGCCTGGTGGTCCTGGAAGGTGAGCGAGTTTCCAGACTTCAGAGGCCATTTCAACCGTTGAAGAAGCGGGAGGGCTATGGAGGCAGCCTTCCCTCCGGGCCTGACCTCCTCCCACACCCTCTCCCCTCCAGCAACATGTCTGATGCCTTGGCCAACGCCGTGTGCCAGCGCTGCCAGGCCCGCTTCGCGCCCGCGGAGCGCATCGTCAACAGCAACGGGGAGCTGTACCATGAACACTGCTTCGTGTGTGCCCAGTGCTTCCGGCCCTTTCCCGAGGGGCTCTTCTATGAGGTGAGGATGCTCGGAGTCAGTAGGACTCTGCCCACCCACTGGGAACTGACCAGTGACAGGTCTACATCTTGAGACGCACCTGTGTGGGCCTGTCACCTGTGACATGTGAGGCCACACAGGCGACTTCACAACCTCCTCTGGGCAGAGACCAGCACACCCTGGTGGCAGGAAGAGGCTGCCCTCATGGCGCTTGGCCTCTGTTGGGAACAGACGGTCAGTAGTGACTCGATGGTGCATCTATGGTGCCAGTGCCCTGTTCGTAAGGAATCCAGGGCAGGAGGTGGGTGACCAGGGCAGGTCACATCTGAGCAGAGTGGAAGGGCAGGGAGCCACCCGCGCATCTGCAGGTAGAGCACTCATAATGACACAGCATGTGCAAAGGCCCGTGGTGGTGGGGGGTGCGGGGTGTTTGGGGAACAGTAGGAAGGCCATCATGGAAGCAGAGGGAACAGGAGCATTCTCCTGCAGGAGATGGGGATGACAGGGAGATGGATCTCCTTTGGTCCTGTAGAGCCATATAGAACCTTAGGCTTCCACTCCGCAAGAGATTGGAGTAGGAATGCAGAGTCACACCATATGCCTGATCTTGGAAAATGACCCCTTTGGTTGCTGTGTTAGAGGAAACTGTCAGGGGGCTGGGGACAGAAGCTGGAGGCCAGGTGGGACCCGGAGCTGGGTTATTACAATGATCCAGGTAAAAGTGAAGGGACCTCGAATGGCTGTCACCAGCTCATAGGAGCAGGTTGTTAAATCTTTAGTCTTGCAAAATGATTATTAAATAGTCATCATTAAAAAATTAAGTTGTGGAAATGCACAAATGTGAAGAAACATTTTATTAAAAACAAAGGTGGGGCTGGAGCTGGGGCTCAGCGGCAGAGCACTTGCCTGGCAAGTGTGGGGCACTGGGTTCCATCCTGGCAACACATCAAAACAAATAGAGGCCTTGAGTCCATACACAGCTAAAAAAATACTTTAAAAAACCCCACAAAGGTAACTCATATGTAAAACTCCCCACTTCCTAATTATTTTGTTACATTTTACTATCCTCTATGCTTCTGAGGTTATTTCTATCCTTCCTACCTCCAAGGCAGCCAGTGCCCATGTCTTCCCGACTGGGTCAGTGTCGCGTTGGCAGCTGGAAATCACCCTGCGGGAATGTTTTCACCAACACTAGGCATCAGCCACCTCCCTCCATGCCACCAAGAGCTGGTTGTTGCACACTTACCAGCACACCACTGACAGTGGCAGTGGAGGTGGGGACCAGGGACTGGGGGCAGATGCAGTAGCTTTTGAGGATCCTAAGGGATCCTTGGTGGATGGATGTGGGTGTGTGATCTGCCTTGCACAGTAGCATTCTTGGGGTGCTTCATAGCCTCCTGGGGAGTGATGGCCAGCTGTAGAGGCAACGGGAAGAGTAGACGGTTCTGAAGGGGCCATGTGCTTAGAACAAAGCCTGGCATACAGTAGGCGCTCAGATATCACTGCAGGATGAACTTAAACCTCCATTGCCTCCCCAGGTCACTGGATAGGGCTGCAGTCGAATAGGCACTTGGTATAGAAAACAGAAAAGCCAGATTTTTAAACAAGAAAAAAATTGTTCAGGGAGAGGGTGACAGGGAGGCTCTGACATCCTGGGGCCAGTGCCTGGTCCTCGCTGCCAAAAAGTGGCTCCACGGGGGTGTCCACTCCCACTGGCTGCAGTACTCAGTTGTGCCTCCATTCCGGCCCTCCCCTCCCTCCCTCAGACCCTCCTGTGTCCCCTTTTTAATTCTCTTCACTCTTTTGTGACCTCTGGATTTCCCATACAGAAAGGACACAGGAAATAGGGCAAAGAGATGCATATGATTTGAACTTGACCTCATCCCGTCCCAGCTTAAGCTCCCTCCTGCAGTCTGGCCTGCTCTCGGGACCCACAGGGCCACCATCCTTAACATGCAGCAGGGGCCCTCTGAGAGCTGGCCTTGGGGACTTCTGCAGTGGTTCCTAGGGAAGCCCCTTTCTGGGCACCTCTTTGTATCATGAGGCCTCACCCCCTGTTCTGGCTTCTGGAATCTCCTCCTCTCAGTTCCACACCCATCCGTCCCTGCCATCAGGTCCTGACCCAACAAAGGCAGGGGTACGGGTGTGGAGGAGGCTCGTGGGGATGATGGGTGATTTATTGGTCTTGTCTGTGGCCCATTTGCAGTTTGAGGGCCGGAAATACTGCGAACACGACTTCCAAATGCTGTTTGCCCCGTGCTGCGGATCCTGCGGTGAGTCCGCTGCTGCCTGGGAAGTGAGAGGTGGGCGGGTGAGGGTCCTGCAGTGGAGTGCCCACGGGCCTGGCCTGCTGGGTGGAGGGGCTCTTCCCTGTCCACCTTGCCCGTCTCTGAGCATTTCCCTTCCAGCCCTCCACAGGCACCGCCTTCCTGTGCTGCAGGCAGGGTTCCTTGGACCAGGCTGAGCTTGGAGGAGCGCTGATGTGGACAGGGCCTGGCAGGGGCCAAGTCCTGCCCAGCAAGCAGGGACCTTTCTTCTTCCAGGCGAGTTCATCATTGGACGCGTGATCAAGGCCATGAACAGCAACTGGCACCCGGGGTGCTTCCGCTGTGAGCTGTGTGATGTGGAGCTGGCTGACCTGGGCTTTGTGAAGAACGCGGGCAGGTGAGGAGCCCCAGGGGCCACAGGCTGAGCCCCAGGCCCCTCCAGGCTCCCTGGCCTCTACTGATGTGGCTACCGACTCCCTTTTGTACCTCCAAGGTGGTCAGTACACCCCCAGTTTCTAATGAGGAGTGAGGCTGCAGAGACAGGGATGCGGGGCAAGAGCAGAGCCCCCCGGGCTTGGCACTGTTCCTCCAGGACAGCCAGCAGGCAGTGAGGACAATAGCCCTGGAGCAGGAGCCATGAGGTGACGGTGGTTGGATAAGGAGCTTTGAGTTGAGCTGACACCCCTGGGGCTTCCTCAGCATGCGGACCCCAGCTATCTGCACCCCCCAACTCTATAGACTCACATGACTGAAAGTTGCTGGAGAGAAGTCCCCCCAATCAGGACCATGCATTCACCAGCACACAGGTAGTTCCCACCTTCAAGAAGCCTTATGATTCTCCCCACCCCTGCCTTTCCGAACTGCTGACCTCTACGCCCCTCTGTAGAGTGATGGCCTTACCTCCCTCCTCCCTGGAGACGAATTTTGGGGTGCCCCTACCCACACCTGCATAGCTGCAGCCCTTTCCAGCGCACCTGCCTGCTCCACCCGGGAGCCCCCACTACCCTAGTGTGCTCCCCGCGGCCACCGTGGGCACTAACAGGTCTCCCGGTGGCTTTCACGGCAACGCCCCTCCTTCAGGTGGAAACGCCTCTTCTCTCCGTGAGAACCCATATCTCATGGTTTCCCCCTCCCTCATTCTCTTCTCTTCTCCTCTGGGGCTTTGTGCTTGGCCCCTCATGTCTGCCTTTGAAGACAGGCCTGAGACCCTGCATGGCCTGTCTGGATAGTTAAGGGCACCACCCCAGACGTCTTCCTACCAGTACTCAGTGGTCCACATGGCTGTTCCCTGGGGGGCACACTAGGCATCCCAAATGCAATGGGTCCCACCCCGAGTTTCCTGCTGGAAGCAGTGGCTCACGCATGTAATCCTAGTGGCTTGGGATGCTGAGGCAGGAGGAAAGTGAGTTTGAGGTCAGCCTGCACAACTCAGCAAGACCTTGTCTTAAAATAAAAAAGGGCTGGGAATGTAGCTCAGTGGTGGAGTGCCCCTGGGTTTAATCCCCAGTATGAAACAAAAAGCAAACCACTGAACTCACTGATGACCAAGTCTGCCTCTCCGTGTCCCCACATCAGAAGAGGCAGCACTGCCCCAGAGACCCCCAGCTGTCCATCTGACTGCCACACCCTCTCCCATGTAGGTACTAAGTTTTCTGCTGCAGCACCTCCCCTGACCCTTCCTGATGTGGCCTGCAGTGATCTTGTCCATTTGCTGCTTCATGAGAAAAAAGATGGCCTCACGTCATTCTTGGTGTCTGCAGGGCGGGCACAGTGCTTGGCGCTCTGCAGGTTGTCTGGGTGAGGGGCTGTGGGGCACTGACGGCACAGTGCAAGAGCTGAAGGACAGCTGTTGACCACTGGGGTCACCAGCCAGGTGTGAGCTTGGAAGGAGTCCTGTCCCCTCCTGAGCCAAGTCTTGCACAGGGCCACTGCTCCATTCACTGGTTGGGAAAATGAGAAGAGGCCAAAAGTGCTTTGAAAAGTAGCATGTGGTAGAAAAGCGGTAATGACAGGGGACAGGGTGGCAGCCAGGATGCTGAGTAATGAAAGTCCTCATTTGGACCCTCCTGGCTCAGGCAGGCATGGGTGGAAGGCGTGAGCCACCAGAACCTTGGCAAGGGAGCCCCCACAGCTGCCCCAGCCTCTGCTTGGCCATTCTTGGGTTGAAAGGGAAGAGAAGTTCTGGGAAGGGCATCACGTTGAGCAGACACAATAGCCTCCGTCAGCTTAAAACTACAATTCAGTTTATGATCATTACAAACAAGTACAAAAAAGGACATGTTAGGGGGACGCATGCAGGCTACCAAGCGAGACTGCTCAAAACTGGGCGGGCAGAGGCTGGCTGAGTCCCCTCGGGAGGAAATGGAACTCAGGATGCCACTGCCAGGTCTGGATTAGCAGGATACACACCACTCTCCTTTTGCTGAGTGGCTCTAGGGATTGTCAGACCATAGGCAGGTCTCTGTGTAGTTTATAACAGGAGGGATCAGGATGAATGTGTTCTGCAAACCACGTCTGCTGGGTGTCACGTGGCAACCAGTCTGAATATACTTACGGCATTTAGCTACAATTTATAGTCCATCCCCCCAAAATTCAGAAAGGGCTTGCCTGGCAAAGGCACTGCAAAGGGAACTCCTTGTACGGTAGACACTGTCCCTACTCCTCCACTGAGATTCATGGGTGCCTCTTCTCCTGAGTCCTTTGCAGCCTTCCTTCTGGGCCTTTCTACGTGGCCTCCCTGCTGTGCATTTCTGTAAGGAGGAAGGCTGGCAGTCTAGTGGGGGAGAGAAAGACCCTCAGTGTTCCAGAGTTGTTCCTCTGGGTCCCCTCCCCCTTTCCACGGGTGAACTCACTGGGTGTCCGGGAGCGACTAGAAAGCAGAGTCAACAGTCCCTGCAGAGGGACGGCCTCTCAATCCTCACTGATTCTTCTTCTTTTTTAGGGGTTCTGTGTGGTTAAGAGCCAGCTCCAGGCTGGGTGACTTGGAAGTTCAGACCTTTGGGAGGGACGAGTAGGGACCTGCTGAAACAGGTGGTTTGCTCAGGGAGATTGGAGAAGTGGGCAGCCTTCTCTTTGCTGAGACCCGTGTCACCCACCCCAAGGGGACCCTCCTCCTGCAACAGTCTGTGGCCCACCCAGGGACGCAGCCTCGGGCTCACAGCTCTGACCTGGCACTCAGCGAGCTCTCGTTGGTTTTCCCTTCAAAGCTGGGGGGCGGACCCGTGAGCCTTTTGCCGCAGAGCAGATTGCACAGGGCATGACGGAACTTCTCAGCTACGAAGAAGTACATGACGGGGTCGAGGGCCCCATTGAGGCTGGTGAGACAGGAAGTGATGCGGTTTCCCAGGGCCAGGACCCGCTGGGCCGTGCAGGAGGTCCCGCCGCCCCGGTAGTGCAGCACGTAGACGGAGCGGTGGACGTGGTAGGGCACGAAGCAGATCAGGAAGATGGCCAGCACCATGGCGATCATGCGGACAGCTTTGTTCTTGAGGCGCTTCTCCACGCGGGGGCCCTTTCTCAGGCTGCGGATGATCAGCAGGTAGCAGGTGACTGTGGTGACAAACGGGAAGGTGAAGGCCACAGCGAGGGACGCCAGGGCATGGTGGGAGGCCTTCTCTCGGTACAGCTGCAGGCAGACGACTGTGTGGTTGGTCTGGACCGTCTGTGGGCTGACCAGCAGTGGAGCCATGGCCACGGCCACCACCACCCACAAGAAGGCACAGGCCAGGTGAGCATAGAGAGGCCTGCGCAGCTTGAGGGACTTGACCGGGTGCACGATGGCCAGGAAGCGGTCAGCGCTGATGCAGGTGAGGAAGTAGATGCTGGCATACATGTTGAGGTAGAAGAGAAAGCCGGTGAGTCGGCACGGGATTTCCCCAAATGGCCAGTGGTTCCCAGAGAAGTGATAGACGAGGCGGGTGGGCAGGACCAGCACACAGGACAAGTCGGCCACGGCCAGGTGCATCAGGAACACGTTGGCTGGGGTGCCTGACTTGTGGTCCCGGATGAAAAGCCACAGGGCCAGGGCATTGCCAACAAAAGCCAGGATGAAATCCAGGAGGTAGAAGCAAGCGAACAGCATGTTCTCCAGGGGCGTCTCCTGCCCACATTGCTCAGTGGTCAGAGATGAGTTGTCGGTCAGACTTGGGGAGGCCACCTCGAGGCCATTCATGCTTTGGCTGGAGGCAGAGCAGGGGACAGACATGCAGTGAACAAGCAAACAGGCCAGAGAGAACCCAGGCTAGCGAAGCTTTGCCCTCCAGAAGTCACAAGTAGGACCTCTGATGACTTCAGAACTTCCCACCCCTAACTGAGAGGAACAGAGCTGCTCTGAGCGGAGCATTACCACCAGGACTGCCGAGAACCCCTGTGCCCATTTGGGGGTGACTCATCATCAAAGGCATTCTGAATTTTAGCAAAAGGTCAAAGCAAAACTGGGGCTTGAAGCTTTCCCCCTGAGTAGCTGTGTCCCTGACAAAATGGCCCGGGGCCAGTGCTGGGTGACCCAGAAATCTGCAGCTCCTCCCCACATTGTACCCCATGTTCTACTCCCTCAGGGCAGGGAGGGTGCAGTCAGCACTGTCATGGGGAGATGTGAGCTCCGACTGCCTGAGGCTCTGGAGGGCAGGGAAGGGCCCCGTATTTTCTGTTCTCCCTTCAGGTGTGCCATCTGAAAGGCAGACGGTGGCCCTCATTACCACTGACTGGGTGGGCTGTTTCTGAGAGCTGGGTGCTTGAAGCCTTCCAATTCCTTCAGCCTCAGTCTTTCCAAGTGAACGCCACTCTCCTTGAGTCCCAGAACCCTCCCTGACCTGTCTGCTTGGACCTTCTGGCACCCCTGCAGCCCCTGACCACGGTTCCCCCAGCACCCGACCTTCAGGAGGGCTTCCTCAGGAATGCAGCAAGGGCCATGTCCTAGGAGGAAGCCAGAGGCCTTCTCTGTCCACCAGCATCGGCGAGTGGACTCAGCCCACCAGTTCTGTTTTGGACATCCCACTGGGAGGAGGCCTGGATTGAGGAAGACCCTGTGCTTGGACCTCAGGCCAGCAGGATGTGTTTTCCCACCAGGTTGTTCCACATCAAGAAGTGGGATCTTTTCAGGAGGTCAAGAGCCTCATGGCAGAGAGACTGGCTAGGATTTCCCCGGGAAGATCTGCAGCTCAGAGAGGCCTGAGAGGCTGCCTGAGGACTGTGGTCAGAGCCCTCCCTTGCTAACAAAGTGAAGCCCAGATCCTCATTAGTGCTCCCCATCCCTCCCCAACAGACAGGGAAATCTGCTTTGCTTTGATTTAGTCCATTTAAAAGATCCAAGAGAGAGAAGAAGGGGAGTCCCAAACACCTTGCTTCTTTTGCCCAGGACTGGGAGCTGGGGATGTGGGCAGGAGAGGGTAGATGATGGGGCCAGAGCTGCCTACAGCCTAGGGTGGGGCAGGAGACTGGACGTGGCTCAGGAGGCCAATGCTGACCCTGACTTCTCATCTCTGGTCTGTCGGAACCCAGAGCTAGGAAGGGGCTGAGCTGGCTGCCCTCTACCCTGGGCAGTCGGTTGGACCTGGACTGTGCTCTACAGTACATTTGTCACCTGGCCCCTCCAGGAGGTCAGCTCACAGGTATGGCCCCCACCCTTACCCACACATGGCATGGTCAGGGCCTGCTTCCTCTTGTGTGTGCTGGTTCTAGGAGGTTGGCATCAGGTGCTCCATTTTACAAAGGGGGAAAACAGGGCTTGGCGTCTGCTTTCTTGCCTGAAATCACATAGCAGGGGGCAGTAGCCTTGGAGTTGGAAGTTGGATCAGAGAGACCCAAGGCTCCCAGGACACTACCTCTGGAGACCCACGAGGGCCCCGTGGCCAGAGCCAGGAGTGTGGCTTGTCTTAGAGCTCATTCTGGAGTCATCTCTGGCTCAGTGTCTCCTTCTTGGGACCTGGCTGAAGGACTGGCCACCTAATTTGGGGGACCAATGTGAAATGACAATGTGTATTCCTTGCTTGAAAAGCAAGAATTTCAAGACACGACAGCAGAGCATTAAACCACTCAGGGCTCCGAGTGTGTGACTACAGGGCTCACACCCCAGAGTGCTGGGTGGGCTGTGGCATCTGGTTCTGCCTTGCCTTCTGCCAGGTGACCTTGCCTGTTGATGCTGCCCTTGGCCTGCCACCTAGGCTGGAGACTGGGGATACTCACTCTTGGTGACCGAGACTGTCTGGGTTGTTTCTGTTTTGCTGTGATTTCTCCTTCCATTTCTCTCGCTCCCTTGTCCCTTAGAAATTTGAGCCTCAGCCTGGATCTATGGGTCCTCTGGGCTCATTCTGCTCAGACAGTCACAGAGCATGTGCTACTAAGAGCAACGTGGAGTATGGCCTAGACCTGGGGCAGTCTGGGCCCCGTGGCTGCAGGTCAGATGGGCCTTGGGCCTCCGTGGAGGGGCCATACGGGCAGACGCGGCTGGAGGAGGAAGCCATGGGTGGCAGTACTGTGGTTGGCAGAGGTAGTTTTTTGTACATGGGTCACCTGTCCCTTCCTGGTCCGAATCTGGCTCTTCCTTGTGCTAAGAAAGCCTTGTGGTTGTGGGTGCTGGCTGACTGTCACTGCGGCATGGGCCTGTGGGAAAGTCCCCTGTCCTTTATAAGCCCCCAATGGAGGGGCAAAAACACTGCATTGCAGGTCGCTGGGAGTTCAACTTTGGCCTAGCCATTATCAAGGAGACAGGGACAAGAGATGCCCCATGTTCACCAGCAGGGTGACTCCCGGACGCCCTGCCTGCCCGCCCCGTCCTGCTCCTTACCTCTCACAGCTGGTCCAGGAGGAAGGGACAGGAGCTGGGGTGGCAGGTGAACTGTAGGCGCGGGCGTTGGTGTTGGCGGTGGCCTCTGTGCAGCTGCGGGTGGACGGCTGGCTATTTAAGGAGAGGAAGGGAGCCTGCAGCCCCTCCAGCCCTGAAAGGCTACTTCATTCCTGAGGGGTCCCTTGTGGGGTGGGCTGCTCCTCCGGCTGCCTCTGCTGCAACGGGGCCGTGAATATTCCAGTGTCCCCAGCCTGTGCACCCCCCTCCCAGCTTGGCCACTGAGCGTCACAGAGGCTGAGTGTGTGACTGCTTTGGGAGCCTGGGAGTGGGTGACGGCTGGGGCTGGGTGGGGGGCTCTGATTGAAGCTGACAGACACAAGGGGACATTTCAGAAGGGGATGGTTTCCTACTAATGGGGGGGGGGCAGGGAGGGGCCAGCCACCATGGCAACAGGCCCGAGCTCCCAGGCCTGCGCTGGGTGGGCGGGAGGGGGTGTCCGTGAATGCAGAGGGCGGGAGGCTGAGGAGTCTTGTTGGGCTGAATGAGAGGGGATTCTTTCAGGACACTTGCTGTACGGTCCTTGTGTCCTGCCCTGTATAATTAGGCTCCGTTTGGGCATGTGGAATAAATCATGGCCTTTATGTAGAATCAAGCACAGCTGCAGGCCGCCTCATAATGGGGCGCTGTCTGTCCCGTGGGGACGCAGCTCAGCTAGGCAGGCCCAGCTCTCGCCGGTGTGGATTCTTCCTCAGCACAGAAGGGCCATCAAGAGGGCCACTGAGGCCCACTGACCGCTGGCTCCTAAGACTCCTCTATGGTTTGCTCGAGGCTGGGGCCCGAGCAATTTGGGTATTGCCAGGATGGCCTCTCCCAAGACTGAACCAAGCTCATTTCTCTCCATCTTTGTAAAAGACCTGGAGAACCAAATCAGCAATCCTGGTTTCAAAAGACTTTTAAGTTTTTATTTAAAACTGTATGTGGCTGGCACTTGGGGAGTGCCTACCATGTGCACTATCTGAAATTTACCTTTTTGCATAACTCTGTGCATCTGAATTATTGCCCCATTTTGTAGGCAAGGAATCTGAGGCTCAGAGAGGTGAAGTAACCTACTCAATGGCAAATGCCAGAAATTGACAGAGCCAGGGTTTAAACCCAAGCCTGTGTCACTCAGAAGAGCTATGCTTCCTGTGTGGGTTCTGTGGTTTTTTTTTTTTTTTTTTTTTTTTTAGTCCTGGGGAGTGAATCCAGGGGTGCTTAACCACCAAGCTACATCCATATCCTTTTTTTGTGTTTTATTTAGAGACAGGGTCTCACTGAGTTACTTAGGGCCTTGCTAAGTTGCTGAGCCTGGCTTTGAACTCGTGATCCTCCTGCCTCAACTTCCCAAGCCACTGGGATTACAGGCATTTGTACACGTGGCTTTGTGGTTCTCTTTTGCTGCTGTATCTTAATGTTAGAATTCTTAGTTTCCATTTGAATTCTACTTGGAAAAAAAATTCCAAAGGTCCTCTTTGGATCTGGTGTTGGGATTGAGTGTATCCTGAACCTGTTTCCCAGCTGGGGTGTCTACAAGAGTAGGGGGCTCCTCTGCCCTGCCTGGGAGCCAGTGGGTAAGCAGGTATCTGAGCCAGGGTAGAGGTCCCTTTCCTGTTGTGCCCTGGGTGGGCTTTCTGGAAGAACTGACTCACACTGGATGAAAATGTGGGTGTGTGCTGGGTGCAGTGGAACACGCTGTCATCTTGGCAACTCAGGAGGCTGAGGCAGGAGAATTGCAAGTTCAAGACCAGCCTGGGAAACTTACTCAGTCCCTATCCCAAAATAAAAGATTAAAAGGCCTGGGGGATGTAGCTCAATGTTAAAGTGCCCCTGGGTTTAATCCCTAGTAACACACACACACACACACACACACACACACACACACACACACAAAGAAAGAAAAGGAAAAAAGAAATGTGGGCGTTTCTGGGTTCCCCCTGACCTGCCCTTCCATTTCCTTAACGCTAGGGATTGAACCCAGTGCCTCGTACATGCTAGGCAAGTGCTCTTCCACTGAGCCACCCCCCGACACACACCAACATACTTTTCATTATCGAGGTGACTCCTGATGGAGGCTGGAAGGGCGTTGACCATTGCAGTAGAATTTGGGAAGTTGAGCGAATTTCTACAGCTTTGAAATAGAGTTATTCTATATGGGTTGAATGTTGTCCTCATGCTAAGGAGTAATCTCCAAAATTGGGAGTGGGACTATGGGGAATAGAGACTGACTGTGACAGAGGCCGGGGGGAGTGGGCTGGTCATAGTCGGTGGCTGGGTGGGGCGGATCAGCCCTAGGCCAGATGTGGAGGTGGTGTGGGTGGGGGCTGGGGCGTAGGTGTCTGGGTGAGGGTGAGATCCCGGGATCATGTTGATGAAGGCTGCTGCTACAGGCCACATCTGCTGCCCACTGTGGGGTGGGGAGAGCCAAGGGCCCAGGCCAGGCTTGGCCAAGTCACAGGGAGATGATGCCCACTGTCCTTCCCTTCTTGTATTGCGCAATCACTTGTTCCCTCACATATTCCATAAGCTGATCCTGAACCACTGCCCCATGCTGGGCACCCTGCACCTGCTAAAGGCACAGCTGGGAGCCCGGCAGATGTTAGCAAGTGGTTCCCAGGACCTCGCTGGGACATGCCCCCTGGTAAAGTCGGACTCGGGGGCAAGTAAAGAGCAGGGAGCTGCGGGATGGAGTCCAGATCCAAACAGACATAGTGGGCTTGGGGGTCCAGGCTGGGGACACTGAGTTGACTGCCCACTCTCACCTGGCAGGGAGGTTTTGAATGAGAGTCAATCCCTTATGTAAACTGCCACCCTGTAAAAGGAGCCAACATGGAGGTTGCCGTGTGGAGGTCGGAAGGGTGAAGGGGCGTCCCCGTGGATTGGGGGCCTGGGAAGGAGGGTCTGGCTGCATCAGGAGCACATTTAGATTGGGGTGGCAGGTGGGGCTCAGAAACCAGGGGCGCTGGATTTCCCTCTTTGTCTATCTTTGCCTGAGGACCCTGAATCTAAATTCTTGCCTCCTTTGAGGGAGGGGAAACAGAAACCATGTTGATTTCTCACTCAGTTGAGACCACAGCTGTGGAGTAGCATCAGAAATGACTCTGAGGTCTTCACAAAAAAGACTCTGTGATGACAGTTCCTGGGTTTGGGGCCTCCGTCTGACACAGCCGCACTTGTCTTTGGAGACAGAAGGTGCCTGTACACGTTAGGACCCCTTTTTATCTGGTGGACCCCAAAGGAAAGGATGAGCCCGTTGTGCGGTCCTGTGCTTCGTGGCCACTCTGCTGGGCATAGTGGGGTTTTGAAACTAACCTTCTCTGTAGCTCCTGTTAGGACATTTGAGACATGAAACTTATTTTCCAGCGAATGTCAATTATTCTGTTCCATATACTATCCTAGGTTCAGGAAAAGTGGAAACATACCACTTTTAAAAGAAGAAACATACTAGCCAAAGATAGAAAAACATGAACATTCTGCTGTATGCCTAGTCTTTTTCCTGAGCACAGGAGGCCACTTCTTTTAAAGGGTGCACCTGTGCCGCCCTGGGCCCTCTTTTTAAAGGGTGCACCTGTGCCGCCCTGGGCCCTCTTTTTAAAGGGTGCACCTGTGCCGCCCTGGGCCCTCTTTTTAAAGGGTGCACCTGTGCCGCCCTAGGCCCTCTTTTTAAAGGGTGCACCTGTGCCCCCCTGGGCAGCTTGCTTTCCTGCTTTCTGGGATGAGCCTCATTGAAGCCCCAAGGCTCTGGCTGAGGCTGCAGGCAGGGTCCTGGGCTCTCTTCTACAGGTGGCCTGGCCATCCTGGGAGCAGGAGGTATTGACCTGCCCCTAACAATACCCTCACCTCCCACAGGCACCTGTGCCGGCCTTGCCACAACCGTGAGAAGGCCAAGGGCCTAGGAAAGTACATCTGTCAGCGGTGCCACCTGGTCATTGATGAGCAGCCCCTCATGTTCAGGAATGACGCCTACCACCCAGATCACTTCAGCTGCACCCACTGTGGGTAGGTGCCTGTCCTGTCCCTGGGGTGGGGGCAGGTGGACAGCCATGGCTGTCAGAGAGCAGGGGTGGTGGGACCCGCACCTAGGGCAGTGCTGAGGCAGGAGAGGTGAACCAGGTGGGCAGAGAGGGTGTCCACACCATGAGGTGCAGAGTTGCAGGGAAGAGGTAGAATGGGGACCGGGAAGTGGCTGGGGCTGGAAGCTTCTCTCTCCAGGACTCTGTTCAGGGGGTAATTGAGACTTGGGGGGTGAAAGCGGGAGGTTGGTCCCTGGACTGCAGAGACCATGGCTGAGACGGAGCAGAGAGGTAGGGGTGGAGAGTGAGGTTGGTGCTGGTGTGGGAGAGGGACGAGGAGTTATTCCCTCAAAGTCTTTTCTGGTCCCTTCCGTGCCTGTCCCAGACACCCAGTCTGCTTTGGAGGAGGAGGGAGGTCAAAGGGCTGATGGGGCAGAACACAAGGGCCCTTCTGCCAGGCCTGTGGGGAAATTCTGTGCCCCAGGGCCTGTCTGGGGCTCATACAGGAAGTCTCCAAAAAAACCAAAGATCAGAGAGTTTCGGCTCAGCCTGAGTGGGGCCTTTCAGGGCACAGTGCCTTTGGGCTAGAGAGGCTGGAGTGACCCTGCCAAAGGTCAGGGGTGACACCTGGAGGAGTCTGTGCTGTCTTCCAGGAAGGAGCTGACTGCCGAGGCCCGGGAGCTGAAGGGTGAGCTCTACTGCCTACCTTGCCATGACAAGATGGGGGTCCCCATCTGCGGGGCCTGCCGCCGGCCCATTGAGGGCCGTGTGGTCAACGCGCTGGGCAAGCAGTGGCACGTGGAGGTGAGACTGGCAGTAGCACGAGGCTTCAGGTTGAGGGGTGCCCCCATTCACAGCCCCCTTCACATCCCAGCCCATGCTGTGCACTGGCTCCCGGAGAGGCCCAGCCTCAGGGAGCTGCCCCTCCTGTGCATGGCCAGGGACCGCAGGTGTCCATAGGCGCCGGAGACCTGAGCCCACAGGTCTTGGTCAGGCAGCCACGTCCACCTTTCCTCTTCCACCTCCTGCATTTCAGAGGATTCCAGAGTTGGCCAGAGGCACCCCGAGGGTTATGGTGGACAAAATCAGCCGTGTGCAGTCTCAAGGAGACGAGGCACTAGTAGGCTGCCCAGGTGTGCACACTGGGGTCACCTGGAGCTCTTGCCCCTGGACCAGGGCTTTAGTGTTCTTATAGACACACCTGGAAAGGACGTTTGTGCTCCCCGGTGGCCTGGCCATCTCTGTGTCCAGAAACTATGTATTGGGTGGCCTCTTTGAGAAGGTCCTATGAGAGACTGTGGGCCATGCTGCCCTGACCCAGGCCCTGGCCTGTGCCCCTGGGGGAGGTGCATCCTCACCTATGAAATGGCTACAAGCTGCCTCTCAGTGACCCTGTGTCTGGAGGACACCACAGAGGCACCCTGCGGAGAGCGGGGCAGCTCCCACCCGTGAGAGGCCACCACACTGCAGCACCTTGCCAGCTCCTGGCTTCCGGGAGACCCCAGGCTGGGAGAGAACAGTGACGAGGGATGTCACTGTGTTCAAGGAGGACCAAGGAGTCGCCCTTCCCTCTGCCCTTCCCTCTGCCTCCTGGGGTCACTGCTCTAGCTCTGACACCTCCCCAGCCACCCTCTCTCCTCCCAGCACTTTGTCTGTGCCAAGTGTGAGAAGCCATTCCTGGGCCACCGGCACTATGAGAAGAAGGGCCTGGCCTACTGCGAGACCCACTACAACCAGGTAGGGCTGCAGGGCAAGCCCGCGGCACACGGGTCTGGGTGGACAACTGGGGTTCGCAGGGGATCTGGATGGACGGCTGGGGTTCGCAGGTGATCTGGGTGGACGGCTGGGGGTTGCAAGGGGTCCAGGTGGATGGCTGGGGGTTGCAGGGCATCTGGGTGGATGGCTATGGGTCTCAGGGGCCTGAGGGAGGTGGGCTGGGGCTGTTGTGTGAGCAGGAAAGGCTGTGGGCAGTGCCCTGAGAGCCCGTGGAGGGGCTGAGGCCAGGCCTGAATCCCAGCTTAGACTTGAGACATGAGCAGCTTTCTCTGCTCAATGTCCTTATTTAAAAACTGTGTGTCTGTGGCCGGTACCTGTTGTGAGGACCCAGCCAGATAACAGTGTGCGGTACCAGGCACATGGGGTGACAGCCAGCCTCCTCTTCCTTAACTACTGCTCTGGTGAATAGGGGTGGGGGCAGCCCATAGCCCTCCTGGTCACCAGCAGGAGCGACAGCACTCTTGGGGAGCAATGCCTTGACCTTGTTCTTTCCCAGGGATGGATGTAGTGGGCCCCGTGCCCCCACCCCAAGCCTGAGGCTGTGCCTGGTGGGAAGGCTTCAGGGGATGCCTGAGAGTGGCCGTGTTGGGGGGCCTCAGGCTGGGGTCTGCAGCCTGCACTGATACCCTACTCTGTCCACAGCTTTTTGGGGATGTCTGCTACAACTGCAGCCATGTGATCGAGGGTGATGGTGAGGCCCCTCTGTCCCTGAGTCCCTCCCACCCCCACCCCGCTCTCCCTCCAGGCGGTGGGCTCTGCAGCTGCTGGCCCAGCTGGCTCTGGCTTTGCACAGCTGGGCCTGCAGCTGACCTGCTAAGCCCCCTTCTGCCCTCACAGTGGTGTCTGCCCTCAACAAGGCCTGGTGTGTGAACTGCTTCTCCTGCTCCACCTGCCACAGCAAGCTCACCCTGAAGTGAGTCAACCTACTGCCTCCCACCTGCAGGGGCGTGTGGTGGCGGCTCTCTGTAGGTCCTTTCCTTTTCTCATCCAGTCTTCCCTGCACACTGTGGTGGTCAGGCCCCGGGGATGTCAGGGGCAGCCCAGGCAGATGGGGACAGGTCCCGGGACTCCAGGGTAGGGTGAGGGAGGGAGTAACACATCCACAAAGACTCTGAACTCTTGGCAGGGGAGGACATTCTAGCTCAGGGGACAGCATATGAAAGGCAAATATGTCGGGGAAGCCTGGATGGGACTGTGAGGAGTCCAGTGATTTGGAGCCCAGGCTTCCATGGGAAGTAGGGAGCCATAGAGGGTTCTGGAGGGTCCGAATCTGAGAAGCCTCCAGGAGGGAAGGAGGCCCCAGGCTCATCTCCTTATCCCCATGTGCCCTGTGGCCAGAAGCAGGCCTTTGCTGCCTCTGGCTCATTATCTGGGTTCAGAGTCAGTGGGGCATGAACTGCTGGCTTCATCCCCAGGAACAAGTTTGTGGAGTTCGACATGAAGCCGGTGTGTAAGAAATGCTACGAGAAGTTCCCTCTGGAGCTGAAGAAGCGGCTGAAGAAGCTCTCAGATCTGACCTCCCGCAAGGCCCAGCCCAAGTCCGTGGATGTCAACTCTGCCTAAAGGCTCCCCAGTTGCCTGGCCCCCTTCTCCTGGCCGCCTTCCACTTCTCCACTCTTTCCTTCTCCCAGCCCCGTCCCCTGCCTTCTGCCCTCTCCCCACTCACCAGGGCCTCCCTCCCATCTGGTCTGGGTCTGTGTGCTCCAGCACCTCCCCCCTTGGCCATCCCTCTCCTTCCTCTTCTGTGTGGACGCCTGATCCGCACCTGACAGCCGCGTCCACCTGTGCCCCTGACCTGTCCTGCTCTGCAGGGGTCTTCTTGGCACTCACTCTGCTATAGAGCCTCATCCCGAGTGGCACGTGGAGCACCCAAGGCCATCAGGCCCAGGCAGGAGGAAGCTTCTGGGGCTGGGGACACCACTCTTCAATCTCACAGTCACTCACTCAATCACGTAGGGTCCCTCTGATCATCCTGGGCCAGGCCCACTCACAAACCGGCTGGAGGGACGTGGCCCCAGCCCCTCCCTGACTCCAGGACCCTCTCTGACATCTTGTCTCGGCCGCCCTCCTCAAACTGTGGTTCCCTTCTCCTCAAACCCAGGATCTACGCTGAGCCTCTGGGCATGGCCTGGGGGCCAGGAGGTGGTGGAGTGAGGGGCGGCTCTCTCCCACTTCCAGGGCAGACCCATCCTCCGTGGCCAGCCGAGACCTGGCCATGGGGCTCACCTTGGCACAATGAAGGCTTATTCACGTGCCCACCGTGGCCTGTGTGGTTTGTGGCGTCAGGGGTGGGGGGAGTGGGGTCTCCCCTCATGTGGACCCCCTGCTGCTGGGGTTACTAAACACCAGACAGGCAGGCAGAAGAGGTCAGGGGGCACCCAGCCCTGTCTCAGGCCAAGCCGACAGACAGAAGGCCAGCCAGGAACCGTCAGGCAGGTCAGGGGGTTATGGTCAGGGTGACTGTCAGGTGGTCTATGGAGGCTGGGCTGAGGGGTCTCTAAGATAGGTGGGGGGGTGACCCAGGCCTCCAAGCCTTGTACCCATTGCCTGGGCACAGTCTGGCCTTAGAACAAAGTCAGCTACCCAAGAGAATGCTGGCCCCACATGACCTCCACCCCAGCCTCCCATGGCCTCCACCCCAGCCCCCCTGGAAACAGTGCACGTGTCCCTTACCGTGGGGGAGGAGGAAAGCGCAGGGGGTCCTGGAAGGAGGAATCTCAGTGAATACCCTGTGTCCAGTCTGAGGACAGGAAGGAAGGGCCGGCAGGAGGGAGAAGGAGGGAAGAAGGAGAAAGTGCACATGAGGTCATTCCTGGGGAATGCAGCTGTCACCGGGTTTCCTGGAGAAGTTGCAACGCTCTTGGCTTTTACTGGAAGAGACGCTGCCTCCCAAGCCTGCTGTCCACCTGTCACTCGGCCTGTTACCTCAATGACACGCTTCCACGGCTCCATGAAGTTTTATTAAATGTTCAGGGAGAGGGGTTCTCTCGGTCATCTTGCATGAGTCTGGAGCCAGAGACAACCTCTGGCCTCCATGGTCAGCACTCGGGAGACAGGCACCTGAGGGAAGTGGGGTGTGTGCAGGGGGCAGGCCCTGAGTTTATACCCTGAGGGATCCTAAATTGGGCAGGTGGCTGTTAAGTGCTGGCCAGGAATGGGGCCCGGGGGCCTCTTTGTTTGTTCACAGCACTCAGGAGCTGTTCCACGTAGGATGTCAGCAGGTCGTCCATCTTGTAGCCCTGAATGGGGACAGGTTTGGGTCAGAGGCTGTGGGCACGGGGAGGGCAGCTGGGGTCTTGGATGCGGGGACCTGGTGGCATCCAGCATCTCTGCTGCAGCCACACAGTGGGGAAGGAGGGCCCAGCTGTTGGGGTCCCCTCTGTCCTGTTGGGCCTGATTTCCCTCCATGCCTCCCCCAGGGGGCCAGACGGCACGGATCCCTGCTATGAGGTCTTGCCACAGTGGCTGCCGACTGCTGGCCCTTGGGATGCACCTCATCTCCCTGCGGGCCTCTGTTGGCCCAGCATAGCCCTGATCCCTCATGAGGTGAGGGCGGGAAGACCAGTCCTTGGTGCCCGTGGGTGCTGTATATCTGGGTGGGCGACAGGGCCTGGGCTCACCAGAGAGGTCTCACACAGCAAGCGCGTCCCGCGGCCCAGGCTCCCCAGTGCCATGTGGAAGTAGGTGCTACCACTGCTCCAGCTGGAGATCTTAGTGAAGGGGTAGGTGGTGAGCAGGTCCTGTGGGCAGAGAGGCAGGTGGGCAGGGACCACAGCCCGTGGGTTGTGCATACCTGAGTGTTCGTGCGTGCATGTGTGTGTCTTGGGGGACGGGAGGGCAGGCATGGCACACCAGACTGGTGACTGCAGCCCCACCTGCACAGGGGTCCTGGGACCCTGGTGACCCCCAGCCCTGCCCCAGGACCTGCTGTTCTACCTTGGTCTTGGGGTGGATGAGCAGGACCCCGTGTCGGTTGATGGCGATGAGGACAATGTCTGGATAGGATGGCTCTGAGGTTTGCTGGAGAGGGAGAGGCACGATGGTCATAGCCCAACCCAGAGGCCAGGTGTCCACTTTCTACGTGCTCACCTGGGGCGCAGGCAGGCACACAGGTGTGCACATGCACACACACGCGACTCTGTCACACCTGGCAGTCAACCGCACCTGATGGGTGCTTGGGGTCAGACTGAGTGGGGCTGGTGTGGGGCGAGGCTCACCTTCACCTCAAAGAAGGCGGACCCAAAGGTGGGCCACCGGCAGATCCACTTCAGGAAGGCCACCTTGGCCTCCTGCACGGTCTTGTCTCTGTGCTTATCACATTCCACGAGGAGGCTCTGGGGAAGACAGGGCCAGTCAGGGCCTGAGTGGGGCTGTCCTGGCCAGAGGGGATTTTTCCTTCTGGACCTAGATGCCCCAGAGGCCTCTGAGGCCCTGGCCAGAGTGGCGCCCGTCTGCCTGAGGGCCAGTCTAGGTGGAAGGTGGAGTGGCTCTGTGGATGGGGGGTTGGGGTAGGCATGGTGATCAGCCCCCCTCCCATGCCCAGCAGTGTGCCCACTGCATGGGGGGGCAGAACCGGACACCCAGGTGGGGTCCCTGGTAGGGCTGGCAGCCTGGGGATCCCCTCCACCACCCAACAAGCACCTTTTTCCACTCCTCGGAGGACATCAGGCGAGTGAGGTTCTCGGGCACCAGTTCTCTCAGGATCTTGGGTATACTAGCCAGCTGGGACCGGTCATTATCAAACTGGGCCTTGTAAATGAGGCCCGCCAGGTGGACAGCGTCTTCCCGGGAACACTTGTGGAACCCACGCAGGTACTTGGGCAGCTCCTGAGTAGTGGACATGCTGGGCCTCAGGCTGCTGGCTTATCTCCCACCTTCATGAGCAGGTGGGGGGTGCTGGGGTGTTAGCCTGCCCTCATCTGGGAGAGACTGAGCAGGTCAAAGCTGAGGCCCTGGGTAGTTTTGGAACATGGGAGTGACCCTTGAGCCAGGACACAGCTCCCTGACATCCTGCCGTGGTGGCCACGGTGCTCTACCCACATAGAGTTGGTCCGTCAGGGCACCGGCTAGTACTCCACAAGCTCTGGGACCTTCTCTCCTCACCCCCTCCAATCCCGCTGCAGGTAACAGTGCAGTTACTGTTCCCAGATATTGCTTTGCTCTGCTCCTGGCTCCAGAGTCCTCATGGGCTGGACCTGCTCACTTCATGGGACACTGGCTGGTGCCCTGGGGCAAGGCAGCCCTGCCCTGGCCTCAGCCTCCCAGACTCTCAGGGAGGATGTGGGATGGAATGGGAGTGGAGCCAATGGCCACAGGTGGGCAGGGGCTGGGTCGGGGAAGCCTGCCAGGTACCTGATGGTAGTGGAGTATGGTGTCTGCATTCACGTCCTTCCCTGGGGCCACGTTGATCCACAATTTCCGCATGAAGTACACCTGGTAGGGGAGTGTCACGGGGGCCCCTGGACGAGGGGCAGTAGTGGGCACCAAGCTTGTTCCAGCAGGTTCCACAGCCCACTCCCATGGCCCAAACAGGGCCGTGCACCCCTGTTCCCTGCATCAGCACACCCCCCCCACACACACTTTGCTCCTGCTGCCACCTCCTTTGGAAAGTCTCACAATTTTTCCTCCCTGGCCTCCAACTCTTCCTCATCTTTCAAGAGTAGTGTGGGGGCCACCTCCTCCAGGAATGTTCCTGGACCTCCCCTTGGGGTTGGGGCCTGTCCACTACAGCCATCTCTGTGTCCAGGAGCATATAGGACAATGAGTGAATGAAGGAATGACCCCGGGGCCATGCAGCAGTGCTGGAAAGGCAGATAACCCCACGTTCTCCCCTCCATCCCAGCCAGTCCCCCCGCCCCTGAGACCCCCTAACCTTCTTTCTGGGGCTTGTTCTTCTTTACCCAGTCAGACATATGCCTCAAGGAGTCGAAAAAGAAGTCTCCTTCTTTCTGGCTGATGACCTGGGGTTGGGCAGGGACACAGGGCAGGAAGGTAGTGTGGCTTCCAGGGAGACCCTGTGGGACTGGGGTCCAGTGGCCATCTACCTAGGCCTGGTAAGCTGGGTGCACTGTTGGGGTTGGAGTCACCCAGGCCAGGGGTGTGTGAGGCCAGGGCTTTAGCCCCAAGACCCACCTTCTTTCATCCTAACAGCCCAGCTGTGCAGTAATGGGCCTGGCCCAGCACAGCCATGCCGAGAGGCTGACGTCCACCCCGCCCCACAGGACCCCTGCCTGCCTTCCCTTGGCCTGCCAGGCCAGCACACCTTGTCTGAGATCTTGATGAAGAGGCTGCAGCCTTCCCAGGAGGCCAGCTGTAACCTGGTGGCGATGCTCTCACACACGTCTCGCACCCGAGTGTTGGCGCCCACCTCCAGCATCTGGGCAGAGAGATGGCAGGTGAGGGCCCCAGGCCCACGGGAAGCCTCCCCACGCAGCTGTCTCAGGGCAAGGCACAGCCTGGGAGCGCCCTTCATGGCTGGTGCTTTTGGTCCTTCATGAAACTCAGGCTGGGCGTGCTCTGGGCTGAGAGGGGCAGGCCTCCCTCCCAGACTGCCATCTGGAGGGTCACATTGCTTAGTCACAGCACTCACTGTCTGGGGACCCAGGGGGCCCAGACTTTGACCTTGCTGTGAGAGTCCTGCAGTCAGACCGTGGGAAGTTTCCATTCTAGGGACTCAGCTGTCCCCAAGGCCATAGAGACCCACTTGCCAACAGGATGTGAAGATGGTACCATCTGCCTTGGCTGCTCAGTCCCCTGGGCCCGCCTCCCTTTGCTGCCTCTTGCCAAGGGTCTCTTTGTCACAGCTGGGTCCTGATGGACTCCCAGTGCCCTCCGTTCTCCTGAGCCGCCATGGCAGGCTCTGTCCACGAGGCACATCCAAAGCTGGCCCCTGCTCACCATGGCCCCAGGGACCGACCCTAAGCCCTGTGTCTCAAACTTGCTGCCCACACTTCTGGTCACCAGTTTTCTGTGTTCTTGACCTAATGTCCCCAACTTGCTATTTTGGACAGTCCCTACTTCCAGTTGCACAAGCAGCCTCCCCCATGACCCCCTGCCCTCTGTATCTGTCCTCTTGGACTCTGTACCCCTGTGTTCCACACCCAGGCGGGGCCTGCAACCCAGGTGGACGGTGTGGGAGGGTGAAGGTGAAGCCATCTGCTTCGGACTGGACAAGGCTCAGCTTGGGTGGCCAAGGAGCCCGCACAGTGGCGCGGATGCCCCACAGTCTCCTGAAGCCTGAGGCTTGTGGTACCAGGGTGGGGTACTCACCTCGTTGGTGTCATTGGGGAAGTAGATCTTGTGGCATAGTCGGGAGACATTCTGCTCGGCGGCCTCCACCTCCACCTGATGCGGGGGCTGCTTGCGAGGTCCTGTCCTGAGAGAGACAGTGCACGCTGCAGATACTGTCCCCAGGCCCACCTTGCCCTTGCCCCAGCCACCAGCCTCCACTTGGACCCTAAGCCAGGCTCCAGAAACAGCCCCTGTGGTGACTTCTATGGGGGTTCAGGGGGTGTGGTGGGTTCCTCAGCCCAAGGGGCTGCATCTGCTAGGTGAGCTCAGAGGAAGCCATGATGGAAATAGGCCTGGGGTCCCCTCCCAAAGGGACATACATGAAGAAAGAGGGGCCCGTGCCAGGAGCTCCTGGGGGAAGCAATGTGGGCAAGGCCAGACGTGTCCTTATTCTCATTCAAAAGTGCATCAGGCAGGGGCTGAGGATGCTCATCAGGGTCTCTCTGAGAGTGCCCACCTCCCTCCATGACAGCAGCTGTCATTGACATGTGGCCACTCAGTCAACTCCCCCCACTCCATGGCCACAGGGGGCCAAGCCAAGTGGAGGCAGGTGGAGTACAGGAGGCTCAGGACAATCTAGGAAGGACTTCTGACTGTGGAAAGAACGAGGAAGGGAGGGGTCCCTGATTTTAGCTACCCTGGGCTGGGTGGGAACATCTAGGTCACCCTTGGCCAGTGTCCCTGTGTCCTGGTGGGCAGTGGTGGAGCAGGTGAGCTACTGATAAGATAGCTATGACAGTCCTTTCTGACTGCCCAGACCTCACTGTGACCTTTAGGGGCCTCATCCGCTGTCTCCTTTCCACAGTCTTGGGGCCTCGTCCTGTCTGTCCAGACTGATAACAGCTTTGGGAGAGATTCTCGGTCCACCCTGCTGATGGGTCTCCCTGCTGACTATGCTCCTCCTGGAGGGCTGGTCCAGGTTCCTCTGCACCCTGGCTTGCTGTCCCAAAGTTGATGCTCTGGGGGTCTGGAGGTGACCGGCTCACCTCAGGACCTTTTGGATGCGGCGGCTACAGTCAGGGGCCAGCAGCTTCTTCCTCCGAGTGTCTAGGAACTTCTGGGCATGGGGCAGCAGGGCCTTGCCAGGTGGGAAGAGGCCCGTGCAGAGCCACAAGAGCTGCCAGCCGCGCTCCTCGCTGTACCTAGGGAGGGGGGGGGATGGTGGTGGCCATCAGCAGGAAGGGCTCCTTCCTGGGTCCCAGGCCAGGCAGGCAGCTGGGGTAGCAGAAATGTAAGAGCCGCCTGGGTTTGGAGGTCTGGGGGCCTGGCCAAGGGGAGGACTCTGGGGGACACCAGCAAGGCTACTGCCTGATTTCGTAGACCTTTCACAGCCTAGAGATGGAAAGGGGTACCATGGTGTCCATTTTGTGGACAGTGAGGTTCAGAGAGGCTGTGGCCTGCTCAGGTCACAGAGAGAAAGGGTGGAGCAGGCAGGGCACAAGGTGGGACTGTCCCCTCCTGTGCTGACCCCCCTGGGGATGCCAGGAGAGCAGAGCTGGGGCCTAGGAGGCTGGATGAAGGCTGAGGGAGCCTTCCACCCGGCCACCCCTGGCAGACCTGTTGGAGTTCTGGGTCAGCTGCTTCAGGATCTGGCAGTAGACCTCGTCCTGCAGGGCTGAGTCCTGCAGGGGCAGTGAGAAGATCTGATCTGTGAGCTCCAGGGTGGGCCAGGCCTGCCGGGAGGGGTAGTCCCCCATGTACTTGAGGATGGGTGCAGATGTCAAGGAGAACAGCGCTGGGGGGTGGCCCTGAGCTGACCCCCTGACCAGGGCTAGCCACTGACCCCTGGTCCCACACTGACCCTCAACCCGGGCCCCACACTGAGCTCCAAGCATCCCTTTGGTGAGGTGACGTCTGGCCCCACCCATGGGGCTAGGAGGGGACACCCAGGTGCACACGGCATGTGGTGAGGGCTGGTGGCTGGGGAAGGATATCCTGGAAGATCTGGCAGGCGGCGTCCCGCAGGTCAGCTCTGTCATGGACGCGCTTGAGCAGGGGCTGCCTCAGCGGCTCCGGGGAATAGGCCCACAGGTGGCCCCGGGTGCGGGCCAGGGGCATCATGGCTCTGCTGACCGTTTCCTTCTCTGGGGTCCTGTCAGGGACACAGGCTGGAGTGAGGGCCTGCCGTGAGGCCTGCCCTGCCCAGTGCTCCCTCCCTGTCCTCATCCAAGCTCCCGGCCATGGCTTCCCCCTGCCCTGGGGAGGCCAGCAGGTGGGCACCTGAAGAACTCGTAGGAGAAGTCCTCCAGGGTGTGCAGCTTCTCCTTGGGCTGCTCCTCCAGCAGGGGCTCTGAGGGCTGCTTTTCCTGGGCCGCCAGCTTCCGCTTCTCTGGTGACATGGCCAGCAAGCTCTGTAGGGGGAACAGGCTATGGGCATCTAGGAGACACTGCCCATGAAGCCCTTCCCATCTTCATCTCCTGGCCTGGTGGCCTCAGTGACTTGGGAGGGGTCAGACCTTAGAGCTGGTTGGACCTGGGCCTACCCTTCTGCTTCTCTTGCTTTGTGACCCCAGCACAGTGACTCAACCTCTCTGAGCCTGGTTTCCACCCCCTGCCCTCAGAGGAGGATTAGTGCCATTGGTGTAGAGCCCAGCCCATCCTGCTCTCAGGGTGTGGCCACTTGGGTTCTCTCAGATTCCCTGGCTCTGTTCTAGGGTACCTCTCCTTAGGGACATCCCTCACTCTGGCCTTGTTTGCCTGGTCCACCCGCAACCGCAGGCCTCAGCACAAACATCTCTCCCTCAGGGATGCCCTCCAGACAGGACACCCCTCCCCTCTGTTATCTGTTTCCATAACAACCAGTGCTGCTTCTTGGTAGCACCTGTGTATTTGCCATCAGTTTGTTCCAAGGTCTGAAGTCTCCCTGAGGGTGTTGAGTTCAACCTTATTGCCAGCACAAGGTACACAATTGGCACTCAATAGATGCATGCTAGAATGCCTGCCTGCTCCTGGCTTCCTGTGAGGCTCCTCTTAGGGATGGGGATAGGGTGGATTTCAGGGCAGAGGAAGACTTGGGTACCCTGGGGTCACAGTTTAAATGAGGCTGGGGAAGGATAAATTTGTCCCCAGGACACACCCATGGTAGGAGACAGAGAGGGAGTGCCCATGTATTGAGCACCTATTAAGTGCCAACTGCTGGGCTGTGTTCTGCATAAATATTGTGCCAGCTTTATGGTCACCCCTGGGGATGCAAAGGGCTGGCAGAGCTGCCCTGGTGCCCAGGTGGCCCTCCTGGTCCTCTGTCAGGGTGTGGGCGATGGAGGGAGGCCCCCAGGCAGACATCTCTGAGCCGTGTCTGCAGCTTCCCAGGTGAGCAGAGGGGAGCCTGTGACCCACCAGCAGCTGGGACGAGGGCTTGCTGAGCGTTGGGATGGTGTAGAGGCAGGCGGTGGGCACCAGCCCCGTCTTGCCAGTCCTGTCGTTCTGGCCCAGGGTCCAGCTCTCAGAGGCCAGCAGGGCCTGCTTCCTGGTCAGGATTATCAAGTCCCCCTTTTTGAAGGGCAGGAGGGTGACATCATCTGCCGGTCACACACACACACACACAGGAACAAAAAGAGCCACAGGGTAACGCATCTGGGATGTTTCTCACTGCTACGCACCGCCCTTCCTCTGCATCTCAGAGGTCCCCCTGTTCTGAAGCCCCTGTACTATGTGTGCCACTGTATTGCTTATGAATGCCTGGCTGACCAGTCTGGGCTGGGCAGAGGCCCTGGGGCCTTGTCCCACCTCTGCCTTCACATGGCCACAGCTCAGCTCTCTCCGGGGTGCCACAGAAAAGTTGTGGCCAGGAACTAGACTCTCACCTCCCTGAGCTGTGTGACTCTGGGCAACATACCTCCCTCTCTGAGCTTCTAATTCTGGGTCTGTAAAATGGGATCATGAAGTGGCTGTGGGATGGTGTTCAAAGCCGCCCAGAGAGGGTCAGCCTTGCCAGTGCTTCTGCACACCAAGCAGCCTTGGAGGGTTGGAGGCTACCTCCTTGAACCTCCTCAATTTGTGAAAGAGGAAACAGAGGCTGAGAGAAGGTGGGGACCCTCCCTTCTTCCCTCTGTCTGTGTCCCCAGGCCCTGCTCTGTGCCTGGTGGCTGCTGTGACATGGACATGGGTGAGCCACCTCCCCACTGGTCCCCGAGTAGCCCCTCACTGTGCCTCCCCGACCAGTGGGCACCTGTGGCCTTCCTGTCCTGCAGGGCCATGGCGAACACGGACCTCTCCTTCAGGCCCTCCAGAAACAGGGCCACCAGCTCAGCGATGGCCACACAGCTGGGGGACACGAACTCGTACTCTTCGTGCAATGTGGAGAGCAGCAGTCTCTGCCCTCCCTTGGCCTCCCTAGGGGATGAAGGGGACGGTGTGACCCGAGGACTTCTCCCCGTTTCAGCCCCTTAGCAGCAGCCTAGAGGTGACCCTCCAGGGTGACGGATGAGGAGACCGTGGCTGCCCAAGGGCCACTGGCAGGGCTGGGGTCTGAGCCCAGGGTGGCCCAAGTTCCAGAAACCGCTGTGGGCTGGCAGATGGGCAGAGCTCAGGGCCCTTCAGGTCTCAGAGGCTGTGTGGGGTTGGCTCTGGGCAGACCACCAGGTGGCCAGTATGCAGGGACACCACCAAGAGTGTTAGTGCTGGAGACAGCCACCCGCTCTGGGGGACCCTGGCGAGCTACCAGCCTCTGTGTGCCTCAGTTTACCCTATAGGTAGAACAGGTAGTGCTGCAAGGACTTCACGGCATAGAGGAAAGTGCCCAGTCAATCTTGGAGAGTGGTGGCCAGTGTGTCCCTGGGGCAGCCCAGTGGTCAGTTATAATGGGGTGCTTTAACCCAGGGCTACTCTGGTAGGACAAGGGCAGGACTTCCCGAAGGGCTTGGAAGAGTTCCCATAGATGGGAAACATGGGGTGGGGGTTTGGGAGGATGCCCCCAGCACTGCCTGGTGCCCTGCTCAGGCCCTGTCCCTTGCTCCTCTCTGAAGTGACCTATGTCCTCTGTGACCAGTTCTCTCCCACGGAAAGGGAAGGAGCCCACCACATGAAGCTTTCCAGAAAGAGCGCAGGCCTATGTGACCTTTCCAGGTGGGTCTGAGAAGCACAGTTGGAGGACTTCACCAGCAATGTGGCCTGATATGGGGGCGGGCTCCCAAATCCAGTGGCCACTAGACATGCTGATCATTATCCATCCCAGTGACAACACACTGCCCCTGCCCCCCATCTTTCCAGAGCCCCCAGGGACTGAGGTTGGGAAGGGAGAGATTTCAGGGCCTCTTCCCTTGGGAGCTCCCACCTGTTGGTGACCAGACCCATGATCTCTGGAAAGGAGAGTTCCAGGAGCGTCCTCTCCCGCTGATCCAGGAAGTACAGCCCCTTCCAGTTAACAGCCAAGATCAGCTGTGTCTTGGGGAGGCGGGGACCTGGCCAGAGGAGACCGCAGAGTGAAGGCCATGGCTTGCCCCAAGGGGGTGCAATCCATACCCACCTTCCTCCTATCAGGGACTGTTACCAGAGAGTGTGGTGACTTCAAAGAGCCGGGAGAAGAGGAGTGGCCACTGCAGGAGGGCAGTGTCCACCACCTGCTCCTGCACAGCCAACGTCGTGGCTCGGGCCTGGGTGTACGGGGCCTGTAGGAGATGGCAGGCATTATCTCCATTCTCCCTGCCTCCCCTAGCTGATCCCTCCCCAGTACTAAGGTGATTATTTGATGGGTCATTCTGCAAAACCTCTACCTAAAGGAAGCCGGGGCTTGGTCAGGGATACTGGGGGTGGAGGGTTGGCCCAACTCTATTAGAACCTCTAGGAAAGAACCCTTCAGGAGGTGGTCTCGGGAAGTGAGAGGCCTTCCCCTCATTAGAGTCAGATGTCAGAAGCTACAGCCATGTTGGGTGGAGACAGCTGTCAGTATAGGTCGGGCATGCATGCCCAGGTGCCCAGGGCCCCAGCTTGGGCTTGCTTTTATCTGTAGATCTGTGTCCTGCTTCATGCATGAGGGCTCTTTCCTGTGTACCCAGGTCCTGGGCATTTTTGTTTTTCTTTTCTGGACTTCTGTGTATTTGGGGGCCTCTTGCAGGAACCTCCATCTTTATCTTCTCCTCTAGTTCCTTCCTCCTTTAGCATGCCTCTCCCCACCCCCCACCCTGTTCTCTTCCCATCTTTACTGCTCTGTGCCCATAACTGGCTCTGAGGTCCTGCTAACCTTTCTTTTCACTGTTTGTCAGATCAACAGTTATTTCTCTTTTTGCTACTTTAAAAAGTGGCTGGGTAATATTTGTATACCGGCTTTGGGAATATAAATGGGGACATCATATCTGAAGGGCCATATTCAATGTGTATGTCCAGTATTTACAATGTCCATACACTCTGGTCAAGGAGTTCTCGTGTGCCTGGGGGCAGGAAGAGGGGAGCTCTGAGGACAGGCCTGGTGCTAAGGCAAGGTCATGGTCAGCTGTCAGCCATGGGTGCTCTCTTGTGCCAACAGGCCAGGGCCCAAACAGGCACCACAGTACAAACCAGATAAAATGGGGAAGGAGAAGGGTGAGTGGCAGGGGCCATGATAAGGCGTTGAACTGCATGAGCCTGTTTAAACATGGCATCTGGACTAAACTCTCAGGTTTAAAACGTCCTGTTTGGCAGTGGGTTGGGGGTCATGGGGAAGAATCCATTACCTTGGCACACCTAGTCCCCCCCACCGCCCGCCACCACCCTCCCTGAAGGAGAACTGAGCACTGGGGTGCAGGCTGACCTTGGTATGGGCATCAGTGACAAGGCTAGCCCACTTCTCTGGGGGCTTGGTCTTGTACAGCTTGGAGGGGACACAGCCGGGCAGCAGCTCCTGGACAGCTCTACCCCTCAGGGAAGCACCAAGTTGCACGTAGCAGTGCCGGGCCAGCAGCTCCACCAGCTCTTCTTCCTGCACAGCCAGGGGTCAGACATGGAGCTGAGGGGAAGCGAGTGAGCCCACCCTCTCCTGTGATGCACCCACCCCGTGACCAGCTCTTGCCTCAGCACGGTGGAGCTGACCAGGAGATGAGGTAGGACAAGAGAGTGTCCTCAGCTGCTCCTGTTGGCAGCAGGTAATCCCAGCGACCTTGGCATAAATGGGTAAGGGCCCTTTCCCTGTCTTCCCTTGCCACAGGAGGCTGCCCTTCAGGGCTTCTGCAAAGACTCAGCCAGATCAAGGTCCTGCGTAAGGCACTTGCATGGCCCAGCATGGGAGGGACCCAGGTAGCCCTTCTATCTGGGAACCCAAAATCTTATAGAAATGGCCCTGCCATTCCCTGACCGTGACCCTTCTAGAAAGGACTCTGAGATTTCTGTGCCTGCTGCTGGTCCTCTTGATTTGGCACAGGGAGGTTGGCACCTGCTGTTCACATAACTTCAGTCACACCCTCATCTTCCACCACCCTCCGTCACCACTACTGCCCTATGCCAAGAGCTGTTGGCTCTCCAGATGTGGGCCCAAGGCTTGGGGAGGTATCAGGATTCCCCAAGTTCACATTGTCCCAGAGATGTAGACTGGGACTTGAACTCAGCCGCCTGAGCTCTCAGGTCATGTTCATGTTCCTGACCACCAGGTCCTGCTACTCCATGAACAGTTACTGTCAGAGGTCAGGAAGGCCTGTGGCTTAAAGGCCCCAGATGCCTGAGCAAACCTGTGGCCCAAGGGAGGAGGAAATGGAGACCAGAACAGGAAGGGATAGTTGTATCCAGTGGAGGCCCCAGGACTTGCTCCCCTGTGACCACCTTCCTGCCTCTTCCCTCTGCCTCCTGCCCACCACTTTCTACACTGTCTCTGATCCCGGCTGAGGACCGACTCTGTGGAGGAGCTTCTGATGGCTTCAACCTGGGCCAGCCCTGGATTCTTGCTCAGGTCCCCTCACCTTCTCAAAGCTGTACTCGCCAGACCAGACTCCGTGGAGGACTTGCCGGTAAATGAGCTCGGTGCTGACAGGGTCCTCCTGGGAGTCGTGCCAGGGGGTGAAGAATTCCTTCCGGAAGTAGATGCGCCAGGGTGACTGGCGCTGGCTCGTGCCCTTCTCCTGGGCCAGTTGCTCACACTGGGCCACAGCGTCCATCACGTGGTCACGCCCGCTGCCCAGGGACCAGAACTGAGGACAGAATCCGGGGCAGTAAAGGTTAGCAGCTGCTGTGTGTCTTGCCCCACAAGGACACCCACCCTCAGCACAGCATGTGGAAGACAGGGACCAGAACTCTCAGGGCCCACTGTGGGCTGAGTGGATGCTGCTGAGTCCATTTGGACACCAGAAGGACCTCTCTATAAGGCCTGTCCATGGGTCCCCAAAACACCTCTCTGCTGGCCCCTCCCAAAGGAAGCAGAGATGGATGCGGGTGTGATTTGGGCCATGACATCTTGGTTGGCCGACTGGTGTCTGTCAGTCTGAGGGTGAGGGCTGAGGGGGTTCAGGTGGGCTGGGCCCTGGCTGCTGCAGGAGGCTGCTGTGAGTATGGGGGGAGTGACAAGGTGAGCAGCTGCTGGGCTGCGTGAGGACAGCTGCCTGTTGTCAGGCTGCCTGGTGTGTGTGTGTGTGTGTGTGTGTGCGCGCACTTACACACCCCCTTGTGAGTGTGTCTAGCAGCTAGGAGGAGGGGCAGGAGCCAGGTTGGTGTGAAGACCCCAGCTTCAGGACACTCTGGTCCAGGTATGGGAGGGAGGCCAGCAGCAGAGGGGCAGCGGGTGTTTACCTTGTCATACACAGCGACCTGCAGGGAGAAGCCCAGGTGATCTCTGAGGCCCTTCTTTTGGGCAATGTGCTGGCAGATTTCTCGTGATGTGGAGGCCGAATCCACCATGACGGCCAGGCTCTCCCCAGTCACCAAGATGACTTGGATGGGGATGTGCTTCTTGGACTTGACAGCCTGGGGACAGATGAGGACTCAGGCCCTCTCGCCTCTGGGAGCCTGAGCTCAGCTGTCCTGGAGCTCCCAGAGCCTTGGACTGGAGGTTAGTCCATCACCTTGCCCCACCTCCCTTCTCTCCTGACTGTCCCCCCCCGCCCATTGCTGTGGGTTCCTGAGAACAGGACCTTCAGGGTCCGCCATGTCTCAGCATGCAGTTAACAAAATTTAGGTTCATGGCTCCTGCCAAGGGCAAAAACAACATTGCCTGTACATCTGGTGATTTGTGGGCATCTCCAAGTTTGCCTCAGTAGCCCTGTGGGCACAGCCTGCAGGCCATAATGGTCCACTTCTAGGTGAGAACCTGGTGCTTGGTAAGGTTAAGTGACTCAGATTCGCAAGGTGAGTCCTCCAGAACATTTCCAGGTTCTCAGATCCTGTGCACCACACTGTGAACACTCACGCTACAAGTTCACCTACAATTCCAGGATGCATGAGAGAGAGCCCTGTGGACTTGGGAGGTCGGTGAGAACAGGGAGGAGCTATGGCTAGAGGTGACCCACAGGTCCCAGGATAGGACACTGCAGGGTCACATGGGTGAGCACCTTCCAGGCATGGGCTGGGACCAGAGATGCAGGCAGAGCCGGTGCTGGGGATGCCACCTCCACCCTGGCTCACCAGAGTGATTCTTTCTGAGGACATCTCAAGAGCTCGTAGGTGTCCCAGCTGCCAAAACAAGTAGAGAGGGGCACCTGCTCCCAACAGCAATGCCATCAAGGATGACAACCTTGACTTTCATGACCATGACTTTCATGAAAGTGCAAATGCCCAGGGAGGAGTAACTCAAAACAATTAGCAGCCCTTTACAAGGCCATACCAATGAGTGTGTCAGATTTATTGTTCCCCTTCAATTAATAGGCCATAAGAGAATGTTTATAGCAGTGTAAATCCTAATTGCCAAGTTACAGAACCAGCCTAGGTGCCCGTCAACTGTTGAATGGATAAAGAAAATGTGTTATATATACACAATGGTGTTTTATCAACCATAAAGAAGAAGGAAAATATGGCATCTGCTGGTAGATGAATGGAACTGGAGAATATCACGCTAAGTGAAATAAACCAGACTCAGAAAGTCAAGGGTCGACTAATAGGGAGAAGCTAGAGAGGAAAAAGGAATAAAAAAGGGATCTTGTGAAATTAGAAGAAAAAACAGTAGAAGGGGATTGATGGGGAGGGAGGAGAGAGGAGAAAGGGGAGGTACTGGGAATGAAATCAGCCAGACCATGCTATGCCCATGGATGATTGATTACAACACAGTGAATCCCACTTTTATGTATAATTATAATGCACTAATTGAAAAAAAATAGAAGGGAGGCCAGCAGAGTCAAGAGAGCAGATCAGGGGGAGGAAGGAGGGGAGAGAAAGGGGAATGAAGCTGATTAAGTTATGTTATGTGCATGAATGGATGTGTCACAATGAATCTCACTATTGCATATAATTATAATGCACCATTTTAAAAAAGACTATGGATTTAGAGAGGCTGAGAGCAGCTTTGAAGCTTGGGCTATGCTAGCAGAGGCTGAGCTCCACAGGGGTTCACAGGGACCATGAAGGTGCCCTGGAGGAGGTGGAAGAATGCTGTGAACAAAGTCACCCCGCAGCCATGCCACAGGAACCAAAGGAGCTGCATCTCCCTACGCTGCCCACCTCCCACCCTTCCAGTCCTACCTGAAGCTCCAGCCAGGTGGGAGGCTCTGCCCGCACCCCATTGGCGTAGGTACGCCGCAGGCGCTCAGCACAGAAGGGCCCATATCCTGCTGGCCCTTGACCAATGAAGTTCAGCAGATACTGGGGGGTAAAGAAGGGAGAAGAGAGGAGACATTCAGAAGGCAGCTCAATGTTGACTTTCTACAGATTTTTAAAATTATCATCCTCAGTTTAGAAAGATGTGTTCAGATGGGCACTTTCCATTCATCATGAAGAGGACTAGAAATGGATAGATACCTGAGGAGCAGGTTGGCAGTTTATATCAGCAGAAAAAAATAGTGGAGAAAATTAAAAGAAAAATCTAGGAGAGTCTGCGTCCAAAATGCGCTTGACAACAACAACAACAAAAACAAAACTGTGCGGAGGCTTGGGGATATAACTCAGTTGGTACAGTGCTTGCCTTGCATGCATAAGCCCCTGGGCTCAAACCCCAGCACCACACACACACACACACACACACACACACACATACAGTGTTGAAAATCTTTTTGTCCCATGGAGGTGAGCAGGGAAATACTACCTGAAAGGGTTTACTGGCATCACAGTGGCTTAAGTTCTCAGAACCAATGCCCAGGGTGAACATGGTTCCTGATGTCCCCACAGGGACACAGAGTGAGTGTTTTCCATTTGACTGTAAGTATGACACTGTAACACCACAGAGGCCAAAAGAAAATACTAATGGAAGCCAGGTGGGGTGGCACACGCCTGTAATCCGGTGGCTCAGGAGGCTGAGGCAGGAGGATTGCAAGTTCAAAGCCAGCCTTAGCAATGGCAAGGCACTAATCAACTCAGCGAGACCCTGCCTCTAAATAAAATACAAGATAGTGCTGGGGATGTGGCTCAGTGGTCGAATGTCCCTGAGTTCAAATCCTCGGTACCCCGCCCCCACCTCTGGGTGTGAGAATGACTTTATTTTCAGTTCTGATTGACTGTATTCCACATTTTACTTTTATCTCAGAACCAAAAGGTTTATGGAGACAGAGAAGTCTGAGGCCTCTAACATCTGCAGGCTTCTGCCAACCAACATCCACATTCAATTCTAAGGAGTAGAAGCAGGTGCTGTGGCCAGTATCAGGTAGGGGCTCACTCCCCGGACAACTGTCTGGAAGTCGAGTTGTCCTGGTGCCTGAGCCACGGGGCAATGGCCTTGCAGAGCCTGGATAGGGATGGGAAGGAGCCAGGTCTATACCAGTGAGTGCCTTCTGGTACAGACAAGGAGACGGAGGACCAGAGGAGAGCTGCCCATTGGCCTGAGGGTTCGGGAAACCCTGGCCCAGAGCCTACTTATGCTGCTGCTGTAACCTGTCCCCTGCCTCCCCAGCCCTGCCCTTGGCCCTCCGCACCTTCATGAATCTCTCTGAGGGTGGGAAGCAGCCCAAACAGAGGCTGAGCAGGATCCAGCCCCGGGCCGTGCTGCTCTTCCTGGAGTTTCCCGAGAGCTGTTTGCAGATCTGGCAGTAAATCTCATCCCTGAAAGACACAGCAGACACTGGGAGGGCAGGCTGGGTATTTGTTCGGCGGGCGGTGGGGGGGGGGGAGGCTGGGGGGCGGGGGCGGGGACAGGAGCCTGGGCACAGGGTCTCTCTGCACCTCTGGGTGAGGTCTCCTGCTCAGGGCACCCCTCCAGCCCTGGAGGCCTCCCTCCCACTGATGTTTTCCCCTGTCCCACTCCCTTCAGACCTCTCTGCCTGGTTCATCGAGGCCCCAGTTGTCAGCCCTCCCTCCCAGACACCTTGCCCCTCAGGCCTTTGCTCTGACTTACCCCCTCTGCTTTACCCCTGCGTGACTGCTCTCAGCCTCCTCTGCCCTGCTTCTCTGTATAAGCCCATCGGCTCATTTCCCCCAGCTTCAGTTATTTCAGACATTAATTTCTCCTTCTACCCTGAGGCCTTGTCTCCTTTGCACTTAGCCTGGCCCAGCGGGGCATTAAGAGCACTTTTTCTTGGTATCCTCACTGGATGTGAGCCTACCCACTTTTGAGCATTTACTCTCATGGTGGGTTTCCTGGTTCTCTCATGCTCTCTGCCATGGTTTGGATAAATGCCCCCCAAAGGCCAATGTGTTGAAGGCTTGGTCACCAGCCTGTGGTGCTGTTGAAAGATGGTGGGCCCTTTAAGAGGTGGTGCCTAGTGGGAGGAAGTGAGGTCATTGGGGGTGTGCTCTTGAAAGGGATTTGGGGACTTTCAATCCTTCCTCTCTTTCTTTTTGCTTTTTGGCTGCCATGAGATGAGCACCTCTCTCTACCAAGTGCTCTGCCTCACCATTGGCCCCAAACAATAGGATCAAGGGATTTCAGAAACTTCAGAAATCATGAGCCAAAAGAAATGTTTCTCCCTTATGAGTTGGTTATCTCAGATATTTGGTTACAGTAATGGAAAACTGACTAACACACTCACCAAATAAAGGGTGAATTCTTCAAGGATAGAGATGTGTTTTCTTCATCTCTGATCCCTAACCCTCAGGCAAAGGCCCCACCCTGAGCAGGAACTCAGTATATATTGAATGCATAACAGATATGGAATGCAGCATTTGCTTTGTCTTAGAATTTGGTTATAACCCCAGAGCCAAGGACAAATGGATGTTAATATCCAACATTCTAGAGACAATCTTGTAGAATTTGCTAAAAGATGGCAGAACCAGTCTAGCATGCCACCTCCAGCCTATATAAGGGAAGGTGAGAAATTTGAAAGGTGACTTCAGAAGGCACTTCATGGCTCATTTCCACTACTTACAAGTGGATGAGAGTGAGGGAGACTCCAGAAGAACTATCAGTAAGTGTCTGTTTTCCAGAGATGAGACCTATCCCACTTCCCGTCTGAGGCAGAGCTTCAGAAGCTCACTGCCCACATTGTAATGGAGCACAGTGAAAAAATTCTTGTAGATTTTGACTTGCTTCCTTCAAGTTGAGGACCTCTGTGAACAAAGAGACTAAAGGCTGCTTCTTTCAGGAGATCCGAGCCCATCTCGATTGGCAAGGTGAAGGAAGAATACTCAGGGACTGGGAACTGCATCTATATTATTTGGTGGGGCATGCATGAGTTTCCTGTTGACCAGGAGGATGCCATGAGCTGAACTTTAGGCAGCTCACTATTCCAGAAATTCCTAGCAGTAAATGACTGTGGGATGTTCTACCTGCAGCTAGAGTCAACAGGAACCCTTAAAGGATTAGCAAGGTTTCAGCACAAGGTGGATATCTGGACTGCATGGGTCCATCTGTAGGAGTTATCTGAATAACCCGTCATGCACCCATTTGGACACAGCTTTTATGTGTCTGCCATATTGGAAGGTATGGTGGCTGGTAAGGATTATCAAGGGGCAATTACCAACAGAATCAACTAATTAGAAGAGTTTTCCAGTCGATGGTGTCAATGCAGACAGCTAAAACATGGGTAGAAGTTATCTATAGTCTTACTGGCTAGAATAATCAGAGAACAGAGTTTGAGGTCCCCATAGCAACTTGAAAGTGAGAAAGAAAATCCTGGAATGAAGAAAATCACAGAAGGAGAATCTCAATTTTGTATATAAAGTTTTTCTAAACTGCTGGCTGACACCTTATCATGAATAGTGGAGTATATGCTAGCAGGCTAGCTGAGGCTAAAATGACTTAACAAGGATTTCATCTGCTGCTCACAATTTCAATCCAGCCAAATTAACTGCTGCCAAAACAAACAAAAATCAACACTCTTTGAAAGAATATAACAGAATTCAGTCTCTAAATGTATCCTCCAGTACTAAACTGAAGGGGAAACAGGAAAACATGACCATCATCAAGAGAAAAAGAATGGCAATGGACACAGACTCAAATATGACCTCCATGTTACATTTTCAGAAAAGGCTTAAAAACTCTGGTAACTATTCTCAGTGATGTGAAAGAAACTACATTCATTATGAATGAACAAATAGGAAACCTTGGTAAAGAAATAGGAATGTAAAAAATAATCAAGGGCTGGGTTTGTGGCTCAGCGGTAGAGTACTTGCCTAGCACATGCAAGGTGCTGGGTTCAATCCTCAGCACCACATAAAAATAAATAAATAAAATAAAGGTATTGTGTTCAACTACAACTAAAAATATTTTTTAAAAATCAAGAAAACTATAATAATATAATATAACTTAAAATAGAACACTCCAACTAAAAAACCTCTTGAATGGTTTAATGGTGGATTGGAGAAGACAGAGATCAGTGAATTTAGAGATTAATCAACAGAAATTGCCCAATCTAAAGAACAGAGAGAAAAGAAGGAAAATACAAAAAGATCCTCAGGAACTTGAGGGATAGTAGCAAAAAGCCTTATATAAGTTTAATTAGAATTTGATGTGGGTAGGGGAAAGGAGAGGAGAAGAGAGAGGAAAAGAGAAAGATAATTTTTGAAGAAATTATGGTTAAATTTCCTCAAATTGGGTTAAAAATAATAACTTAAGGTAAGCAAACCTCTAAAATACAATCCCTTAAATCAGTATACATATTTATATGAAAACCTAATTCATATAAAGCAAATTGCATATGAAGTAAATTTGCATAAGTACACACACACACACACACACATATACACCATCCTGCATTAAAGTCTGTTCTAAAATGAATCCACAGCTCATGATTAATCTGTTTTCCTAAAACGAGGTTTGTTCCTTGGTTTTCTTAATGAACAAGTAGAGAACCCTCAGTGGCTGCAACATCTGCTGCACTGGGAGCCAGCCTGCAGGCCCTAGGCCAGGGAGCAAGGAGAGAAGCAGTTATTTGGGGGCAGAAGATGAGGTTGTGACCATGGTTTGAGGACCAGTAAGGGGACCTGATCCTCTGAACAGGGGTGAGGTGGGAGTGGGGACTGACCTGAGGCCAGGTCGCAGAATGGCGTAGCCCACAATGAAGTGCACCTTCTCCAGGTTGGACATGGGTCGTTCTGAGATGGGGCCATCAAGATCAAATGGCTCCTCTCCGATGTTCAACTGGCTGGCCACCTTGAAGCCCAAAGATGGCCATTAGGATAGCTGTGATTCTCCCCGTTTGCCAAGGAGGAAACCAACACGTGAGGATGGAAGCCATAGCTTGGGAACCCTGCAGCAGGCTGGTGGCAGAGCTGGGAGAGGACTGAGTCCCCTGGCCCTGGGCTTACCTGGCCTGTGATCCTGGAGGACCGCTTCAACTTCATGGAGGAGATGCCTTTGGTTCCTCTGTCCTTCTGGCTCAGTTTCTGTGGAAAAAGGTACCAGAGGAGTGCACACTTGAGCAGTCCCTTGGTGCTCCTAATCCTACAGCCATTTACAGTGGACAAGTGTCCCCCTCAGCCATTTCCTGGCCAGTTCATAAAATCTATGGGGAAGGATTTGCCCCCAGCCTTTAAGTTTTTTTGGTCTCCTTAGGCAGGGTCTGCAGCTTGTCATGATGGCCTCATGAAAGCTAATAGTAGGAGTCAGCTTGGGTCGGGATCAGCCCAGCTCCAGGACTGGGCACCATCTCTGGCTGGGGTAAAGCTGGGGTTTGGCACAGGAAATTAATGTGAAATACATGGGCTAAAAGCTCGGTGAGGGCAGGCAGAGCTTGTTTGGCCCCACTCTGTGAGTGGCGCACAATGCAGGTATTAAATGAACACATGCGGAAAGGAAAACCTGAGCTCCAACCTCTGGGAAATCAGATCTGTGTCCCTCTGTGTCCACCCTTCAGAAGAACAACAAGGCTCGACTGCCTCTGAAGAGTCCTTTCCTTGAGGGTTCATCAGCTTCCCAGGTGAATTCCAATTATTACTACCCCTCAGCATTCCTGCCCTGTGTTCCTCCCCACCCCACAAGGTATAAGACTTCGAAGATCAGATATTGCATATTCTTGCTTTCCTTCTTGAATTACTCATCTTGGGGGAAGCCATATTGTAAGGATGCTCAGGTAGGTCTGTGGAGAGGCCCACATGACACGGAACTGAGGCATCCTGCCAAGAGTCATGTGAGTGCAACATCTTGGGAATGGACTCTTCTTCAGCCCCAGTCAAGCTTTCAGATGACTCCAGCCCATATTGACAGCTTGATGGCAACCTCATGAGAGACTCTGAGTCAGAAATGACCAGGTAAGCTTCTCCTGACCCTCAGACACAGTGTGAAATAATAAATACATACTGTTTTAGGCTGCTATGTTTTGGGGTAATTTGTTACACAGCATTAGATATCTAATATGCTCCGTAGAACTTATGTCTCCAGAGGTCAGGGAGTTAGGGCTTGAGCCTGGGACGGTTTGGCTATGCAATTGGGACTGCAAAATCCCTTAGATTTCTATGCAGTTAGTCTGTATGTGGGACCTCCCAGGTATCAGTCATCTGGCATATGGGGGACTCTTGGATTCCTATGGCTGGTGAACTCCCGAGTGCTGTTATTGCTGTTTAATTCCTTTGGACTGTTCTTGGTTAGTTCCACTAAGTTACCTTGTGAAACTGGGCCTTAGAAAGTATGTCTGACCAAAAATAGATGAGAATTAACAGGGAAGGATAGAACATGGATTAAGAATGGTTTCAAAGTAAGCTCCCACACATGTGTTCACTGTGATTTTTGTGGAAAGTTATTTTACTTCTATTTCTTTAGCTTGAAATAAACATAAGGATCCCTACCTTGTAGGGTTAGCCCAACTGAGAATTAAATTAAGAGAAGCCACTGGCACACATCAGGCTGTTAATAACATTTCTTGTTATTATTATTGTTATGTACATTTGAGTTAGGCTCAAGTCAAACTGATATTCAGAGTCTAGGGGACCCTCTCCACTAAAGATTGTGTGATTCAAATGGGGGGTGATCCTCACTTCATGAGTTCTTGAGTGCAATTCAAAACTGAAAATATCTGGGTGCTTGGGGACTGGGCTCATGATTGATGTTGCTGAGGGGGCTCCAGGTCCAGCTTTCTGAGGTCTGATACCTGGTGGACACCTGCCTACCATCCTTACACCATGCACCTGTGCAGATCCATGCTGTAGTCCCCTGGGTCCGTTCTCCTTGTCCAGTGTGTTGTGGATCTGCTGCATCACTGGGCTGCCACTCAGACTGTTCTTGGCATACAGCATTGGCTCTGGAAGGTCACCCATGAACCTCAGTATGATGTTCCACACGGCCAGGGCAGCCTGGGGGAGCAAAACAAAAGGTTGGGCTGGAACTCAGTCTCAGTACTGGGGCCCACAGTATCCCAGGCCCCTTCCTTATTTCCTCTGAACCACAACTCAAACTCTGAGCTCTGGGAGTGGTATGAGTCACTAGAAACCAGGAAACCATGGCTACCGAGTAGTCTGTGTCATCCTCGTGGTAGAGTAGTGGGTATCGTAGGGGCCGCTGGATATGTGTATGGGTGGCTGATTTCTGGAAGTAAGTCACAGCAAACTTGGGAAAGGTGTACTCAGCCAGGCCATCCACATCCTCCTCTGGCTCTTTCAACATGGGGACTGTATCCAGGTCAATCTCAGGTAGTTTCTTCTGGGTTTTCACTTCCAGATCCTGGGGCCAGTGAGGAAAGATATGGATCATTTTAGATAACAACCAAGCTGTTGACTAGTTACCCAATGGGATGAGCAGTGCTAGGGGATAGGGAACTTTAGAGAGGTCCATCTTGCTATCTGCCAGTAAAGTTATATCCAGTAAGGTTACCTAAGACTATATATGATCAATATAACCTTTAGTAAGGTTTAGCAACCTTACTGAACTCTAATTTGTATAATTTGTCTCTAGCTTCTTTGAGATTTTTCTAAGACGAACACATTATTCTGCAGATGAGAGTGTTATTCCTTCCTGATCTGTATTTGTTATTTATTTTTCTTGTCTTATTGCATTGTTTAGTTCCTCCAATACAATGTTTAACAGTGGTGATGATAGTGGGCATTCTTGGATTGAAGAATGCCTTTGTCCATCCAGAGGAATCCATGCTCCTAGGCCGTTTTCCCTGCTAGCCTGGCCCTGCCAGGCTCTGTGACTTGGTTGGCATTTTCTTGCCCACTTACCCAGCCCCCTAGAGTCTGAGATCTTCACCGATATAGTAGGCCATCGTATGCATGACCTTGAGCATCCTGCTCTGCAGACACAGGACCTCTATACTCCTACTTCCAGCCCTCCTCCATACCTCCCTGCAGGCCCAATAGGACAGGGACAGGGCTTCCCCTGAGGAGGTGATCCCAGCCCCCACCCTACCCCTGACTACACAGAGTGAAGGTACAGGAGGAGGGCTGAGGTTTTGAATACCAACAGAGGGAAAGTACCTAGGTCACTGGGTCTTGGGACCCAGAGCAGGGTATAGTGAGGGTCTATAGGACAGCCCTGGGACACTGCCCTTCCTACCCTCTTCCATATCCCACCACCACCAGCCTCAGACATCACATCCTCCTGTTTCAGGGTTTGTCCTCTCTGCATTTCAGCTTCCCCAGTCACATTGTACAAAGCAACAGCCTCCAAGGCTCCACACAGAGGTGGGAGGTGCTGCCTGATTGAAAGCTCCCTAGCATTCATTTACACAGAAGAGGCTTCAGGATGTCTTGTAGGGGAGAAAGCTGCCTGGCTCCAAAGGGTTGACCATAGAAATGCATGCTGGTTCTCCTTTTCTGCACAATCACCCAGGGCTGCAGAACTTCCTTGGCCACCCACCCTGGCAGCTTCTTCAAAGAAGCCAAGGGGTTGATTGAGATCAGGGGCTGGGCAGGTTCTCCCATTTCCCTCTGGGGTTGTCTTACCTCAAAACCAGTTGGTGCCTGGCCTTCCTGGCCCCCAATCATGGATGGAAGGAAGCCAAACACCTTCTCCACCATTTCTGTGTCAGTGACAGTATCATAGATGGACTTGCGCTTCTTGGAAGGGAGAACATTTTCACTCTTCTGCTCTTTGACCGGGATGACCAGAGGTCCCTGCATACACAAGCATTGGGGAGAAGGTGACTTGCATGCCCAATTGGGCTCAGGGGACTCAATTCTGCCTGCCCTCATAGGCCAAGTAACTTTTAGAAGCCAAGTAAAATTTGTCATGCAGTTATTCATCCAAATCAATCTATTTTGCCCCTAAATAACAAATTTTCATAGTTAGGGTAAATGGAGATCAACCAACCAGAGCTTTTCACTTCCCAATGATAATCAGAGGTCTAGGGATTTACAGTTGCTGGCTTGACCTCCAAGGTACCACCTGAAACTCCAGGGAGTCCAAATCTCAGCAGCAAAACCACTACTCTGGCCCATGGGGGGTCCACTCATTCAAAGGGCATCAAGGGTCTATCAGGGAGGTCCCCAGGGTCAGAATGTTTTTACACCCAGGCCAGGGACACTCAAGCTCAGGAGCACGCTCCTGACTTGTCTGAGGGTCTCTTTTTTCATGTGCCCTGTTTATTGTAATGGTAGTTTGTACAGCAGACCCAATTTCCATCTGAGGGCAAAAGGAAATGTCATCTAATCCACTCTGTTTTACCACAAAAAGAACCAAGCAAGAAGGAATGAGGCTGAGTCTTAGATACCCTATGGAAGAAAGAGGATTACGCAAGGGCGAGATTTCGAAAGGCAGGAGCATGCGTCTTGGAGCTGCTCTGCTGGTCCTTTTTCTTCAAGCCTTCTAGAAACTCAACAGCTCCCCTTGGTGTTTCTCTGTCCCCTGAACTGTCATGCACAATCCTATTACCAGGGATCTTTGAACAGTGACGCCTCCACAGCTCATCTGGCTCAGGTTTCCCATGTCTTTTAGGGAAATTATCCCCTTGAAAGAAAGGTCCCCAAGGCTAAAGGGAAGAGACCAAGGAGCTTCACTTCCAGGTTCTAGGAATAAGGCCATCATCTGGTTGATCTGATGCCTATCCCCTGTTATTGTGAGCCCCTGATTGAGTCTTCCCAGAAGATGTGAAGAACCCTGCTGCCCTAACTTTGGACAAGGAGAAGAAAGGGATGTCTCTTGTCCTTTCTAAATTGCAACCCAGAAGATGCCTCCTAATTTGCTTCTTGTATTCTTGCTGAGTTCTCGAATAATTAGAACAGATTTAAACACCTTGACTTGAGAGTGAAGACTTTCCAAAGGAGCTTCTGGTGAGAGCTCTATGTTGCCATCCATTTTTCCCATTTGCCCTCAAACACGTGGACCGCAGCCAATGCCACCTGCCCAAGAAGCTGGGTGACTACCTACCTTGGCTTTCCGCCTCTGGAAGCTCCGCCGGGCAGCCATGCCCCTGGCATGTGCCTGGATGGTCACTATAGCTCTCCTCTTGGCCTGAATTTGCTGGCGCACCAGGTAGCCCCTGCAGCGGGCCTGCAGCTGCACCATCCTCTGCCGCGTGGCCTGGAACTGCCTCATCAGCAGGTGGCTTCGGGCAATGGCCTGCAGACGCTCAAAGCCCACCAGGATCTGTGGAGGCAAGAGAGAGGAGGGTTCATAACCAGAAGGCCCCATGGAGGAAACAGACAGCAGCATTGCCCAGACCTTGCAAGTTTGCTTTGTAGTCACCTGCTTTTTGTTATAGGGCTGGTGTGAAACTTACACACACCAATGAGAATGAGCCTACGAAGTGAGTGTTTTATTTGTAAGTATTTAGAAGACAGCCTGCCATGCAAGTAAGTGCTAAACAAACATTTGCTAAATAGCATAAATAATAAAGTGGCCTCTTGGGGGCCATAGATGGAGTTGGCATGGATTTCACAAGGGCGATTAGAATCCAGAGTCTTGATTTTCATTCATATCTGCCAGCCAAGTCCAGCCACCTTATTGGATGTAGGCTAATGCACCTGTATAGGCCTGTGACTGGCTCCATCAAGCTAATGCCCTAGGGAGTCTTTAAAATAGAAGGAAAGTAAGATATGAATAAACACCTACTTTTATGCTACAAAAATTTCCTCAACCACAGCAGTCCCTGAACCCCTGGGATGAGCTTCTAAAGACGAATCAGCTCAAGGGCTTGGAAATCACACAGATTCACGTCCGAAAACCAGCTTGCTAACTGCATGCTCTTAGGGAATATACCTAACTCCTCCATGTCTCAGGCCTTTGATTTATAGAGTTGGTCCAATATTAAATGAAAAGTTGAATGTAAAGCAACAGGTCCCAAGTGGCCTTTCCATGCATATCAGCTACCACCGCACTCTTTGTGAACATGGAATGCAGGCAGACCTGAGGCCAGTTTTGCTGATGGGATCATTTTATGTCACAACCACAATTATGGCCATGACAAAAACAAGTGATCCAGAGAGGTTCAACAGGGCATGGGCATGGCCACTCTACTTCATAGATTGAGCAGATACTCATTAGCAAGTAAGTGCCTGTGGTTAGGAGAAAAATAAGGAGTACTTGAAACGGAATAATCAATCCATTTCCTTATTTTGTTGCATGAAAGCTGGGAAAAAGATAGTTGCTTTCTCAAATCAGAACAGAATGCCTCAGACAGGCTCAGGGGATGCCCGGCATTCTACAGGAAAATATTGTGAAGCCCACAAACATGGGGCTTGTGACTATGCTACAAGGAGAGCCTGGGGGTGCTGATGTCTGGTTGTTCTAAATCTATACTCCATGTCTGTTAGGGATGGGACACTTCCTGTTTGAGATCTCTCATGCAGAGAAACAAACTTTTAAATTTTGCCTTTTATTGGACGGTTAGTGATCTACTGCTCCTGACCACCCGACCTCCTGAGCTTTCTCACCAGCTTGAAATTCTTCCTGCAGCAGTAGCCTCGCCACTCTGCCTGGAGGGTCACAGCCGCCCGCCTCTGCCGCAGGAACTCCTTCCTAAAAGGGGAAATGCAAGCCAGAGGTGTGTGACAATCCCAGGCATCTTTAAAGCCTTTGTAGAGTGAGGACTGATTTGGAAGGGGAGATGGACAATAAGATGTTAGGGAACAGGAATCCATGCAGTACTTTCTCAAATGCCTTTATAGACCAAAAAATGCTCGGCCAGGTTAGGAAAATGACACTTATGTCAACAACCCAAGTTTCTGAATGAAGACAGTCCAACTTTTAAAGTAATCAAGAAATCCTTCCTTGTCCCTCCCCTAGCCAAGATATATGAAATCATAGAACCCATCTCAACATTTTATTCCTTGCCAGGACACCCCCCCCCCACCACACACACACACCACCACCTACTCTGGCCGCTACCCAGGGTGAGACACAGAAAGGAGAATCTGAAAGTTGGTCTCTAAGGGAGACAGAGATGTCCTCAGGCGAGCTTGAATCATGTAGATCTTTTATTTCACACTTAATGAATTTTCTTATCCATTCTAATACCTATTTTTAGAGACTTCCTTAAATTTAGAGCTGTAGATTTCAATCATACTAAAAACCACCTGAAGAACTTCAATATCTATCTGCCTGGGTCCTACCCAGTCTAACTAAGTCAAAAGCTTTGCTGATTTGTCTAGAATTTGTGCATTTCATTCTTATGTGCCTGTGCGTGCACATACGCACACATGCACACACATAGTTGGCCCTCTGTCTACACAAGCTCTGCATCTACAGATTCAGCCACTCACAGATTTAAAAAAAATTGGGAACAAATTGTGTCTGTCCTGAACTTGTACATACATTTTCTTCTCGTCATTGTTCCTTAAGCAATACAGGATAACAACTATTTACATGGAATTTACCCTATGATAGGTATTATAAGTCATTTAGAAATGATTTAAATTGTATAGGAAGATGTACATATGTGATATGCAAAAATTTTTCCATTTTATATAAGACACTTGATGTTAGCCATCATTTAAAAAATGCTTCCATGGGCAGTTGTGAACATACCAGGAACAAATTGGAAAACAAAAAGTCTCAGTAAAGAAATAAAAGATATAAAATAAATTTCCATTTCTAAATTTCCAAGTGGAAATTTTATAACTGAAAAATACAATAATTTAAAAAACCTTGCCGTGTGACAGAATGGAGATAGGCAGAGGATGGATTAGTGAGGGTAAACATAGAACAGTAGAAATTAGCCAGGCATGGTGATGCACATCTGTAATCCCAGCAGCTTGGGAGGTTGAGGCAGGAGCATCGTGAGTTCAAAGCCAGCCTCAGCAATGGCGAGGCACTAAGCAACTCAGTGAGACCCTGTCTCCAAATAAAATACAAAATAGTGCTGGGGATGTGGCTCAGTGGTTGAGTGCCCCTGAGTTCAATCTCTGGTACAAAAAAAAAAAATAAAAGTAGAAATTACAGAAAGAAAATAGATGAAAAGATTATGAACAGGGCTCCAGGAATATGTGGAACTATAACAAAAGATCTAATATTTTGTGTCATCAGGGTCATGAAAAGAAAGGAGAAGAAGGTGGTGCTAAAAAGCAACTGAAGAAATGATAAAAAACTGGAAAGCTCATGAATTTGGCAGGAGATATAAACTTTTAGATTTAAGAAGATAAGAAAACTCAAATAAACCTACATCAAGCTGTATCTAAGTCAAACTTCTGAAAACCAAAGGGGTGGGGAAAGACTTGAAAATATGGAAAGAGACAACACATCACTTAAAAGGGAAAAACACAGTTCAAAGGACAGCTGATTTCTCAACAAAGACCATGGAGGTCAGGAGGAAATGACACATCTCCCAAGTGCTGAAAGAAAATAGCTGCCAACCTAGAATTTTATATCCTGTGAAAGATCCTCCAGGAATAAAGAAAGAATCAAGATATTTTCAGATGAAGAATAAAAATTTTAAACCAAGAGAATTATCTGTAGATGTACCTTAAAATAATGGCTGGGAAAGTTCTCTACACAGAAAAGAAATGATAAAAAAAAAAAAAAAAGAAATCCTTGAATGTCAGGAAGGATGAAAGAAATAATAAGCAATAATATGAGCAAACATAATAAGGTTTCCTTTGCAGTTTTCTAAAAGTATATTTTGATAATTGAAGCAAAATTCATAACCTTGTCTGATATAGTTCTAGAGGACAGATTTGAGGAAATTGTATTACAAATGGGAGAGGGCAAATGGACATCAAGAGAGAAACAGGTTATATACTTAACTTGAAGTATTAAAATGATAGTACCAATCAAGGACACACATATCCTAAAGAAATCACTTAAGAGGGTGAGGCAAGAGGATCACAAGTTTGAGACCAGCTAGAACGACTTAATAAGACCCTGTCTCAAAATAAAAAATAAAAAGAATGGGCTGTAGCTAAGTGAGTCCAATCCCCAGTATATAAAAGAAGGCAATACATACAAAAAAAGTGGAATTATAAAAAATGCATAAGTAAGTCATAGAAAGGCAATAAAAAGAAAACAGAAAATAAAAACAAATAGAACAAATAGAAAACAAAAATATAAAATGGGAGACTCAAGCTATCACATGCATAATTACATTAAATGTGAAAAGACTAAATACTTTAATTGCAAGACAGAGATTGGCAGAATAGATATAAAGTCATGACCCAATTACATACTGTTTATAAGAGATTCCCTTAAAATATAATGAATAGTTAGGCAAAAAGCAAAAAAGATGAAAAATAAATATCATGGAAATAGTAATCAAAATAAGATAGGAATGGCCATATTACTATCAGGTAAAGTTGACTTCAGAGCGAAAACCAAAACAAAGCAAACAAAACCAGAGACACAGAAGGATGTTACATGGTGATAAAAAAGTAAATCTACCAAGAAGACATAGCAATCTCAAGTCCATATGCATCTAATAACAGAACTACAAAATGAAACCAAAGCTGATAGAAGTGAAATTTAAAAGGTAAATCCATACTTACAGTTGGAGATTTCAACACCATCCTCTTAACAATTGACAAGTAAACAAAAATCAATAAGAATCTAGAGTTCAACATCACTACAGACCAACAAGATTTGATCTACACTTTTAGAACACTTCACCCAACAATTCTGCCCAACAAGAGTGGAATCTGTGTTTTTATAAACACCCTCAGAACAGCTACCAAGATATATCACATCCTAGGCCGTGTTGGAAATCTCAACAAATTAAATAAAATTTAACTTATATACAGTTGTATCCCTGACTACAGTGGAATCAAACTGGAAATCAATAACAGTAAGATAACAAGAACATCTCCAAACACTTGGAAGCTAAACAACATATTTTGAAATAATCTATGATCTCAAGAGAAAATTTTTAAATGAACTGAATGAAAATAAAATTATAACATCAAAGCAACTGAAAAACCCATAAATTGCTCGTGAGAAAGTAAACTGGTACAGCCCCCTTCTTCAAAAACAGTTTGGTGGTTTCATTAAAAACAAAACATGTTACTAACATTTGACCCAGCCATGAATTCTTGGGCATTTATTCCAGAGAAATGGAAATTTAGGTTCATACAAAATCCCTTCCCCCATTTTCTCATGCCTGGGTTTCAGCTCATGACCATGCAGTGGGGCTTACAAATCCCTTGGAGTGGTGGAGGTGGGGTGCAGCAGGGGCCTTGCTGATGTGCTAACCCTAGAGTGAAGTTCAAGTGGAGTCATGTGTTGCTGAATGACAAGTGTGTTCTGAGAAATGTGCTATTAAGTGATTTTGTCATTGTGCAACCATCATAGACTAGATAGTTGATCCTTGAACAACTTGGGGTTAGGAAGGCTGGCCCCCCTGCACAATTGAAAATCCAAGTATAACTTGCGACTCCCCACAATAGCACAAGAGGTGGCTATAATTTTTAAACATATGATGAGTATACAGTTAATTTTATGCAGTTATAATTTAATCCTGTAATCTTATGTTTACAATTCTCTCTTTTTTTTAAGTTGTAGATGAACATGATACCTTTATTTTATTGGTTTGTTTTTATGTGGTGTTGAGTAGTGAACCCGGGGCCTCACGCATGCTAGGCAAGTGCTCTACCACTGAGCTGCAACACAGCCCCAACATGTCTCTTGATGGTGAATGGCAATATGTATGAACTGAGTTTATTTTTGTATGTTTTGATATTTGTGTGTGTGTGGTACCAGGGATTGAACCCAGGGGATGCTTAACCACAGAGCAACATTTAAAAAATTTTGAGACAGGTCTTGCTAAGTTGTTGCTTAGGGCCTTGTTAAGTTGCTAAGGCTAGCCTTGAACTTGTGATCCACCTGCCTCAGCCTTCCAAACCACTGAGATTATAGGCCTGGAATGTTTTGATGATTTTTAATGTTTTATAACAGATTTTTGTATTTTAGATATTAGTAAGTGATAAAAGACTATTATCTACATATTTTTATGTACTCATATATTTTTCTTAATTTTTTTGATATTATCTATGATCTGTCTATGAACTGTGTGGTTCATATTTGAGTTCTTTCAGGTCATCATAAATCTCCAAAACACCAAATCTGCATGTCAGTGGACACACGTAATTCAAACCATGTTGGTCGGGGGTCAACTGTATTTATTGAGACCAAGATGGCTGTGAAGACACCAAGTGATACAAACTTATGGACCACTGACATAAATGCAAAATGTTATTATATGATGCATGGGAGTACTGATCAGTGAGAGGATTTTACCCCCTCTAAAACTAAACCACCTCATAAGCTAAGCCCATATGCTCTTTAAGATGATCAAAGCAGAACATCAAAATGTAGTTGAGAGCAGAGCAGATATGTGGTCTGATCCCATCTCTAATTTACAGAGTGGATTTTGTTTCTTCCAAATATTCCAATAACCTTTTAGAATTCTCTGGCCCCCGCAGGCTGCAGTGTTGTTGGTCAGGGGACCTTGTATCTCAGTTTCCCTTTCAGGCATGCCTGAGAGACATGGTGAGCAGGCATGTGGGCTGGGTGGGGGATTGGGTGGGGCAAGCACCTGTATTTGTAGCCTCGCATGGCTCTCTGGATTCTGATCGCTGCTTCATCCAGCGCCTGGCTCCTCTGTATCTCCAGTAGGGTGTCCTGGTGATCCTGGGGACAGGAGCAATGCCTTCATGTAGCTGCCCCATCCTCTCTCCCACAGTCCCTGCTTGGGACAGGGCTTAGTCTCTGTAAGTCAGTGACTCTCAGATTTCTCCCAGGAAGGCAAACTAGAGAAGGGGCGCTTAACTTGATCTTGATGTAGTTCAGGGAAGGAGCTGAAACTATCCCTTTCCCAAGAACTTCCTATTTTAGCTGTTTCTTCCTGCTAATTCAATCTGGCAACTCTGATTTCTGCTTTGGAGACTTCAGGGGAGGAGGAACAAAATTCCCCTGAAGCGTTTCATTTCTCCAAATTTGCATGGTGTTTGCATTCAACAGCATAACAGACCCATGCTTGTTTTGACATGAAAATGTTCCCCCACAACCCACGAGCATGAGATGATGAGCCTTGGGCATGACTTTCTGCAGCCTACTTCCTCCTGGATCCCTTTACCCTGGGATGAGAGGCATGAGCCAGCCATCTAAGCCCTGGGGAGGCAGGGACTGCTCTCATAGGACACAGAGCAACACAACCCTTGGTAAGTGGGGAGGAGAGGCTGAGGACTTGATGGCCCTTCCTGCCTCCCTCAGTCTAACATTAGGCATCGCCGAGCTTCTCTGTGTGCCATGGCAGGCTATGGGATACAAAGATGGACGTGAACCTAGCTGTGGTTTCAAGGGATAGCCAGAAAAGGAAGGAAAGGAAGGGTGGGTGCTCTTCTCCTCTCCTCAACCATCTGCCCACACTGACCTCACCAACATGCCCATGTATGGCCCTCGCTATCCAGTCTACCCTCCTGGGCAGTGCCCTGGGGTGTTTCTTTTGCTAGTTTTGCCTCCATGTCTCTCTGTCTGGGTCCCAGACTTGGCATGGGCCTTATCAATGCATAGACAGATGGATAGACAAACTGACTGGAGGTCTGGGGCCAGGAGGTTGCTCTGAGAATAGATGAGGGTGGGTGGGCAGGCAGGGGTGATGAGAATGGGGTGGGGGCTCAGGTGAGCTGGCAGGCTTCAGCCTGGCTCTGATCTCTTCCTCTTCCTCCTCCCTGTGCTCACCCACCCCCAAGTCTTAGGAGGCTAGTTAGTGATGTACTACTTCCTTAGGGTCTCACCTTCAGGAAAATTTTGGTCTTTCCCACTCTCCATTCTTTGTCTGTCCCCAGACACACCTCGGTGATGCACAAGGTCATCTGGCGAAACTTGTCTTGAAGCTGCACAGGAAAAACAGGGGGTGGCTCAGTGCCATTTGGAACAGAGACCATGGGGAGCTTGAGGGGGCTTCCTGCAGGGTTTCCAAGGGATCCTGCCTCCTTCCTCCTCTCACAGGCTTCCTGTCCAAGGGCTGTGCTGCTGGGCCCAGGCAACAGGCATCTCAGATCAAGGGGTGAGCAAGGGAAGCCCCCAGGGTTCAGGACTCAGAGGCTACCTGCTTTACTACTGTTGTACACTTGGCCTCAGAGCACTCCAACCTTTAGGATGGTTGGGGATTCCAGAAAGAATAAGAGGGACTTCCTGCCCCCAAGAGCTCCTAGCCACACCTCAGCTCCCTAACATTCTGCCAACAGCAGAGTGTCATCGTAACAAAACTGCAAATATCTCTTCTGCAGCTACCAGGGTCAGCCAGTGTGAGCCACTTCCCTTGCTTTCACAGAAATTAAAGGATGATGAGGGAAGGGCAGACAGGGGTCATGTCAAGGCTGGGATCCAGAGGGCATCCTGGGCACCAGGAGAGCAGTAAGAGGACACCACCCCCATTAGAACTTGGAAGCTAGAGGAATGCAGGACAGAGCGCAGGACTGGACAGCGAAGGCGCAGGATCCCACAGATCTAGTGTCCGTGCACTCACTGGCTTGCGCTCAGCGCTGGGCAGCAGCACGCGGAATCTCTTCGAAAATTCCTCAAACGTATAGCGGATGGGGAAACCAGACTTGCGGATGTGCACGGTCTCCATCATGCCGGAGTAGCGCAGCTGCTGGATACACAGCTGGCGGTCGAAGAGCTGCGGGGTCAAGATGCAGAGCGCAGAGGGAGCAAAGGGCCCTACGCTTCCCCACCGCTCCACCACCTGGCACGCAGACCTACAGTCAGAAAGATCAGCTGGCCCAGGAACCCATTTGGCTGTCCCCCAAAGTTGGGAAGAACTCAATAAATGTTTGAACTACAGTGACATTTTGAAGAAAGTCGGGGAAGGGGCTGAAAAGTGCATAAGTGTTTCCAAGGAGATGAAATCAGTAACAGAAACTGCTGCTCCTGTAAGAACATCACACTTCTGTCATTCTCAAGATACACAAAGTACTGTGACTAGAAAAGGTATTTGCATGTGCCCCATTGAAAATGTTTTCAAGTGCCCCTGTGAGCACTGCATGCATCTTGGCTTCCCATGGTGGAACGGTGGAGTGAAGAAACAAATCTGGTAGTTGGGGGCAGAGATCCTTCTAGTCAATTTATAAACTTCCTTCCCTGAGAGGGTCAAAGGAGAACCAGAGGGAGCATTGGCCATAGGGATCTCTGTCCTCCTCTGTTAGGAGGCTGGTGGGGCAGGCAGAGAGGAATTTGGGCATGATATTTTTTCCCAGGTGTCAGGTAGCCCTAAGACTGCCATAGCGTGGCCTCCAGAGAGCCCCCCTCATCTGGGGCACTAGGGAAACACCTTCTAAGTGGGCGAGTCCATCACCAGGATTATCACCTCACCTGAAAGCATGCAGGACCACAGAGCCACCTCTTTTGTGGGTTTAAGCCCCACAGCAGTCAGGTTTGGGTGACTAGTTCCCAGCTATTGATTGGATATTTCCTGTGGGCCTAGCGATCCTTGGTTAATCTTTAGAGCAGCTCTATGTAGTAGGGGTAATTGGCTTCTATCTAAATAAAAATGAGGCACCTGCTGCACAGGGTCATACTCCTAACTGACTGAACCAGGGTTCAGACCCAGAGCCCACAAAATCTGACCTCAGACTTAGGTTCACCCACTTGTCCTGCAGCTCCAAAGGTGGGCAGTGTGGGCTTGGCAGGGGACCCCCTGGGAGCACAAGCTTCTCTGAAGCAGTTAAGGAAAAAGAGCCAGTTTACTAACATCTACATTTTATAGCGGTTAGGAAGACATACCCGAGATTTCATGGGACAACCTCAATTTCATATAACATCATTCTTTTCAAAAGATATTTCTTTTAATTTTTTTAAATATTTGTTTTTATTCCCTCATGAGATGCCTTAGCATTATTTTACATCCTTTCAAATGGCATCTACAGTTTGGGGAATCCTTATATTTATAGTCTCTGAATGGATGGGCCAGGGACTCCCAGGTTTCCATCCCCTCACCATACAAATCCTCGATAAAAGTGCTGAGGGTCTCGGCCACCAGGACTGGCTAAAATCCTAGGACTGGCAGCTGCCACTTACTGAGTGCCCTAACATCATGTCCAACCCTCACTGTACCTCTGCAGGCAAGAGTCTGACTTCATGGATGAGAAAACCAACGCTCAGAGAAGCCAAAGCCTGGTGAAGCACACACAGCAGATAAACAGCACTATGTTTGGGTGCTCCAAATTCCTGCTTACCAGCGGCTTCTTGTACTCGTTGGGTTTGATGCAGCGGATGAAGTAGGGCTGGCAGTTGGTCAGTATTTTCATCAGCTGATCCAGGGACTGTTTGAACTGAGATGCCAAGGTGGAGGGCCGCTTGGTGGAGTCTGTACCCTGCGGGTGTAAACACAGGGTTTGAATTGGGCGTGGGGAACTGTAGCCCGGAGCACGACTAACCCTCTGCACCAGGAGGGCTGCTGCCAAGGGCCAGTGCACTCACTCAGTCATTCATTCATCCGTCCAGCACAGGCCTCCCAAGCACCCACTGTACGTAGGCTTCTAGTTGGGCACCCACTGTTGATTTAAATGGTTTTCCCTGTGCACATCTTTCTGGCCCTTGAGGAAAGAGACCCAGGAGGCCTGGGAGGTGCTGGAAACCCACCTTGAAGAACTGATTCCTAGTCTTTGCCTGACGGATGGTGCCGTGGCCCAGCTTGGTTTCTGCAGACTCCAGATTGAATATCTCTCTCAGGAACTTGTTTTTGGAGGAGTAAACCAGGGTAAGGATATCTGCACTCAGCATATCTCGGTTCTTCTCCAGGAAGCCTGTGGGGACAACAGGGCCCATTCACCAGACCTGTTCAGCCATCTCCTGCACCCCACAGGGAAGGTGAACATGCTCAGAGGGACACCACCCCCATCCCCAATGACCTCACTGAAATCCTGCATGGTCCCCACCATCTCTACCCAGTTCCAAGTCACTTGTGTACTCCAAACTCTCAACAATCCAGGCTCCCGTCCCTACTCCAACTCACCCCCACCCTGTCATCTAAGCCAATACAAGTCTGCCTTTGGGGTCCAACCTGAATGCTGAGCCTCCCAAAATGAGAGAGGGGCAGAGTGTTATAGACGGAATTGTGTCATCCCAAATTCAAAAGTTGAGGTCTTAACCCCCAGGATGTTAGAATGTGCATGGATCTCCTGGATTTGGAAATAGGGCCTTAAGGAGGAGATTCAAATAAAAAATAAGATCATCATGGTGGGCCCAATATCCAGTATGTCTAGTGTCATCATAAGAAGAGGAGATTCAGACATGCAGAGAGAGAGAGAAGACAGTGTGAAGACGCAGGAAGAAAACAGCCATCGACAAGCCAAGGAGAGAGGCCTCAGGAGAAGTCAACCCTGTTCACACCTTGATATGAGACTTCTAGTTTCCAGATCTGTCTGGAAATTAACTCCCGTTGTTTGAGCCACCTGCCTGTGGTATTTGTTTCTGAAGCCCTAGCTGACCAAGACAAGCATGGAGCCCAGGGTGAGAAGACCCTGCCTCTGCCCTCCAGCCACAGGTAAGAGTGGCTGTGCCCTGAAGTAGGGACTCTCCAAGGGAGTGCTGAAGACGAACTGCTTCTGGGGAGGCTGAACCCAGAGTGGGAGACAGGAAGGGAGCCCATTTCCCCTCCTCTGCCTGCAGGTGCCCCCTGGGAACAGCACTTGGCAGGGGGCTATACCAGGTGCTGGGGCAGGGTGGCACAAGGGTCCTTGCAGATCTGGGAGTGACAGGAAGGAGCATTCACTGAAAGGCTCAACGGCAGCTTCAGGCCATCTTGAAAGGAGGTGTTCTGAGACCTTTCTGGAGCCCAAAGCCAGGTTCTGGAGGGAATCAGGAAGGGGCCACCCCACCTTCCCATTTCCTCTATCAGAAACACTCCCCTGAGCTCCCTGCACCTCACTCTTCTATGTAAAATACCTGCTCTTCCTGTCACTGTGTCTCTCCAATGGAAAAATAGACAAATATCTGGAACTGTATCTCCAGTTAAACAGACCAGAGCACCTTCCCATTTCTCCACACATGCAGCAGAGTGACACTCCAATAACTCTGCTTTCCTGACCCCAGCTGCTCAGTGGCCACCTTTCTCATTTTTCTAAACACACTGATCAGTTGACCACCTCGAGTCTCTTCTTCTCAGCTCAAAACCACTGCTCACCCCACCTCAATGTGTGACAAGTTAACTCAAAATAGATCAGAGACCCTAAAACTAAAACTGAAAACCACTTACAAAAATAGGTAAGGGTAAATATTCATGATCTTGGGTCTGACAGTGAGCTCTTAGACATGACACAGCAACGAAAAGAAAACAGACAATTTGGACTTTTAAAATGAGAAATTTCGCACTCTAAAGGACCCCATCAAGAAAATGAAAAGACTTATGTGAAGAACAAAAAAATATTTACAAATCATATATCTGATAAGGTACATGTATCTGTGATACATAAAGAAATCTTCCATGGGGTTGGGATTGTGGCTCAGTGGTAGAGCACTCGCCTAGCACACGTGAAGCCCTGGGTTCGATCCTCAGCACCACTTAAAACTAAAGGTATTGTGTCCAACTAAAAAATAAATATTTTTTTTTTTTTTAAAGAGAACTCTTGCCAGGTGTGATGGCTTATACCTATAATCCAAGCAACTCAGGAGTCTGAGGTAAGAAGATTATAAGTTTGAGGCCAACCTCAGTAATTTAATGAGGCTGTAAGGAACTTAGTGAGACTCTTCTCAAAATAAAAAGTAAAAATGGCTGGGGATATAGCGCAGTGGTAAAGTGCCTCTGGGTTCAATCCCAAGTATAAAAACAAACAAATCCTGTTGCAATTCAGTAGTAAAAAGACAAAGAATCCAACTGAAACATGAGCAATGAATTTGGATAAACATTTCTCCCAAGAAGATATACAAATAGCCAACAAATGCATGAAAAGCTGCACAACATCATTACCCATCAGGGAAATTCAAGTCAAAATCACACTGAGGGGCTGGGGATGTGGCTCAAGTGGTAACACGCTTGCCTGGCATTCGTGAGGCACTGGGTTTGATTCTCAGCACCACATAAAAGTAAAAATAAAGATATTTTTAAAAAATGGTCAAGATGGTAAATTAAAAAAAAAATCACACTGAGATACCACTTCAACCCCCCGGGATAGCTAAAATAAAAAAGATAACAACACGTGTTGGCGAGGATGCAAAAAAGTTGGAATCCTCATCTGTTGCTGGTATAAAGTAGCATAATCACTTTGGAAGAGAGTTTGACAGGTCCTCAAAAAATCTAACAGAGGGCTGGGGTTGTGGCTCAGTGGTAGAGCATTGCCCTGCATGTGTGAGACACTGGGTTCAATTCTCAGCACTGCATATAAATAAATGAATAAAATAAAGGTCCTTCAACAACTAAAAGCAAAATTAAAAAAAAAATTAACAGAGAGTTACCATATGTCCCATCAGTTCCACTGCTGAGTATATACCTAGGAGAAATGAAAACATACATCCACACAAAAACTTGGACATGGATAGTCACAGCTACATTATGTAGAAAAGCCAAAAAGTAGAAACGATTCAAATATTCATTAACAGATGAAGAGACAAACAGGAATAGAGTATGTTCATACAACAGAGTGTTATGCTGGAATAAAAAGAAAATGAAGTACTGATACAAGTGACAACATAGATGAACTTTGAAAACATGTTGGCAAGTGAAAGAAATCGGCCACAAAAGGCCACACTGTATATGATTCTGTTTACGGGAAATGTCCAGAGTAGGTGAATCTGTATGGACAGAAATCAGTTGTTGCCTGGGGTGGGGGTGGTGGTGTCAGAAGCGACAGCTAATGGGGAGTTGTCTTTGGAAGTGATAAAAATGCTCTAAAATTGTGGCAATCATTGCACAACTCTGGGAATCTACTTAAAATATACTGAGATATCCACTTTCAATGGGTGAATAATTAGGGTATGTGAATTATGTCTCAGCAGAGCCACTACCAAAACACAAAACGTCACCAAATGCCTGGTTCCATTCCTCTTCCTTTCTCTAGGCAAATCCGTGCTTCGAACCCTGCCATTCCATTACTGGATTGGCGAAAGCACCCGTTCTCTCAGTCTCCTTTCTATGATCTCTCTGCTCCAGATCTGAGAGTGCGTGAGGGGAGGTCACCCACCTTCGGCCTGGTAGTAAACCTCGCCAGCAAAGTGAGCAATGCCAAATCGGGCATCGTGGATATTCTTGGGTTTCAGGAAGGCCTTGTTGTTGGCATGGACACTGTTCAGTTTTTGCAGCATGGTGATATCTGTACCCTGGAAGAACCCGGATGCTCTCTGAGCTGAGGTCCCAGAGTCCAGCCGTGTGGTGGTCAGCTTGGCCCACCCGCAGGGCTCAGGAGCTCCCTCATGGGACAAAGTAGGCTCAGAATGATAGATGGAACATTAATCCCCAGGGGTTGGTGACTTGTCATAGTGAGTGAGGGCCCAGCCAGGAGCAGAGGCTGCATCTGCCACCCCCTACCACCAGCCCTCCTGTTCTATCCCCTGGGCAATTGTCCAGGTGCCCTAGCAGCCAGGAAAAGCTTTCTTCAGGTGGGCCTGAGCTTGGCCTTCAAGGAAGGGAGGGTCTGGTTAGTCTGAGACTTGTCCACTTATTCCTGGCAGAGGTCTCAGCCACCCTGGGAACAGGTGGGCCTCTCAAATGGATCTTCCCAACCTCAAAGAAGAGACCCACGAGCCAGGGCTCCGCCCCCAAGGCCCAGAAACACACCTGTGGGAGGCGGCTCTCTTCATCTAGGAGGGAGATGACGCTCATGGGCTTGAGGGCCAGCAGGTCCAGGGTGGGCCGGTTGTCGGTATAGTGGATGTAGTCCCAGGAGATGTTCTCTGAGCGGTACTCCTCCTGCTCCATGGTGAAAACATGCTGCACAAAGAACTGCTGCAGGTGCTCATTGGCGAAGTTGATGCAGAGTTGCTCAAAACTGTAGAGGCAATGCCACCACCCAGGGTGGGGCAGGGTCAGTGGTTATACATGGAGGGAGCCCTGGGATCACCAGCCATCTGCACACAGCCACAGACTTATGATGTACATTCATGTGCATACAGATACACGCTCTTCCCTGCCACACCTCTTGCTTCTGTGTGCCTCCATTACCATCACCTCCTCCATCCCGTGGCAGTCAAAGAGAAACAAGAAGGCCCAGCATAGCATCGAGTCCTAGGGTCACCTACAGGGTCCTTTGCAGGTCTCCCTAACTTCTCACTGAGACTCTCCTTATGGGGCCAAGTACTCACAAAATGCTCCAGATTCATAGTAGGCAAGTGGTCTTGGTATTGAGATGAGCTTCCAGAATCCAGTGCTCTCTGCTGGGACCCTCTGGATCAACCAGATATATTCTTGTCCCCTGCAATTCTCCACCCCACCAATCCTCCAACATGCTCTACCTGCTGGTTCCCTGCCTTGGGAAATGACTCCTCCATTTACCACCCCTGACTCAAGTCAGAAATCAAGAAGTTACACTTGACTCTGGCCCTCTCCCCAATTCCTACCAATTGCCAAAGCCTGGTCCATGCTAGCTGCAACACAGCATCCTGAAATGTTTATTTCTTTTTGTCCCCACTGAGTTCAGGCCACCTCCAGTACTCCTCTGGAGCCCCGTGGTGGCCTCAAATCTAATCATGCTCTTCCTTGGCTTCAAATCCTCCCGGCTTCCCATGTTTTCAGGATCCAGACAGTGATCACAGTAGAAAGCTTTGACCACCATTCCAGCTTTGCTGGGGTCACTCTCTGGCCACCTGGACTTTTCACAGCTCCCTGGATGTTCCTGGTTCTTTCCTATCACTGAGTCGCCACACATTTGGCGCCCCCTCCTCTCTGTCTCTGGGTCTCTTAGGTGTCTCTTAACTCAGAATGGGTCACCTATTTAAATAAGACCTTGTCATGCCTGAGGCTGATTGTTCAACATCTGTTAACCACCAGGTAAGCAGGAACAGGCCCACCATGTCCCCCATGCCCAGCACACATAGAAAGCATGATGGAGTAGAGCAGGGGACCCAGGTCCTTACAGCATCTCCTTCCCAGGCCTTGAGACTGCAGCCGTGTCACAAACCAAGCTAGTGGCCACCAGTGACCATCCTTCAAGGCAGGATCGCCACATACATGGCTAGATCCCCAGGACCAACCAGTCATCCACCTCCAAGGTGTCCCTGGTGTGCTTGATCTGTTTACCTGTGCCCCGCTCCCCAGAGGCCAGAACCCAATTTACACTTGAATTTACTGTGCCTTAAAAGTTCCATGGCACTAGGCATCGTTTTGCCAGCCCTGTCACCTCTCACCTGACTGCAGTGGTGGAACCTCTGCCCTGTCCCCTCGCTTAGCTGGGAGGCTGAAGTCCCAGAGTGTTTGCACTTGGAATGGCTCATGTCTGGTTCTCAAGGTGGGGCATCCAAATCCCTCCCAAGTGAGGCTCCATTTACAGACATGGTCTTGGGCAGGAGCACGTCATCCCCAACTTCTTGGAACCAGTGACCTGGGCTCTGTCCCGCCAAGCCCTTTAAATGAACCAGGCTCAGATAATCTGGTCTGCATCCAGAATACTTCCTGCCTGTTTGTCCCACAGCCCTTGTTTCCTGCATTTGACTAACTCCTGCCTGTGATGATGCTCTGTGATATTACCTGCCCATCATGATGCCCTGGAATATCACCTGCCCAGGTTTGGCTCTTCTGCCTGGCTCCCCCGGCCACCTTGTGTACCTTACCCCATCCTTCACTGTAGTCATGTTGAGTAACAATGTTCTTACCTGCCCTGGTCATAGATGTTTAGCTTCCAGATGTGCGGGGATACCAGGTCAGAAGTGTCCTGCCTCACTCCCCCAACCCCCAACTCAAAAGTCAGGGAGGGTCCACACATGCCTCTAGTTGAATCAATGCTTGCTATTGATTTCAACTGTCACCATGACCTCATGTGACAAAACATTCTGGTTCATGAAGCAAGCACCAAGAAGGATGGACGAATGCTGGGGTCTCAGTCTGGCTTCCTGGGATGGCTTTTAACTATGTGACCTTCTCTGGACACGTTAGGGATTCTGGGGGCTATGCATGGGCCATCTCCTGCAGAAACACTCAGGCCTGCTCACAGGCTCACCCTGGCATTGTGAGGGGGAGAGAGAGAGGCCCTTCTTGGAGCCTGGTGGCAAGGGGGTTAGGTGGGATGGGAGCTGGGGATGGCAGCCTCTGGCTTTCTTAGAGAGAAGCTGTTTTTCTTCTGTTTTCTGATAACAGGTGGACTGAGATCTTCATACCTATTGTTCTGGAAATTCTCAAAGCCAAATATGTCCAGGAGGCCAATAGCCCTCCGCACGTTTTTGGGGTCCTGGGCAGGTGGCGGGAAGATTGCAGCGTTGATCTTCTTGACAATCCACAGGAAGAGGTGTCCATAGATGCCCTGAGGAGACATGGGGTGAAGCCTCTGTGCTTCAAGGCACAGAGGGAGGCTAACCCTTCTCCAAGTTCACCCAAAAAGACTGCATGAAGATTGGATGTCACAGAACTACTGAGGGAGGTTACCCCAAGAAACCAAGCCCAGAGAGGCTGGGAAGCCCATGGTACATTCCTAGGTGGGTGATTGGCAGAATTGGGACCTGTTCATCAGTCTCTGTTCTTTCTTGTTTTTCACCAATAGGGCCAGAGGCAAGCCCTGTTCCCACATCTCTGTACCTTGACAAAGGCATCCCTCCGGTCTGCAGCCTGGGCGATGTTCAGGGGCCTGGTGACATATTCCCCACGGATAAGAATGGTGTGCTTGATCAGACAGTCCCGGAGCGCCTGGTACTGCACCTGGGGAAGCAGGTACAGCTGCATTGCACCTGTGGAGCAGCAGGGCCTGGACCCAGACTCCCACCTGCTCCTTATGTGTCTTGTTCCCTCTTGTGACTGAACACTCCATGACCAGGGCCTGAGGGGAGGCAATGCCTGTGACCAGGGTCAGGCCAGACTGGGGTCACAGCCAGGGTCCTGGGAGTGCTGGAGTGCAGACAGCTAAGGAAAGAGATTGGATAGGACCTGAGCATGCTGGTCTCCTGGGGTTTGGTAAAAGGACCTCTGGGAAAGGGCCTGCTATGGGAAGGGCTCTGAGGCCAGGCTTCAGACACCCAGACCTAAAAAGCAAGGGGAGTCTGGATGCACCACGCAGGGAACACTGAGCAGGCAAAACTCAAAGCTCCCATGTGCCTGCTGTGGTTTGAATGTGGCCTCTGAAAGTTCAGGTGCTGGGAACTTAATCCCCCAATTCATATGTTAATAGTAGTTAGAGGTGGGAACTAGGGAACCAAATGGATCCTGAGGCTGCTGCCTCATAAATGGATTAATCAATCTGTGGATTAATAGATGACTGGGTTACCTAGGGAATGGCTTTGTTATAAAATCAAGCTCTCTCTGGCACAGTTGCTCTGTCTTGCCATCTGAGGCCACCAGTACATATGTAGCAGGTGGCCCTTGTCAGACCCAAGCAGATGCTGGTACTGCTCTTATCCCAGCCTCCAGAACTGTTTTTTAAAAAAATATTTTATTTACATTTTAGTTTTCGGCAGAGACAACATCTTTCTTTGTATGTGGTGCTGAGGATCGATCCCGGGCTGCACCCATGCCAGGGGAGCGTGCTACTGCTTGAGCCACATCCCCAGCCCCTCCAGAACTTAATTAACATAATTAAGAGAGAGAGAGATCAATTAACATGATTCTTCATAAATTACCCAGTCTCAGGTATTCTGCTACAGGAACCAAAAATGGACTAATATCCTTAAGCCAAATAAAGGTGATTAATATGAACGCTTTCCCCCATCCCCTCTAATCGTATTAATTTCTCACAGAACAGTCCATGGCGTGTGATATGGAGAGTTCAAACATACATCCAGTACAAAAATACATCCCCATCCAGAACCTGCCACCTTTCCTCTGGGTCAAGGCTCCTTTTGGTCCCTGGAATAATGTGAAGGGCTACTGGTATGAGTCACATGACTCATTGGCACAAGCCACTTTCCCAGAACAGCACAACTCCTGGAGAAGTCTTGGGGGACAGGGCATAGAACAGAGACATTCTGAGGGGTGTGGGATTGGGTGCTTGAGTGAGGAGTTGGGGATGAATGTGGCATGGAGTGAGGATGTTGCATGGCGGGGCCACTGGAGGGCAGGAGGGGACACTGGACACAGGAAAAAGTGCAAATTAAGGCTACACTGGTCATTTCACTGCTTGGCTACTGATTGGCCCAAATGGTCCCCTCCCTGATGCCCACCCTCAGGTGTCCCAGTGTGCAAAAGGACACAGAGATAGAGCTCAGAGCCTGGGAGAGGGAAGGGAGGTAGGGGTTATGAGAATCAGGCATCAGGGGTCTATGAGCCCAAGTCCCCCAGTCTGTCTCAAAAATGGAAAGTAGCAAACACAGCAGCCTACTACCTCCAGCAAGTTCATCATGATGGGAAAGGCGGGTGTCTCCATCACATCAGAGGAGTCCAGGTTCTCGAAGACCGCAGCTAGAGAGAGAGAGAGAGAGAGGCAGCAACCCTGGGGTGGGAAAGTGGTGGGACAGAGGGCAGCCCCAAATCTGTACCTTGCAGCAACTGTCCCTGGGGGTGGGCCACTGCCTTTCTCAGGGCCCTCTCATGAAGGGAGTGAATGTACTTGGTGACCACCTGTCATTAGCACCTTAGCTGCGAATGAATGTAGGGAACCGTAGTTCCTTTTGTCTGATGAGATCAGGGTTCTGGGTGAAAGGGAAGTTTGAAGAATCTTGGGGTTTTTTTGGACTAAGTTGGGATACCCAGTTGGCACGGGCACAGGCAGGGCCTGACTGGGATCTGTTACAGGAGAATGAGCCACCAGCTACCTTCAATCCACTCTATTGTCCCTAGACACCTGGGCATTCATTTTGTTCATTCAATCTAATAAAGCAAGCATTAATGGAGCACTGACTGTAAACAACAGTCTCCTGACCACCTGTCTACTTCAAGTTCTTTCTCTCTGAGCCACTATCCTCCTGCCAAGCTGGGGTGGGGATGCTGTTTATTTATCCTTTTTTTTAAGGGTTAAAAAACATATTTATTAAAAAAAAAAGATTGAGTCAGTAAGATAGGACAAAAGGTAGATACAGTATCTATTGTTGTACTCTCTTTTCTGTTGATGAATATATATGTCTATTGTTACTTTTTAAATTAAAAAATTTGTTAAATAAAACGTACAGATAAAAGTGCATCAAACAAAAAAGTTATGTTGTTGCAAGGTTCATGCTGTAAAAGAACTAAAGCCAAATGCGGACCCTCCTCCCATCTTCTACGCGTCTTCTCCTTGTAAAGTGATATTCTTCTCCCCTGGAGTAATACTTGCCTAACTTTCATGGAAATCTCTTCCTTGCTTCTTCTCATTTCCTACGCGGGGTCCCTTGTTTTGCCTGTGTTGAGTGTCTGTCTAGGCGTGATCTCAGTGCCTGTTTTCTGTTTATTTTCATAACATCATGTTTCTGACACTCTTCCACCTCCTAATGCCCACTTCTGGTCAGCAGGCACTTCCCTGGCAGAAATGCCCAGTGGAGTTGATAGATGACAGCCCACCCTAACTACCACTGGCCTGCCATCGGCTTTCTGGTATGATATGAGGTTGTGGCCCCAGCTCAGTTTTTCCGTGAGGACACCACTGCTCTGAAACAGTTTCCCCCCAAGCCTGTCCTTTCCCCCACTGCTCTGTGAATTGATGTCTTTGGTTAGTTCTAGAACCAGTCACAACCCCTTCAAATATAGCTCTCTTTCTCATTAGGATTCCAGCGAAAGGTTTGCTACATCTTCTCACTTTGTCCTCTACGCTTCCTACCTTTCCATCTTTCTGCCTTTCCATGCCTTATAGTTACAGTTTCTTCTGACTTTTCTTTTAACTCACACATTCCTCCAGCTGCTAAATCTATCCACTAAGTTCTTAATTTTGATGTTGCTGATTTTGGTACTGAGGATGGAACCCAGGGACACTTGACCCCTGAGCTATATGCCCAGCCCATTTATCTATCTATCTATCTGTCTATCTATCTATCTATTTAATTTGGGGGAGTAACCCAGGATTTAACTCAGGGGCTATTGCCCACTGAGCCACATCTCCAGCCTTATTTTGTATTTTATTTAGAGACAGGGTCTCAGCAAATTGCTTAGCACATCACTTTTGCCCAGGCTGGCTTTGAACTCGTGATCCTCCTGCCTCAGCCTCCCGAGCCACTGGGATGACAGGTGTGTGCCATCACTCATGGCCTTTTTTATTTCTGAGACAGGTCTCGCTGAGATGCTGAGATGCTTGCTAAATTGCTGAGGCTGGCCTCAAACTTGCAATCTTCCTGCTTCAGTCTCCTGAATCGCTGGGTTTACATGCATGTGCCATTGTGCCTGGTGTGTTGTTTTTTAATGTTAGAATTTCTGTGTGGCTCCTTTTAAAATATGTGATGTCATTTTCTAGAGTGTCCAGTTCCCTGTGTAAATTTTCCTACTCAGATTTTTCTTTTCTTGAACACAGCAAGCAGAGTAGATCTCTTTCTGTTGTTCAATTATTCCAATATCTGAAATCTTTGTTGCTTGTTGTTTCTGCCGGCACTTGCTCATGGTACCTGTTTTCTTGTTCCTATTTCTGGGCACATGCTGCATGTTGTATTTGAAATATTATTAGAAGGAATCATTAGTAATCTATGTTGCTGTTATTTTCCTCCAGAGAGGATTGTCAGTAACTTTGGGGTTAGGTGCTTGGGAGTACTAACAGGTCAGGATACCTAAATTCCAAGACCATCTTTATATATATATATATATATATATATAATTTTTTTAGTTGTTGGTGGACCTATATTTTATTTATTTATATGTGCTGCTGAGAATTGAACCCAGTGTCTCACACATACTAGGTAAGCATTCTACCACTGAGCCACATCCCCAGCCCCCCTAGACCATCTTGATGCTTATGAACTAGCTTGCAATTTTGTGTGTAGATTTCTCTACATTGTTTCATCTTCACCCTGAACGTGAGTCCTTTGGAGTTCCAGCTAAAACTGGGGGGGGGGTAACTGACCAGAGTCTCTACTTTTGGGGTTTCCTAAGCTTTGATGTCTTCTCCTAGGAGACATTCAAAACCGCAGCTACATTTTCTGTGTGTATTTTTTCAGGACTGGGTTGGACCCTGTGACTTGTGGGCCCCTCTGGTACAAATCCCCAGCGACTTCTTCCTCTTACTGTCCCAAGTCACCCCACTCCTCCTCCCTGGGGATGCAACTGGGGTAGAAACGGCCTTACCCATAAACTCCACATTCCCCAAGTGGAGAATGGCTGCCAACAGCTTGCTGATGTCCCAGTTCTCAGAGTCGGAGAACAGAAGGATCTTCATGGCTGAGCGAACGTGGGCATAGTCCTTGGCATCATTGAGCCCCTCATAGGAGGTGCAATTTCCCTGCAAAACAGGACATCTCAGCTAATGGGGCTGCCCCATGTCCCAATTCCTCCATCCAGAGGCCAGCAAGGCCTGACATCCCAGAGACTCAGCCAAAGGCCACAGAAGTCATACTTCATTGGCTGTGGGAGGATCCTAAAGGGTCATATCTAGGCATAAGCTCAGAAATACAGGAAAGTATTCCCAGAGGCATGGGTACAGCATGCCTGCCTTGCCACAAGTGCTGGCACTTGGCCACAGTGTGACCTAGGGCCAGGTGTTCCCTGCTCCCTATTTGTCATCCGTCCATGCTCAGCCTTGGTTTGTCTGTCTCTGTGCAATACTGTGGGCTCATCCCTTTAACAGACACTTCCCAAGGCTCACCATACTCCAGACCCTGTGGTACTTGCCGGGAATTCAGAAATAGTGAGCTCCAGTCCCACTTCAGGTGCTGTGCATCTAGGCAGGTGCTGGGACCAAAGGAACCAGGGCCACCCCCATTGAGAGGTGGGGAAGGGTGTGCAGGAGGAGGAGCCTGAGCTTATTAAGGTTCTGATCTTCCAAACAGCCCAGGGTGGAGATGGCAGGAGCAAGGCTGCCAAGTGGCAGGCAGTGGCAGGGACTGCCAAGAGGCAGGGCCGAGAGTTGAGAGGGGAGAGTGGGCATAGGGTCAGATCCTGAAGGGACCTAGAAACCATGTCAAGGAACGTGGCTTCTACCAAATCATTGTCGTCAGAGATCAAATTTGCACCATAGGAGGATTCCTTTGGCCACAGGTAGATGACAAATGGGAGATCAAGACTGCTCATGGGGGTGGGGGTGGGGAAAATACTGCCATGGTCCAGGCAAGGGCTGATGAAGGCTTTGAGGCAGTGACCACAGGAGAGTGGGTCATGCAGAAGAGAGATCCAAGGGGTGGAGTGCGTCCACTCTCTTGTTAACCCATGTGAGCATGTGGCTGCTTGTGCAGTGCTATCCCAGGGGGCAGGGACACAGTGGTGAGCAAGGCACCTACTTTCTGGGGGCTGATGTTCTGGGGGCGCCTACCAGGATGGGAGCAGGAGGCATGTGGTTGACTCTCCAGAATTCACTGTACTGGGAGTCTTTTGGTCTGCAGGGACCAAATGAAGGTGAGGTTTGTGGGGAAAGGCCACAGGATCAGCTAGGGACCCCCGAGGTAAAGCTGACAGAAGGGTAGGAGGAGGCATGTTGTCAAGAGCAGGTCTCTGGCAGTCAAAAAGTGGATTCCAGACACAGAAGGAGCGAGGGCAGGTAAGGGTAAGGAGGACCATCAGCCCTGCCTCGGAGGCCCAGCTGGAGTTGGGGGATTTCTGTAGCTATAGAAATTCAAGGGTTGAGCAGACCCTGACCCTTCTCTCTGATTGCACTGAGGAGTGGGATTGGCGGATGGGCTCACCATGGTCAGGTAGTGGTACTCAGAGGGCATCCCCAGGCCCAGCAGCTTCTTCTCCTCCGCACTCATCCCCATGAGCATGCAGTAGAAGATGTGGTAGTTCCGCTCCTCTGCAGCCTGAGAAGGTGTCCCCAAAAGACATGTCAGCAAGTCCCCCGAGACCACCAGCCTTCCCACTGTCCCAGCTTCAATTCCAAGGTCTCCCAGCCAGGTGTGGCTCTGCCACTGATCCAAAGGCTGGCCTGGCCTGGCTGCCATCTTTGTCCTGGGCCTCCAGAGCCCATTCATCCCCTGCCCAGAGCTTTCTGCTTCTTGACTGCGTCTCTGTGGCCCCGAAGCCAGCTGTGCCCAACATCCCACACACTTTGCAATCACTTTTGTGACCCACCTGACAGCCACAGCTTGTTTGGGCCTTGTATTTCTTTAAACACTATTTATAAATGCACGCCTTATAAATATTTAATCCATATGAAGTATATAGTGTTATGAGTTGAGAATTTCCATTCTGCTTCCTCCAGCTTGAAATCCCTTCCTTTCCCTCCTCAGAAGCCCTTGAGAGTCTGTGTTCCTTCTAGATATTACATGCATTTACTTATATCTATAAGTAGTTCTTTTACTTTTTATAAATATATATTTATTGTTCTTCAACTTCCTTTTAATCTGTCTCTTGGTGATCCTTCCACATCAATACACACAACCCTCCCTGTCCTTTGCAATTCTGCCCACATAGAATGTATCTGCCATATTTTTAATTTCATTTCATTGTTTTGGTGCTGGAGATGGGACCCAAGACCTTGCACATGCTAAGTACATGCTCTATCAGTAAGCTGTACCTGCAGCCTATGCCATATTTTACTCAGTCTTTTATTATGGACAGGGCTTGTTTTTAAGCTTCCTTTAGACGTTTCTCACTCAAAGTACTATTTTGGGTGACAAGTTCTACAAATTCACCAACCACTGTGTGAAGAAGGAGGGGCTTTTGGGAAGGGCAGGCTGTGGAGTCAGAGAGACTCTACCATGTGCTAGCTTTTTGACCCTGGCAAGCTACATAATATCTCTGAACTCAGTTTCTTTTTTTTTTCTTTTTATCTGTACTATGGAGGTAAAGAGCCCCATATCTCGTGGTTGTTGAGAAGAGCAAATGAGACAAGCAGGGGAAATGACCTCCTTCTCCAGCTTCCCATGTGCCAAGGTATCTATCTACCCTCAACCTTTTGATGGTAGTGTTTCCCCTGCTGGAACTTCATGTGTGTGTGTGTGTGTGTGTGTGTGTGTGTGTGTGTGTGTTAATGTGTGCATGTTCACACACACACCCATAGACATTTGGGGTTATGCCATTATATGAGAGTGCGCACACACACACACACACACACACAAGGCTGCACTGATTCTGTGTGGTAGGTGTCACTCATTGGCATTCCTGCCATTCAGCATCAGCTGTGTGATTTGTGGGTCACTGCAACATGAAATCACATGACCTCTTGCTGAAGAGTGAGAATTTAAGATGGCAACAACAGAGCATTGAACCAAGTGTGAGCCTTTCTGGGCACAGGGCCCTGGGTGATAGCATCAACCTGCGTTTTCTGGTCATTGAGGCCTCCTGGACACTGTCAACCAGCTAGCCCCAACATGCCTTAAAATGCCCCCATCCTTAGCTGGGCACTGGCCCGGCCTCAGAATTAATTTTAGTGAGGTGAGGCACCATGGCACCAAAGAATGAAGGAAATTATAGGGTTGAAAAATTCAAAAATTCCAATGAATGACAGAAAATCCTATCACTGGTTTTGCTGGAATACTCCAGGGGCCCATGGGGTCTGGGAAGCTTCCTCCACCCAGGAATGGGGGTGGTGAGAGTGAGGAAGGTCACCCTCCTGGGGGGCTGCAGGGGTGATGGCAGAGCCTCACCTGCCGGCAGACCCGGGACTTCTCCAGGAGGAACTGCTCAATGCGTGCACCCTCGATCACCCCGCTGGCGTTGAAGTAGATGTCTATGTACTTCCCGAAGCGGCTGGAGTTGTCGTTGCGGATGGTCTTGGCGTTTCCAAAGGCTAAGGGTGAGTGGGTGACATCCACGATGAGGGTAGAGAAGAGAAAATTTAGAAGATTTAGAGGGGTCATCTGAGTAGGCTTTAGAGAAGCTGTCTGAGTAGGCCTCTCTGAGGAGGTACCAGTCCAGAACTGAAGGAGGAGGAGGGTTACCCCAGACAGCCATCACGCAGAGGAAGGGGAAGAGCAGGAAGGGCTTGGAGGCCAGAAGGCACCTGTGTGCCTGCAAAGCACAGGACACAGGAGAAAAGCAGTGGCAAGAGGCCAGAGACAGTGGGATTAAGACTGAATGCCAGGCTCAGAATTTGGAAATTACTCCTGCAGGTGCTGGAGGAAGCAGGAAGTCTTCTGAGGGAGGGTGAGAGCAGATTGGTATTTCAGAAAGATGGTGCAGGCTGTAAGGTAGATGCAGAGGGCAAGCTTTCAGGGAGAGGGACATGAGCCGACCTGGCCAGAGGACAGATGAGGTAGTCAGAGCAAGAAGCATTTGGGTTGTAGCATGATCCAAAGTGTCTTTATAGAGCTATTACTGCAAGCTCTTTGGATGTGTCCCACAGTAACAAAGATACTTGGCTTTATGTTCTGCTCCATAATGTGAAAGTTAGAATCAAAATGGAGTCACTCATGTCAAACCCTAACCAAAAAATAAATAATAAAGCTGGGAGACCAAGGAGGGAGGGCTATCGGAACGACCAGAACATGCCTATGATGAAAACTATTACAAAAAGTCCCTGAAGGGCTCCTAACCATATATATTTGTCACTAGAACTTTTGCCAAGGGATTTCCTAACTTCATCTTGCAACGTGAATCAAAAGGACAGCTGTTAGAATGCACAAGCACACCTGCTTGACACTGTCTCCACTAAGAATGGGTGTCCATTCCTAAGATAGGCCCCTGTAACCAATGTTTTCTGTTTCAAAACAAACTACATGGACTTCTTTCTTTTGCCTTTAAAAGCTTCCTCTTTCCTTAACTTCTTTGGTCATGTGTATGGTCTCCACATGTCCTGCCACTGGTGGATAGACTCAGTATTCCTTGTAGACTCTCTTGTTATTTAGGTTGATGACATACATCTGCATCGGCACACACATAATTAAAACAAAATATTTGGTGCAATTCTTAACAAGAGCAATGGCCTGGGTATTTTCTATTCTGTGGTAGTTTATTTGTTCTGAAAGACTGACTTCATGTCCCACTAGTGGGTTGGATACAGTTTGAAAATATCACCATCTAATGAAGAAGAGTGTTCCTTGGTGAATTGGTGAAATCAGTTTAGGAATCACTTCCCCTAACCCTTTCTCTCTCTGAATCCTAAGGTATAGCAAAGCCTCTGAAAAGTGTCAGTTATGAACCTTATTTAATGTATTGGAACCAGAGTGACCCTCACAAGATACTGGTCAGGTATCTCCTCAAGAAAGAATCTGATATAGAAATATTTTGTAAAAGTTGGCAAGCTGATTTTAACTTGTATATGGAAAGTTAAAGGACCTAGAATAGCTCAGTTTGAAAAACAAAACAAAATTGGAGGACATGGCTGAGGGTATAGCTTATTTGGTAGAGAGCTTGTCTCACATACAAAAGCCCTGGGTTCAATCCCCAGTACCACCAACATCCAAAAAAAAAAAAAAAATTGGAGGACACAAGCTACCTACTGCAAAACTTCCCATAAAGTTACAGAAATCAAGACAGTGTGGTTTTGGTGAAAGGTTAGACAGAAAGTAAAAGTAATAGAACAAACAGAGACACAGGAATAAACCCAGATATGTATATGGTCGATTTAAATAAAGGTGCAAAGGCAAGTCAATGGAGAAAATTAGTCTTCAACAAATAGAGCTGGAACACTTAGATATCCACACAAAAGAGAGAGAGAGAGAGAGAGAGAGAGAGAGAGAGAGAGAGAGAGAGAGAGAGAGAGAGAAGAGAAGAAGAAGAGAAAGAGAGAGGCTACTTATACCTTGCACATTGGAAAAAATTAGCTCAAATTGGATCATAAGCCTACATCTAAGACCTAAAAGTATAAACACCAAGAAAAAAAACTAAGAGAAACTCCTGGGTTTAGGTAAAGATTCCTTAGACCCCACACCAAAAGCATAATCCACTAAAGAACAAAATGATAAATGAAACTTCATCCAAATTTAAAACATCTGTCCCACTAATGACAATATTAAGAGAATGAAAAGATGACTTACAAATTAATAAGGAAATAAACCAATTAAAAAAATAGTCCAAAGATTTGAACAGATACTTCACCAGAGAAGATACACAGAAGGGAATTAAGGTCATACAAAGGTGCTCAACGTCATTTGCCACTGGGAAACTGGGAGTTACAGCCACAGTGGGGTACCACACAACACATATCAGAGTGACGATATCCTTGATGGTGCCGGGTACCAGCAAGGACAGAACAACTTGAACTCTCCTACTCTGCTGGTGGGAAAACAAAATGGTACAGCCATTTTGACCGTTTCTAATCAAGTTGAATGACTCACTCACTATTGGAGCCAACAATTTCACTCTTGCATATTTATCCAAGAGAAAAAAAATTGCTCACCCAAAAACCCATATAGTGAGTGTTTGTAGAAGCTCTATTCATAATTTCTAAAACCTATAAACCACCTAGGTATCCATCAATCGGGGAACAAAGTGTTGGTAACTCCATAGAATGAAATTCCACTCCATGTTAAAAGGAATGGGTTGTGGATCGAGGAAAATAACATAAAAGAACCCCAAATGCATTACATTAATGAGAATCGCCAGTGTATGCTAGTGTAATCACAAGTCAACAGATTGAGTAATTTCATATCTAGGATATTCCAGAAAAGACCAAAACTTCAGGGGGATAAAAACCAAATCCGTGGTTTCCAGGGGCAGGGGCTGGAAAGATAGATTAACTATAAAGGGACATGAGGGCAATTTTGGAGAGTGATGGAAATATTCTACATAATTATGATGGGTGGATTATGGGAATGAATGTGTCTGTTAAAAATCGTGAATCTGTACATTAAAAAGTGATATTTTGGGGCTGAAGTTGTAGCTCAGTGGCAAAGTACTTGCCTCATATGGTGAGGCACTGGGTTCAATCCTCAGCACCACACAAACATAAATAAAGATACTGTGTGTCCACCTACAATTAAATAAACATTTTTTTAAAGGTGATTTTTTTATTGTACGTAAAGCCCATCCCAGTCATAAGGAAATGGGAGATTGTGCTGTATAGCAGCTGGCAGCTTTGGGGCTGAGGTCACAGATTTCTTGGGCCATGCTTACCAGGGACTAAACCTGGGTGACTCTGGATCTAAGGACTCCTCTAAGGAGCAGTTTGATCCAGAGGCCTTCGTTGGGTTGACAAAGCTTTGTGGGCCTGCTGCAAAATCAAACTGTGGGGCCTCTTGCTAAAAGTGAGAATTTCAAAAGGGTGGCAGCAGAACATTAAACAAAGCTTGAACTTCTCCTCACCCTATTTTCCTTCTTTTCCTCTTTCCTTCTGAAGTATCCAATCAGCATCACCATCTGAAGCTTTGCCCTGCTCACTCCTACTTCCTCCCGTTTTATTCTCTGTGCTACCCCCTCAAAAAACTCCTTGCAAATGCTAACTGTATGTAGTCCAGTAACTGCTTCTCAGGGGACCTAAACAGATGCAGCTGATATTTCCCAAGTTGATTTAATCTTGGAGCCCCTTTTAAGAGGAATACTTCTTGTATCCTGTGTAAAACATACATAATGCAAGTTTATGAAGTTATCAGTCAACTCCCTTCCTGCTGCCAGGGAGCCCCATGCTTCCATATGGAGCTTTATGACTTACCCTCTTTCTTCCTGCAGGAAGGCTCCCATCTAAGGGGCTGGGAGAGGAGAGCAATTCCCCAGGGTGACCCCTTACCTTCTAGGATGGGATTAGCCTCCAGGACCTGCTGCTCAATCCAGGAATGCTGGCCACTGACAGTGGCCAGGAACTGCAAGATGAGCTTGGTGGTCTCCGTCTTTCCAGCCCCAGACTCACCACTGCCAAGGAGACATGCAAGGACATGAGTCCATAGAAAAACTATTTTTTTCAACACCTCTCAACTCTCCTTCAAATCCACCCAAAGCCTGTTTTCTGGTCCAGTCTAACAGGACACCTTTTCCCCATGAAGAGATCTCACAGCATGGCCCCTTCCTGAGGCCCTCAGATAATCAATGTTGAAGAAATTATTGATGTGTTTGTCTTTTTTTCACTGCTTGGCTGCAAACTCCTTGGCACAATCAGATCTGGCTCATTCCAGAGCCACTTGGTACAGTGCCCCATAAATACAGATGAATGACCTTTTATTTCTGATTTTGAGATGAGATCTTGCTAGGTTGCTGAGGCTGGCCTTGAGACCATCCTCCTGCCTCAGCCTCCCAAGTCGCTGGGATTACAGACATATGCCACTGTGCCCAGCTCCACCTGTACTATTTGAAGTAAATTCCAGACAAATATTATTTCCTCTGAAAGTATAACCTTTTGAAGAACCCATGATCAAGGTGTTCACATTTGCTATACCAACAAAGCAGAGTCAAACCAACAATCTCCAGTCTTAGTCATGGACCCCTGTGAGCACCTGCCACAAACAGGAACTCATCAAATAACCTGCCAATTTCACAAGGGAAGAGAAATTAAGGGGACTTGCTCACAGTTCGGCAGAGCGGGAGTATGTGGGGGTTTGTGTGCTAGTTACTATGGTTTGAATATTCCCTCCAAAACTCATTTTGGAAAAAAAAAACTCTTATTGTTTGTTTGTTTTTTGAGATTGGCTCTTGCTAGTCTCAAACTCCAGGGCTCAGCTGATTCTCCTGCTTGGCCTCCCAGGTAGCTGGGACTACAAGTACATACCACTGTGCCCAGCTCCTTGTTGAACTTTAATTGCCACAGTGACAGTATTAAGAAGCAGGGGATTAGGTAAAAGATTGTTTTTGCTATTGTTTCAGAAGTGGGCTCTTGATGAAAGAATAAGTTTGGCCCCACTCTCCCTCTGTGCACTTTCTCTCCATGTTACGACATATGCAGTGTTTCTCATGTAGCACAAGGTCCTTACCCGATGTGCCCCTCTACCTTGAACTTCCCAGCTTCCAGAACCATGAGCCAAATGCACTTCCACTATTTATAATTCACCCAGTCTTGTAATCTATTATAGCAGCAGAAAATGGATGAGAGAGCCCAGTTTGACTTAAAATGATGTTCTGTTCATTACAGCGTGCTGGGTACCAAGGAACTCTTTCCTCTTCTCAGCCTACACCCGGTCAGCACTGCCACCCTCCAGGTAGAAGCCGACCCTGTGAGCTTCCTGGCCAGCTGTCATGCAGTCTAGCTCAGCTCAGGAGGCCTCTTGCAGCAAGCAGATCATCCTATCTTGGGAGACAGATTGGGACAGATCTCTGTCTTCTCCATTTCCCTGCTGTATGCCGCTGAGAAACGATCTCAATCTCTCCCTAACAGTAAAATAAGAATATCTTCAGATGGTGACTGATGACATTAAATATGTTCACTTATGCTATAGAACATCATTCGTGTCTCTGGTTGAAACAACGTCCCTGCTCAGAGAGGCTGTGCCTGGTCTCCCTTACACCTGATGCAGCATGCCCTAGAATGTGAGCTCCACAAGGCAGGGGTTTTACCTGCAGCCGTTACCCATGTCAGACCTGTGAGGGGCACGTGGCTAGGACATGATAGAATCTCAAATGAACTAATGGACCAAAAACGAATAAATGAATGACTACTGGCACATCAGTCCAGATGCTCTGGAGCCCAATTCCCACTTCACCTCCCTTTCCCTCTTCTGCTCCCTTTCCTTTGGCAGCAGGAGGACCTGTGGTCACAGGAAGAGAGAGGCCAGGCCAGGCCAGGCCAGACGAGGACTTGAGAGGCCTGTGAGCTGCTCTTGGAGTTCGCCTGAGGCCTGCCCTAAGATTTTATTTTTGAGTGAGATCTCACCAGTTTGAGCCCTGCTCTCCCAAGGGCCTATCTGGGCCCCATTTCTAAAGCAGCCATTCCACCTTTCTTCCTTGCCTCAAGAAACATTTATTGAAGGCTGGAAACAACCCAGGCCCTGGTGATCCAGTGAAAAACCAGGTTCTGAAAGAAGGATGCTTTGGAGGGACATATCCTAGGGGAGGGGCAGCAGGGGACAGTTCCAGGTGATCTGTGTGCCCTTCAGAGGGGTATTTGCAGCTGAATAAGAAGAGCCCCTATGCAAATTAAAAGCCAGCCTCAGCAACTTAGCTAGGCCTTAAGTAACTTAGAGAGACCCTGCCTTAAAATTTAAAAAAGGCAAGGGATGTGGCTCAGTGGTCAAGCAATCCCCAGCGCAAAACAAAACAAAACAACAAAAAATCACACCAGCCTCAAAGGCATGTTGGTCACACATGCTTTAGGGAAAGGGGTTGTTCCTTCCTTCCTTCCTTTGCAGGATGTTTGGGCAATGGCTGACCCCTCTGGTCCCCAGAAACGTGGGCACCTGAGCCCCACCTGATGACACAGCACTGGTCCTTCTTGTTCTTCTTCATGCTGAAGTAGCAGCTGTTGGCAATGGCGAAGACATGCGGGGGCAGCTCCCCGACGTGGCGGCCATAGTAGAGTTGCACCTGCTCCAGGGTGTACAGGGGCAGCATCTGGAAGGGGTTCACGGCCACCAGGATGGAGCCTGTGTATGTCTAGGGAAGGGAGCAGGAGGTGGTTAGTGTCTCTGCCCTGGGGAAGAGCTACTTGGCCCTGGCCTCGGCCTTGGGTGCCACCCTTTGAGGGTTACCAGGACTGCGGACTCTGGTGGAAAGTAGGGTTTGATTCTGGGCAGGGAGGAAAGACTCACACTCTCAGATGCTCAGGGAAGCTGGGGTGTCTACCAGGAAGGTGAGCTTCCATTGGACACGTTCAGAATAAGATCACATGTTCAGCACCTTGCCTGGTATTTATGAGGGACTTGATAAAATGGGCTGAACGTATGAAATGAGGTTCTACCTGCTTCCTGCAGGAGCCTCTGTAAAGGCTGGTCAACGGCTGTGGCCCTCACTGATCCCAACTGCACCTTCTGTGGACTCCAGGTCTCAGGGACAAGCCCCAGTCCTGGGACCACAGCCCAGGACCACTTGTTCATTGGAAGCCCTCAACTAGGTCCAGCTGCCCTTATGGGGTGGGGCAGGGAAACCTCCACCATAAGACATAGAATTATCCTCTGCCTTCACAGTGAAGAGGGCCAGATCAAGGATGCCTGCATGAGCACTTTGCAAAGGATGAGGTACAGTTCAGGTTATCTTGTTCTCAGTCTCAGGGGCTCTGATCCACATTATTCAGACAGAGCACTCCCTCCTCCACTGGTGGATGGGGGCGCCTGGATGTCACTCTCAGGAGGGCTGGTATGCTCCGTCAGGTTACCCTGTTTGTGACATGCCTAGGAGTGGAGAGGTGGGAACAGGAAGCTGTGCTCAACCCATGGTCTTTCAGTGTCTACCTGACCTGTCAGAGTAGGTCCTCGCTCAGCAACAGACAGAGGAAAGGGCAGCACTCAGAGCACCTACTGTGTGCCAGGTACTATGCTCTCAGCACACATCAGCTTCCTCTCCTTAAGGGTCTCATCCTTGCTTCTTTTGTGTGAGAAACAGAGATTGAGAAAGGCCGGATACCCCACCTCCTCATACAGTGAGGACACGGGGAGTGGTGCCCAGCTCCAGATCCCCGTCATAGTCTCGCCCCCACGGAAGGTTCCCAGATGGACACAGGGTAGGGGGACTCACATAGATCTTGTGCTGCTGATAGCGGATCAGGAGGTTGTGCACCATGCCTGCCTCGTTCAGGTCCCCCAGGCGGATCATGTCGTCTACACCCTCGACAGAGTTGGGGTGCATGGGGCTAAGAACACCAAAGTCCTCCGCTTGAATCCAGTGTTCCTGGAATGATGGACACAGACTCCCTTGATGGGCAGCCTCCACATGGACCAGTCCCCTAATACTCTACTTCTCCACATTGCCAGGAACAAGGTGACTCATGTGATGACCACAGATGAGCTGACCTGGGGCTGATGGCCAGTCTCTGGCCAAGGTCAGTCTGTGGCTTAGGTCAAGGGACACCTGTAACAAAATTAGGTCCAACTGTGGTTTTGGTCAGCATGTGTCAAGGGCCTGGGGTCCATGTGTAGCTGGGCTGGGGCTAAACTTTAGGCTAGGGTGGAGGAGCTGGTAGCTACAAGTTAGATTTAAGGTCAATTTACAGCTGGGGCCTCACCATTGTTGGAATAAGTACAAATAAAAGTGTTTTTTTAAAAATCATAAATGGATGTTGAATTTTGTCAAATGCTTTTTCCTGTATCTATTAACACGCATATATGTTTGGTTTTTTTTTTTTCTTTGTCTACTGACTTGGTGACTTACATTGATTTGTTTTCAAATGTTGCAGGAATTTTGTATTTCCAGGGTAAACCCCATTTGGTTATGATGCAGTTTCTTTTTTACATGTTGGCTAATATAGAGGGATTGCTAATTTTTAAAAGGACTTATTTGTGTATATGTGGTACTTGGGATTGAAGCCAGGGGTGCTCTACCACTGAGCTACATCCCCAGCCCTTTTCTTCATTTTTAATTTTGAGACAGGGTCTTGCTAAATTGCTCAGACTGGCCTTGAGTTTGGGATCCTCCTCCTGCCTCAGTCTCCTGAGTCACTGGGAATTCAGGAGTGTGCCATAACACTGAGCAGTGAAAGTGTTTTTGAAAAACCATACAGCATTATGCAAGTGGGAGGCTCCACATGGCTTCCGTAATCTGGAGCTTCTAGGTACCAGTCTAGAAGTTTCTCCTTTAGGCCATGTCTGCAGGAGCTGCACCCTGGAACCTGTCTGGGCCGGCAGTTAGTCAGCCTGAGGAGTGAGGTGACCAGCTGGATGCTTGCCTTGCCACCCTGGCCTCACCTCTCTGCCCCCCAGTGGCCCCTGCCTCCTCCAGGTGGGTGAGCTTCAGGTCTGGCCACCCTAAGGAGCCAACCCTCACCTCTGCATTTCTGCCCTTTCCTCCCCCCTCCACAGGTTTCTGGCCCACCTTTCCCTCCAACTCCCCTTCACTCTGAACACCAGCTTTCAGCTCTCCCTCACCTGGCCCTGCCCTTCCCCCTCCTTCCTGCTCCTCTAATTCTCCTCGTTTCCCCAGAATGCAACTCTTGAAACATCCCCAAGAGGAACACATAATGTTCTCCAGGGCAGGACTTCCGTCCTGCCACAGAGATCTTGGGCTTCTGAACCCTCAATGCTGGGGAACAGCAGAGGTAGTGGGCTCCAGGGCCCTGGTGGGGTGGGCACAGGGGAAAGCCCCTCAACACTGACCTTGCCCTCGTCATCCTCGACCAAGACCTTGCCTGGCTTGGTTTCTTTGATGATGCCTCCGATGGCCACTTCAGTCTTGTTGGTAGAGGCAGGCTCCAGCCACACATGATCACCCTGGAGGACAGAGAAGAGACAGTGGTCTGATCCCTGTTTCTCTTCCCTTTCCCACTGGATACTTACCTGTCCTGGGGCTGGCTGTGCTTTCAACCTGGAGCTCCTAGGTGGCTCTGTCTCTCCTCTCTTTCTCCCTTCCTCCCTCTCCCTCCCTCTCTCCCACTCCATCCTCCTCTTCCCCTTCCCCTTGTCTTCCCTCTCTCCCTTTCCTTTCTTCTCTCCCCCACTCTCTCTCCATCCCTCCCTCTCTTACCTCTTTCCTTTTCCTCTCCTCCTTTCCCTCTCCGGTCTCCTCTGAGCATGTGTCATCTGTACTGCTCACTAGGCAGGTACCAAACACTGTCTATTCAGCTTCTTGCTTTGTCTCAGGTGGACAGTAAGTCCACCAAAGATAGGAGACCCACAGTGCCCATCATAGAGAAAGACAACAAATAACCAAATTCAGCCACTATTTATGAAAATAGTGAGGTAGGGTGGTTTAGAGCAAATGAAAACGACAACAGGAGTTGAACTTCTCACTTGCATCCTCTCAGAAATCTACTGCAAGCATCTAGGAGAATGAGAAACAGAAACAAAACATCATTTTCATTGAAAGTAGGAGATGGATGAGCCATTGAGCAGATGGGAGAGCCACCAGAAGATGAAGAAGGAAGCTGAAAAGAGGGCCCTAGCTGCAGATTCCAGAAAGAGCTGGAAAAGTTCATTTCTCAAAGTCCAACACATTCTATTGCAGCATGTCTCATTGCATCAGCAGAGAAAGGGCAAGAAGTGGTAATAGGAGCTTCCTTGGCCTGACTTGGCTCTAAGAAATGAGATGCCATATTTGCAGGAAGCAGTCTGTCTGTGAGGTGGGAAAGGGAAGCTTTGCCCTGTGAAGAGCCCGGCAGTACCCAAATCCATTGGCAGGGAGAGGGGCAGACTAAGAAGTCAACGCTAGCCTGCAACACATCAGCAACCACACCTGAACTTGCTGATCCAAGAAAGTTAATCCCACTCCAAGGAGAATAAACCCAAAGGAGCCAGCACAGGCCTAATACAAAGATACTGAAATCCAAGGGAGGAAAAGAGCATTCAAAAAAGAAGGAAAAACAAAAACAAAAACCCCCAAACAAAGCCTGTCAGAGCAGTAGAAAGTAAAAGCCAAGTATTTCACCATCATTTATTAAAATATACCAAAGAGCACCTCAGAGGCAAAAGAACTCAGGAACTATATGGCAAGACAACTGAGAATGAAAGGTATGAGTTGGCAGAGTTCAAGAAAGAAATGAAGGGTAAGAAATAAATTAACTGGAAATAAAAGGAAAAAACAACAGGAGACTATGCACTGTTAGGGTATGGAGGTGAGGTGTCCCCCAAAAGCTCATGCATGAGACAATGCAAGAAGGTTCAGAGGAGAAATGATTGGGTTATAAGAATCTCAATCCAATCAGTGAATTGATCTCCTGATAGGGATAAACTGAGTGGTAACTCAAGTGGGAGGGTGTGGCTGGAGGAGGTGGGGTTTGGGGCGTGGCTTTGGGTATATATTTGTATCTGGAGAGTGAATCCGCTCTCTCTGCTTTCTGATCTTCTTGTGAGCTGCGTCCCTCAGCCACACTCTTACACCTTGATGTCCTGCCTCACCTTGAGCCCTAAACAAACCTTTCCTCCTCTACAGTCTTTCAGTCGCAGCAGCAAAAAAAGCTGACTAAAACATGTACCCACAACAAAATTAGGACAAGAATCCTAAAGATAGGAAAGAAAAGAGTGAGCAAAATGACAAGGAAATTTTTAAAAAACAGAATTAGGAAGAAAAGGATAGATACACAGAAGACGAGATAAAATACAGAGTATCCAAAGAAGAAAACTAGAAAGGGAAGAAAGAAGCAGGAAGATTATTAAAGATACAATTCAAGACAACTTTTCAGAAATTAAAGAAACCTTGAATCTGTAAACAGAAGACAGATTCCAGGTACCAGAAAGGGCGGGGAGAGAGATCTGGTACCAGGAGGGGAAAAATAAAAATAGACCAAGAAAAATAAAAATCAAATCTAGTACAGATTCAGTGCAATTCCTATTAAAAATACCAATGACATTTTTCACAGAACAAGAAAAAGCAATCCTGAAATTTATATGGAAACACACACACACACACACACACACACACAAATAGCTGAAGTCATCTTTACCAAAAAGAACAAAGCAATAGGCAATTCACTGTCAAAATATACGATTCAGCTGTAGTACAGAGAGGTGGCAGAGTCAGAGTAAGCCCAGGAGAGCTGGGGAGTAGGGGTGAGGATCTAAGTCCTTTTGTACCTAGAGGGAAGCCCATGATAGATAACATTGAAAACCCAAATATCAAGTATCATCATAACCTCTTTATAGACACAGAGGGAATAGTTGAACAGATCAACTAGAAGAGTTGATGGTGGTCACTTCTAGGGAAGAGGAAGAGGGCACTGACTCTTGTACACTGTGTGCCTACACAACTTTATAAAAATAAAAGTTAGCTAGGCTCGGTGGCACATGCCTGTAATCCCAGCAACCAGAAAGGCTAAGGCAGGAGAATTGGGAATTGGAGGCCAGACTAAGCAACTTAGCAAGGCCCTGTCTCAAAATTTAAAAATAAAATAAAAAGGGCTGGGACTGTAGCTCAGTGGTAGAGTGCCTCTGGGTTTAATCCCCAGTATGGCAAACAACAACAACAACATTAATAATAATAGCTAAATTATGTGAGTTGCGTCCCTCAGCCACACTCTTCCACTTATTGCAAGGAGCATTTATTACAGGATGCAGAAGACAGCAGGAAAATACACTGTATCAAGTTAATTAAATTACATACGAACCCTCAGAGACTGAGGACGAGCTCTCTTAGGACCAGGCTGAAATTTCAGTGTAAATGTGGGCATTGTGCAGTGAAAACAGCTGGCCAGTCACCAAAGTGAGAAGATTTAAAGTCAAAGATATATGATGAGCTCCTCACAGCAAAATTGACATTAACCAGAGATGAAAAAAAAAAAAAAAGAGAGAAACTATCTCCAGGGTAAGCCCAGTGATGAGGTGTCTGCCCAACAGGACAGAAGAAGAACTAACAGGAAGAAGAACTAACAGAACTGGAGTATGGATTATGCAAAGTAAGGTGCACTGGGTTTGCCATTTGGCCAGAGGTGCCCTGGGAAATAAATGGGAAGCCAAGTGGCAGAAAACAGAACTTCTTCCTGAACTCTGTGATGTCTGTTCAAAAGCAACTGAATCCTGGCAAGAAAGGGCAAGAAGGGGGAAAAGCAGGAGCTGTCAACTGCAAAGGAAGTGGAAGTGCATGCTGAGGTTCAAGGAATAGAGGCTGATTTACAGAAGCAGGGACCTCCGTGGCCTGTGTTGCTTTCTGTTTGCAGCTCAGCGTGCAGAGGAAGAGGGAGCACCAGTCAGAGACGGAGATGACTACACAGAAACCCAAAGCTGTAAAGGCCACTCTCACTCCTGAGCACCGGGCTCTCAGATGCCTTCACACTGACATCTCCCAAGACGGGCAGCACTTTGGCCCACTCGCTGGCATGAGCAGGGCTCCCGTGTGCCCACCTGCCATGCTTCTCTTCTCCTAGTAGGAGAGATGGTCTGGAGGAGGCTTGGTGCCTTGTAGTGGAGTCATCAAGGACTCTCCAGCAGCGATACCTGGGGTGTCAGCCCCAGTGCAGTTCCATCAATAGACCTGAGGCTCCTCTCATTGGCAGGGACTGATGGTTGGTGCCCTATTTCTCCTAGAAGTGCCCCCCCCCACCTGGGTGCTCATTCATGAGATCTCTTCCCAATCTGATAAGGAATGGGTTGACTGCACCGCGATTGTCTGTCATTTAGGCCCCCTAGTTTGTCATATTTTCTTATGGCAGCCTGATCAAACTAATAGAAAGTGCCTTTGAAGTCAGACAGACCTGGTTTTTAACCCCTACCCAGTATCACTTGGATTTTTAATGACCCTCAAGTGTCCATGTGTTGGAAGCTTAGATCCAAGTTTGGTGCTACTGGGAGAGAGTGGGAACCTAGTGGGGGATCTTAGGTTGTCCTTAAAGGGGATTGTGGAACTCTAGTCCTTTCTCATCTCTTTTGATTCCCAGCCACAAGGTGAGTGGCTTTGCTCCGCCATGTGCTCTGCATTGTGATGTGCTGTCTCACCACAGGCCTGAAAGCAATGAGTCCAAACAACCATAGGCTAAAACCTCCCAAACTGCGAGACTCGGTAAACTTTTTTTCTCTTTATAAGTTGATTATCTTGGGTATTTGTTACAGTATTGGAAAGCTGACTCACACATTATACTACATTCCTTGAGTTGTATGGTCTCAGGAAAGTCACTTAACCTCTCTGATCTTTAATTTCCTCATCCTTTGAAAGATCTATTGTGATATATTAATGTAATACAGATAAGGAGCAGAATAGTGTTCAGAACAAAGTGGACCCAAGTAGATGGTATATCCATAGTAATCTCATGTGATTCTGCCTTTTATTTAGCAATCACCTGGGACTCTGAAGGATTCATTGATAAATAAAGATGACAACCCTCCCCTCAAAGAACTTGCAATCTTAGAAGACAGAGGGAGCCTGCAGTTGTGATTATGAGTAATACAGCCCCAGAAGGTATCTTCCCAAACTCTGCTTCTGTGCCACTTTGGAGACATTCCAGCTATTGCCTGCCATGGCACTTTCCTTAGTGAAATAGGTTTGGCTTTGCCTTGTGTTCTGATTGAGATCTGGAACGTCCCCCCAAGTTCATGTGTTAAAAGCATGGTCTCCAATGCAGCAAGGTTCCGAGGTGGGTCTTTCAGGCAGTGACTGAATCCTGAGAGCTTTGACGACCCTAGCAGATTAATAATCCACTGATAGCTGGATAGTCTGCAAGGAGTCACACTTATTTGAAGGCAGCAGGTCACTGGGGGTGTGCCCCGGAAGGGGGAAGTAGGTCACTAGGGGTTTATCTTCTCCCAGGTCCCTTTCCTATCTCTCTCTTTCTCTCCCTCTCTCCTCCTTCTCCTCTCCCTTTCCTTGGCGACCATCAGCTAAGCAGCTTTCTCCGCCATGCCCTTCTGCTTTGGATCCAGCTGAACCTCTGAACCTGTGAGCCAAAATAACCCTTTCCTCCTCTAAGCTGTTCTTGTGACACATTTTGATCACAGAAATGAAAAGCTGATGAAGACGATGTGTTTATCCTGATTTGAACTTTATACAATGTATAGATACAGGTATCCAAAACCACGTGGTACCTTGTAAATATGTACAAGTTTTGTTTTTATACATCAGTTAAAAATAAGTTTAAAAATATCATGTTCTAGTACAGTGCCAAGTCTAGTGTTTGCAATGCAATGACCAAAAACCCTTGCAAAGTTTTAGACTGCAGGAATGAATGGATGAATCACAGACGAAAATGGCCTCATCTCCAGTCTCTAAAATTTAAAAACAATAACCACCAACCCTCGATGCCCATTCAGAAGGTCAGAAGCTGCCAGGGCCCAGTCCTAGGAGCCTTGGAGCTCTTGCTTGGTGATGGGCCCCCTCCCAGCAGTGTGGATCCAGCACCTGGGAAGAATGGCTACTGTGTGTGGGAGAACAGTGGGTACATTTTCTTATCAAAAAGGACTTTGCAGCACTGTTATGGGATTTGTGGGCAGAGGCAGGGGTGGGAATCTGGGGAGCAGGGAAAGATGCCCAGATTGCTTTGGGGGCTCCAGCCTCCCAGCTTCTCCTTGCCATATACACTCCATTCCAGGTGGTCTGAAGGCCTTTCCCAACTCCCTATAAGGGAAGTTTTTCAGTGTCTGTTGATTCAAGAGTAAATGAAAAGTTTCCCTGTTTCCTGAAGGCAGAGTCATCTCTTGGCCACTTGAAAATATCTTGAAACACAGATATTTGCTATAAGGAACATGCTGCAGAGCCCAAAGTGGTGCCTTGACCCAGGGTCTGATTCCTACCCTGTTCCCTGTTCCATAGTCGCCTGTTTTCTCTGGGTGAGATCTTAGAGTGCCATCATGAGACAACAAATTTGAAATCCCCTTTTTAAGCCCTACATGTAAGAGGGATTACTATGCACGTGGCTAGAAGCTTTCTAAAGTAAATTATTGTCTTTCGATAATAGATTCTATCTTGTTCCTCAAACTCCCTTATCTGTGGTTCTTTCCGTCTAGGTCTCTTTCTTCTTCATTCTTTGGAAGTGGTTCAGCTCAGCCTTGGGTAACTTCCACAAATAATCCCTCGATTGAATACATGCAATTCTTACCAGCCTGAACACCGACATCCTGGGTCAACAGCTCCACACAGCCTGTATGTAGAGAGAAAGCAGAAGGTCAGTGTGTCGTGTTCCCCGAATGTGGAGCTCCCAGAGGGCAGGGGCTGTGCATGGTCATCAACCAGTTCCTAAGTGTCTGGATCATTAAATGGCTCTGAACAAACGGATACATGAGTCCCATCCGATCCCAGGTGCAAGATGATGCTCTTTCAGCCTCCATTGTCTTGCACCTTTATTGAACAACTATTTTGTATTCATCTGTGGACTTGACAGGGAGTGGGGTGGTGCCCTGTCATCCAGAGCACAAATGTTGTCCGGTTGGATATCCACGACAACCAGTCATCACCACACCTCCTGGGAAGTGCTCAGCTAAGCAGTCACCAGAGCAACACGCATGTCACATATGTGTAAGCCTCAGAGCACTCCAGAAGGTGGGTGTCTCCCCATTTTTCACATGGGACTCAAGGAAAAATGGCTCAGTTAATGAGCACACAGCTGGGAACCGAACTCAGATCTGCTTCATCTCACAACTGTCCTGGCACCTAGCTGCTCCTGATGCTTTGGGAACCCATGGGCAGGCCTGATTAGCAGCCAACAGGTGGAGGAGGTACCCAGAGCCTCAATCTGCCTGATCTGAAGAAGGTGGCCGTCACCCATGACCCTGCCTTGAGCACTGGCACCTTCCCTTCCTCACACTGGCAGTGTGTGGCAGGTGCTGGCTCTGTGGTGTTCATGGCCCTGTTTCCTGCACCTACCACAGCCTGACCCACACTTAGTAATATATGTCCCATGAAGAGGCACCTGAGGCCCCTGGATATTATTTTGATGGTGGCTTTGAGAATGCACAGCAGCGGGGCCAGCTCTGAGAGCAGATGCCTTCATCTGCATATTACAGGAACATAGAGGCTAGAAATGCTGAGACTTTATCAAAGCTGTTCAACTGATATTATGATTTGAATCTAGAAATGTACCCCCCCCAAAACCTCATGGTCCCCATGCAGCAAGGTTCAGACATGGGACTTTTAGACAGCAATCGGGACTGTAACCTCATTACTGTGTTAATCCAAAATGGACTAATAATTTGAATGAACTAGTGGATAATAATTTTAGGTAGGTAAAACATGACTGAAGGAGGTAGGTCAATGGGGATGTGGCCTTGGAATATATGTCTGTCTCTTACCCTGCCCCGCTCCTGTTCCAAGGTGCCATGAGCCAAGCAGCTTTCTCCCCGCCCTCCAACCAACACCCTTCTGCCATGATGTTCAGCCTCACCTCAGACCCAGAGCAATGGAGTTGGCTGACCAAGGAATGAACCTCTGAAACCATGAGCCAAAATAAACTGTCCCTCCACTAAGTTGTCCTTATCAGGTATTTTGGTCACAATGAAAAGCTGAGTAATACAACTGGTAAGTGAAGAAACACAGTCTTCTCCCCAACTTCGAAATCCAGCCTCTTTACCCTACATCCTCTGCTTGGGATGTGTAAAAGTCAGTGTTAAAATGCAGAGAAAATTTCATACTGCTTAAGGGAAACACTCATAGACAAGACATACCAATAATAAATTTATATGCCCCAAACAATGGAGCATCTATGTTCATCCAACAAACTCTTCTCAAGTTCAAGAGTCAAATAGACCACCACACAATAATTCTGGGTGACTTTAACACACCTCTTTTACCACTGGATAGATCAGCCAAACAAAAGCTGAAAAAAAAAACTATAGAATTCAATAAAACAATCAATAACTTAGACTTAACTGACATATATAGAATATTTCATCCTTCAATGAATGAAGACACTTTCTTCTCAGAAGCACATGGATCCTTCTCTAAAATAGACTATATATTGTGCCACAAAGCAACTCTTAGCAAATATAAAAAAGTAGAGATACTACCCTGCATTCTATCAGATCATAATGGAATAAATTAGAAATCAATAATAAAATAAAAAATAAAAGCTACTCCAACACCTGGAGACTAAATGCTACTGAATGAACAATGGATTGCAAAAGACATCAAGGAGGAGATCAAAAAATTCTTAGAGGTGAATGAAAACACTGATACAACACATCAATCTCTAGGACACTATGAAGGCAGTACTAAGAGGAAAGTTTATTGCATGGAGTTTATCCCCTAAAAAAAGAAAAAGTCAACAAATAAATGGCCTAACATTACATCTCAAAGCCCTAGAAAAAGAAGAACAAATCAACACCAAAAGCAGGTAGAATACAGAAAATAGTTAAAATCAGAGCTTGAAATCAATAAAATTGAAACAAAAGAAATAATTGAAAAATGGACAAAACAAATAGTTGATTCTTTGAAAAAATAAATAAAATTGACAAACCCTTAGCCATGCTAACAAAGAGGAGAGAGAAAACTCAAATTGCTAACATACATGATGATAAAGGAAATATCACAACTGACACTACAGGAATACAGAAGATAATTAGAAATTATTTTCAAAACTTGTACTCCAATAAAATAGAAAATATCGAACGAAGGCATTGACAAATTCCTAGAGTCATATGATTTGCCCAGATTGAACCAGGATGATATACACAATTTAAACAGATAAATTTCAAGCAGTGAAATAGAAGACGCCATCAGAAGCCTACCAACCAAGAAAAGCCCAGGACCAGATGGACACCCAGCCGAGTTCAACAAGACCTTTAAAGAAGAACTAATACCAATACTATTCAATTTATTTCAGGAAATAGAAAAAGAGGGAGCACTTCCAAACTCATTCTATGAGGCAAATATCACCTTGATTCTAAAACCAGGTAAAGATGCCTCAAAGAAAGAAAACTTCAGACCAACATCTCTAATGAACATAGATACAAAAATTCTCAATAAAATTCTGGCAAATCAAATAAAAAAAAACATATCAAAAAGATTGTGCACCACCATCAAGTAGGATTCATCCCCGGGATGCAAGGTTGGTTCAACATACGGAAATCAATTAATGTAATTCATCACATCAATAGACTTAAAGAAAAGAATCATATGATCATCTCGATAGATGCAGAAAAAGCATTTGACAAAATATACCACCCTTTCACGTTCAAAACACTAGAAAAACTAGGGATAACAGGAACATATCTCAACATTGTAAAAGCTATCTATGCTAAGCCTCAGGCCAAATCATTCTAAATGGAGAAAAATTGGAAGCATTTCCTCTAAAAACTGGAACAAGACAGGGATGCCCTCTTTCACCACTTCTATTTAACATAGTTCTTGAAACATTGGCCAGAGCAATTAGAGGAAAGAAATTAAAGGAATACAGATAGGAAAAGAAGAACTCAAATTAGCACTATTTTTTGATGATATGATTCTATACCTAGAAGACCCAAAAAATTCCACCAGAAAATTTCTAGACTAGTAAAGGAATTCATCAAAGTTGAAGGATACAAAATCAACACCCATAAATCAAAGGCATTTCTGTATATCAGTGACAACCTCTGAAAGAAAAATGATGAAAATTACCCCATTTAAAATAGCCTCAAAAAAATAAAATAAAATACTTGGGAGTAAATTTAACAAAAGAGGTGAAAGACCACCACAATGAAAACTACAGAATGCTAAAGAAAGAAATTAAAGAAAACCTTAGAAGATGGAAAGATCTCTCTTGTTCCTGGATAGGTAGAATTAATATTGTTAAAATGACCATACTACCAAAAGCACTATACAGATTTAATGCAATTCCAATCAAAATCCCAATGACATTCCTCATAGAAATAGAAAAAGCAGTCATGAAATTCATCTGGAAAAATAAGAGATCCAGAATAGCTAAAGCCATCCTTAGCAAGAAGAGTGAAGCAGGTGGCATCATTTTACCAGACCTTAAACTACAGAGCAATAGTAACAAAACCAGCATGGTATTGGCACCAAAACAGGATGGTAGACCAATGGTACAGAACAGAGGACACAGAGACTAACCCATATAATTACGGTTACCTTATATTAGACAAAGGCGCCAAAAACATACATTGGAGAAAAGATAGCCTATTCAAAAATGGTGCTGGGAGAACTGGAAATCCATATGCAACAAAATGAAATTAAACCCCTATCTCTCACCATGCACAAAAATCAACTCAAAGTAGATCAAGGACCTAGGAATTAAACCAGAAACCCTGTGTCTATAGAAGAAAAAGTAGACCAAAATCTCCATCATATCGGATTAGGCTCCAACTTCCTTAACAAGACTCTTACAGCATAAGAATTAAAATCAAGAATTAATAAATGGGATGTATTCAAACTAAAAAGCTTCTCTCAGTAAAAGAAGCAATCAGTGAAGTAAATAGAGAGCCTACAGCTCGGAAGCAAATTTTTACCACATGCACATCAGATAGAGCACTAATCTCTAGGGTATATAAAGAACTCAAAAAGCTAAACTCCAAAAAAAAAAAAAAACCCACAAATAATCCAATTAATAAATGGGCCAAGGAATTGAACAGACACTTCTCAGAAGGTGATATGCAATCAATCAACAAATATATATATATTGCTCAACATCTCTAGCAATTAGAGAAATGCAAATCAAAACTGCTCTAAGATTTTATCTCATTCCTGTCAAAATGACAGCTATTTTGCATACAAACCACAATAAGTGTTGGTGAGGATGTGGGGAAAAAGGTACTCTCATACATTGCTGGTGGGACTGCAAATTGGTGCAGCCAATATGGAAAGCAGTATGGAGATTCCTTGGAAAATTGGGAATGGAACCACCTTTTGACCCAGCTATCCCTCTCCTTGGTCTAAACCCAAAGGACTTAAAAACAGCATACTACAGGGACACAGCCACATCAATGTTTATAGCAGCACAATTCACAATAGCTAAACTGTGGAGCCAACCTAGATGCCCTTCAGTAGATGAATGGATAAAGAAACTGTGGCATATACACACAATGGAATATTACTCAGTAATACAATAGAATAAAATCATGGCATTTGCAGGAAATGAATGGAATTAGAGAAGATAATGCTAAGTGAAGTGAGCCAATACCAAAAAACCAAATGCCATATTTTTTTCCTGATATAAGGAGGCTGATTCATAGTGGGGCTGGGAAGGGGAACATGGGAGGAATAGACATACTACAGATAGGGCAGAGAGGAGGTAGGGGAGGAAGTGGGCAAGGGAGTAAAAAATGATGGTGAAATGAGATGGACATCATTACCCTAAGTACATGTGTGAAAAAGACACGAATGGTGTCAATATACTTTGCATACAAGCAGAGAGATGAAAAATCGTGCTTGACATATGTAATATGAACTGTAATGCATTCTGCTGTCATATATAATAAATTAGAATAAACAATTAAAAACACAGGGAGAGATAAACAAACAAACAAGGCAGGGAAAAGCTGGGGATGTGCCTCACACCTGTAATCCCATCCACATGGGAGGCTGAGGCAGGAGGACTGCAAGTTTAAGGCCAGCCCCAGCAACTTAGTGAGACTCTCAACAACTTGTGAGACCCTGTCTCAAAATAAAAATAAAAAGGGCTGGGGATGTGGTAGCCCCTGGGTTCAATCCCCAGTACCAAAGGGAAAAAGAATGTGGAGAGAATCTTAGCTGAACCCTGGCTCCTAGAGAGCTCTTCTGAGGGGAGTCTGGTCCCTGTTTCCACCTCATATGTCCCAGGGAAGTGTAGAACATAGAGGGGCATGGTCTTGCCTCTGGCTGCCCATTATTTCCTGCTCCTGGCTTCTCCACACCAGAAACTTTAAGCAGAAACTTAAGCTTCCCATAGTTCCCAGTTCAGTTGCTGTCCTCCCTCCTCACCAACCACATAGCATCTGACCTCCAACCACCAGGCTCTGCCTCCCAAGTGCTCCATGCTGGTCCTGCCAGTTCCCAGGGCATGGCCTGTCCCATACCCTAGACTGCTGCTCTTCTGACCCCAGAGTTCAGTGCCCTCTACTCCCCAGCAATTCCTCCTTGTCTTCCTGTGACACAGAGCAGCAGAACTGCTGACCTTACCCCCTCCCCAGTGCCAGCTTACCCCCGAGCAGCTGCTCCCTCATTGCATTGCTACCCCCTGGCCCTCCCATTTCTCCTCTGTCAGCCTGTTCCTAGCTTCATCTCTATCCCCACTTAGCCTGTACCTGCCTTAAATCTCTTTGGGGAAAAAGTGGTCCTATGATACCCATCAATGGGATACAAAAATAAAATACAATGAGCACACATGATGTGGATCCCCTGTCTTGAGAATAGTGGTTCTTCCCTTTAACTGACTCTTCTCTCACCTTGTAAGCTCCCAAATCTAGTGAGTACAGCCAGGGACTGGGTCCTACTCCACTGAAGACAGCAGTCGGGGTGCTCTCATGGGCTGCACCTCCTCTTGACCTTCAGAAATGCCCAAGGGTCCTTCCTTGGACATTCGCCAGCTCTTTTGGCAAAAAAATAAAATAAAATAAAAATTCTACTTCAATAATTTCCCCCATTTGTGGAAGTGTGGAAAGACACAGAGGGGCATAATATGGGGGGGGGCATGGTATGAGTGGAGGAACTTTGGATGGACCAAAGGGGAAGGAGGGGAGGGGAGGGGGCATGGGGGTAGGAAAGATGGTGGAATGAGATGGACATCATTACTCTAGGTACATGTATAATTACATGAATGGTTGTACTTTGTGTACCCAGAGAAGTGAAAAATTTGTGTACAATGAATTGAAGAGCATTCTGCTGTCATGTGTAACTGATTAGAATAAATAAACAAACAAATCCATCCTCATCCCATTATCCAGTGATTTTTTAAAAATATTTTTAGTTGTAGATGGACACAATACCTTTATTTTGTTTAATTTTTTTTATGTGGTGCTGGGGATCAAACCCAGGGTCTCACATGTGCTCTACCGCTGAGCCACAACCCCAGCCCTACCCAGTGATCTTTAAAAGATGCAAAAATGGACCACATTATGCCTCTCCATGCTAAGAGTGTGCCGTAGCTTTATGGCATTCAAGAATCCTCAGCATCATAGCTTGCCTGCCTTCTGAGTCTGTCTTCTATCTTACCTCTTCCTCTTCCCCAGGACACACTGAGTTTCTTGAAGTTCCTGAAACACCCCACGCTCTCTCTTACCTTATTGTTTCTGATCATGATCTGAGTTTGGAGCACACACATGTACACACACATGTACCGTCATCCTCACACAGAGAAGCTGCCATTTTCTGCCTGCTTTTCTATGTTATTGTGTATGTCTCCCCATACCTGTGAGTAGGGAAGAAGATGTCAAAAGACCTGAAAGCTAAACTGTGCCTTACTCATGGATGTGATTCAAAACAAGCTTGCTGAATGATGGATGGATGAGTGGATGGATAGAGGGGTTGGTGGATAGAATAGAGGGATGGATGAGTGGATGAATAGATGGGTAGATGGATGGTAGGTGGGTTGGTTGGTGGATGGGTAAATGGATAGATGAATGAGTGAATTAACGGATGGATGGGAGGTTAGATGGATGCATAGATGGTCTGGAAGACTGGTGGGTAGATGAATGTATGTATGTATGTATGGATGGTTGGATGGATAGGTGCTTCCCCTTAGGATCCCAGGAAGGCAGGTGAAGCACTGATCCTAAGGGGAAGCACTGGTATATCTGAAAGTTTTTGCCTTTTGAGTGTGATATGCCTTCTTCCTATCCCAAGTCCCCTTCTCAAGCCCTAAGAGGTCTATGTGACTGAGCCCACGGGAGTCAGTGTCCCACCTAACCTCAGGAACCAGAATGGGTTGACCATCCCCCAAGGGGAGAAGGGTAAGCTGCTGGTTCTCAAAGCCCTCCACAGAGCCGCTAGCAGTGTGAAGCAACACCACTAGCACACGTTTCCAGGGTGTCACTTGAGTGGAATACAGGAGGAGTAGGGGAGAAGATGTCAAAAGACAAGTAGAGAGGTAGAGTTGTGGGGAAGAACAGAGTGTGGCTGGGCTAGGAGGGGGCTGTAAGGGGTCTGTGTGCTAGAAGGACAGGGTACCAGGTGGTGTGCAGAGCCTTTGCCTAGATCTCTCGTTTATGCTGCATAAGAACCCTGTACTTTCCTTGGAGATATCTCACCTCAAAGATAGGAGCCTGAAGTCCAAGAATCTATGTCTCTTACCTATGGGATGCCAGCCCGAAACGGGTACCTACACTGGGGGACTGACAATGCTTTGCTCACCAAAGGGGTACATGTGTTCTTTGGGCAGAAAGGACATGTGAAACTGAGTGAGGAATGAGTAAACCTTGGAAGTTATTCTATGCCAGCTGATTACCCACTCCCCACAGCGCCAGAGCTAAGGGTTCTAGGCCTGGAAGCCTCACCCAAGCAGAGCAAAGGCTGGCATAGTCTGGAAGGGCCACCACCAGGGGGAAGTCAGCACAGACCAGCAGGTGACAGTGATGAGGCCAAACCACTTGTATTCAGAGCTGACCCAGGCTAGTCAGTGACCCCACTTGGGTCCCAGAGAGGGTGATTGTAAATGGTCAGCCTTGGAGAAAGGGCAGACCATGAAACAAAGGGCTGAGTTACACTCCAATCATTAGAAGACCATTTATTGGGCAGTTACTGAGCCAAAAGTTGCATATACAATGTTTCCTTCAATGACATAATAATTATGTGTGGTATATAATTATTTTCTATATTCTTCCATATTTCGAAAAATTAAGGTTTGGCAAAACTAAGGAATTCACCCAAGGCCCTGTAGGCCTGCACCTTCCAATATAGTAACCATTAATGACATGTGTCTATTTAAATTTTAGTTAAAATTCAGCCCCTTACTTTTAATGGCTGCACTTCAAGTGCTTAATAGCCCTACGCAGCTAATGGGTATGGTTTGGGGGAGTAGAGAATATTCCTATCACCATGGAAATTCATTGCAATGGTTAGGGTTAGGGTTAGGGTTACATTATGGTTTGTCCCCTCCAAAATGCATGTTGAAATTTAACCCTTGTTGTGAGGTATTAAGAGGGTAGGAACTTAATCTGTCGATAGTGTTTGCAGGTAGAGCCTCTGGGAGGTGGTTAAGTAAGATCATCAAGGCAGAGGCCCCATGATTGAATCCCTGTGGCATTATAAGAAGAGGAAAAGACCAGAGAATATACACACACATACTCCCTGTCTCTTGCCATTTGAAGCCCTATGCCACCTCAGGACTCTGCCAGGAAGAAGGCTGCCACCAGATGCAACCCCCCAACCTTGGACCAGAACCATGAACCACAATAAACCTCTTTCTTTCATAACTTACTCAATCTGTGGAATTGTGTTGTTAATAACAAGAAACGGACAAAGATAGAATAGAGCATGTCCTGTCATTTCCCTAAACCCACATGTGATTCCTACCAATGGTACCAGGCTGGACCTGTCCTATCTTTTCTCTGCATCTTTGTGGATGCCATTTCTGTCACCGGGAACATCCCCTGCTCTCCCCCACCACCACTAAGACATACTTTCTTTTATAGGCTGCTTAGGTCCCTTCCCCTCTTCTGCCTGTCCTCAGCTCCATGATTGTTTTCTTCCTCTGACCTCTTGATGCCCTGAATACTGTGCTCCTGGTATGCACTGGTCATTTTTCCTCCAGATAGTCTCCCATCACAGCTGGTGGTGAAGGAACATGATTTAAGCAGCTTGATTAACCAAGAGTCTAAAATGACATCAGATGAGAAATCCCAACTCCATCCCTAGCTTCACTTCTGCACTAACTACTCCGTTCACTCCCTGTGCTCTGCTGAGCCCTGGGTGGTTGCAGGGGATGCAAAAATCCTGAGGAGACCCAGCCGATGCCCTCAAGGAGCTCCTAGTCCAGTGACTTTGGGCAAGTCGTTTTGCCGAACAACCTCAATGTCCTTTTCTGTGAAATGTAACATCATTCCTGCCCTTTCTCCTTGAACGGCTTGTTATGTGAACTGAGTGAGCATGGAGAAAAGAGAGCCATTGTAAGACACATCAAATGCAGAGCTCTGTAAATGCACAGAGGCAACAGGGTGATGCCTCTCTCTGTTGTGCCCACTCTCTACAGGGGCCCACACTGAGAGAAGAGGGCACAGGAGGCCAAAGGCAATTCCTATGGAGTAGATCTCTGAGAAGCGTCATATGAGTGGCAGGTGGTTAGGTATCCAGCAGGTCTAGAGAAATGGGAAAGGCTTTGTACCCAAAGAGCTGTTGAGTCGAGTGATTCTTAATGAGAGTTTGCTGGGGTGGGGCCGGGTGCAGGGAGGTTCCAGTCATACTGAATTTTCAAATAAAATCCTGAACTAGCCTGTCGGTCAGAAGTACAGGTGACAGAGTTCAGGAGTCTTATGGATCAGAATGAAATTCAAGTCCATAGTTGCGAAGTGAACCTAAATGGGTGGCTTTGTCACGGGGAACATCTATGCCCAATTTAGGGGATTTAGCATAGGGGACCACACCTGCCAGCTGCCCGACGTAAGCCAGTCCTTCCTGACCCTGTATCTCAAATACTTCCTCTGTGAAATGGGAATGGAATGCACACTTAGGCTGGTAGCTCAAGGAAGAGGGCCTCAGTGAGCCCGTCTGTCCACTGGCTGTCCCTCTCCTCAGCCACCTAATTCCCTCAATAACCCGACACCCCATCTGAGGAAAGCTTTGCGGCCAGGCATACCTCGTCTTGCCTCACCTTAGGGCCCTGGCCTCTCAGAGGTGGGCACCTTAACTCTCACGGTCCTCAGTCTCTGTGTCCGTAAAATAGAAGCAAGGCCACCAGAGCTGGAAGGACGCAGTGAGTCATCACCTATGGCACAGCTGGGGCCTGGTCATCAGTACCAGGGCTGTCCTTGTCCCTTGATTCTGTGGTGAGGTCTTCCAGCTGTGAGGAGGCTGTGAGCTGGGGCAGCCCAGCACCGGCCATTCCCCCTGCACCAGTGCCTGCTGTCCTTTAGCAGAGGGCCAGTACAGCTTCATCTCTTCTCCCTCCTCCTCCTTCTCTTCTTCCTCCTCCTCTTTGGCCTCCCAGTTTAGCCTTGCAGCTCAGTGGACCGGAGTCCCCTGAATAAAGTTTCCGGTTTCCAGTCCTCTACCCCACAGACCTGCCCCACCCTGCTTCCATTCTGGGCCTCAGAACCCAGCTCCTGACTAGGGACCCTCCTCCAGGGTGCTGCGGAGCTGAGCCCCTCCTCCCTTTCCCCCAGCTGGGAGTCCACACCAGGAGAGGATGTGGGGGGGGCTTACCTTGTCAGGACTGGGGTCAGTGCACTCCCTGGCCCTCCACCCTGGGCAACCTGAAAGAGCCGGGAAAGGAGAGTGCCCGAGTTCCAGGGGTGTCATAGAGTAAGGATAGAGGAAGAGGCGGAAGGGCCCCAAGAGGAAATGGCCGAGCACTCTGGGCTCACGTAATTTATTACAGGACTTTGTCCTCTGTCTCTTGGCACTTCCACTCCCACACGCCTCCTGCAACCCCAGCCTGCGCAGGGCCTCACAATGATCTGTTCTTCAGCAAAGCAGTGGATGCTGGCTTCCCTGGAGGCCATCTGGGCCTGCACTCTGCATCCCTGCTTCTGGACCCCAAATCCAGAAGGGGGCCAGTCAGGGGATAATCCAGGGGATCAGCATCTCTCCAGGTATCATGAGAATGCCAAGTAAGCACAGGGTAGGAGTTATATTCCCAAGCATCCAAGCGCTGATTGTATTATACTATAAAATATATTTTGTATTATAATACAAAATATAATAATAATATAAATATATATTTTGTATTATAGTATAAAATATATTTTGTCTTTGGCCCTGGAATACATAGCAGATCTCCTAAAACCTTTAGAACTTCCTGAGTGGGTGCACAGTCTTTAGTTACGTTGAGCCTCTTTGATAACACTTGAGATTATGATGATGAGGTGACTTAGGTTCACAAATACATTCTTTGTACTGGGGCTCTTTGCATGTGCCATCTCCCTCAATCCTCATCAAAACTTGTCTTCATTTCATAGTAAGATAGTTAAAGTCAAAGAGGTTAAAAAACTGGCATGGGTCACATGACCAAAAGTGCAAAGATGAGATGAGAACCAAGGTCGGCCTGGGTCGACTCATCGCTTATTGTGTTGTAGGGACAAACGAGGCAAGGCACCGAAGATAGCAGGAAACAGTTTTATTTGGCTGCAGCCAGGTTCAGAGGGCACAGCCTTTGCTGTTATCAATTAATCTCCTGAACCCCGAGTTCAGGGAGTTTCAGGGTTTTATACCCAGCATGTAAGGGGAGGGGCTCAGAAGTTCAGTCTGCAGAAGTTCACATAAAAGCAGCTTTTTATCTCACTGTTTTGGGCAAGTTAACTCTTCAAGGACAACACCTGAGAAGGGGAGAGCTTCTTCTCCCCTTTCTTTCCTCCCCCTGCCAGCTGTTACCATGGAGCCCAATTGTAACTTATCTTAAAAATATGGACATCTCTGTGAAGCCCCAGCTTAAGGCCAGAGGCCTTGTTTGCACATTTCTTCAAAGTACTATACTGATACGTTTGTGAAAAACTAGTAAGGGGGTGTCCAGCACCTGGAGTGCTGGTATCTTCTCGGCCAGTGGCCAAGTAAACAGGGTGACATGAACATAGGAAGTTTATCTACAATGGACTCTTTTGCTGACAGTCTTAAAATCAGCCATGGTGAAGAGGGCTTTTCTGTGGAGAAAGGGGGTGCCACTTCAATTGCACTGTCACACCACACCAACCCTCACCTGAGTCTCAACTCCCCGATCCTACGTGACCGATGATGAAGGAAACATTCCACTGTAGAGACTTTCAGAGAAGGTGTTTCCCCAACTTGCTTGTCCTGGTCCAGAGACGGAAGGGTATTTCCCATTTTGTTCCCTTGGTCTCTGAGATATAAGGCCAAGGACTATCTGGGAAGAGATGAGCTAAATGCTCCCCTGAAATCACAGTTACGCCCAGTACAAGAGTGTCAGTGGCAGGGTACCGTCTACCCAGGTAGTGCAGGGTTTCTCAACACTGGCATTTGGGAGGAGGTTGTTCTTTGTCAGTGAGATGGAGGAGCTGTCCTGTGCACTGTGAGATATTTAGCGACTTCCTTGGCTTCCCCCTTACTAGTGTGTCCGACCCAGTGATGACACATAAAAATGTCTCCAGAGGTTATTGCCAAATGTCCCCTGACAAAGGTTCTCTTAAATGGAAACTAATGTATAGGGGATATACCCAGGTGCAATTGAGGGTGGAAGAAGAGCAGGCCAGCCAAGTCCAGAATAACTGTCCTCCTGAAAGAGGTGACCCTGCTCTTGCTGGTTTCCTAAATGGCCAGAAGAAATGGCCAAGAGGGAAAGTGCAAGGAAGGGGGTTTGGGGTCTGTGCTTCTTAGGAGATCTCAATTCCAACTTACTGAGGAAACGACTCAGGCCAGCTGAGGGTTTCGTCCTCCTGGGTCAGCAGCTCTGAGAGTCATTCCTGCGCTGGGTGGACCTGGGATTCAAAGTCCTGATGGGCCAGGTACATCCATGGTCTCAGCCCTGGAGGAGAGAGCTCATTTCCTGACGGTGCTTTATGACCACAAAATCTTCTGGGGAACCCACCCAGAGGTTTGTCCAAGGAGCAGGAGAGGAAAGGGAGGGGCACAGAATGAAAGGGTGGCTTTCTCCAGAGAGCTTTGGACAACCTAGTGAATAATTCTGTCTTGGGCCCTTACGTGTCAGACAAGACTACTAGTCATAAACAGGGGACCTTTGCCCCGTGACCAGGATCCACAGCATCCTGATGACTAATCGTATGGCCCTGGGGACATTAAGGTATTTTGAAAAGAAACTTGATTATGTGGCCACTTAATAAGCTAGTTAAATGATGCTGATTAAGATATCAGATGGTGGTAGTGATGATAACAACAGCAACAATAACAATCACCTAGCTCTTGGACTAGGGTGGCAGTGAGAAGCTTGGGCTCACTTCTAAGAGTTCCATTTCTGATAAAAGAGGCCCTGGGATTGAATTCTTACCCTTGCCTGGAATGCTCAGTATGGAGCAAGATCAGTGTCCTTTTTCTTCTGGTTCAACAGCTGTGATATTCTTCCCAGCCTCATTCACCATTAGGAGTGGATATGAAATGAGGGTAAGGGACATAGTTCTGTTTTAGTCTGTTTTCTGTTGCTATAACTAAATATCTGAGGCTGGGTAATTCATAAAAGAAAAAGTTTATCTTAGCTCACAGTTCTGGAGACTGGGAAGTCCAACGGCAGAGTGATGGCGTCTGACCAGAGTTTCATAACATGGTGGAAAGCAAGAGGGCAAGCAAGGGCTTGGCATTTGGCTCAGGGATAGAGTGCTTACCTCGTATGCATGAGGTCCCGGGTTCTGTCCCTAGCACAGCCACAAAAAAAAAGGAAGGGCAGCAAGCCAGCATATGGAGAAGATTCAAACAATGAAGGATGGCCTGGCTTTATAATACCTTGTCATGGCAGGAAAGACATTAATCCCTTCTATGGTCCCACCTCCCACTATCACTACAATGGCAAATTTTAATATGAGTTTCAGAGGGGCAAAGTGTATTCAAAACAAGCAAACATCTTACTTCCAGTCCTGTGCCAGCCCGCCGTTCTCTCCTCCCACCGACTGGTGGCTGCAGAGAGCCCAGCAGTGGGTCCTGAGTCTCTTGGGGAAGGTGGAGCCAGAGCACTCTGCAGGCAGCAGAGTGCCACCTCCACCCTGCTGTGGGCACGGGCACCTATGGATAGAAAACAAGAAATAAAATTTTATTGTGTTCAGACACTGAAACTTGTTATTGTTCTAATAACAGCAATATAACTACATGGTGGCTGGTTGACCTACGGAGATTAAAATACACGTTCAGCTTTTTGTGACTATGAAAAAATACCCGAGAAAATCAATTTAAAGGAGGGAAGTTTTTTTTTTTTTTTTTGGCTCATGGTTTCTGAGGTTTCAGTCTATGGTCGCTTGGCCTGGTGGCTTTTAGGTCTGTAGGGAGGTGGCACACGGGGACAGAGGTGTACTGTGGAGGAAACCTGCTCAACTTATGGCAGCCAAGAACCTGGGCAGGGTGGGGGGACAGACAGACAGACAGACATGGAGACAGAGGTTGATTTCATAACAAAAGCCTTCACCCCAAATCCATCAAATCATGGATCCATAAACGGATTAATTTATTCACAAGGTCAGAGCCCTCACGACCCAGTCACCTCCCGAAGGTTCCAGATCTGGACCCTGCTGCACTGGGGACCAAGCGTCAACACGTGATTTCAGAAAATAACAATAAAATAAAAATCATTAAATAAAAAAATAACACATGATTGTGATGATTTCAGATCCAAATCATAACAAAATCCAATTCTTCTTCTATCCAAATCTGCCTCTGTCCTTCAAACCCTGGCTCAAACACTCCTCCCAGGAAATCTGCCTTGACTCCCTAGTTCCCTCCAGCCTCAGGCCCCTTTTAATTTTTAAGGTCCACGTAGCCCGGGTCACATAATTCACCTCTCAGCAGGTACTTCATTCAGATTTGGACTTCCGGGTGGATTCTAAGTTTCCTGAGACAGGAATTTCTATGGTTTGAATGAGCTCCATCCAAACCATACCCTCCAAGGGTATGAGTTGGAGGCTTCGTCCCCAGTATGGTGATGACAAGTTAGTAGGAGGTTGTTAGGTCCCTGGAGGTGGATGCCACTGGACCTTGGTTAGGTCTCATGAGAGCATTGTTATAAAAATGTAAGACTGACCATTTCCTGTACTTTGTGGTGTCCTATCTTGCCGTGTGATCTCTCACTCTTGCTCTGTCATTCCATCCCCCCCCATGAGGCCCTCACCAGTGCCAGACTGATGCCAGAGCCCTGCCTTTGAACCTCCAACACTGTAAAATAAGGAAAACTCTTTTCTTTAAAAAGTACTCAGTCTCAGGTATTTTATTATAGCAAAGAAAAATAGACTAATACAAGAATTTTGCATCAGATTCTTTGTATCTTCACAGTGCCTAAAATATAATGATAATGACTAACTCATATTGTGTCCTAGGTATAACTACTCATGTGTATAAATGGATTTTAGTTCTCATCACAACTATATGAAATAAATGGCACTGTTATTCCCACTGACAGAGAGGAAGTTGAAGCACAGAGAGGTTAAATAACTGGTGTGTCCAAGGTCACACAGCTATAAGTAACAGAGCCACACACACACAAGGTTTTAAAATTTATTTTATTTTTAAAAATTTGCTCTAATTAGTTATACATTGATAGTAGAATGCATTTTTACACGTAGTACACAAATGGAGCATAATTTCTCATTCCTCTGGCTGTACATGGGGCTGAATCACACCGGTAGTGTAATCATACATGTATATAAAGTAATAATGTCTGTCTCATTCAACTGTCCTTCCCATCCCCACCGCCCCACCCCTCCCCTCAGTCCCCTCTGCACAATCCAAAGTTTCTTCATTCTTCCCTATTCCCACCAGTAGCTGCTTATCAGAGAAAACATTAGGCCTTTGGTTTTGGGGAGATTGGCTTATTTCACTTAGCATGATATTCTCTAGTTCCATCCATTCACCTGCAAATGCCATCATTTCATTCTTCTTTAAGGCTGAGTAATAGTCCATCATGTATATATAACACATTTTCTTTGTCCATTCATCTATTGAAGGGCATCTAGGTTGGTTCCATAGTTTAGCTATTGTGAATTGAGCTGCTGTAAACATTGATGTGGCTGTGTCTCTGTAGTATGCTGATTTTAAGTCCTTTGGATATAGACCAAGGAGTGGGATAGCTGGGTCAAATGGTGGTTCCATTCCCAGTTTTCTGAGGAACCAGAGCCAGGATTTGAACCATAAAATTGCATAATAAATGAGCTTCCAGTGATCACACATGTTTTTGTGGAAGCACTGAGGATTGAAGCCAGGACAGCTCTACCTTAACTAGCCACATTCCCAGACCTGCTCCATTGCACACGATTCTGGGTAGCAGGAGTCAGGGAAGACTCACATGCAGTCCCTGTACTTTGTGCCCATACATACAGGGTACATGGGAAGAATTTCCTAGGGAATCCTCTACTTGCTTATTTGTTGGATTGTTTTTTAAGCAGAGAATTCTGCATCTTTCCTATTTTTGTGGGCTGAACTTATTTACTTGCAAAGAATAGAATATGGAAAGAGAAAAAAAATAGTAGCTTTTACAAGAGAAATCTAGAAAACATCACCAGGTATTTAAGCTAAATGCTACGGGCTAAATTAATATATTGAAGTCCTAACTTCCAAGACCTCAGAAGGTGACTGCATTTGGAGGTTAGACCTTTAAAGAGGCCATTAAGGCAAAATGAGTTTATGAGAATGGACCCAAATCCAATTTCACTGATGTCCTTATAAAAAGAGATTAGGACACAGACACGTGCAAAGAGAAGACCATGTGAGGGAGGAAATGGCACTCTACACACCAAGGAGAGGCCTCAGAAGAAACCAACCCTACCCACACCCTCATCTTGAACTTCCATTCTCCAGAACGGTGAGGAAATAAATTTCCGTTGTTGCAGCCACCCAGTCTGTAGCATTTCTTATGACAGCACTGCAGACTAACATAACCAAATGATTTATGTCACCTGTGATAGGTCATACTCATATTCTGTGACAAGAAGAGCACTGACCCCTGTGGTCTTTTCCCAAAAAACTCATTGTCCCAGTCTAATCAAGAGAAAAGCATCAGACAAAACCAAATTGAGGAACATTCTATAAAAATCTGAACAGTACTCCTCAGAACTGACAAGATCATGAAAAACAGGGGAAGTTTGAGAAACTGTCATGAAGAAGAAGCGACTAAGGAGATATGACAATTAAATCCAGTGTGAGATCTTAGAAAGGGTCGTGGGACATAACATAGATTTTAAGTAGAAAAAACTGCTGAAATTTAAATAAATTATAGAATTTTCTTATGAATATACACTAAATGTTGGTTTCTCGATTTTGAAAAATGTAATATAATGATAAATGGTAAGGTAAGAAGTCAATATAAGGAGAAATTAGGCGAATTACATGTGGACATTGTAATATCTTAGCAGATTTTCTGTAAATCTAAAATCATTCCAAAATACAAGCATATTAAAAAAATGTTTTTGAACCCCAGTTTTCAATTGTTTTGGGCCTACAGGAGTAAGAATTCTTGATTACTATGATAATTCTATGTTTAACTTTTTTTTTAAGAGAGAGAGAGAGAGAATTTTTTAACATTTATTTTTTAGTTTTTCGGTGGACACATCTTTTTATTTTATTTTTATGTGGTGCTGAGGATGGAACCCAGCGTCCCGGACGTGAATGCCAGGTGAGCGCGCTACCACTTTTGAGCCACATCCCCAGACCCTATGTTTAACTTTTTGAGGGATCACCAAACTGTATTTCACAGTGCCTGTGCCATTTAACATGTTTTTTAAACTAGCCAATGTATGGAAATCCCATTTTTCCATGTCTTTATCTGCCGCAGTCCGGCTGCAGCAAAATAACCGGGGGGTGACGAATAACTTCTGTAGATTGATGCAGCAGGAATGGGAGCCATTTATTGTAGGACAACAGAGCTATTTATACATTTTGCACAGCTTATCTTAATTAGCATAAACTAGATACATCAATCAACCAATAAGGAATCTCCACACTTAATGGCTCGCTTTTGTTACTTCTCAAACCACTCCCTCTGACATTTTGCCAGGCACCATCCAGACTTGTTTACGAACTCTAACATTTGTCTGGCAAAATACCAGGTGTTATTTTTGACTTATTTACAGACCTTAACATTTATCAACACTTGCCCGTTTTTATTATTTTGCTTGTGGATATTCAAGTTGGTAGGAAGTAGTGTCCTATTGTGGTTTTGATTCGTATTTACCTAATCACTAAGGATGCTGACAACAGTTTCTTGTGTTTATTAGCTATTCGTTCATCTTCTTTGAGAAATGTCTACTCAAGTCCCTTTCCCATTTCTGAATTAGGTTCCCTTTTAAAATAAATATAACCTTATTTTTTTTTTAGAGAGTGAGAGAGAGAATTTTTTTTTAAATATTTATTTTTTAGTTTTCGGCGGACACAACATCTTTGTTTGTATGTGGTGCTGAGGATCGAACCTGGACTGCACGTATGCCAGGTGAGCACGCTACTGCTTGAGCCACATCCCCAGCCCACTTTATATTATCTTTATCAATGGAGGAGAGTTAAGCCTGAAGTCCATGAGAACAGAGTTGACTCACCATGGAGGCCAAAAGCTTGTGGGAGAGCCCAGAAGTGCTGCCATAGAGATTTCCTTTGTCCTGCCACCCTGTGGGAGACACTTCAAAGGAATCACAGACTCAACTGAAATGCAAGGAGGAGGATACTGAATATGAGTTTCCTGGCTCACCTCAACCCCTGTCCTGAGCTAGCCCCTGTCCTGAGCTAGCACCTGGGCAAAGACAATGCACTTTCCTGTGGGTCAGTTCATCAGAGGGGAGAAACCACAACTGGGCTGCCAAACATCCTCCTCTCTCATGCTTCTATGATCTGTTACTCTCTGATTACACCTCCCTCTGTTCTTTGACCACCATATTTTTATTTTTGAGAAGATAATGCTGAGCAAGGCAAGTCCTTGTCACTCTGCTTTAGTCAGCGTTTTCATCCATGTGACCAAAACATCTTACAAGAACAACATATTGGAGGGAAAGTTTATTTGGGGCTCATGGTTTCCAAGGTCTCAGCACATACACCACCCACTCCATTACTCTGGGCCTGAGGTGAAGCAGAAACATCATGGCAGAAGAAAGCAGTTCAGGACATGGTAATCAGGAAGCAGAAAGAGAACTTGCTCACCAGGGACAAAATATAAACCCATATTGCCTCCCGGTGACCTATCTTCTCCAACCATAACCTACCTGCCCATAGTTGCCACTAGCTAATCCATATCAGTAGATTAATACACTGATTATGTTAAGGCTCTTGGAACCCAAATAATTTACTTCTAAACTTTCTTGTATCGTCTCACACATGAGCTTTTGGAGAACACCTCATATCTAAACCATAACATAAAGGTCTTAGTCTGAGTCTTAATTCTGACTTGATTTGGAAGACATACTTACATTTTTTCTTCTTTCCTTTTCTTATGCTTTTATTTCTTCTTTTTCTGTTTCCCTTTGCATTTCAAGGAACTGGACTTGCTCTCATCCTCATCTGAAATGGAATCCTATAGTAACTGGTTTTTTTTTTAAGTCTCTATAAACCTCTAGGCTTTATTTTTTAATCTTTTATTTGTTTTAATTAGTTATACAGGGCAGTAGAATGCATTTATGCACTTTGATATATCACACACAGATGGGATATGATTTCTCATTTTTCTCAGTGTTCATGTTGCAGAATCACATTGGTCATGCAGTCACATATATACATACAATAATAATGTCTGTTTCATTCTACTATCTTTCCTGTCCCCACCCACATTTTCTTTATTCATTTATCTATTGAGGGACACCTAGGTTGGTTCCATAGTCTAGCTATTGTGAATTGAGCTGCTATAAACATTGATGTGGCTGTGCCACTATAGTATGCTGATTTTAAGTTCTCTGGGTATAAACTAAGGAGAGGGATAGCTGGATCAAATGGTGGTTCCATTCCCAATTTTCTGAGGAATCTCCATATTGTTACTTTCTGGGGTGGTTGCACCAATTTGCAGTCCTAACCAGCAATGTATGAGAGTATCTTTCTCCCCCACATCCTCATTAACATTTATTGTTACCTGTATTCTTGATGATTGCCATTCTGACTGGAGTGAGATGAAATCTTAGAGTAGTTTTGATTTGCATTTCTCTAATTACTAGAGATGTTTAACTCCTATATGCTCACATTATTTTCATGTCCCTTATTCTCTTGAATGATGACATACATGAGACCTTTATGTGCTGCTCTGAACTGTTCTAACTTTTGGTTGCCTTCGGTGAAGAAAGAATATTCTTTGTCTCTTGTTCAGTGAGCATACCATTTGCAATGCCAACACTACATAACTTTTTGCCTTTGTTCCCTAAAGGTTATAAAATTCATTAGTTGACATGTAAACCAGAAATCCCCTGGCATGTTCATTGTCTGATACCCCTGGCTTTTCCTCACTTAGTCCACTCAGACCTGGCTTACAGCCTTCTAACGCAGTCTCATCTTCCTGGATAAGCCCAGAAGGAGGTTTTTCATAGAAGTACTCCAGGTGTTTGAGCTGCTGCAGACGAGTGTTGACTGGCAATCTCTGCTCCGGGTGCCACTACTGCTCTTGTTTAGGTAACTTCTGCAACCACTGTAATGCCAGATTCATGGGACCCCAATAGACCTCCAGGAGCCAAATCTGATGTAATCATACAAGAGTCTTTATTGCAAGCTTGAGCCTGGACTCACAACCGTTCCCAATGCAGCAGTTCCAGGGAGTGAGTCCCGGTCCTTTGTTCAGTGAGATTTTATAGGTTTTTTGGGGGGATACTCTATGTATCACAACATCACACAGCAAATCATTCCATACCGTGGGAAAGTCAAACAACCACTCTTTTTTTTTCTTCTGTTTAATTTTTTTATACTTTATTCCTTGTATCAATAGGTTAAGAAAGTAAAATTTTCCCAGGTACTGATTTATAGATACTATTTATAAGTACAAAGTTCAAAAAGTTCAGTTTCACAAACAGTAACATTCAGTGATCTTTTTAAATCAAATTTTAATCCTTATTTTAAGCTAAGGGCAATAATTTAATGCAGTAAGCTAAATTCACACAAAATCTGTATACTCTGAACTATAAAAGTGTTTTTTGTAGCTACATACGGTTTTAGTCAACTACACATTTCCACAAGTACTTACAAATATGCTAAAATAACATTACCCCAAATGCTTATCCTATCATTAGCTCATTAAACATTGCCATTCCTGCTACTGAAAGTAGATGATTGGGAAAATGAGTTCTAAAAATTAAAAAGTAACCTAAGTCCCAAAAGGTTTTAAATCAAAAAAGTCTTTCAACATGGAAGCATCAACATGAAACTTTAAGTTTCTAAAAAATTAAAAAAAAATCACTCTTTAGAAAATATTAAAACAAATTATCATTTAAGACACATAAACATTCTTACAAAAACTTGTAGTTTCAAATATCATCTCCTTAAAAAGAAAAACTAATTCACTATCTTTAATAACATTTCCCAACACTGTTGTCTAAAAACTTCAGAATATGTAAGGCATATGTCTCAGCTGTCATAGTCAAAATGACACTTAGATTTCACATATTAAACAGCTATAGAATAGATTATAATGGCACAAATATACCTAACATATAAATACTATTTCATCCTTTAGATAGTCAAAAATCAGAAGGAACTGCATAATTTGTAAGGTACTTTAACTTACGCGTAGTCATTAAAACTCAGTAAGTAATTCAAGTATAGTCATGTAAAGGTAGGCAATTAAAGGCTCAAGGATCACTCTAAAATCAAAGACATGAAAATAAAGGCTGAAAACTTTGTTTCTCCATCTTTCATTTACATGCCTAGATATTAGGACATTACTGAACAAAATACACTATTATTATATATGATTTCCACAGAAGATAATGAAATTTCATGAAGTACAAAAATTATCAAGATCCGTTGTTTGCTTCATCAAATGCTTTCCTAGCTGGTATCAATTCTTCATTCATGGTAAGCCAGTCTTTAACCCTAGCAAACTTCCTTGGGTCCTTTTGAATTAAGAAGACGATATCTTCAACTTGTACTCAACCTTGTCTTTCAATTGACATTGCCTTGTGAGTCATTTCAGTGATGAACTCTATGACAAGGTCTTCAGGAATATCCACTGACTCAGTGTAAGGATTCTGGTCATCCCCAACCCATACATCATACATCATACATCATAATTCTTTAGAAAAAAGTTTCTTTCTTTTACCCTGTCCACCTTCTGCACCTCCTCCAATTTCTTCATTTTCTTCCTCAAATAAAATGACAAATCCGATGAAAAAGGCAAGTAAAGCAAAGTCCTTGCATTCTCTCGGCAGAATTCGCTAAGGAAAATAGACTCTTTTTCCGCTATGGAGCCTAAAGGAAGGAGAAAAGCAGAACGTTGAGACCGAGGCGTTCACTCACAGTCGGGTCTTCTTCCTCATCTGCCATCCCACTAGCCTCCAAACAACAACCCTTAACATTGGTTAGCACATTCACTGGTGGGAACAAGTTGGGTAAGGGTGATTGGTTAGTACAAGAGGGGGGATTTGTTTGAACTGATTGGTTTAAGCCATGAGGGGTGTACGCGCAAAACTATATGGTTTCCCAACATGTTATCAACCACCATAAACTACTGGGGGTCATCTGGCATCCCAGGTATTTTTCCTGTCTCATGCTGATTGTTGGTTGCTAGGGGTTGCTATGGGTCCTCACCTAGCCTGACTGAGTCAGGGACACCTGGCGCAGCAGATCTCTCCTGTTATTTGTAGATAAAACAACTCAACAGGATGGGTATGTGCCTAGGAGTGCTCTGTGGATCTTTCCAAGGACAAGGGTCACGCCCCCTTCCTTGGACAGGCTTTGCTCTGAGGTAGAGGCTGGTTTCTCAAAAATGGAGTCACATCAGCTTCTCACCACCTCCCCCTATCCCTCCCTCCCCTTGTCTGCCACCATGAGGTGAGCAACTTTGCTCCAACACATGCTTCCCACCAGGATATACTGCCCCTCCACAGGCCCAAAAGGAATGGAGCTGACTGACCAGGGATGAGCTAGAATCTCTAAAACCGTGAGACAAAATAAATCTTTCTTTCTTATAAGTTGATTATCCAGTTATTTTGTCACAGTGATGGAGAGCTGGCTTAAACCATGGGAAAGGGGAAATGGGAAGTTATTGCTTAATAAGTAAAGAATTTCTGTTAACGGTGATGGAAAATTTTGAAAATAGTGGTGATGGTTGCATTGTATATGAATATAATGAATGACAATTATTATTTACTTATAAAGGTTAAAATGACAAATTTTGTTATATATCAATCTTACCACAATGAAATACTAGTTTAAAAAATGCTTTGAAGTTCACATGGTCCAACCACGGTTCCAAAGCTTAATCTAGGACACACCTGCATCCTTGTTCCCATGCTCTCTGTGATGTAGAGCTCATCACAAACCAAAACTGAAACAAAAACAAAAAATTCTATTGTAATTTGAGTCATTATTTATCATACACAAGTGTGTGTTGAAATGGGGCTTTTCTAAGGGAAGGGTACACATCCGTGGTTGCTGTATAAGAAGAGAGCATTGAAAAAAACAAAAAACGCCAGACACGGTGGTGCATGCCTGTAATCCCAGTGGCTCGAGAGGCTGAGGCAGTAGGATCATGAGTTCAAAGTCAGCCTCAGCAAAAAGTGAGGTGCTAAGCAATTCACTGAGACCCTGTCTCTAAATAAAATACGAAAATAGGGCTGGGGTTTTGGCTCAGTGGTTGAGCGCCCCTGAGTTCCATCCCTGTACCCAAAAAACAAAAACAAACAAAACAGAGACATTGCTGTGTAGATTAAGCCTAAAGAAGTAGCCCCATCATGCCAAAATGGCTCAAGGAGCTTCTATACCATAGCAACTGAAGACTGGTACTGCCAAAGTTTTCAGACTATGATATTAACCAATCAGTGGGCTGTGAAATTAATTTGATACTAATATAGTCACAGTTCTCCAGAGAGATAACCAATAGGATGGATGGATGGACAGAAAGACAAACAGATGATAGGAGATTTACTAGGGAGATTGGATCATATGAGTATGGAGGCTAAGTTCTTAGCTTCTGCAAGCTGAAGACCTTGGGATAATAGTAAAGTGGCTCAGTCCAAGTCTGGAGACTTTAGAACCAGAGAAGCTGATGGTGTAAGAATCCGATGCTAAAAGCCTGAGAATCAAGAGGCTGCTGGTGCAAGACCTGGGCTCCAAAGCTGGAAAGCCTGGAGTTCTGATGTCCAATGCAGCAGAGAAATTCTATGCCAGCTCCCAGAGAAGAGACCTATCCACTCTGTGCATTCTTCTTTCTGGGCCGCTGGCCAATTGGATGGTACCCACCCATGTTGGGGGATTTTCCCCACTTAGTCCACTCAGACTCACATGCTAATCTTCTCTGGAAACACCCTCAAAGACACACCCCAACTAACTCTTTAACAGGTTTCTAGGTATCCCCTAATCCATTTTAATTGTCACCTAAAATTAGCCATCATAATCACACCATTTAGAATCAAATAGAAGATGTCCTTTGGGGCAAAAGTATTATGTGTTACAAAAAAACTAAAGGCTTCTTCTTTTTTCCTTCTTCCAACAGTCAATACTTGTTTTATAATTTTCAGATTTAAAAAAATAGTTAATAAGTTATAAGTCACAACAAATATATATTATCCCCTCGCCACCCTCCCCCGCACTCCCCTTCCCGGTGTCCTAGTCATGGTTTCAGCCCATGGGTGCTTGGCCACACTGCTTTGGGTCTGTGGCAGTGCAGTATGTCATAGTGGGGACTGCATGGTAGAGGGGGTTGTTTGTCTCGTGCTCACCAGGGAGTAAAGAGAAAGAGGAAGGGGCCAGGAACCCAATATCCTTCAAGCGCCCACATCCAGTGACCCAACTTCCTTCCACTGGGTCCTGCCTCTTTAAGGTTGCACCATCTCGAAATAGTGCCACAGGCTGGGGACCAAATCTTTAATGCATGGGCCTTTGGAGAACACTTAAGACCTAAACCAGGCCTCCTTTTCACAGTAAGTGGCATATTATAACACTGTTCTTCGTTTTATATTTTTTCCACTGGATTCAGCTTTATATACTGATTCTTCCCAAATCAGTATATAAAACAGCTCATTTTTTTTGTTACAGTTAGAAAACATTCCATCATATAGATATATCATAATTTCGTGATCATTACTATCTGGACATTAAAATTATCTACAATCTTTTGCTATTACAAATAGTGCCACAATAAATAATTTTGAAATACATCATTTTGCATGTAGTTAGGTATATTTGGGGAATACGTTTTCTGAAGTGAAATTGTTAAGTCAACAGACAAATGTATTGCTAAGTCAAAGGTCAATTTTTAATTTTTTCGTACTGGGTGAAAGGAAAGCGAGGAACCCAGAGGCAGGTGAGTGAGAAATGAAAGACGGAGATCAGGCAGAGATACACAGAGAGTTTATTTGTCAGAGCTGACAAATAAAGGCACATGTTTCCATAGATGGAGAGAGGCAATACAGGCTTGGGTTCTGGGACTTTTATGGGGCAGGCTCAGGGATTAGAGCCAGGTGGGTCCTAATGCAGAAATGCCCTTGGACAGAAAAGCAAAACTTTTTCTTAAGATGTCAGCTGTCACTTAAGATGGCCATTCAGAAGTTAAGCAAGGACCTTACATTGGGGATTATACCTAGGGGCACTCTACTAATGAGTTGTATTATTTTTTCTTTTGAGACAGGGTTTTGCTAAGTTGCTGAGGGTCTCACTGAGTTGCTGAGGCTGTCCTTGAACTTGTGATCATCCTACTTCAGCCTACCAAGTCGCTGGAACTATAGTCGTGCACCACAGTGCCCAGCTGCATTTGTAATCTTTATAAACATTTCCAAGTTGCTGTCTTTGAAGGACTGCACCAATATACTCACACCACACCTCATGGAAGAGCCTCCTTCTCCAAAAAAAGGTTATCCAATTTTTACCATTTGAGGAGTGACAAGTAGTGTCTCAATATGATTTTGATGTGCTATTCTCTCATTTTAGGGTGGATATATTTTAATTATCTTAGAGCTATAAGCATTTTCTCTTCTGGGAACTGTCATATCATTTGCCCATTTTTCTGTTATTGGTTTTCTTATTGATTTCTAGGGGCTCTATATGCATAAGGAGATCAGCTCTTGATCTGATATAAATTGTAAAAATTTAAAAATATTTTCTAATAATTTATCTCTTGACTTTACAAATGGGGTATTGTTTTGAGTGTGTAAGTTTTTTTGTTTTAATTTTTAGAAGTTTTAAATTTTATGTTGTCAGATTTTTCAGCCTTTTGTTTTACAGCTTTTGGGCTCCTGTCATAGTTGGAAAGTCTTTTTCCCTCCATATTTATTAAGAAATTCTTAGGTTGCATTTTTATTTGTTTGCAGTTTGGTGGGTCACATAAATAAAATTATAATATTGATATTATTCTATGGTGACTTTTTTTTACACTTACTAATATTTTCTGGACACCCTTCCATATAAGCAGATAAAGATCCACTTCAATTGTGTTGATAACTGCAAGATGTGCCACGGTAACTGATGTTTATTTATTATTCACTATCAATGAGCTTTCAAATGGGTCCCTATTTTTCAGTATCATGAACAATATTGGTGGGACAAATCTTGCAACTTTGTCATACTGAGTTATGAGGCTGGGAACCCTGAGAGGCACACAGCCAAACCTTCAGGCTTACAGTGTACTCATTTTGTTTGTTTCTTCTCTTGTACGGCCCCCTAGTGGCTTGTCAAACGCAGGAAACAGGGCCAGATTTGGAGACCTGGTTTTTCTGACATTGAATCAATGAACTCAGTGGGTCTTTGCAGTCCTCTGATTCAACACTCTCATTTGACACATGGGGAAACTGAGGCTTAGATAAAGATGGTAGCTTGTTCCAACTCACCAAGCACAGGAAGGCTTAGCGCTAGGCCCAAAACCTAGTGTTAGGGGATAGTTAGATGAGAACAGTGGGAAAACGAGGTTAACAGAATAATTATATAAAATGAGCCCACTGTGCTGACCCCCATGCACTTTATTTGCCAAAAAGCAATTTACTTGCAGCCCTGCCTGGCCTAAGTGGACAGGATATGTCACATTCCTCAGCAAACTACCTGTTATATGCAAGGAAATGTAGGCAGGCAATAAGGTTGAAATGAGGAACCCAAGTTACTTTGAAGGAAGAGACATTTGATCTTTTCACAGGCCAGATTCTGGAAGATAAGGATAATTACTTCTAACCACAAAACCTGTAAAAATGATTAAAAATCCAATTCGAACTGCTCAACATGGGCCAAGGGAACCTAGCATTGCCATGCCAATTGGTACATGAAAGTCTGATGTCACCCTGTTGTCAGTCAAAAATCAAGAGGTAGACCTGGACAGAACTCTCTGGAAACTTCCATGGGCTCCCCCAATAAAACTGGAGTGCAGGAGAGGCACATTGTCTCTTCTCTGAGAGAACCCATTCTCTCTCTAGAGAGTGTCACCTTTCCCTTTTCCTATCCCTTCAATAAATATATTCCTCCTATTCTTAATAACATGTCTGAAATCTTTTTCTGACTTGATTATAAGAACTAGGGTTTGGGGCTGGGGTTGAAGCTCAGTGGTTGAGCGTGTATCTTGTAAGCGTGAGGCACCGGGTTTGATCCTCAGCACCACATAAAAATAAATAAATAAAAATAAAGATATTGTGTCCATCTACAACTAAAAGAAAATTTTAAAAAAAAGAACTGGCGTTTAAAGAGGAGGTCTTTGCACTGCCTCAGTTTCCAGGAAAGCCCAAACTCTGTAACACTAATTCTCTTTTTCCCCAGTCTGCAGCTCTGCCAGTATGAGGCTGATCCTTAGATTATATGGACTTTCACTCCCTGACATGTTCAGCAGGTCACAATATCTTAAGAGTCTGGCTGAATAGATCTTATATTCATGTAAGGAACTCAGTGTTTCTGGGTTATCAGTTAAGGGAGAGTTTTCCTCCTGGGCATCTCACTATCATAACCACTATGAGCCAACTGGCTAATTTTAGAGTGAGGCCTGTGGGGTGGGAAGATGGCAGTTGTCAAAATTTGAGATATCCAAGACCCAGAAAGCATCTCTGTGCCATTCAAGAACTTCTCTGCCAGGGGGCTGCAGAGGATGGACAGTTGGTAAAAAGGAGCTCCGCACTATGTTTCTTTGAAAGGGGTATCCTATTTCACGAACTTACTTGTTGGCTTTCTGAGTAAAAGCTGGACCTGATGCTTCTTTGCAGCCTTCTGGGGGCTCAGCACATTGTTGAATTTTCTCTCCACTTCAATCTCTCCATTCTCCAAACCACCAGGAAAGTTAGTTATGTCGAAATTCCTCTTTTTCCTCTTTCAATTGCATTGGCTATAACCCAATCACTTTCCTGTCTTTTAGTCTTATATCTCTAGTGAAACTCAAAGGTCTTAAGGCAGAATTTGTGCTGGGTTCCCTGCCATTAAGTCTCCTCTTGGTCTTCTTATTTCTCCTGCTCTATTTATGTAGGTACAATCTTGCCCACTCTTTAGAAGAGAGCTCAGAGCCTGGATCTCTTTATCAAAGAGAAAGAGGCAAATATTTAAATTTTGCATCTCTGATTCTAGACTCTGTTAATTCTTTGCTCTTCTGATTCTCATGACAGCCTCAGAAAATGTCATTACCACAGCAGAAGGTGCAAAACTTGGATTTTAAGGCTTTTCCCACCACACCAGAGAGAAATAACCCTCCCCCTTTCTTCCTTTTCAAGCCTGGAACTGGGTGCTGCCAGCATACTCTGACTGGCTATCAAAGGGGTCATAACTCTCTAGTAGTAAGAAAAGGCCCCATTCTACAAGTCTACATCTTCTGAAGGATCTTTGCTCATACCCACCATGGACCCTCCTCCAATCAAGAGGCAAAGTGCTCTTACTGGGCTAAGACAAAAATAAACAAGATAATGGACTTTACTCAGGTTATTGCTATAAGGGGAAACCCCAGATATGTATGGTCTTGGTCGGGTGTAAAAGGAAAGCAAGGAACCGGGCAAGCAAGAAATAAAAGATGGAGATCAGGCAGAGATACACACAACAGTTTATTTGTCAGAGCTGACAAAGGCACATCTGTCCATAGACGGAGAGAGGCAATACTGGCTTGGGTTCCGGGACTTTTATGGGGCAGGCTCAGGGATTAGAGCTGGATGGGTCCTAATGCAGAGTGGGGGTGGTATGAGGGAGTGGTGAGCCTTTTGCAAAAAAGGGCTTGGGTGGGAAAGCGAAACTTTTCTTAAAATGATGGATGTCACTTAAGATGGCCCATCCAGATGCTAAGCAAGGACCTTACAGGATGGTTTTGCCTTAGACAGTTTTAGTTCGGTGATGAGGGATGGGAGGATGATGGAATAGCTGGGATTATTTAGTTATAGGGAAAAGTTTGTTGGTAGGATGAACAGAAAACGTTTTGTGTAGCTAGTTTCAGGGTACAGAGTTCAAATCTCAGCTAATCAGTCTTGAGACCATGAACAGGAACTTAGAGGGTCTGTCTGTCCCTGGCCATATAGGGCTTGTCACAGGTGAACAGGGGATCATCTGTAGGTCTTTATTTAACTAAGTCATATGGAGAAGGGTGGTTCGTTACAATGAGCTGTTTCAGGAACAAACAGGTGAAGAGGACATTTCTTAACCATCCTGTTTTCAGGAGCACAGAGCTTAGGTGCAACATGACCCTCCTCAGGTTTCATCAAGTGATCTTTCTGCAGGCAAAGATCTGTACTTCTTATTGTTGATCAAATGGGTCCTTAAGGTGGAAATTAAATAGTTATTTTATAAAGAAAGGAAGTAAAAATGCCTCGAAGGAGGTCTTGGTCACTTCAGTTAGTAATGCATCAACACTGCCTAGACTTGGAACTACAAGTCCCAGAGAACAGTGCGCCATCCCTTCGACACACCGAGGGCGGGAGTCTTTCGCCTAGCTGCAGGACTGAGAGTTATCTGGCCTAAAGATACAAAATGTAATTTTCGGAGCCTCCATTTTTCTCAAGAGTAATTCTGATGTTCCTCCAAGAAGGGGCCGACACACTCAAGAGAGAAAGCTCGCTCCCACGCAGGACAAACCAGACTCCTCCGGAGGGGCGTATTTAACTAAAGCTCCCGCTCATTTTTCCCAGTAGTCTCCTTTCCGGCGGTGCGTTGCGTCATTACTATTACGTCTTCTCATTGGCCGGTTTGACGCATGATAGCGCCTGCGCACTGCATTCCTTTGAGGGTCGTGGGCAGACGCCATTTTGGTCTCAGAGGTGCTTCTGGGAAGTAGAGGGCCGACTCGCACGCTTGCTGGCTTTCCCGGTACGGCCTTTTCTGCTGGGGCTACCAGGTCGAAGCGTTCGTCTCTGCTGTTGCGGTTTTCATATTCTCCGAGCTCTCCGGTTAGGCCGGAGCCTCAGCACCGGGTCGCACCATCGGAGGTCACACCACCAGGAAGGAGGTGACGGGGGCGGCGCGGGGCGCGGACACTCCCCGCTGAGAGCCCGCCTGCCATGGACTCGGAATATTACAGTGGCGACCAGTCAGGTGGGTTCGGGTTGGGGACCGAGCGATTCCTCGGCGGCCTTGGCCTCGCGCTCTCGCGGGAGCCGGGAGAAAAACCCCGGAGACGAGCCTGCGGATCAGCGAGCTGCCGGCCCAAGTTAGAACCTTGGAGAAAGGGGATCTTTGAGGGAAAGACGTCTTCCGAATAGGTGAAGGTTTTTGCTGAAATCGGGAAGTCACTACCTATATCAAGCACCTGCTGTGTGCACAGTGTTGGGAAAGAAGAGGCTTTTCCTGTTAAGGATCTTTCAGAAGTTACGGGATTTTGAGAACCCAAGGAAGTTCAGTAGGAGGCTGGGGACCCTTCCTAGACTTTTCGTTCCAAGTTAGGGCTCATTTAATTCGCCTGCCACACTGGCTTCCCAGGACCTTTGTCTGAGTTGTAAGGAGTGCTTCTCTGGCTGTTATTTGACTTTTTGCCTTTCCTTTACCTTAAGAGCTTTCCTTTTTCCTCACCCAAGTTTGGTCTGCTGTCTTTCTTATTCATGTACACTTATCCCCGTTGGGCAAGCCCTGGCACCCAGGATGTAAAGTTGAGTAAGGTAGGACCTAGTGGGGTCCTTTGCCATTTGTACATTCTGTATCAAAAGTGCTTAGTTGTTAGGACTTAAAGCTCTCTCCTGTTTTGGTTTCCTTTTAATTCCTTACTTGTGACAGCAAATAACAGAGATTGTAAGTGCTTTTCAGGCATGCACTTCTGTTTTGGTTAAAACGTTTTCTGATGTTTTCAAAAGAGTTTCAATTCATTTGTGTTTTAAAGTTGCTTTTTAAAAAAAGGCAGCTGTATGTATTATAGTAGGTAGGTTGTGTTTAAAGAGGTAACAAGTTGAGGTAGTAGATAGCAGTTCCCTGACACCCCCTCCTCCTAATTTCTAAACTTTTAGTATTTACCTCTCTTCCTAACTTATGCTGTCTCTTCTTGCATCATTTTTAGTCGTTCTGTAATGCTTTCCTATTATGCCAGGACAGTATTTTAACCTTTTAACGCCCTCTTCTCATCTGTCCTCCCACTGATGCTGTGTAATTGTTAAACTTCAAAACTATTCTTTTTTTTTCCCAAAAAAACTATTCTTTTTTTTTCCAAAAAAACTATTCTTTTTATTGTGACTTCTTAACTTTACTCTAGCTAAGTACAGTAGCTCATTTATATGAGAGTGATTTCATCACTTTTTGGATTTTTAAAATATTGCTTAAAGTTAGGTACCAATTCATAATTATGGTTGATTTTTTTTTAATATTGTAATATATGCTTTAATGAGTTTTGACTATTTCTGGACTGGAGTTCCTTGTGCTTTTCATTCATAAACAGATACTTTATATCATGTACCAGGCAGTATTCTGGGTTCCAGGGATTCAGCAGTGAACTGAAAGCAGAATAACTTGAAAAAAATCGCATAGTACATTAGAAGTTGGTGGTAAGTGCTCTGGAGAGAAAGAGAGTTTTTAACATAAATTTGAAATAAATAGCACTTTACTTACAAGTTACTGACGTGGTATTTAATGATGGTTTTTAAGCATTACATTCCTTTTATGGAGTATTTTTGCTGCCACATGCGCCATATGTTAATGATGTTGGTATTTGTATGACTATTGTATTGCTTTGCTCAAAATATTACCATCATTAGTTTTGCTTTGTCCGTAGTAACTTTTGTTTTGGATAGTCTTAAATCATTGTGTTTGTTTCAGCTACAGGTGTCATCCATGTTAACTGTAAGTGGATTTTTGTTTTATTTTTAAGCAGATGATGGTGGTGCTACCCCAGTGCAGGATGAACGGGATTCTGGATCTGATGGTGAGGATGATGTAAATGAGCAACACTCTGGATCAGATACTGGAAGCATAGAACGGCATTCAGAGGTATTGGCTAAATATCTTTGGGGAAGATTTTTCCTTATACTTTTGTGAGACCTGTTTTTAAGTTTAGAAATTGTAGAGACCCTGCCATAGGACTTGGGGTTTAATCTCTGAGAGTAAAGTATGAAGTAATAGAAAACTGCTTTAAAAATAAATAGGGATGGTCTGGTTACTGATGTAATAACAGGGAAATAAGTTCTGACTGTGTTGAATTTCAAGTATTTAGGCAGTTTTAACTAAGTATATGAAATCAGATAATGAGCCAGGCCTTTGATATTTCACTTGGCTTCCCTAATCCTCAGATATCATCTTGAAGGGGCTATGAGCATTTGCAGCCTGAAAAAAAGTTGAAATAAAAAGTTAGGAAATGTTCACTTAATAAAACTTGTATCAGGAATTGGCCTTCTTGTTTTGAATTGTTGAGATTCATATGATTAAAAAAAAAAAACAAGTGTAGTTTTAAAAGCTACTTTTGTAATAATATAGTATTGGATTCTCTATACATTTTAATATTCGTTCTAATACATAAATATTTTTAAAACAACTTAATGTGCCTCCTTGGTTATATAGTCTGTCTTATACAGTGTTAACAAAATAAATTTGGGACATTTTTCAATGAGTCAGTGTGTCTTAGACATAAACAAATAGGAATGATAAAAATGGAGAGATGTTTTTCACTAATTTGCTGAGGCTGGCTTTGAACTTGCCATCCTCCTGCCTCAGTTTGACAGGTGGCTGGGATTACAGGCATGTACCACCATGCTCCAAAACTCTTCTCAGTCACTCCATCATTCTTAATTTTGTATTTTTTGTTTTGTTTGTTTGCAGTGCTGGGGATTGAACCTAGGAACTTGTGCATGCTAGGAAAACACTCTACCACTTAGCCCCACATCTCAGCTCCAAGATAAACAGATTTTGTAAGAACTTTTGTGCCATAGATTTGCTTAATTAAACACATAAAAAATTACCAATTTTACATACTAGATGTTCTTGCAAATTGTATTGACCATCATTATAGAGTCATGTCATTTTTTTTTTATTTATATGTTTGTGTCATTAGTATATTCATACATTTCTCATTTATTGAGCACTTTATATATGTGTTAGATGTTTGCTTTTTTTTTCCTTAAGGTGTTTTGGACATATCAGTGACTAAAAGCCAGAATCCTTTTCTTGGATTTATTTTTCAGTGAGAGAAGAAAGACATTAAAACAACGTACTGTTTTTTAAAATTGTAGTTTGCTAGAAGGTGACAAATGTTGTGGATCTGGGGGAAATTAGAATGTAATGAAGGACATCAGTATGGAGGGCAAATTTCTGTGTTAAATTAAGAAATAATGCCAGGTGTGGTGTGCATGCTTATAATCCTAGCTACTCGAGAGGCTGAGGCAGGAGAATCATAAATTCAAAGTGAGCCTGGACAACTTAGCAATATCCTATCTCAGAATAAAATTAAAAAGGAATGAGGATGGAGCTCAGAGGTAGCTCACTAACCTAGCATGTGGGAGGCCCAGCGTTCAACCCCCACCACCACAAAAAAAGAAAAGAAAAGGTGACATTTGAGCCAAGGCAGGAAGGGAGCTGAGGGAATAGCAACACATTTATGTGTCTGAAGGAAAAAACACTCCCATGAAGAACCCCAAAGTGAGAGTGTGCTTAAAGTTTTCAAGGAGCCAATGTGAGTAGTAAGGATGAGTGTAATGTAGGATGAGTGGAGTAGTAAGAGGGAGCTAAATACAGGTATGGGAATGGCTCATCATTTAATTATTTCAATGACACTCTTGTTTTTTTTTTTTTTTTCTTTGTAGGCCCTTAAATATTTAGGCTAAATTCCAGTAAATTAATAGGTAGGGGCTAAGTGATAATGTCAGCATTATTAAAGTACATTTAGAGTGTAGTATTTTAAATTTCCACCTTGGAAACAATGTTAGGAGATTGACCCTGGGTGTCAGCTTTGATTATCTCAGGGCCTCTTGATTTAGTTATAAACATGATAAAGGTTCTTGTTTAGGCATTTGCTGCTACTTCTTGGTAATAATATGGATTCTAAATATATAAATGGATATGTTAAAAATTCGGAAATTATATCAATAAATTTAAAGAAGATTAAAATTAGTATAAGTAATCCCATAAATAGCTATTAACTTTTTGACATTGTATTTCCTATTATCTCTTCACCTAAGATTATGCCTTAAGTATTTACTGATATTGTTAAAGAGCCCCACTAAGTGTAATTTTAATCGTTTCATAGTATTGGTGCGACATTACACTCATCCTTCCATGTCCAGGGGGATTGGTTCCAGGTGTCTTTTCCACCCTGGTGGATACCAAATCCAGAGGATGCCCAGATCCCTTATATAAAATGAAATGAAGACTGGGAGTATAGTCCAGTAGTATATCATGTACTTATTGAACAGACAGCTTGGGCTGGGTCTTCAGTACGTGCATGTGCAAATTTTAAATGGCATGATATTTGCGTATAACCTATACACATCCTCCTATATAAATCATCTCTAGATTATTTATAATACCTAATATAACAAAAATGCTATGTAAATAGTTATGACTCTGTATTGTTAGGGAATATTGACAAGAAAAAAATGGTCTGTTCTAGGCCTAACTGCATACTATACATTTATTTTTTCAAAAAAGAAAAAAACAATTGTTTTTTTTTTTTTTTTTTTTTTTTGAGTACCAGGGATCAAACCCCGGGTATTCAACCATTGAGCCACATCCTCAGCACCCATTTTTTTGAGACAAATTCTTGCCAAGTTGCTTAGAGCCTCACTAAATTGCTGAGGCTGTCTTTGAATTTGTAGTCCTCCTGCCCTAGTGTCCCTAGCTGCCAAGATGATAGGCATGCACCACCATGCCTGCCCATTTCTTCAAATGTTTTCAATTGGTGGTCTGACGTTGGTTGAGTGCTTATTTGGTGAGTCCCTAATTGTTGACATTTAGACGATCAGGACCGTTTCCTTTTTCTAACTGTAACTGGCTACTAAATTCCCTTGTTTCCCCTTGATTGTGCTGTTGTTTTTGAACATGCCCTGGAACATAAATTGCTCTTCAGACTAATACCATCAAATTATGGCTCCTTTAAAGGATTTCTGAGAACAGTATTTGAGAGTATTTTAACCCCAGTGTGTTTCCTCCCAGCTGTCCCTGGTTCTGCAAACTAGATATCCTACAGTTTAGACTGTACCTTGAATCTCAGTCCCAGGTGCCTTCCAACCACAACTTTCCCAAATCATATTGCCAATGAAGTCAGTTTCTTTGGGGAATGATTGGGAGCTATCTAATTTATGATCTGTGTTTTCTCCAGGCAAAATGTGAACCAGGTCTGTAGAGCTCGTCTCACCGACCTCTAGAAACTGACCTGTTTAGTGGGAGGTGGGAGTGAAACAGCAGCTCTTCTCCTAGTGCAGTCTCACAAGCCAGAGCCAGGGTGAGAAGAGCGCTTGTATTCTCAAAGTGCTTCACCCAAGGCGGAACCTTCTTCATTAAAATTAAGTAATGGTGGGGCAGAAAATGAGGTTCTCCACCTCACAGGTGCACTCTACTAGGCCTTATCCTTAGCAGTGGGCATCTAAGAGTCGAATGCCCTGCTTTAGGAAGGAATCCTCTGACTGGGAGAAAGGAGAAGAGAGAGCCCTGTGTTATTGTCTAGAGAAGGTTCTCTGTCTTGCAGAGCTGTGAGGTTGAAAGGAAGGAATGATCTGTTTTTCAAATACCAGATACTCTTGCTGAATTTTTATGGATTTTTTTATTTATTTGCTTTTTGCTCTAAGGACTATTTCCAGAGGCTTTAAATGATTACTTTTGAAAGATTTCCTGTCAGTTTCACTGGGGAGCAGGTCAACAGGACTTCTCATGCTGTTATGCCAGAAGTCCTCATTTGGCTTCATTTTTATCTCTTACTGGTTGGCCAAACCTTTCCATTTTCCCCCATTCAATTGCTTGTCTGTTACTACAGTTTTCATTGGACCCTTTGAGCTTTCTCATCTCGTTTTATGTGTGTGGATCAGGTTCCCAGGTCCTGTCAGTTGCCAACCCTGCACAGAGAGCAGCCTTGGGTTGCTTTTCTGGTCAAGAGAGTCTACCTGGGCTGGGAATGTGGCTCAGGCGGTAGCACGCTCGTCTGGCATGCGTGCGGCCCGGGTTTGATCCTCAGCACCACATACCAACAAAGATGTTGTGTCCGCCGAGAACTAAAAAATAAATATTAAAAATTCTCTCTCTCTCTCACTCTCTTTAAAAAAAAAAAAAAAAAAAAAAGATTCTACCAAACCTGCTGTGGGCCTGTAAGCACATGCCTAGGCATTACAGGATATTTAACATCTTGGTTCCCCATGAAATACTAGTGACATATACATGATCACCCCTCAATTACCAACTTTATACTTGACAACCAAAATGACCCCTTGAATCCCCAAATACCACTTGGATGAGGAGCTAGAACTGACCTTGGGCTGAGAACACTGAAATGGAATAATTAGGTGTGTGATCATAAGAAAGGAAACCATGAATATTTGACAGTGTAGAAAATGAGGAATTCAGTGCAATCTTAAAATTGTTTTCAAAGAATTTTGAATGATATGGGAGAATTCAACATGTTACTTGAAAGATATAGGCTATAAAATTGTAACTCTAGATCCTAATTTAATTTTTTAAATTGAAAATACATGAAAAGATTACTTGTACCAAAGTGATGGTAATCTTTGGGTGGTATGAGTCACATTTCGTTTTTCATTTTATAGTGCACATTAATCTTTAAAATTGAAGAGAAAATAGGTAGAATTAACTGCCATCATTTTGTCACCCTTTTTTATGAGCATGCATGCAGTGATTGAAAATGTACTAAAATTTTAGAAGAACCTTGTAACGAACCCTTTCAAATCTGGAAAGATAAACCTTTTTCTACTGGCAGTTTTTTTTTATTTTGTTGTTTTTTCCATTTTTAATTGTCTTTAATATAATTTGGATATCAAATTATGTTTTCTTAATAGATTATATGGAAGGATAGAGAGAAGAGTAGGAGAAAATTTACTAAAATTTGCACTTCCCTATTTTTTTTGAAGACTGCATTTCCAATTGCCCTGGTATCTCTGCACCAGAAGACTGTAGGCATTTTTCTGTTCTGACTTTTGTCTTATAGTTTCTAAACCAAGAATTAAACTTTTAGATTGAAATACTTTTTTAAAAAATATTTTTTTAGTTGTCAATGGATCTTTTATTTTATTTATTTATATGTGGTGCTGAGGATCGAACCCAGGGCCTCACACATGCCAGGCAAGTGCTCTACCACTGAGCTCCAGATTGCAATATTTTTGAAATACACTAAAAGTGTATGTAATGTGTGATTTATTATGAATGTCTTTCAAGACTTGTTTTTAAAATGTTTGCTGTTTACTTGGCATAACAATGCAAACTTGAAACTACAGGGTTCTTACAGAACTATAGTCCTTTATAGATGAGTGTAGCAGACATGCAAACAGGCTACTTGTACAACTCATCGCTGTATGAAGGACACATACAAAGTTCTGTGGGAGGAAGGGAGGATATCATATCATCAGTAGATATGATGTTTCAACTGAATAAGGAATGAGTATAATATTTCCAGCTGGAGAAAAAGGTTACAGGTAACAATGGTAGTAATCCTAGATAGAGGTGCAGCAGGTACAGTAGGCCTAGAATTTGGAAGGACTTGGTGTATTTCAGGAGTGATTGTTGTGGATGGAAAATGGAGTAGCTTAATGAGAGGTGATGCTGAAGAATTAAGTATGGACCAGATGGTGTAATACCAAATCTCTCTGGAATGATGATGAAATGTTCTGTATTTGCATAACTTTTTATAGTGAAGGACAGTATGGCCAGAATTTGATTTCAAATTCTAGCTTTGCCACTTAATCATTATCAGCCCCTGGAAAAATTATTTAATCTTTGTGAGCTACCCCTTCACTGTCTTGATAGTGAACTAAAAAAGGTTGTAATGAGGATTAAATTAAAACTTAATGTAATAGCTTTGAAAACTACTTATTATTATTCTATACAATAAATAGGGTAGATATTTCTGTTTTCATCCCTGTGACCAAAATACATGACAAGAACAACTTAGAGGAGGAAAAATTTAATATGGGCTCACAGTTTCAGAGGTCTTAGTCCAGGAGCAGCTGACCTCATTGCTTTGGGCTCAAGGCAGAACATTATCACAGAAGGGCATAGTAGAGGAAAGCTCAGCTCATGGCAGTCAGAAAGCAGGGAGAGAGAGAGGAGCTAGGGATAAAATATATATTCCCAAAGGGCACACTCCCAGTGATCTTCCTTCTTCCAGTAATGTTCCACCTGCATATAGTTACCACCCAGTTAGCCTATCCAAATTATTAATCCATCAGGTGGATTAAAACACTGATATAGCTGTCATAATCTACCTGAACATTTCTGCATGAAAACAGGAGCTTTTGGGGTGCACCCCGTATTAAACCATAAGCATTTTGAGCACCACATGGAGAGGTAGTCCTTTTTTGTGATCTAGTTATAACTAGTTGCCAGTTCTGATTTTCATTGTTTCACTTTAATGTTTTCTTGGACAGTGTGAAATTAGCTGTGTGGGTTTTGGGCAGGTGGAGTCTCTTTCCTGGGAACTATATTGAAGGAAATAACAGGGGTTTTGTTGTTATTGTTTTGCTTTTTAATTCAAGAAGCCTGTACATTTCATCTACATAGAAAAGTAGAGCTTTCCCCTGCAGAGGATCCCACAGAAAAAAACTATGTGGGACTATTGAGGAAGAGGTTGTTTGGAAATGGAACCTGGCGTCTTACTGTTTTCTAAGAGCAAATCAAGCTACAGTGGGCCCCATCATCCATCTGCTGTTGAAGTTAGACAGCCTCCCTTAATTCCAGCCTCACTTTGAATTGAGTAAAGATGGTAGTCTGCTTTTGTTTGGATATTTCTACCAAGCTGGGGAATAACATCAAAGTAGCTGGAAAGTTTCTTGGCCATTGCTGTCCTTGTTTATCTTATTTCTTACTAGTTCTTTTCATTCCATCTACACCTTCCGTGTGTTAGGAATTGGACATTGCTTTCTGTTATGTGTTGCTTATGTGATTTCTTTTTCATTTCGTTGAATGTAGTTTGAGTCTTTTTATTCTTCAGGTGAAAGATACATTTTTTAAAAATGGTTTCTTAAGGTCAGTGTATGACGAAAATAAATGTGTAAACTGTCACTTTTCAGTGAAATGCTACAAGGGATAGGAAGAAGATGCTACAGGGATAGGAAGAAGGAATGGCTGACCAGCTGGGTCTTCACAGAGGATACATTTGGGTTGTCCCTGGAAGGGTGAATATTTTGTAATTAATAATTAGTAGGATTTAGTTCTTAATTTGTTTACATGCATTTAACCCCAGAATAGCCCTCTAAGGTACAGATAATTATTCCTGAGTCCATTAAATTGAGGACATAGTAGCTTTGAGGATTAAGAACATTTCCTCATGTCAAACAATATAAAGTGGCAGAACTAAGGTTTAGACCCCAGGCCTTAACTAATAAAGAGATGCAATCTTAACTAATACATTATATTGTACAAAGTTCATTTTATCTAGAGAGAAAGAGATGGAAGAGACTTCAGGAGAGGAGTATTTTTGTCAAGTTTTGGGATATGAAAAGTACAAACGAACAAAGATAATCTAGGCAAAGGGAACAGAATTTGTAAAGGCATGGAGGTAAGTTAGTAAATAGTTCCATGTCTGGAAAAGGATTTCTTCAATGTGATTTGTCATATGGATCACATGTTAAAATACAAATTATTTGGCACCTTTTCCAGACCTACTAGATTAATATGTGGAGGTGAGAAGTACAAAAGTCTCTATGGTTTTCAGTAAAGATCCCCAAATGATTTCCTGTGCACACTAAAGTTTGGTAACTGCTGGTGTGGCACACATGGTTGATGTTAGTGAGAGGGCAGAAATGAGTCTGGAAATAGGCAGGAGTTAGCTTTGTTATCATAAAAGCCTTGAGCTTTGTGCAGAATCTTTTTTTACCAGTACTCTTCAATGAGCTTTTATTTTTTACTCTAATATCAGCCAGACAAGGGATACTCATTAGTAGCTTCATTTTATTATGTGTGTGCTAATGGTAAAATTGGGAGTTTTCAGAGCATTGCATCTCATTAGAAATTAACTGGATTGACAGCATTGTATTGTTTTAGTAGCTGGTTCCTCAGGTCAATGAATCCATTCATCTTTGCTTCCTTCCTTCTTTCCTTCCTGATTCTAGGAGTCCAAGCCAGTAAGTACTTCACATGTGCTACACTCTCAGTCCCTCCAATTCTTTATATACTAATTGAAACTAATATAATATGAGGATTTAGTTATATTTTCTGGAACTGGGGTCCACTGAAATGGTTTTTGAAAATACTCCTATAGTTTTTTTCTTCATGGAATTTACAGTGTGATTACTATGGAGTGTTTTGCCAGTTTATAATGATAAATTTTTGCAAGTTTGCAAGTTCAACTGTTTTGAGTTTGACACTTCTGATGGGTTCTTTGGTTCTTTATAAGGGTTTCTGTTTGACAGTGTACTATGAAATTTACTTACTAGTATTTGCTTTATAGCAGCTTACTTGCTTTTCAGTTTAAGAGTGTCAGTTACTGGGGTGTGTGTGTGTGTATCTGTTCCTTATGATTGAACACCAGTGTAAATGATTGTGTGAAGACATTTCTGAAGCCTCCCACTACCTCATGTGCTCAATATCTCTGACAGTTCCAACTAGGGAATTTCTTGCATTATTAAAAAAATGCCATTTCAATAGCACTTTTTACTGTTAATTGCATTTTGAGTTTACAATTTAATTGCTAAAGTCAGTCTGAAAAATTTGAATATTGTTGTGATAGTTTTTAAGCTTAACTGCATAATTTCTAATATGCTCTGGCTAAATTCTATGATATCATTGCTTATGTTTATTCTCTAGCTTGAGTCTATTGACCAGCACTTTCTTACTGCAGTGATTTCTGTCCTTTTTTTTCCTAATTGGCCAGCATCTACTAATCAGAGAAAACATTCAGCCTTTTTGGGGAAGATTGGCTTACTTCACTTAGCATAATGTTCCCCAGCTCCAACCATTTACCTGCATATGCCATAATTTTATTTCTTTTAATGCTGAGTAATATTCCATTGTGTATATATACCACAGTCTCCATCCATCTGTTGATGGGCATCTAGGTTGGTTCCACAGTTCAGCTATTGTGAATTCAGCTGCTATAAACATTTGTGTGGCTATGTCACTATAGTATGCTGATTTTAAATCCTTTGGGTATAGACCAAGGATTTAAAATAATAGCTGGGTCAAATGGTAGTTCCATTCCAAGTTTTCTGAGGAATCTCCACACTGCTTTCCAAGTGGTTGCACCAATTTGCAATACCACCAGCCCAATGTATGAGTGTACCTCCCTCCCCCATCCTTTCCAATACTTATTATTGCTTGTATTCTTGATAACTGCCATTCTGACTGGGGTAAGATGAAATCTTAGAGTAGTTTTGATTTGCATTTCTCTAATTACTGAAGATGTTGAACATTTTTTCATATATTTGTTGGTTGTGTGTATATCTTCTTCTGAGAAGTGTCTGTTTAGTTCCTTAGCCCATTTAGCTAATTGATTGGGTTGTTTGTTTTTTGGTATTAAGTTTTTTGAGTTCTTTATATATCCTGTAGATTAGTGCTCTACTTGATGTGCGTGTGGCAAAAATTTGCTCCCCAAATGGAAGTTCTGTCTTCACTTCATTGATTATTTCTTTTGCTGAGAAGATTTTAGTTTGAATCCATCCATTTATTGATTCTTGATTTTATTTCTTGTGCTTTAGGAGTCTTATTAAGGAAGTCGGGGCCTAATCTGACATGATTAAGATTTGGGCCTTTTTAAACTAGTATATTATGAAAAGTGAGATTCCAGATGGTATTCTAAATCCTGAAATATTTATTAAGTTTTTTGGTTTGTTTAATTTTTATATTTTCTCTGCATTTTTATACATGTATTATTGTTTGTACCCTAGAACAAATTTTCAAACTAGTTATTTCAAGTTACTTAATACGTATTAGTGATATTAGTGATGTCTCCCTAAATATCTAAGCTTTTGTTCTAGAGCCACTAGATTTGTGACTATGATTATACTAAGACTCAAGAAATACTGCAGTGAGAAGTAAGTGTACTTAATAGAAGAGAGCTCAACATGGTATTGGTGCTTAGGAGATATCTCCTTTCCTTTTTTGTTTAATTCCCATGGGAGAATATATTTACGTGAACCTTTAAATAAAATTAAGTTTTATAGCTTTTCCCCTAAAATAATTTCAGCCATATTAAAATCTAAGAATGCTTTTTTGTAAAAGAACTTGGTTACCCATGTTTGCTTGTATTTCTTTGAAAAATAGTTAGATTTTTCAGGAATTAGAATATAAAGAAGTTAGGCTTTTGTTTTCTTTCTTTCTTTTTAATTTAGCTCATCAACTCTTCAAAGTTAGTTTCTCCTATATAGTAATCTAGAGGTAAGCTTTACACTTTGTTTATCCTTTCCCTTTGGGGGGGTCCAAGCCATAGTAAGCTATTTTACAGATTGACCTTTAAAGTGGAATATTTTTATATCGGAAAAGGACAAGAATTCAACATTTAAGTGCACCTATCCCCACATTTAAATAATTGTTGAATATTTTTAAATTTCATTACTACATTTTCTTACATGTTGCTAATTTTTTCTTGCTTTTTCAGAATGAACCTAGTGATCGAGAAGATGGCCTCACCAAAAGACATCATGTGACAGACTCTGAGAATGATGAGCCCTCACATCTTAATGCTAGTGACTCTGAAAGTGAGGAGCTTCACAGGCCAAAGGACAGTGATTCCGAATCTGAAGAGCGGGCAGAGCCTCCTGCAAGTGATTCTGAAAATGAGGATGTTAATCAGCATGGGAGTGACTCTGAGAGTGAGGAGACCAGGAAATTACCTGGGAGTGACTCTGAAAACGAGGAGCTGCTTAATGGACATGCAAGTGACTCTGAAAACGAAGAAGTTAGAAAGCATGCTGCCAGTGATTCTGAGATTGAAGAGCTCCAAAAGAGTCCTTCCAGTGACTCTGAAACCGAGGATGCTCTGAAACCTCAAATCAGTGACTCTGAGAGTGAGGAACCACCAAGGCACCAGGCCAGTGACTCAGAAAATGAGGAGCCTCCTAAACCACAAATGAGTGATTCGGAAAGCGAGGAGCTTCCTAAACCTCGGATCAGTGACTCGGAAAGTGAGGATCCCCCAAGGCACCAGGCCAGTGACTCTGAAAATGAAGAGCTCCCCAAACCCCGTATCAGTGACTCTGAAAGTGAAGACCCCCCAAGACACCAGGCCAGTGACTCAGATAATGAAGAACTCCCCAAACCCCGAATTAGTGACTCAGAGAGTGAGGAACCCCCAAGACACCAGGCCAGCGACTCAGATAATGAAGAACTCCCCAAACCCCGAATTAGTGACTCAGAAAGTGAGGATCCCCCAAGGCATCAGGCCAGTGATTCTGAAAATGAGGAGCTCCCCAAACCCCGAGTCAGTGACTCTGAGAGTGAGGAGCCTCAGAAAGGACCTGCCAGTGATTCAGAAGCGGAGGATGCCTCCAGACCCAAACAGAAGCCAGAGTCTGATGATGACAGCGATGGGGAAAATAAGGGGGGGAATCCAGAAATGCAGAATGACTTTCATTCGGAGAGCCATGTTGACAGAAAAAGATTTCACAGCTCTGAGAGTGAGGAGGAAGAACCCAAAAGGCAAAAAATGGATAGTGATGAAGATGAAGAAAAAGATGGTGAGGAGGAAAAAGTAGCAAAACGGAAAGCTGCAGTGCTTTCTGATAGTGAAGATGAAGAAAAAGCATGTAAGGCATTATTTGGGGCTATAGGTTTCCTTATTACCTAACATTATAACTTTGAAACACTGTATCTTTCTGTTTTGTTAGATCTGTATTCTGTCATTGAGCTTGATAATTAAGACACTTATTTCCCCAAGGGATCATTGACCAAACTTAATATTAAATTTCCGTTGAGTTTTTCTTGCAGCACCTGCTAATTTCTGATTACCTTTCTGATTGCCTAGACCAAGAGTTAATGGGAGTATAAAATACTTCAGTTTTCTTTACCAGAAAGGGTAATATTTCAAAGAGCTATGTTAACGTGAAACCCCCTGACTGTATCCAGAGTTAGCTGTGCGTCTCTGTGACTGCTAATTAACTAGATACATTCAGACAGTAATGGTGCTTCCACAGACAATTTGTCATATGAATTTGCAGAAGCCTTTTAGGGGTGTGTGTGTGTGTGTGTGTGTGTGTGTGTGTGGTGGTGGTGGTGGTGGTGGTGGTGGTGCTGGTGCTGGTGCTGCTGCTGCTGCTGCTGCTGCTGCTGCTGCTGCTGCTGCTGCTGCTGCTGCTGCTGCTGATTGAACCCAGGGGCTGGGCATGCTAGCCAAGTACTCTACCACTGAGTTACACCCTGGACAGTTTTGTTTTGTTTTGTTTTTTAATTCAAAATTGTTAGGGGGCTCTTAATTTTTTATTATGTACTGACATTTTAAAGCACATATTATGTACAACAACCATGACAAAATATGATTAATGATTTTCTTTTTCAATAGCAGCAAAGAAAAGTCGTGTTGTTTCTGATGCCGATGACTCTGACAGTGATGTTATATCAGATAAGTCAAGCAAAAGAGAGAAGACTGTAGCATCTGACAGTGAAGAAGAAGTGGGGAAAGAATTATCTGATAAGAAAAATGAAGAGAAAGATCTATTTGGGAGTGATAGTGAGTCAGGCAATGAAGAAGAGTAAGTGATAATATGTGAGTTTTAAGGGTTTTTTTAGGTAATGTAAAGGGGGTTGTCTTTCAAGTTTTTAAAACTTGTATTAGAATTTTGTGGCAAGGTATAATACACCTTACCTAATTGAGTGACTTTGGGCATTTAGGATATTAGCTCCTAAGCTATTGATAGACACAGCATAATGTGGATGGATCTCAATATGTTAAAGAAGGAAAGAACATTTCATATGATGCCATTTATATGAAGTTTAGGAACAGGAAAACTATGATGATAGGAATTGGTGGTGATTGCCTCTCGGATGTTGGTGGTAGGGAGCTGACTATAGGGATATAAAGAAACTTTGTGGGGAGACAGTATTGTTCTGTATCTTGATTAAGGTTTTGGTTATAAGAGTGTAAACATTTGTTAAAGCCCATTGAACTGGATACTTAAAATCTGCATATTTTACAGTACGTAAATTATACCCTATTTTTAAGAATGATTTTTAAACAGATAGGAAGAAAGAAAATGAATGTCTTTGTATTTTTTTCTTTTCTAGAAATCTTATTGCAGATATATTTGGAGAATCTGGTGATGAAGAGGAAGAAGAATTTACAGTAAGTATAAGATGGAAACTTTTTTTTTAATTTACTTGTTTATTTTGGGGGTACCAGAGATTAAACTCGGGGGCACTCGACCACTGAGCCACATCCCCAGCCCTATTTTGTATTTTATTTAGAGACGGGGTCTCACCAAGTTGCTTAGCACCTCACTTTTTGCTGAGGTTGGCTTTGAACTCTTAGTCTTCCTGTCTCAGCCTCCTGAGCTGCTGGGATTACAGGCATGCACCACCATGCATGACTTGGAAACATTTCTGTTTTAACTGCATTTATTTGTTTTTATGGCAAAGATTCTCTAACACATGATTCTGATATATAAGAATAAATAACTATGATGTATTTAAGGGAAAAATCTAGAAGAATTCAAAAAGTGAGATAAAAGTGTATTACAAAGGTATAAAAGAAAAATAACAGATAATTGAATGAATGGGATGAAGGAACACATTAAGAGACAATGAAAGATCCTGTGATAAAAGGTAGAGTCACAATAGTTATAGGACTTCTGCTTTTAGTAATATCAGACTTGGTAATTTGGACTAACCCTTCTGCTATAAACAACCAAAAAAGCATTTGAAAATCTTATCTGAGGAACAAGGTAACAAGGAATTATTTGGCCAGAAGACAGAAAGCTAAACAAGTGGTAACTCAGTGTTTAGAACTGCTTTTTCTTTGAGGGTATTTGCCTCTAAGGCTGAGAATCTGCTCATATTTTTGACAGCCTCAAGGCTTAGGGACAAAATTTGAACTTCGGGGCCTGCTGAGTGAGGTTAGGGATCTGAAAAATTGCATGCCCTGGATTTGGGCTCTAAAGAACAGCACTCTAGGATTTAAGTGGAACTGAAAATAAAACAACCTTTGTTCATATTTAGGCCAACTTTAGATGACTCAAAGAACCTGTGTCAGAAATTTGATTATGATGATTCAGGTTTTCTATGCAGCATGGTGCACAATTAAAGATAACATTAAAAGGGAATGATAGTAACAAAAAACAATAAAAAAAGACCTAGGGGCTCTTGAAATTTTAGACAATGCCTTAAAAAATATATATTCAGGAAGCAATAAGGTTAAAAATTTTACCAGAGCAAAACATTTTTAAAAGGACAAGACAGATTTGGAGAAGAACCATGTAGAAATTTTAGAACTATAATAATATAGTAACTACGAGGCTGCAGTTATAGCTAAGTGGCAAGGCGCTTGCCTAGCATGGTGAGACACTGGGTTTGATCCTCAGCACCATATAAAAATAAATAAATAAAATAAAGGTATTGTGTCCAACTACAACTAAAAAATATTTTAAAAAGTAAATGAATGGAGGTATAAAAATAGAATAACATTTATATATATATTTATATAAATATATATATATATATAAACTAAAATGAACTATTCAGTGGTTAAATTGAACACAAATTGGGCATATTTGAAAAGAAAATGAACTGGAAAGCAGGTTAGAAGGAAATATCTAGAATGAAGCATTGAGAGACATCATTATGGAAAATGTAAAAGAAAAGAAAATTGTATGAGGAAGTTTAACAACACACTGGAGTACTATAGAGAAGGGTAATATGATGCATTAAACTATAAATTATAGAAACCTTTGACAAGTTGCAAGCAGATTTTAAAAAGTACCTAAGTATATAATAAAACTGCAAGAAATCAGAAAATGAGAAAGTAGCTACAGGAAAAAAGTTAGAAAAGCAATAAGTAGACTAATAACTCATTTCTTGACAGAAACAAGAGAATTCAATAACTGTAAACTTATAATTCTGTTATATTCAGCAAAAGTACTTTCTGGGAATGAAGGTGAAATGAGGGAATTAATTGTCAACGTGCCAACTAAAGGAAATAAATAAGTGCAGAAAGAAAATGGTCTTAGGTAAATGGAGATGGAAAGAAGAGCAACTAAAGTATATGGATAATCTTCGATATTGAATGTACAAAACAGTTATGTCTGGTGTGGTTTAATGTATATAAAAATTAAAAGCAGTACACATTTGGGAATATATATGGAATTAAAGTGTTCACAAGTCTTTGCAAATGAATGTAAATGTACATTAATGAACTTTGATAAGTTAGGATGCATGTTGCCATCTAAAATAGCTACTGACCATATTCTAATAACTTCTAAACCAATAGAGGGGAAAATTGGGGGAATAATAAAAGCTAATCAGTCTTTAAATATGTAGGAAGAGAGAAAAAGAAATATAAAAGAGCTGGAAGCAATCAGAAAGTATTACAATGTAATAAAACAGATTTAAACTTTGATAGTATCAGAAATACTAGTTAATTGACAGAGATGGTCAGGTTGGATTTTAATAATTGATACATGCTGGTTCTAATAAATTTATCTGAAACAAGTGGAAAATAAAAGGGTAAGGGGCTGGGGTTGTGGCTTAGTGGTAGAGTGCTTGGCTTTCACAGTTGAGGTGCTGGGTTCAACTCTCAGTATCATAGATATTGTGTCCATCTACAACTAAAAAAAATTTAAAGGATAAGAAAAGATAACTCTAAAAGAAAACTAGCAGCCATATTAATATCAAAAAATAGACTAAAAAAGTAGACTTTAAGGCAAAAAAAATGTGAGATGAAGAGGATTACTCTTATTGATATCAATAAGATTTTAAAATTGAAGGCACCTAATAAGATGGCTTTATTTATACATAATACAAATACAACTATACCTATACACAAAACAAAAATTAACTACAAAGACAAATGGATGAGTTCATAATCTTAAGAAGAATGTAGCTGACATAACAAGCTGACATAAAAACCAAAAAAAGTCTTTTGTATGTAATCTGTATACAAACCATTTGGCAGTTATGAAAGTTAAAAATGTCTTCTTCCATTTGGTTGCTTGCCTTTTCACTTTCTTGATGGAACCTTCTCATGAACGAAGTTCTTAATTTTAATATTGATCAGATTTATCAGCCTTTTCCTTATGGTGAAAACTTTTTGAAATCTGCCTAAGAAATTTTTGCCTGTCTCCAAGGTTATGCAGATTTTCTCCAAGTTATTTTCTAGGAAGTTGACTATTTTATAAATGTTCACATTTAATTGTACAATACACCTAAAATTGGCTTTTTTATGTGTGTTATGAAGAAGTCAAACCCCTTTCCCTAATTTGGAATATATAGTAGACCTACCACCATTTATTGAAAAAAAAAAAAATCATCCTTTCCTACTGCTGTTTATTGCCATCAGTCATATATCGAGTATATAGGTTTATTTTACCATCTGTTGGTCTCATTGCACCATTGCTAGTGATAATTGGTTTATGTTCTCTAAGCTTGTTATTCAACATTGCTTTGGCTTTTCTTGGATCTTTGCATTCTCATAAATTTTGAACCATTTTTTTCCAAAAAGCCAAAGTTTAGATAATATCTGTATGTAATGCAGTAAACCAAAAAGTAATAACAAAATTAACAAACAAGACACCTATGTCCTGTAAAAATTTTAAAGCCTTATTAAATAGTCCTTTGGTCAAAAAAGAAATCAATATTTTTAGTAAAATAAGAGAGAATGAAAATAGATGGATATAGAATTAAAATGATAAAAAAGTAAACCTAAGGAAAATAATAAAAGAATTCATTTAACAAGTATTTGAAAGTCTACATATCAGAGACTTTGGACACCTTCATGGAGCTTATAGTCAGTTCAACACCATATTGGTATAAGTTAAGCTTAATCTAGTTTGGAGAGTTAACATAAGCTTGTTATAGTTTTAGCTCATTAAGAAAGACAACATACTAAGGTAAAACATTGGGAAGGCATATCTAAGTAAGATACAAAAAGTTAGAAGCTGTTAAAAGAAGACTGGTTATTTCATTTACATAAAAATGAAAATCATGCCTAACATTAGTATAAATGAAATTGAAATGTACAAATGTAATATTGTGCCATTTATGTCATAGACAACTGATTTCCTTAATTTTTAGAGATTTTTTTTTTTTTTTTTTTACCCTTATTAGGTAAATAGCGCAACGACAACTAAAAAATGGGCTTAGGATATTTAGAGTTCACAGAATAAAGAATTACAGATGACTTTTTAAACATGGGGGGAAGGGGGAGCCCAGACTTACTCCTAATGAAAGAATGCAAATAAAGCCATTTACCTTTGGGGTTTTGGTCCAGAGATTGACAAATATTAATGTTTAATAACCTGTTACAGTGGTGAGAAAGTGGGAAAGCAGGTGCAATCTGTGCTTTGCTGGAAGGAGAGGATTGGTATATAACCCCTGTGCAAGACTATTTGGCAAATACTTATCAAATTTTCATATATACATAATCATGCTATTGTGCAAATGTGAATAAATTACAGTGATAATCATATGGTAAAATAGTCAAAAGCATTACAAAGAATGAGGATACTTTATGCAGAAATGGATCATTGTCCAGATTCTATTGTTAAATTTGGAAAATGTAGAGTGTATCTTGTATCCATTTTGAATAATATGCTGCCATTTGTATAATAAAAGGAGATACTAAATATATGTGTATAAAGTGCATATGTAATTGTAGACTATTCTGGAAGGAAACATTAAAAAACAAGTAATACTAGTGGTTAGGGAGAAAACTTTTGCTGTATATCCTGTTTGGTACCTATTTATTTATTTATTTATTTTTGTGGTTGTAATACTTTTAAAATGTAAAAAGTTAAGAGCAGTTATACTGAAGAAAATCTGTATGGAGGATTTGATAACTAGGTGATTCATTCTGCCTCCAGGGTTTTAATCAGGAGGATTTGGAAGAAGAAAAAGGTGAAACCCAGGTGAAAGAAGCAGAAGATTCAGATTCTGATGATAACATAAAAAGAGGAAAGCAGTAAGTTTTTTGTTTAAAGAAATTTGTTTAAAGAGAGCTTAAAAAAAAAAAGTGGAGGTAGGGACTTAAACTTATTGTCTTTCATTTAGTTGCTAAATTTAGCAGAAAATCTATTCCTATTTTACTTGTTTTACTTTCTCTATATACAGTGCTATCAGTGAATAACTTGCTGTTATTATTTTCCTGTACTCAGATATCTTAATTTTATATTTATATGGCACCAGACTCTTAATTTATAGCTTGCTACATAAACTGTTCTAAAAATTAACCTAATAGGTTTTTAAGAGTTGATTTGGAGGACCAGGGAGAGTAAGTCTGAAGTCTTAACAAAATATTATTTGATTGTATTTTGCTCCCTTTTGTTAATAATTGGGATCCATGTCCAGAATAGTCTGATAACTTGACAGGTACCATAGAAGCATAGAATAATGTTTACAGTTGTAAAGATAATGCTTTAAAAAAGAAAGTTTCCTTTTTAATTCTAGGCTGGGTATAAGAATTAAGCTGAATGTATATTATAGTCCTTTTAGAAATTTGAATTTATAGGAATAGTGAGAGTGAGTTAACTTTCACTAATTCTAATGAGAGCTGTAAGTCTAACACTCATAATAAACCTATAGATTTCCAAGTTAATCTTAGTTACATTATTTTGAATTAGGCTACCTACCACTAAAAAGCAGTTTATTTTACTTGCTCATGCTGTGTAACATAAAAACATTCAAATAATTGGACACTGTCTGATTCCAAATAAACGCAGTGCAGCTAAAGCTAAATGAGCCTCTGGATAAGAACTCGAAGTGTTCTCAGGCCAATATGTGTGTGAATGCCGTTCAGGGCTATTGGTGATCAATGGGGTAGAACAAGAGGGACAAGGCTAGGGTCAGCTGAGTTTTTGTTTGTTTGTTTGTTTGTTTGTTTTGTTTTTTGTTTGGTTTTTTAATTGTAGTTGGACACAATACCTTTTTTTTATTTATTTGTTTTTAATGTGCTGAGGATCAAACCCAGCACCTGGCACGTGCTAGGTGAGTGCTCTACCGCTCGCAGAGCCACAATCCTAGCCCCTCAGCTGTTGTTTTAATGGCAAGTGATAAGTACTTGCACTTTTTTCTTTTAAAAGGTAGCACTTCATTGAGTTAGAATTAGTTTGGTGCTTTTGATTGTGATAAATATATCATTAAAAGATTTTATATTTCTTTTGATTTCGTCACTGCTTAGTATGGACTTCCTATCAGATTTTGAGATGATGTTGCAGAGGAAAAAGAGCATGAGTGGCAAGCGCAGACGTAATCGCGATGGTGGCACTTTTATTAGTGACGCAGATGATGTTGTGAGTGCCATGATTGTCAAGATGAATGAGGCTGCTGAGGTGAGATGGTCACTTTTTCTCTCCGCTGAATTCATCGTGTTGCTTTTGTTTGTTTATTTAATGCTTAGCTTTGGTATGAACTATATTGAAGACATTTTTTTGTTGTTGTTGTATGATAAAAATTTACTATCCTAAATATTAAGCATAGAAATAGAATTTTTTATTTAATCACATGTTTAGAATAAATCAACAAGACTAAGTGTTAAACCTTTTCAGGTGAATAGCCTTCACTGGTTGTCTGGGGGAATGGTTTTGTTCTCATCTTTAGCTGATGTAAAAAGTGTTGTAAAATCATGTGTCATTGTCTTGTCTTGATTAAGAGACTGCATCTAACTCGTTGAATTTTTAAAATATGTTCTATTGTAAATAGTGGTATATTTTAAAAACAAATTCTAACAGTTTTGTGGGTTTGACTAACTGGTGGAATTTGGTGTTGTGCAAGAACAAAACAAACCCTTGTCTTTCAGGCATCCTTTCTTGTATGAAAAATTGTTTTCTTTGAGAGATGGCTACTTTATTTTAAGGTTTAGAATTGTAGTGTTATAATTGACTATTAGCAGTATTGCTGTTTTTAAATCTTTTTGTCTTTTTTTCTGAATAGGAAGATAGACAGTTGAACAATCAAAAAAAGCCAGCACTTAAGAAATTAACTTTGTTGCCTACTGTGGTTATGCACCTTAAGAAGTAAGTGTTTCATTTTCTTGTTGAAAACTTTCCTTTTAATGATAAGAATAAACAGTTTGGGGCTGGGGTTGTGGCTCCAGCGGGTAGAGCGCTTGCCTAGCACAAGATGTTGTGTTCGATCCTCAGCACCACATAAAAAATAAAAAAATAAAATGAACGTATTGTGTTCAACTAAACTAAAAAATAAATACTACAAAAAATATTAATAATTAAAAAAAAAGAATGGACAGCTTAAGAGGTAGTGGTGGTTATGAGTCATTTTGCACTTGGTCAGTTTACATTTGTGTTCAGGGTGTGTACTTGCTGTCTTTGTCTAATGAATTATATCTTTTTCAAGGCTTTGACTTACATTTGTACTTTGATATATGAAATGAAAGTGAATATCAAATTTGTTTACACAGAAATAAGACTAAAAAAAAAGTCTGTGTTTTATATATAGTAAAATATATTTTGTTTATCAAATGCCTGTGCCTAACATTGTGCTTGGCTTTGAACTATATGTATGTTTATAATTATTTTTAAATCTTTTCCTTTTAATGGAATGATATTCAAACTACTTATTGGTGTTCTAAGAATATTACATATGATAGCCTTCGGTTAGATTGCAAACATTAATGAATAAAATTTCCTAAATTATATTTCTTCATAAATTTATCTTAAACCTTGTTGCCTAATGCAGACAGAACAAATAGAAAACTGACGTTGATGAAAGAAAAACTTGGAAAGCACTAATGTATTCTGTAGACAGTTTGGAGTCTGGTAAAATTGCATCTGTTTTCCCAATATAATTGAAAATAGCAAATCAAGGGCAATCTACTCAAAGCATATATTATACACGTACAATATATAATATTATATACACACACATAAATATATACTCACACACATATAATATATAATGTATATATTGGGTGGTCCAATACATCACAGTCATTGAGTCTTTCTATAATAATGATGCCCTTATTTTATTAAGTCCTTGTTATGAAATTTGTTTGTTTGCTCATGGTCATCAGCAGCTTAGCTTTTTCTTTGAATAACTAAAGCCACAGCCTGCTTTGAATGGCTGAAGAAATGCATTCATACATCAGTGAGCCACAAACATGCCTTAAGACACCTATAACTAGAAAACTGCTTCCTTTATTCCAGCAGACAAAACTCTCTGGCAGATTTTACATATAAAATGTACATAGTTACATATATAACTATATATAATGTAGTTATACTATTAATATAACTGATTCTGTTGCATGAAATGGAATTTAAATATCACTTGTTCAGGAATATGTTTAATTTTTTGGTTTGAAAAGGGTTTATTTGTGTTGCACACAATTTCTTCATGGTGAATACACACGTGATTCTCTGTACACAAGAAATGGAATTATATTAAAAAAAATAAGTTTCTTTGCAGTTACTAAAAATTATGGCTACAGAAAATAAATCAATACTGTAAAACTAAGAAAGTACTATTAATTTGCCTCGTTAGTAGGTAGGTGTAAAGGAAACGGCAAAGTAATTTAAATATCAATAGTCATTGGAATAATTTTTCTGCCAGAAATACTATATTCTCCTTTATGTCCTGCAAAGAATAGCACAATTCTAGGTTCTCTATCACCTGAAACTGAGAATCACTATTCTTATGGATTGAGCATTATATTTTTAGTTACAATAATTGCAGTTCATTGTTCCTTTTATGTGTACCATTCAGTCAACATTAATCTATCTTGTGTAATTTGAGTTTATTTTGTTTTGTTGTTAGCAAGTCATCTTTACTGTCAAGCCTGTATGTTTATGGGAAATAGAAACTAAATTTCATACTACTTTTGAAACTATATATTTAATATATATTCAGTATATACCAATATATAATAATATATGCATATAAAAGCAAGTTTTGGAAACATCACTAAATATGTAAGGAAAGTCAGAGAGATACAGTGGAACTGAGGTTTGTAGGTTTGAATTATTACTAATATTATCACTATTACCACCATCATTATCATCATCAACATCATTATTATTTCAGGCAAGACCTTAAAGAAACGTTTATTGATAGTGGTGTGATGTCTGCCATCAAAGAATGGCTATCACCTCTGCCAGATAAGAGTTTGCCAGCACTAAAGATTCGGGAGGAGCTGTTGAAGATTTTGCAAGAGGTTAGTGGCCTGTAATTTACCAAGAGGTTAATGGCAGAAACTATTTGTTCTTCATTAATTATCTAAGGTTTGTATTGTCTTGACTTCTTTATTTTACCATGAATTTATTTTTGCTTTGCTACAGCCTGCCAGAAAAAAGGTTTGAAAAAAAGGAACATATATAATAAAATGAACATTAAAAAAAGACCTTATATTGAAGGAAAAAGATCTTGAGGTACCTAGGTGTATATGAGAAGAGTAGTCCATTAATGGACATGTTCTGGAGAGGCACTTGAAATAGAGCACCAAATTCAGAGTCATATGAACTTGCATTGGACTCTTAAGCTGGGTCCCCCTTATGTGGCTGTGACACCTTGGGCAAGCTACTTAACTACTGCAGAAATTCCCGAGAAACCTTCTACATGTGAAACACTGTGCAAGGTGCTTTATATATGTATTGGCTCTGATTTCTCAACAATAAACAGAAAGGTAGGTATATTGTCTCCATTTTACAGATGAGGAAATTAGACTCAGAAGTTAAATGACTTGTCCAAGGTCACATACCCAGCAGGTGGCTGTGCTTGAATTCAGTCTTAGGTCTGTTTCTTGGCTTCTGAGACCTGTGCTGACTCCTATACAAAACAGCTAACCTGTAAGTATGTTAGTTCATAATTTGTCACACTGTTAGATTTTTACTTAAACTTAGTGGGAACACTAAACTCCCAACTTATGATTTGAATTCAAAGGATCTATGTTCAGTGCCTGTGGAGCCTGAAAATAGAATTTTTTATTTGTTTTAAGGAACCAGGTCTTAAAAGTCCTCTAGAATAGATTAGCAAGCCTCCCAGCTTCTGCGTGATTAATTTTTGTGTGTTTATGTTCCCCCAGCTACCTAGTGTGAGCCAGGAGACCCTGAAGCATAGTGGGATTGGACGAGCAGTGATGTATCTCTATAAACACCCCAAGGAATCAAGGTCCAACAAGGACATGGCAGGGAAATTAATCAGTACGTAAATTTTGCTTTTTATTTTTATGTCTATATGTGGAGAGTCATGTATGTAACTATGTATTTTTTTACCAATATTTATTTAACATGAGTCAGTAAGGTGGTGGAATAGAAATTTTTTTAATAACTTCTTATAGGACTAGATTTTTTTCTCTTATACTAAAAATCCTTCTTAGTATTTTTAAATATGCTATCCAGTATTAAATACAGCAAGTAAAAGTATATATTTTCTAGTCATGGATCAAGAGTGTGGAGAGAGGGGAGTGTTGAATGCAAGCCTTTGAGTTAGCCACACCTGGTTCATTTCATGGATCGATATCTATCTGACTACATTTCTTTAGCTGGTGATTTCAGCTCCAAGTTTGGTCTCCTCCTCTGTAAAATTGAGATAATTATGTTTTCTTTTGAGTTATTGTGAAGATTAAATGGGGGAGATATAAATAAAGCCCAGTGATTAGCACATAGTCAAGAACTACTACCCACTTTATTATTGTTACTTGCATAATGGTCTCCAAAGTTGTTTCCATGTTCTTATTTTTATAATGCCAGAAAAATCCAAAGGCTAACTGAAATACACTTTGTCATCAAGTGCCATATTGTGTATGAAATCCTTCAATTTTAAGTCTGAAGTCCATGTGTGTTTTTGTTCTCAACCCTTCCTGTATTCCACATTGGAAAGGAATTTAAGTAATTCTGTATTTGGATATAGTATTTGTGTTTCTGTTGAATTTAAGATTAACAAAGATTATTGGATTAGAGAAATACAAATTTATTTCATAAACCAGAAACATTACTCTGTTTTGTGTTAATAATAATACACAGTTTACTTCCTATTGAATGATAAGCTTTTGATTGCTCTTAAGCAGTGATCCATGACTTTTATTTCCCCTAGACAGAAGCACAATATTTCCTCTCGTGTCCATGACTTACTACAACAGTGGTTCTGTTTCTAGGGATGAGGTATCTGGGTCAGTTTCTGAAGATAATCTAAACCCCCTGAGAATTCCTGCTTCCTTCAAAGTGTGTCAACACTTATTCTGTCTGTAAAAGGTCCTTTCTGGTTTTTGTAGTGTACTAATGCAGCAATAAGCTACATTATGTTCAGAACAAAAACATCAGTTGATGCCTCTGGACATTTACTGACTGAGCAGTGAGCATATATTAGTTTTCTTATGGTCACCTACACCTGTCATATTAGAATGTAATTTTTAAATATTTAGACCATTTGACAGGTAATAAGGGAGCCTTATTTCAAGATACTATTTTTCAGTGGAGTAAACTTTAGAAATTAGACTGCCTTTTTAAAATAAACATTTTTTAAGAAATAAAATTGTTATCAACCCAAGTGATTAATGACAGTTCCTTTCTTTAATTTCTGTGGTTACTAAATAAACTGGTCCTGTTATACTACTTTTCTGAATTGACCAGCCTTAGTTTAAATACTAGAATCATGTAGTCTTTATCCTGAAAGTGGTCTGGGATAATGGGATCATTAAGAAAAAGAATATTCTGGCTAAGCACATATGTCAGGAGGCTAAGGCAAGAAGAACACAAGTTGGAGGCCAATCTGGACAACTTAGCAAGACTGTGTCAAAATAAATAAATGGGGATGTATCTTAGTATTAGAGCAATCCTGGGTTTAATTCCCATTATAGGAAGGGAAATAGAAAAAAAAGAAAATAAAAAGAATATTGTGGGCTGAGGTTATAGCTTATTGGTCGAACATCTGCCTAGCATATACAAGGCCCTGGGTTTGATTCCCAGCACAACACACACACACACTCACACTCCAAATACCTAGACTGTTGAATTATATGAGTGTGTGATTATTTGAAAGCCTACTAGAAAAAAATGTTATTTTGTGTACTAAATTTTTTTTTTCTTTTTCTAGATGAATGGTCTCGGCCTATATTTGGCCTTACCTCAAACTATAAAGGAATGACAAGAGAAGAAAGGGAGCAAAGAGATCTAGAACAAATGCCTCAACGACGAAGAATGAACAGGTATGAGGGAACAGGTATGAGTAAGTGGAATAACTGTTAATATTACCAGTACCTGGTAAATAAGATCATGAGGATCTTAGGGTCATCTGTAAGATTTTGTCTTTCAGCTTGTTGTATTTGAAAAGAAAATACGTAGTTCATAATATCCTTATAGTTTAAATGTGATAGCATCTGGTAAGAGTCTCCTCCTTCACATAAGACCTTTTTTGGAATAGTCTCCAAAAGTATGGCCTGGAGATTCCATCCACTTACAGGAAACAACTTCCTGTCTCCAAAATCATGGGGGGAAATATTATTGTTTCAATTTGTGTAAATGTACTAAATCTAGTCCCGTCCAGGAGTTACAACTATGGTAGTTATTGCACACTCAGAGTGAAACCTGTAGGTAAAAGAATACTACTAAATTGAGTAGTGTCCTTAAAATGATTCAGGTTTTTTTGTTGTTGTTTATGCTTTTTTTTGGGGGGGGGGGTTGTGTTTTGTGGGCCCCCACCCCATCCAAATGTAAAGCTAATTGTGGTTTAAGTTTGATAATTTGCTCTTTTCTTAGTTAGAAGGTTTTTTGACTCTTAGTAACTTATTGTTTACCTTTTTCCCAGCACTGGTGGTCAGACACCCCGAAGAGACCTGGAAAAGGTGCTAACAGGAGAGGAGAAGTAAGAGCTTTTGTATTAATTTTTCTTAACATATATAGAGGATTTCTGATAGCTGCTTTAAGAAAAACAGTAAATGAAATGATGTTGTGTTAACGTTGGCAGGGAGTGATTTTCAGTTTAACAGTTATTGAAACTAAGAAAATAGTTGATTCAGTAAAGATTGTATTGCTGTTTGCTAAGTGCTAGACTCTTTGGTAAGCTTTTGAAATAGTCCAGAAGGGCAATGGGAAAGGGAGAGCACAGGCAAGGATGTGGGGTCAGTGTGCAAGGCCTTTTGGGGAGTGGCAAATAGACTGAAGTGATTGGTCAGCATTGTGGCACCAAGGGTGGTAAAAGACAAAACTGGAAATACAGATGTGGACCAATAAGGAGCTGAAATCAGAATAGAAATTTTCACTTCTTTGTGACTCCAAATGATGTATTTTAACCTAGATATGAAGCCATAAAATTTGATTGGGAATGTTGATGCTGATGGTGTTGTATAGGACAGGCAGGGCAGTTTGACTGAAAGGTATGGTACAGATAAACAAAAACCATAATGGAGGAGCAGGAGACTGAGAAGGCACTGCAGAAGCAGAGCTGCCAGGAGTTGGTGACTTAGTGGAGGAGAATTTGGCTCTACCCCAAATATTCACCAGTACGGAGACAGTGGTGTTACTATTAAAGTTAAGGGAGGAGTAGTTTTGAGGGCATTGGTGAGTTCTGTTTAAAGCAGTTAAATGTGAGATACCTAATAAGATACTCTTATGAATATCATGGGCCTAGAGACAGATTTGATGGTTATTTTTCGAAGGGGGGGAAAAACTGTTGAATCAAGAAAGTGTAGAGTAAGAAGTGAACTAACCAGTTTTTAAAAGGGGTATGGCCAGGCAGAGTAGCCAACAAGAGGATGTGGACATAAGTGTTGGAACAGAACCTGGGAAGGGAATGAGGCTACATGGAGGTGGGCAGTGGAGAAGGTACGGGGCCAGGGATAGTGAGGAGAGATGCTGCCAATATCTGTTCCTGGCAGTATTGGCTCAAGGCTTGCAAGAGAATGAGAGATGAGATAGAGGGAGCAAAGTAAAACTTATATACAGGTGGTTTGAAGATGAGATAATATCCTTCAGAGGGAGAAGAAGAGTTAAGGAGTTTTGGGGTTTTGTTTTGGCTAGCCAATTAATCTGGTATAGAAGGTTATAGAAATTTAATGTTTAAAAATGGGACAAACTATACAAAGGATTAAAAACAGTTTAGAATTTTTTTACTCTGCTTGCCCCACCTGCAATAGGTACATACAGCCACTCTCCATTTACCACTAGAGGGAGTTACCTAAAGGTTAAGTGATTTTAAATGCCTGAGCGTCTATAATCTATTGAATATTGAATCTTTACTTTGGAAAGATGGTGATCTTTTAGTTTAACTTGGGTGCTCTCAAATTTGCGCAGTACTGAACAGACATACACAATGAGTATAAGTAATATTAGCGAAATGTAAATAATATGGATGGATTGTATCAGTGTCAATATCCTGGTTGTGGTACTGTGCTGTATTTTTGCAAGTTGTTACCATTACAGGAGATGATGAATCTCTCTTGGCATTATTTTATTTGTTTATTTGTTTGTTTATAGTTGTAGACGGGCACAATACCTTTTGTTTATTTATTTTATGTGGTGCTGAGGATCAAACCCAGTGCCTCACATGTGCCAGCAAGTGCTCTACCATGGAGCCACAACCCCAGCCCTCTTCTTGGTATTATTTTTTATAACTGTATGTGAAACTGAAACTATTCCCAAAAGTTACTTACAGAAGTATTGATGGAAATTACTGGGTGTTGCACATGCAAAACCATGTACATTATGGACATACTTAGAGCATGTGAGGGTCATTTTTGACTACCTGGTTTTTTTCACCTCATAAGTGAACTTCTGAGTATCTCCACTAGCCTGAAGAAGTTAGGATTTGGTCAGAAAGGTGAGACCAGCCTTTGAAAGGAGAAGGCATGATTACGTTTAAAGCTGAGGAGAATAAAGGGGATTTATACAAATGCAGAAGAAGGTGGCTTTGGGGGGAAATGAGGAATTCCTATAGCAGTGTGTCTGATGATGTGAGAGGACAGAGGAAATTTGAAATACTGGAGCTAAATAGGGTGGACTGGGAACAGGAATGTGAAATTGCCTGTAGTCTCTATTGTGGCTGACTACATAAGCAGTATGCTCTTCCTTTTCCTTTTCTTAGGGCTCTTAGACCTGGAGATCCTGGATTCTGTGCCCGTGCAAGGGTCCCAATGCCCTCAAACAAGGACTATGTCGTCAGGCCCAAGTGGAACGTGGAAATGGAGTCATCCAGGGTAAGCAAGGAAGAGCAAAGTGGAACTCATATATAGATTGCCACTTGATTTTTCACCTTATGTTTTATAATCCCTATAACTTTTAAGGTTTATCTTGTTCACAGAAATCTGTTTCCTGGTCTCTTGTCTAGCAAAATCACAAATCAAGGAATCAGACAAAGGGAAAAGTATTACCCATGATTAAAGCTGATGATTTTTTTCTCCAGACTTAAAGCAACATTAAACCAGGAAGTTTCTTACTAATCCCTTCATTTCAAGTGAATTTTGAAGACTACAATGTTCTGACATAGTGACTTTTTTTTTTTTTTTTTAAGAACCATCAGAAACAGGATTTACCTAATGCCACATCTCTCTCCCTCCCTTTCTTTTCATCTATTTAAGCAATTCTGTTGTGAAATCACTAGGGTAGACACTTCTTCCATTATGGATGTGAACACTACTTGGACACTGTTTCTCAGTAATCTTTATTCTCTAATCCATCCACTCTTCTAGCCTGGTATTCTTAAAAAAGGCCTAAGCCGTTTGGAAAAGCATAAGAGGCGATTTGCAGAACAGAAACGACTCAGCAAAGTGCACCGTGCTGTCAAGTTCAGCATTGAAGGCAACAGGATGCCCTTATAATCCTGGCCCTAACAGTGTATCCAAGAGGTATCCCTGAGGAAGCATGGGCTGTGCATGGGCTTGGAGTGTCATCAAAGTGAAAACAAGCATGTGTGTGCTTTCTTAATCAGAAAAAGCCACCTGCTCTTACTTTTTGAAATAATGACCCTGACAGGTCCCTTAGAGCATTCAAGTACTTTCCATAGTAGAGACTAATAGACCTTACTTCCATGATAAGCATTGTGTTCTTCCTGACTGGTACCCATTTTTATGAAAAGCTTTTTTTAGCACCTAGAATCATAGTAGTCTGCATTACAGACATGAACTGGCAGTGATTTCTAGATGAATGGGAAATGGCTTAATTTCCTATTGTCAGTCATTCAGCAACATGCATTCGAGGACTCATTACCTAAATTCCTATACTGAATATTTAAGAGATGTATGTGGTAAAAATATATTCAGTACATAGTCAGAAGTGGAAAAAGACCAAACAGTTCATAAGCCAGATTCACTGACCCACTGTGCTTCGAAATTAGTAGTACTACTTTTGCTACAGTGTGCAGAGTCCCAGTGTGATGTCTGCCTTTTGTAATTCTCCCTGACCTCTGCTTTGGCAACTGTTTCCAAGGACTCCACTCACCTTCCTGTCAGCTCACTTTGCTATTAAACAACTGTCAAGACAAAACTCAGTTTCTTTTTTTTTTTTTTCCCTTTATTTTATTTGTTTATTTTTATGTGGTACTGAGGATCAAACCCAGGGCCTCACACGGGCTAGGTGAGCACTCTACTGCTGAGCCACAATCTCAGCCCTACCTTCTTATTTATTGAGAATGAATAAAGGGTAGGGGAGGATTAGTTCCATGCCAAGGACTTCTTCCTCTGGCTGGCCTTTCTTTTTTAACTTATACTATATCCGTGTCCCTTGGCCACTTCTCCTTGGTATTCCTCTTCCCCACCCCCATTTCTTTATCTTTCTCTCCTTTCTCACTGTCTCTTCCCTCTTTTAGCCATTTTTTTTTAAACTAATATTTCCTGCCCCAGCACTTAGGTTTTTGAGAATTGAAAACTACAGCATAGCCAAGAAAACATAATCAAAACTCTCAGAGGTCTGCCTACCTTGGAAGCATGCCTTGTGTCCCAAGGGGCTGTATGCCTGTTAATGGTACTGGCTCTGGTCCCTCCTCCCTGTTAAGTGGAAGGGGTGGAAGGAGAGAAACAGCAAGAGGAGAAAATGTTCTAGGAGAGCTCCCTTCCTTATCCCAGACACTCCACAGGACCATAATGTGCCTGTGTTTATCAAGGTTGCAGTTTGGCCTATAAGACTATAGAACTCTGTCCAAAAAATATCATTTTTTGGGTGGGGATGGTTACTTGTTAACCTTCCTACTTACTGTCTTTAAACCACCTAGCCAGTTTCCCTGATCAGAAAGGTTTCTTGTACATTCACTCAAGGATCACATTGCATAGACACTAATGAGTATTGTCCAAGAAGAAAACTAGAGTAAGTAAATGACTTTCAAATGAAACTTTTTGTATTCAATATAATTTTTATTTTTGAGGTTATATAGTAAATATAAAACACTACAGATTAACCTCCATTCCCAAAGTTCTGCTCTTCACTAAGTCATTACTACTATTAACAATTTGAGGTTTTAAATGTACTTCCAGTTATGCCTCAAAACTTAGTTTTTATAATTGTAGAATAATTTGAGGTAATAATAAGAAAAATCTCTCATAGTCTAACCATTTCAAAATACTTTGATAATATTTGTTACCTTTTTTTTTTTTTCATGGCTACTGTAATCAAAATTGTGCTGCATATAATTTTGGTCATTTTCCCTCATTTAAACCACCTTGTAGATTTATCATTTTTAATGGCTGCAGAATGGTCTGTGACCATTGTGTGAATATATGAGTTTATTCACTTCTCTAGAGATTCTGATTTTTTTTCTACTCTTGAATAATTCAAAAACCTGTCCTATACTAATTTTTATGTTTGTTTCATAGGGTGCTTTTAAAAAATAACATTAAAATTGCAGAAGCAATGCATGTTTTTGTAGACTTTTAAAAATACAGAAAATAAGTAAAATTAATGTCACCTTAATCTTGCCACATCTTAATATTAACACTTTGATTATTTCTTTTGGTCATTTTTGTGTGCATGCATAAACATTATCACTGTGTTCTTTTTTTCTTTAATTCAAGCAACAATGTGATCATAATTTTTTTCTACTTTATTTACTTTGTTGTTTTGCCTTTTACTTGACATGGTAAAATTTCATTTGACTAAATATTCTTCAGTGATATAATATAGTGTTGATATACAGTTGTGCCATAATTTTTAAGCAAAACCACCTAGTTTTGTAAGCTGTGCCCCCCCCCTCCCCGCCCTGATAAAACAGTACAGTATAGATTTATAATATCCTGAGGAAATGTGGGATAGAGGTGATGAAATCAGGAAGGGACCTCACTGAATGTGTCATGTTAGGTGCTGGGTGGTTCTTTGTGTTTTCAGGCTTAGGGTGAGGTAACTAAGCATCTGCCAGCTACATACATGTTATAACAAAGAGTCACTTGGCACTGGCTTGAGAGTGTCCCTGATGCTGAGGCTAAACAGATTAATGAAGGTACAGATGTTAAAGAACATCCTGAGAGTGGGCAAAGAGAAGTCCACCTTGAGGATTGTAGTCTCAATATTTCCCTTTCTCTCATCTTGGAGATTTTTGTGGACTGCGGCAAAATTAAAACACAGTCAACAACAATTTTAATTTTGATTGAGAGGTGTTCTAACACTGTTGTGAATACTTGATCTGTTCCTAAGGTCACCAAAGTGTTTTCTGATTATTCTAGAGCTGGGATTCCCTTTGACTGCTAATTTTCAGATATAAGAAAATGAAAGATAAAACTAAGTGTAGGTATTACAATAATTTGCTCTTTAATTTTTCCCCCCACTCTTAGTTTCAGGCAACTTCCAAGAAAGGTATCAGTCGACTGGATAAACAGATGAGAAAGTTCACAGATATCAGGAAAAAAAGCAGATCTGCACACGCTGTGAAAATCAGCATAGAGGGCAATAAAATGCCATTGTGACCTTGCCTGGGATGTGTCTTCCATCTCTGCTTTAAGAAATGCACAATGGACTCTTTGGAGAAAGAAGATATTTTAAAATTTTTTTAGTGTGTCTGTAAATGGTTTGGCTTGTATCAAATGTTGTCATAGGATTCACATTTCTCTCAGTTGTATTTAAAACTGTTGTGTACTTTGTACAGAAGAATACTAGTCATACTTCTAAAAATTTTAAATAATAAAATTTCATTCTGGTTTTGGGGGGCTGTTTCTTTATTGTCTTAGAAGATGCATTCTCTGTGGGATCAAAAATTGGTCCCTGTTGAGTGAAAAAAATCTTAAGATACACCTTCAAAGTTCAGTCCTATCTGACTATGGTATGAGGAATTTGTCTGGTCTTTGTCCCTGATTCCTGACAAGGAATGTCTCAAACCCTTGGGTTTCCTGGGTGATAAAATTGTCTTATGCTGATGGAGTGATTCCTTGTGGGCCCTAGATAGTCTTAGGGGAAAGGGTAGGTTCAGTCATGTGACCTATTTGATTTAATCATCCACACCTGCATAGTGAGGTCCATTAAGAGCTCTAGACACCTAAGCAAGCTTAGTAGAGTTTCCTGGTGGGTGAACTCACTGATGTGCCAGAAGAATGGGGCACAGAATCTCTGCATTCCCTTCTTAAACACCCCTTCTGAAGATCTACATTTGACTTAACAGGTCTAACATTCCTTATAATAAAACTAACCACAAGTATGGTGCTCTATAGGATTAGTACCTTCCTTAGTTCTGTGAGACATCTTAGCAAACTCTTCACAAGAGATTCATGAGAACCCCAAATTTGTAAACATTCAATCCAAAGTATCAGTGGTCTGGAGAACTCAATGTGGCCAGCACCTATCAGAATTGAAATAGAGTACCCCAGTTGGAATTGTACTATAATACCAACAATATCTTACGTCTTAGTATTAATCATTTTATATTAATTATTTTCCTCCAAGAGTAGGGAATTACAGTAGAAAATTTTCAGGAAGTCGTTAATGATTATCTAATTATTTTAGTAGTCTCTACAGACTTAATTATGAGAGCTCTGATGGGTCAAGCTGAGTAAATCCAAGAAAATTTTAATTAGCCTTGGTTTTCATAAAGACCTTTGAGTGGTCTACATAACATGAAGTATATGCACTGAAACACAAGAACCTTTCAGAACCTATCTTCATTTAAGTTGCAACAAATTCAGAAGCACAAGATTGTAAAAAATTAAGTATATATTAGAAGGTAATGGCTAACCACTAGATGGAGACAAAACAACCTTTCAGCTGTGTTTTACTTTTTATTTACCCTCAAAAATGTTTCCAGTGCCTTCCAAATGCTGACAATTAAGACAGTTGTAAACAAGAAAAACAAGTTGTTAAAGATTTTCAAGTTATTAACATTTTGGCCTTTATTATAGTAAGCTCCAGTTGTCTGAAAATGTCACATGGAAGGTAAAAGTGATGGTACCAGGTAATAAAGTGATAATCACACCCAGGGAATTAAAAATGATGAGAAATTCTCTTATACTAAGTTTAAAGAAAAAAATTTAACTAGTTTCTGTATAAATGATCTGGTGTATGGCTTATTTGGCGGCATCTGAAACCTAGTCCACCAGAATAACTTTTTTCCCCTGATTTAAAAATATTTCCAATTTAGTAAAGTTAACTCCATGTACCCTTCATTGATACTTACCACTTTGTCATACTTAACTTTGTCACCTTATATGTACATACTATTGCTTTTTGCAGGTGTGTGTGTCTAGCTTGTTGACAGCTCGCCTCTGGAGCCCCAAATACTTAAGCATTTTCTTACAAAAACATGGATTTACCCAGTTAATTTTTATCACTTGGTTAGGATGATTCAAAGTTACTTAGTCTTTCAGGTTTTTTGTGATATTTTGTAATTGTGGTAAAAGATACATAACATGAAGTTTACCATGTTAAGTGCACATCTTTTAAGTGCACAGTTTAGTGGCATTGAGTGCACTTCATTGTTGGGCACCCATCTCCAGAAATCTTTCATCTCATAAAACTATGTACCATTAAACAATGTCCTATTCTCCCTCCCACCAGCTTTGCAAACATCATTCTATTTTCTGTTTTTTACTGTATGTACATAACTTTCTTCATTCTGGTATTAATGTCTTATCAAATATATGATTTGCGAATACTTTTTCTAATTCGGTAAGTTGACTTTTCATTCTGTTGATTGTGTCCTTTGGTGTACAGTTTTAATTTTGATGTAGTTTATCTTTCTTTTATGCCCATGCTTTTGGGTCATTAAAAAATCATTGCCAAATTCATTATTATAAAGCTTTTGCCTTGTTCTAAGTTTGTAGCTTTACCCTTTATGTTTAGGTCTTTATCCATTTTGACACAGTTTTGTCCGTTATGTAAGATAAAGATCCAGCTTCATTTTTTTGAATGTGAATATCTACTTTTTTCAAATACTGCTAGTTGAGAAGACAGAGACGTCCTTTTGCCACCCTTACCAAAAATGTTTTGACCATATATGTGAGGGTTTACCTCCTGTGCTTTGTTTCATTCATATTGTTCTATCTTTCGTCTCCAGTAAACTATCCGGATTACTATCTTTGCAATAAGTTCTGAAGTCAGGAAATGTGAGTCCTCCACCTTTGTTGGGTTTTCCCTAACCCCAAGATTTTTTTTTAGTATTTGGGTTTCTTTGAGATTTCATGTGAACTTCAGGGTGAATTTTTCAATTTCTGCAATTAGCATTGTTGGGATTTTGATTGTGTTGAGTCTGTAGATTATTTTAGGTAGGATTGCCATCTCAAAAATATTAAGTCTTGCCTGGCGCAGTGACGCATGCCTGTAATCCCAGCAGCTTGGGAGGCTGAGACAGGAAGATTAAGAGTTCAAAGCCAGCCTCAGTAATGGTGAGTCACTAAGCTACTCAGTAAGACCCTGTCTCTAAATAAAATACAAACTAGGACAGGAGATGTGGCTCAGTGGTCGAGTGCCCCTGAGTTCAATCCCTAGTACCAAAAAAACAATTAAAATCCATAAACAATACTTTCACTTATTGATGCCTTTAATTTCAAAAACATTTTCAGTATGCAAGTTTTTTGTGTCCCTGATTAAGTATTTTATACTTTTTGATACTACAGTAAATGGAATGGTTTTCTTAATTTCCTTTTAGGGTTGCTCACTGTTCGCATGTACATATGCACCTGATTTTTGTGCATTGATTTTACGTGCTACAGTTTTGCTGAATTTGTTTATTCTGAAAGTTTTGTTGGGGCTTTGTTTTGTGGAATATCTAGGCATTTCTGCATTTTATGTGTCATCTACAGTTTTACTTCTTCGTTACAAATGTGAGTATCTTTTATTTCTTTTTCTTTCCTATTTTATATGGCTAGACTTTAGTAGTGTGTCAAATACAAGTGGTGAAAGTGGACATCTTTGTATTATTCCTGATATTGGAGAAAAACTGTCAGTCTTTCATTATGTTAATGATGGGCTTTGGGTGTTTTTATCAAGAAAGGGTGTTGAATTTTGACAAAAGCTTTTTGTGCATCAATAGAGAAGATGGTTTTTTTTTTTCCTTCATTCTGTTAGTGTGGTATCAATTGATTTGTTATATATTGAGTCATTCTGGGAATAAATCCCTGTTAGTCACCATGTTTAAGCCTTTTAATGTGCTGTTGAAATTCTATTTGCTAGCATTTTATTGAAGACTTTTGCAATGTTTATCAAGGACAGTAGTCTTTGTTTTTTCTTGTAATGTCAGTGTAGTTTTGGTACCAGGATAATGCTGTCTTCAAGAAGAGAGAAGTCTTCCTTCCTCTTCAATTTTTTGGAGTAATTTGAGGAGGATTGGCATTAGGTCTATAAGTAGTTTGATGGAGTTCACCTGTAAAGCCCTCTGGTCCTGTACTTTTTTGTTGGAAGAATTTTGGAAAATAAATGCAGTCTCCTTATTAGTTACAAATCTATTAATGATTTATATTTCTTCATGATTCAGAGTTGAAAGGTTGTGCTTCTAGGACTTTGTCCATTTCATCTGTATAATCCCAATTTGATAGCATGTAATTGTTCATAGTATTCTATGCTCCTTTTTTATTTCTGTAAAAGTGGTCACAACTTCTCCATGTTCAGTTTTTTGAGTCTTTTTCCTTTCTAGTTCTAGCTCTGAATGTCCATTTTTTTTTTCAAACTTTCTGAAGAACTAACTCTTGGTTCCTTTTTTTTTTTCTCTTGTTTTTCTGTCCTCTATTTTGTATATATCTACTCTAAATTTTGTTCTTTTTTACTCTTGTTTGTTTTGTGCTTGCTTAGTTTGTTCTTTTCCTGTTTTCTTAAGGTTAGACTATTGTTTCAGTTTTTTATTTTTTTAAAACCAGTGGTGCTTAATCACTGAGCCACATCCCCAGCCTTTTTTTATGTTGTATTTAGAGATGGGATTTTGCTGAGTTGCTTAGGGCTTTGCTAAGGTCCTGAGACTGGTTTTGAACTCATGATCCTCCTGCCTCAGCCTCCTGAGCTGCTGGGATTACAGGTGTGCACTACCATGCCCGGCTCAAAATATTTTTTTAATGTAAGCATTTACAGTTATAAATTTCTCTCATAGCATTACTTTTGTGGTACCCCATCATATTTGATATTTTGTTTTATTTTCTCTCAAGATATTTTCTAATTTCTCTTGTGATTTCTTATTTGACCAATTAGTTTAAGACCAATTACTGTTTAATTTCCACATATTTGTGGATTTTCTAATATCTGTCTGCTATTAATTTCTAATTTTAATATATTGCCTAGAGATATACTTTGTACAATTTTAACATTTTAAAATGTATTAAGACTTGTTTCATGGCCTAATATATCCCAGAGAATGTTCCTTGTGTACTTGAGATATGTCTGTATTCGACTTATTAGTGAGTAGTATGTTCTATTTATGTGTGGTAAATCCAGATGATCTGTGGTGGTGTTCAAATCTTTTATTTCCTTATTTATATTCCATCTTATTGTTCTGTCTGTAATCGATAGTAGAGTATTGAAACCTCCAACTATTATTATACAGCTGTCTATTTCTCCTTCAATTCTGTCAATACTTGCTTTTATATACTTAGGAGCTCTGGTGTTTCGGTGTATATATGTTTATAATTGTTATGTGTACTTGATGAATTGACCTTTATTTCATTATGTAACGTTCTTGTCTTTGTGATAGATTTTGACATGAGTCTTTTTTGTGTAATATTAGCCATCCCTGCTCTCTTTTAGTTACTATTTGAATAGAATATCTTTTTTCATCCTTTTATCATCAACTAATGTGTGCTTAGGTCTTAAGTGAATCTCTACCATTATAGGCAGTATATAGTTGGATCTTCTCGGCTTTTAATCTATTCTGCAAAGCTATATATTTTATGTGGGAGCTAAATCCATTTGCATATAAAGGAATCACTGATAGGGAAGGACTTATTTACCTCTGCCGTTTTGTTGTTTGTTTTCTGTTAATATCACAGCTTTTTGTTGTTGTTCCTCATTTTCTCCCAAACTGCCTTTGTCTTTAGTTAATTTTTCTAATAGCGCCATGTTTGATTCCCTTCTCATATCTTTTTGTGTATTCTACATATTTTTTTTCATCGTGGGGCTTGTGTAAAACAACATCCTAACATTATAATAACCTGTTTTTAAATTTAATTTACTGTGTGTGTGTGTGTGTGTGTGTGTGTGTGTGTGTGTGTACTGGGGATCAAATCCAGGGCCTTACACATGCCAGGCAAGAGTTCTTCCACTGAGCTGCATCCCCAGTCCTATTTTAAACTGATAACTTCCATCACATTCAAAGCTTCTACTCTACAGCTCTGCCCCCTTTTTGTTTCTGATATCACAAATTACATCTTTATATATTGTATACCCACTAGCATCAATTTATAATTTTTTATGCTTTTCTATTTTAAATCCTGTAACAGAATAAAAAGTGGAGTTATGAACAAAAATTATAATCATGTGGGTTTTTATGTTTGTCTATGTATTTACCTTTATTTTATATGTCTTTGGGTTCATCTAACATACTTTCCTTAACCTTAAAGGACTCCCTTTAACATCTCTTATAGGACAGATCTAGTGGTAATGAAATATCTTCAATTTTTCTTTATTTATGCCTTAAGTTTCTTATTTTGTCTATTTATTAGTACTAGGGATTGAATCCAGGGGCACTCTACCCCTGCATCATATCCCAAGTCCTTATTTTTTGAGACAGGGCCTCTCTAAGTTATCCATGCTGGCCTCAAACTTGCCATTTTCCTGCCTTAGCCTCTCCAATAGATGGGACTACTGGCAAGCACTACTATGCCCAGCTTCTCCCTCATTTTTGAAGGACAGTTTTACAAGATGCAGAATTCTTGGTTGACAAGACTCCCATGCTCTATTTTTATTACTTGAAATGTATCATCCAGTTGCTTCTTGCCTGGAAGGTTTCTGCTGAGCTGATGTCCTGGGAGGCAGAAGGACACCCCTTTACTACTGAAATGCTATACACTTGGAGGTGGGGGTGGGGAATTGGATTAACCATTGCTTGATTTTTTTTCCTACCCACCTGCATATTATTCCTCTCAGGTAGAAATGGTTGCATCAAACCCATTACCATCTCTGTTTTATGCTTTTCTATTGTGATAGCAGAATCCTCCAACCTTAGATTCACTGTGGATCAGGTGGACTGTAATGTTGCATGATGTGAACGTTCGTTGCCTATATATGAAAGATTGTAGAGATGCTAGAGAAGTTCTAAGAGGAAGGATTGCCTGTTGGGATTGCGAAAACACCTGAGCTCCTGTAGAGTCCAGGTCTCAAGTTGGCTAATTTTGGTACTATTAGCGATAGACATGTACTCCATGTTTGTCAGATTTTGAAGAAAATGGTGGAATATGTCACAGGATTACCTGCTTTGTTTTAAGGAAGCTCAATACATAGAAGTAAAGGTTTCCCAAAACTTGGAGGTGATAATTTGTAAAAGAATTTATCAGAAGATTCTTTTAAAACATTCCTGCTGTTTTAAAGAAGGGTTTGAACTACAGAGCTTGAAGAATAGCTAGAAGAGGGTTTGGGCCTGTGCTCTTACAAAGCCTGGAGTCCTGGACCTGAAGATTTCTCTCATAGTCTAACTGCAGTTAAGAATGCAAGGATGGAGGACCCAAGGGCAGCTGGATTTCCCTGATTTGATAAAGGAGCAAGGGTGGGGCTTTAGGAGAAACATTCACAAATGTTTTATTATGATGACCTGTTTGAATGGCATTGAGTTGTCAGTAAAGAGATTGGGGTTTGGTCTCCGAAATGTGAGGATCTCTTGTGAGTGAGGGAATTCAAAGCTCCTTGTTTGAGAGTCAGGAGAGGAAAGAGAGGATTCCCAGCCCTTTAGATTTGCAGGAAGAGTAGTTTATTTGAAATTCTCTTTGTTTTCTGCTCTTTGAGCAAGAAGTTAAGAAGTGTTTTGGCTGAGGTAGCATGGAAATTGAGTGAGTTCCCAAGATCGCGTCTGTGTGAGAGCAGCAGAAGTTAGGAGGTCAGTAAGCATTGGGGGTCCTCATGGAAGTCAACCAGTGTAGTTATGTGTAGCTATTCCAGGCTGCCCTCTCTGAAGAACAAGTCAGGAGGAAATAGACCAAAGAGGTGTGAGTTCCCGAGGCAGGGATCAGGTCCATCTAATAGTTTCTATTTAATTCATTGAGTTGAACTAGCAGTTCATTTTTTATGTAGATCGTAATTCTATGAGTTGAGGAAAATGGCACAGAGAGACCAAGATGCCACCTAGAATTCCAGCTCAGATCTCCTGATCTGAGCAAGTGTCAATTTTTGTAAAAAACAAAACATGTACCCATGTGCTCCTCTGGCTAATGAATTGGCCGGATCTTTTCTACATGGAGCATCTAGTAACTTTTATTGTTCAGAGTTTTCATTCCTGCTTTTATTTTCTGATCTTTCCTAATTATTGCTATTTGTTTTTATCAAGGAAGGAAGAAAACCATGAGATAGATAAAGCTAGTTAAGGGTTTCTTGAGAATATAATATTCAAAATCAAATCAGAGGATTCAAATATAAAAATTTCAGTCTAACCATATTAGAGACGAATTCAGGATGAAATTATCTTCTAGCAACCAATTTTCCTTTTTCAAACCCTTTAAAGGAAAACCTCATAAGTCAATCCCGTGGCATAAATGGCATTATAAGGAATATCATAGACTTAATCTATGGAAAGGGAGAAGAACTAGAACTGGCCTTGTGCCTATTAGGTGTTAGGTTCCTCTGTGACCTTTTTATGTATTACCCTTTTTCATCTTTAAAAGTAGTTGTTATCTTTTTATAAGTGAGAAAAATAGGTCCAAATGACTGGCCACCTATAGTCACATAGTAAGTAACAAGCCATTCATGGATCTAAAGTCAATATTTTCTGTCCCCAAAGCTGTCTATTATAATATGATGGTTTCTGGATGAAATACTAGGATTTTTTTTTTAATGAGACATTTTTTTGTTGTTGTTGTTTGACATTGTAAATTGAACCTGGGCACTTTGCCATTAAGCTACATCCCTAGCACCCACCTACCCCCTGCCTTTTTTTTTTCTTTTGAGACAGCATCTCCCTAATTTGGCCAGAATGGACTCAAACTTATGATCTTCCTTTCCTGCCTCAGCCTCTCAAGTCGCTGGTATTACAGGTGTGCATCACGGCACCCAACGAAATACTAGGATTGAATATATCATAAGAGTTTTCATGTTGAACCTCAAGTTGTTCTTGGACCTTGTGAAGCTTTTACCCTATGAAGTGAATATCTTATATTCATTTTTTCAGGTTTTGCTGTTACCACTCAACATAATCACATTGAATAATAAATGGAAAATGTTAGAACATTGATAAGCTAATATCCTGATGATTAGACTCAGTGGGGCACAGCTAGGCAGGAGATGGGTTTGGCCTTACTGGTACATGGTTAGATGATTGCAGTCTTTGAACATCACCTTCATTGATTTCATTGTGCTAAGCATCCTGGGTGGAAATCTTAAACTTGTCTATCTTTGGATTTGTTTATCAACAGGTCTAAACAGGCTGGAGTGAGCCACTTGCACAGGTAATGGGAGTCCCAAGAGGAAACTTACCAAAAGAGCAGGAGCAATCTGACATCAAGCCCAGGTTCCCAAGAAGGTACAATGCTGGAGGTGAGCCATAGTTCCAGGTATATCCTGACCCAGCTACCTTAAAGGTAGGTGGACTCCCTGGGGAAGGAAGGGCTGTGGGTATGAACCAAAAGTGTGTCAAGAGACAATGGAATACTGAAGTTCAAAAAGTTTTCCTTCTTCAGAACCTAGAAAGAACTTTCTCACCTCACCAGAGTAGGAGCCTTATATTGAGGCACATATTCTTAGGATTCCTAGAAAAACCTGGGGAAGAAGGATTTTCCTTGAGGTGGGACTATATTTGCATAGCCATTGAGATTTAGATATTTTTATGAAACAATTTCATTTGTCCTCATTAAGGCTGGGAAAGTTTCCTTTCTGCTACATCTTAAAATAGGCAAATGGACAGTATTTTCAAGATGACCAGGAAAGTAGAGCTGGGGATATAGCTCAGTTGGTAGAGTGCTTACCTCACATGCAAAAGGCCATGGGTTCAATCCCCAGCTCTACCACAAAAAAAAAAAGTGACCAAGAAAGTAATAGTTTACTTCTTTATTAAGGAAAGAATTTAGTCCCACACAGCCCATGATCTGTACCCCAGCCCTCACTGCCCCCACTGTTTCTCTGATCCCATCTCATGTGAACTCCAGCACCTTCTGGCAGCCTCACCTCACATTCATGCCTCAGGGCCTTTGCACTTTCCTTTTTTCTTGATATGGATGATGTTTCTCCCACCCAACCCCTGGCCTGTTCTCTTCAAATGTCCTTGCAGCTTGCTCCCATGCTTCCTTCAGTATCTGTTGAAGTGTCACCTCATCTGTGAGGCCTTCCCTGACCTTATGGAAAAGAGCAACAACTGCTCCCACTAATCTGCTTCATTTTTCTCCTAAGAACTTCATACTGTCTAACAAACCATATATTTACTTATTTATTCATAGAGTCTATCTGCATTAGAATAGGAGCCTGTGAGGGCAGGAACTAATTATTCACTAATATGCCCCCAGCAACCAAAACATTGTCACACGTACACATTAAATAAATTTGATTTATGAGTGGCCTTTGTTTTCCATTTTCTTTCATCACTAATTAATTGGACATTCACTGAGCCCTACTGGGTAGCAAAGAACCAAAGATAAAAACCGATAGTCCCTGCCCTTGATAAGGTCACACTGTGAGGAGGGAGACAGATAAGCAACACTCACTTTAAATGCAGTATGTGTGTGTGTTGGGTGGGGGGTTAGTCAGCTTTTCATCTCTGTGACCAAAACACCTGACAAGAACAACTTTGAAGAGGAAAAGTTCATTGGGCTCGTGGTCAGAGGTTCAGTCCATGGTCAGCTGACTCCATTGCCCTGGGCCCAAGGAGATAGACCATCATCACAGCAGAAGGACGTTGCAAAGGAAAGCTGCTCACCTCATGGTGGTCAGGAAACAGAGAGAGAAAAGGGGAAGGGGCCTCAGGGAAGATGAATTCTTCCAGAGCACACCCCCAGCAACCCACCTCCTCTAACCGTGCCCTACCTGCCTACAGTTACCAACTAGTCAGGCCACTTAAACTAGGATGGACTGATGAGCTTATAGTCTCACGAGCCAATCTTTTTACCTCTGAATATTCCTGCATTTGCACAGGAGCTTTGGGGGGACACCTTATATATGTCCTAACTATAACACTGTTCAGAGGACGCTACTGGAGGAAATGAGGGAAAGCTTCATGGAAGAGGTGGTATCAAGCTGGGTCATGAAGGGCAAGCATAATTATGACTTGTTAACACTTGCTGAGTGCTCACTATTTGCTGTCTCTCTGCTAAGCAGCTTAAAAATGCATCATTTAATGCAGTTTTCCAGTTTTATAACCAAGGTCCTAGAGCTACTACTTGGAGCTGAGATTCAAACCTGTTTTTTTCTGATTCTAGATCTCTTCTTTAACTATATGTTGGGCAGCCAAGAAGGGAAGACTCTGAGCAAAAGAAACAATATCCCAAGTATTGAAATTTCATGAAGTATTTGCAGGGAACTATAGGGATTCTAGGAAATATGGAAACAGAAGAGGTAGGAGGGAACACATACCTCTTATAGGTAGTCTTATAGGCCATATGCTGTGGTCTGACATGATTTGAGTGTGTGCCCCAAGGATTTGTGTCTCAGGAGAATGATCCCCAATGTGCTAATGTGAGAGATGGTAGGACCTTAAGAGGTGGGAACTAGTGGGAGGTAATTAAGTCATGAGGGTTGGTTACTGCCCTAGAAAGGGATTCACATATTTCTTGCAGGACCTAAGATACGTCTTATGAAAGTAAGTTGTAAAAAGAGGAAGATTTACTCCGTTTCTGGCTTCCATCTTGCCATGTGATCTCACTCTCCTTTGCTCTTGTTATGTGCCATCATGATGTGATGATACAGACAAGGAGGTCCTTTCACCTTCAAAACTATCAACTAAATAAACCTCTTTTCTTTATAAAGTACCCAGCCTCTGGTATTTTATTGTAACAAAAGAAAATGGATTAATACAGCACAAGTTTTTTATTCCTATGCTTCCTTCCTCCTCCCAGAGTACTTGCTCTCACTACTCTTCGATCTGAAGAAAGAATTCCATTATTCAAGCAGGTGATTCACTATGTGGTTGAAGTGGTCCATATAGGTGGGAATAGGACAATAACTGTGAGAATGAAGGAGAGATGACAGAAAAGATCTTCAGAGAGAGGATTGCTAGAACCTGATCCCCACATGGCTGTTGGGGAGGTAAGAGGCTTGGCCTGATTGAGTGAGGGAACAGAAGTGCTTGTAACTAGAGCAGAACATGAAGAAAAAGCTGATGGGAGCCAGAGATGAACAGTGAGTTTGATGTGAAGGGCCTGTGGCTCATTGAGAGAGGATTTAGCCAGTGATGAGCTTGATGTCAAAGGTGAGATCTCAGGGTAGAGTCAGGTGACAAACAGCAGCCTCACAGAATTTAAGATATTTCCCAGGAGAATCCAGAGGTACACAGCAATAGACCAGGGTCAGACCCTTAGGAGCCCCAACATGTGAGAACACCAGCTGTGGGTTTTAGGAATCTTCTTGGCACTAACAACTGTGAACTGGCATTGTATTGTTTTCAGATGATCTGTTGTGAAATCATTAACGGATAAAAATATTATCTAAACCTTTAAGGGAATTTTTTGGAAATTTTCTTAGTTTAAAAACAAAAGTCATCTGAGGTAAGCATGGTGACATAGGCTTGTAATCTCAGCTTTTTGGGAAGATAAGACAGGAAAATTGCCAAATTCAAGGCCAGTCTGAGCAATTTAGTGAGAGCCTGTCTGAAAATAAAAAATAAAAAAATTCTAAGGATGTAGTTCATTTGATGATTGCCCTTGAGTTCAATCCCCAGTACCACACCCACAAAATTATCTAAAAACATGAGCTTTCCTCCTTGAAGCGTTTTCTTCTATTGATGCTTGAGCAAAATGGCAGAGTTAGAAATCTCTTCAGTCGGGGCTGGGGTTGTAGTTCAGTGGTGGATCTCTTGCCTTGCATGTGTACATCACTGGGTTTGATCCTCAGCACCATATAAAAACAAAATAAAGGCATTGTGTCCATCTACAATTAAAAAAATATATATATTTGAGCTCAACCTTCTCCCAAGCACAAAGTCCCCACCAAGTACTAAGTGTCCAGGTGAAACCCAGCTAGGGACCCCACCATTGCCCCTGTAGGAGTCTTCCATGTCAGAAGGCACCCAGCACCAAACTTGCTGTCAGTGAGGATCTGGGTTGTTGCCTTTTTCCAGATGTTCACAAATGGCAAATCTATACACAGGAGAAGGTGGGAAACAGGCCTGAGGTAAGACAGAGAGCTCCAACTACTTCCTATCATTGTCCCCCTCTTTGTTCAGCAGAGTCTCAGATTCTGTTTGGGAAGGCAGTACAGAAGAATATGTTTGTCCCAGACAAATCCTGGGGCACATTTGTAACGAGAAGAGGAAAGAACATTCTTCATGGCTATCTGCTTTGCATCCTCCTACTCAGGGACTTGTCCAGATCATGTCAGTGGATGAATGGGAAAAAGAATAGAAATAGCAAGAGAGGTGCTTTGGGGGGGTCATGTGACCCTGAATCCTAATCCCTTTCTGCCACTTATGGACACTATGACCTAGGGCAAGAGTCATTTCACCTCCCTGAGCCCCAGTTTCTTCCTCCCTGAGAAGGATGAAGGTCACAGGGATAAAGGTGCCCAGCAGGATGCCCAGCACACAGTAGATACCCAATAGAGCTATCTCACTGATTATTTTCCAATGCCATTATGTTTTCCACCTGTCTGCTTATAATGGCACTGGACTTGGTAATGTGTGACTTTGTGTTTCCTTTACTATATCTGTTAGTTAGCTTTTTATTTCTTTGACCAAAATATATTACAAGAACAGCTTAGAGGAGGGAAAGTTTATATTGGCTCACAGTTTCAGAGATTAGGGTCTGTGGTCTGCTAACTCTATTGCTCTGGGTCCACAGTGAGGCAGAGCATCATGGTGGACGGATGGGGTAGAGGAATGCTGCTCAACTCAGGATGGCCAGGAAGCACAGAGAGGGAAGGGAAAAGCAGCCCCCTGGCACCCACATCTTCGAGCCATGTCCTACCTGTCTGTTACCCCTCAGCTCGTTCAAGCCAGGATGGACTAATTAGGCTACAACTTTCATAATCCAATCATCCCACTTCCATACATTCCTGCATGAACACAGAAGCTTTGGGAGTTCAACTCATAACTAAATCATAACACCATGGTTAGCAATAGTATATCACGTCCCCAAGCTCTGGGATTTGACTAGACCTAGCCACAAATGCCGACTCTACCAGCTTAACTCTGACTTGGCATAAGCCATTTCCTGTTTAATTCCTGCGGGAATGAGGAAGGCACCCACCTTATAGAAATGTTAAAAGAAGATGTAGCTGGGTGTAGTAGCTACATCTTATTTTCTTTTTAAGATGGCTCAGCATGCTGAGGCAAGAGGATCGCAAGTTCAGGGTCAGCCTCAGAAATTTAGTAAGGCTCTAAACAATTTAGCAAGACCCTGTCTCAAAATAAAAAATAAAAAGGGGGGCTGGGGTTATGGCTCAGCAGTAGAGCGCTCGCCTTGCACGTGCAAGGCCCTGGGTTCGATCCTCAGCACCACATAAAAATAAATAAATAAAGTTATTTTAAAAGGGGGGGAGTGGCTGGGGATATAGTTCAATGGTAAAGCACCCCTGGGTTCAATTCCTAGTACCAAAGGTGGGGCAGCAGTGAATGGGCAGATAAGATGTCGTGCATGGGAGCTGCCTGGCACATGGTCAACACTTAAATAACATGTTGTTTGTCTTAGTGAACATGGTTACCCTGAAAGGGCACATTCTCATGTACTTATTTCAAATTTAGTGCTCTCCATTGACTTAATAATTCTCAACATTGTCTTTAAAAAAGTCCTTTGAAAGTCTCTAATGTTGGTTTTTTTTTTTTAAAGAGAGAGAGAGAGAGAGAAATTTTTTTAATACTTATTTTTTAGTTTTTGGCAGACACAACATCTTTGTTTGTATGTGGTGCTGAGGATCGAACCCAGGCTGCACGCATGCCAGGCAAGCACGCTACCGCTTGAGCCACATCCCCAGCCCTCTAATGTTTTGGGTTTTTTTAAAATATTTTTAGTTGTATGGACACATACTTTTTATTTATTTATTTTTATGTGGTGCTGAGGATCAAACTCAGTGCTTCATACATGCTAGGCAAGCACTCTACCACTGAGCTACAACCCCAGCCCCTCTAATGTTTTTTTTTTTTTTAAAGCAAAAACAAAAACCACCAACTTTATTTTTTCTTCTTCTTCAACTTCTTTTTTCTTCTTTTTTGGTGGAGGGGGGTACCCGGGATTGAACTCAGGGCACTCAACCACTGAGCCACATCCCTAGCCCTATTTTGTATTATATTAGAGACAGTATCTCATCTCTCTGAGTTGCTTAGCACCCCGCTAATTGTTGAGGTTGGCTTTGAACTCTGAGATCTTACTGCCTCCGCCACCCAAGCAGCTGGGATTACAGGCATGCCCCACCGTACCTGGTCTTATTTTTTCAAGAAAGAGAAAGTTTGGTGGGGAATCACTTATTCAGAGTCAAATCTGCTGATTCAAGAAGGCAGTGAATCAAGATAATTACCTGTGGGGTCAAAACCAATGTTTCTTGTAACCCATGAAGATGTAGTTGGAAAATAGAACCTGCTCATGGTTAAAACAGTTCAAAAAGGTAAAGTGGAAAAATATCCCTACCACATAGTGGAATTCAGGTTTCCACTCATGTTTCCATACACGTAGCTCTGTAGGGCTCCTTTTAAAAGCAAGTGGCTGCTGGGGAAGTAGCTCAGTGGCTGAATACTTGCCTAGCATGCATGAGGCCCTGGGTTCCATCCCCAGCACCTGCCAAAAAACGGAGAAGCCTGGTGTGCACACTGCTCTGCACTTCCCACTCAAAGTCCTGAGGGTATGAAGCCCTCTTGAAGTTTCGCCCCCTGCAGAGAGGTACAGGGTACCCAAGGCAGGCTTTGGGACTTCCCAGATTCTTAAACACTATGGTAGCATTGCCTCAGTTCCTGACTCTAAAATTTCTATTTTCTGCCTCTCTTTTAAACCACTTTGTAACCTCTACTGCCAGTTCTAATAATTGGGCTTCTTTTGGAGAGAAAAGGGCAAAAAAGAATGAACTTTTCATAGTACAAGGGTAACTGCAAAAATGACAACTCAGTGCAAACAACAAAACCCAGCTAAGCCTGCCTGGATGCCTGTGGTCAAGTGGGTTTGCTCAGGAGCTCTGGGACTCATGACCTGGCCTTGGCCTCGGAGCTCAGGCAATCAGATCTGGACACAGGTAACATGGACAGAAATGTGACATCTGACAGGACCAAGGGCTCTGCTGGCTTGAATTCTGAAATATTTGTAAAATTAAGCCTTACTTTTTAAAAAGTTCAAACCTCTACTTCATTTTAGCTGTCGGTTCAGTTACTCATGAGTCTCTGGGATGTACATCAAGTGATTTCCATCATTTTAAAGATTCTGACTCGTTTCTCACAAATACTATGGCACTTTGAGGAATTTAGCATCTAAGCTATATCATACCAAAGAATACCACAAGCATTTCCTGACTGTCAGATCATTTCCCCCTGGTATTTGCTTTAAAAAAAAAATATATATTTTTTTTTCAGAGTTTGAAAGTGAGTACATTTACTTACCCCAGACCTGTGGCAAGCCCTGGGGATCAGAGTGAGACAGCATGGTTCTGTAGCTTGCAGAGATCTCTGGCTGGGAAACCATACAACAATTGGGCATCTTAACAATAAATTTAAAAAAAAAAAGACAACTTATCCAAGACCCAGAATTCAAGGAACTGAGGGACCCTCCAGATTTAAAGGTAAAATCTCCAGGGCAGCTGCCAAATGCATTTGAAAGGATATGTTGAGAAGAAGGGGTGTTGGCTCCAAAGGAAAGTGACAATCACTCTTTTTTCCTGCATGATTTATTACATTAGAACTCAATCACCTTAAGATATATAGAACCCCACCCTCATGTCTCAACTACTTCAAAATTAGATGGCACACTTATAAATATCTCACAGATCAAAGAAAGCACAAGAAAAGTAAATAAAAGGGCTTTGAACTTAAGTGATAATAAAAGCTTAAAATATCAGAATCTCTGGACAAAAAGTACTCAGATGAACACTTATGACTTAAAATATTTGTATCAGAAAAAAGCTAGATTAATAAAGTATTTTCAAATTAGGTAGTAGGAAGGAAAAAAATAAGACTAGGAACATAAATATGTGAAATAGAAAAGAAGTAATACAGCTAAATGTTGATAAAAATCTAACAAATCTAATCAAGGAAAAAAAAAACAAGAAAAAATATCAATGGAAAAGGATCTATTAAAACTACCCTACAGATACTAAAAATGTATTAAGGTAATATTACAATTATATAATTACAATTATATAGCTTATATAACTTGTCTATTTTACAGGATAGAAACCTCTGCTTGTTTACATGATCCATGTGAGTGATATGTTTTTTCCCATCCAGTCACCTTCAGTCTGGATGGTTTTGCCTATAGGGTGAGTCTCTTGGAGACAGCATATTTTTGGGTCTTGTTTTTTAATCCAATCTGCCAGTTTAAGTCTTTTGATTGATTAGTTTAGGTCACTAACATTCAGGGTTATTATTGAAATATAGTTAATATTTCCGGTCATTTTGCTTTATTTTTGGTCTCTCCTTTGATTGGCTTTTCCTTTAATGTAGTTCCTCCCTTTGCTGATTTTCACTTTTTTTTTCATTTCATTTTCATGGAATATTTTGTTGAGAATATTCTGAAGTGTAGGCTTTCTGGTTGTGAATTCTTCTAATGTTTGTTTGTCTTGGAAAGTTTTTATTTCTACTTTAAATCTGAAGCTTAATTTTGCTGGCTATAGGATTCTTGGTTGGCATACATTTTCTTTCAGATCTTGGTGTATGTTATTCCAGGACCTCCTAGCTTTGAGGGTCTAGGATGAGAAATCAACTGAGATCCGAGCTGGTTTCCCCCATATATAATCTGATATTTTTCTCATGCAGCTTTTAAAATTCTATCCTTATGCTGTATGCTAGGTATTTTCATTATAATGTGACTTGATGTGGGTATGTTGTAATTTTGCACTTGTGGGGTCCTTTAAGAGACCCCAGGGTTTAGGCTTAGGTGGGTTCTACCTAAGGGTCAAAACCACTGAATGCTAATTGGTCTGGAGATTTTAAATCAGTGCACCTGTGAGCTGGTACTTACTGGTCCACTGAAGGACTTTACCCCAGGGCTCCCCTAAGTGTCATTCATGTGGTGAAGGAGCCAATTCTTAGTCCCCTGTGTCATCTGCAGACCCCATGTTTCCTGGTCTCAGTATCAGTCTCCAAACAATTTCTCCCAACCCCACCGGATTTGTCTCTCCTAGCTGGTCCTGCAAACAGTTGGATTGGAGGGATAGAGGAAGACAGAAGGCCAGGTAGGTTTTTCGCAACCAGTTGTCCCTTGATTAAACCTCTCTCCATGTTTGATTTTCTTCTGGTCACTTAAGCACACTCTATGTCTTGCAGTATGTGTTTACTGGGCCTGTATTTTGGGCCAAACTCAGGTTGCCAGGAATTGGCTTCCTTCGATGCTAGTGCCACAATGCAGCTTCAAGATGGTTCCTTCCTTCGTCTTCCACATGCCCCTGGAAAGATGGTGGCTTTTTCCCCACACTCGGATATTGTGTGGCTTTTCTTTCAGGTTTTTGGGCACTGTCCTTGGTCTCTAAGTGCTCCATACCCAGATACACCTTGGGCCTCCCAAAAATGCAGGTTCCTTTAATTCCCTTATCCCTCTATGATGCTCACTCTGGACCACTCTGGCTGGAGTTTCTAGCCCAGCTGTGGTAGTGGCTGTGCCACTGGGAATTTTTCCTTATTTTATTATATACAACCTCCTGTGTCCCTGATCTGCTTTGGATGTCCAGTTTTAGGTTCCAGTAAAGAAACCCCCACACACTTTTTTGTTCATCCACCTTGTGGAGAAGCTGCCTGTCTGATTTCTTTGTTTTACCGCACAGAGCAGCCAGAAACGAAACCCCCTCTATTCTGCCAACTTCCCAGATGACAATCTCTCTTTTAATAGTTTTAGAAATCAGAACTATTAAAAGTCAGTTAGCTTCACTGCTCTTCTGCATTCTCTTTGTCCACTTTCTGAAATTGTATTTTCTAACTTCCCAACACATTTCCTTTTCCTCCAATTAACTGTATTTTTACTATTGTTCAGAACTAAATGGTTTATAGAACCCTTGCCCCCACTATTAATGCTAATACAATCATAACCACTTGGATGATATAGCTGACACCTGCTATTCGCTCTAAAGCTAGAGCTAGTTCATGGTTATTGTTTTCACTGCTGATAATTGCTGGATCCACCACTTCTGTTTATTGGTGGCAATTAATGTTGAAGAAGTCATAGTAGCACGTGGGTGTTTACTTTAACAATATTTACCATTTGTTGTTTGCAACAGTTGTTAATATTGTTTATTTTGCCTCCATTCTGTGAGGTACTAAGAACCTACAGGGACACTGAAAGTTCACAGGTTAGAGATTCTTCTGCAGAACTGAACATTCCCTCACATTACTCCTATTCAAATAAGGGTGGAGTCAAAAAGCCCAAACCATCAATAAGGACCTAAGGAGAAACAACCAGAGAGGGAACTTAGATCCCATCCCTTGGCATCTTCTCTTACATCAAAAACAGAAGCCCCAGATCAAATAAGAAAACTACACACAAAGGACATGTACAAAAAAAAAAGTAGAGGAATCCACTTCAATTGATGTGCAAGACCAAGACCTCTAAAAACATGAGAAAACAGGTGAGCGAATCTCCCCACCCCCAAGTCTACAATCCCCCAACAAAGAAACCCACTGATAGTGAGGTAGAGGAAAACCCAGAGAAAGATTATAAAAACTATCAAAATGTTCAATGAACTAAAAGAAGATGTAAGGAAGGAATTAAGACAGCAGTTACAGGAAATGAAAGACCATTTTAATAAAGAAATAGAAATAGTATAAAAGAACTCCTAGAAATGAAAGACAAGATCAATCAAATTACAAATTCACTTGAAGCCATAGTAACAGATAGTGTATAAAATAGAAATTCAGCCCTTGAAGACAGAAATTTAGACATTGAAGACAGGCTATTTGATCTTGAATACACAGAAGGCAGTAAAGGGAAAAAATATAGAATATGAACAGAATATATAAGAACTCTGGGACAATTTTAAAAGACCAAACCTGAAAATCATTGGCCTGAAGACAACATGGAGATACAAATTAAAAGTATAAAGAACATTTTCAATGAGAGAGTTACAAAAAACTTCTCCCATATCAGAAACAAGATAGATATCCACACACAGTGGACTTGTCAGACCCCAAATAGACCCAGACAAATGAAAAGTTCACATATTATAATCAAAAGGCATGGGGCTGGGGTTGTGGCTCAGTGGTAGTGCATTTGCCTAGCATGCATAAGGCACTGGGTTCAATTCTCAGCACCACATACAAATAAATAAAATAAAGATCCATTAAAAAATTTTTTTTAAATAAAAAGACATCATAATCAAAATGCCTAACAGAGAAAACAAGAAAATAATATTAGCAGCTGCAAGAAACAGGTCACATTTAGAGGCAAACCAGTAAGGCTCACTTTTGATTTTTCTACCCAGACCCTAAAGATAAGGAGGGCCTCAAATGAGATATTTCAAATGCTAAAAGAAAACAATGTCAGCCAAGGGTAATATACCCAGCAAAATTCAGTTTCAAATTTGAGGAAAAAGTAAAAACATTCTGTAACAAGAATAAACCAGAAGAATTCGTGAGTACCAAACCAGCACTACAAAGAATACTCAAAAGATAAACTTGACACAGAGAAACTAAAAAGCAATTCCCAAAGCCCACAAACAGAGGAAGTCAATAGAAGAATAATCCATTAAATGAGGATCAAGACAGGATAAAGTATAGTGAACAACCCAAATGGTAGGAAACTACAATCATGTATACATACTAAGGCTGAATGTTAAGGTTCCCAACTCTCCAATTAAAAGGCACAGGTTAGTAAAATGGATCAAAAACTAAAATCTATGTACTGCTTGTAAGACACTTATCTTATAGGCAAAGACACCCACAGGCTGAAGGTAAAAGTATGGCAAAAAATATTCCAGGCATATGGTCCAACAGAATAAGCAGGAATAACAATTCTCATATCTGACAAAGTAGATTTCAAGCAAAAATTAAAAGAGAAAAAGAAGGTTATTACATCCTAGTACAGGCAACAGTCCCATAAAAAGATATAACCATAGTAAACATTTATGCCCCAAATGTCAATGCACCTATTACATGGAAAAGATACTCCATGACATTAAATACCACACAGACCCCAGCACATTAATACTGGGGGATTTCAATATACCCTTATCACCAATAGACAGGTGGTCAAACCAAAATATCAATAAAGCTATCTCCAACCTAAATAACAACATAATCAAGTGGACTAATAGACATGTACAGAATATTCCACCTCAAAATAGCTATATTTGCCTTCTCAGCTGTGCATGGAACTTTGTCCAAAATAGATCACTTTCTAGGCCACAGAACAAATCTTAGCAAATATTCAAAAACTGATATAATCTCATGTGTCTCTTATGGCACCAGGGAGAGCCCTCTCTCACTGCCCCCCACCCTTTTACTATAACAGCCCAATCCTGATTCTCAAGTCTTACATGTCCAGCACCTTCCTGGGTGGAAGACCCAGGGAATGGGCTAATCTCCCTTCTGGGGCACCTCAGCACCTCTGGCCCCAAAAGTTGGTTCCATTGATACAGGTTCACTCAAATACTGGTACTACTGTTAGCACAAAAAGACCAGGCTGGATGCAAACTTCACAGATCAGCCAAAGGCCTTTATTTGGAAATGGAGTCATGGTTCTGATGGACCCACTCTCCTCGTGGAAAATGAGCCACTGGCCAAAGGGCAAGTCTGTGCTTATATAGGTTATACTGAGAGGTAACCTAATTATTGCCAGAGCATATCTAATGGAGGGTTCAGGGTCAGCCATTAGTGGGCCAGATGGAGGGTCTGGTATCCATGGTCAGTATTTATCTCTCTCCCTCTGGGGTCTCATTGTACCGTCACTGAGAAAGGACTTATTTTGGGAAGGGTCAGTACTTTGAATTCTTCCCAGAGTCTGCCAGTCTAGGCTTGGATGGATATTTCCTCCCCAGGGCTTGTCTTGTCACCAGGTAAGAGTGTATGGGGAAAGGATCAACTCTATCAATGTATGGCTTTCTTTTTCACTCCCCTTTCCCAGGCCTCACTATTTTAGGGTTTGTCATTTTCCATATCTAATAGCTACCACTTGCCCAAGCCACTGGTGAAGACCAAAAAAAATTATAGTTCATGATACACCACAGAGCAATACTACATAGAACTGTGGTGAGAGTGTTTCAGATTTTGAGACCCAACCATTTATGCCTGCCCAGGATCATTTTGCTAAATGATTGTCTACGGAGTGGGTAGAATCCACATCAGTTTCTTAAGCCTTTCAGAAATCCAGTCCCTGTCCCTTTCTCCATTACCACTTGTAGTGAGTTTAAAGGATTTCAGAGCTAACCAAAAAATAAAAAGTAAAATCTGACCAAAAGGGAGCAATAGCACATAAGCTTTATTTGAGCAATACTTTGACAGGATGGCATTCACATCACAGTCACTCACAGCATAAAGCCAAAGAGAGGCTACAGCCAGGAATCACAGGGAGGAAGAGGATTGAAGAAGGGTCTTACATGTCTAGGTGACATTTCCCTGCAGCACAATGGGAAATTATCTGAATCAGCTTCCTAAAGGGTGACTGCATCCTGGGACTTGCATACTACAGGGTTTATCTTGTCTGTGGCTAGCAGATGTAGGGTGCAGTTTCATGGACTATGCAAAGCAGAAGGCTCTAAATGGCTAAATATATGCTTATTTAAGCTGTGTAAAATTTGAATTTGATACCACTGGGCTTTTGAATGAACTGATTCCATATTGCTCTGAAGAAGTAAACAATATAGCCAGTATACAGAAGTCATCTTTGGGCTGGGGGTGTAGAGCGATTGCCTAGCACGTACAAGGCCCTGGGTTCAATTCACAGCACCATAAAAAAAAGGAACAAATGAAAGAAAAAGAAGCAGCAGCTATTTTTGACTTAGCCTGGTCAAGAAACAGAAGACACAAATTAATAGCATCAGGAAGGAGAAAAGGAAAATCGTTATTTTATAGATATAAAAAGGATAAAAAGGGTTATAACTTTATGCTAATAAAATTGATAAATTCTATTAACTACCAGTTAATAAATACATTAACTACCAAAGTTAATTTAAGAAGAAATCATCAGGTGCAGTTGTGTATACCTGTAATCCCAGATACTCAGGATGCTGAGGCAGGAGAACAACAAGTTCAAGGCCCTCCTCAGCAATTTAACAAGATCCTGTCTCAAAATAAAAAATAAAAAGGACTGGGGATATAGTTGAGTGGTAAATCACCTCTGCATTCAGTCCTCAGTACAGTACCAAAAAATAAAAAATAAATTTAAAAATGTATATATTTTTAGGTATTAGCAACAAACATTTGGAAATTGAAATTTTAAAATTATATCAAAATTATGAAAAATTTTAAATGATTTTCACAAAAGATGTTTAAGTTGTGCATTTTAAAAGAGACCATTGGTGGGAGAAATTAATGACCTAAATAAATTGAGAGAGATGTTTTGATCATGTTCCAGAAGACTCAATATTGTTAAGATATCAATTCTCCCAAACTTATCCAAAAATTTACTATAATACTGGGCTGGAGAGGTAGCTCAATGGAAGAATGTGTGCCTAGCATCCCCAGCACCACTAAATTAATTAATTATTACTTAATTCCACAATACCAATCAAAATTCCAAAAGATTTTTAAATAAAATTTGACAGGCTGATTTTAAAATCTGTATTGGAATGCAAAAAGCCTAGAATAACCAAAATACTTTGAAAAATAATTTTAAAAGTTGTAATAAACTACATTATTTGGAGACTTATTATAAAGTTACCTGTAACTGAAGCAATGTGGTATTGGCATAAAGACAAATAGATCAGTGGAGCAGAATAGAATTCAGATAAGATTCACAACACACATAGCATTTGCCAAAGATGCTAAGTCATTTCAACACAAAGGATTATATATATTTGGGGGGGTGTACTAAAGATTGAACCCTAGTGTTCCACTGAGTACATCTCCAGTTCTTTTTTAATTTTTATTTGAGACAGGTTCTCACTTAGTTGCCCACACTGGCTTCAAATTTGTGATCCTCCTGAGTCTGAGTGAGCCTCCATGAGTTGCTGGAATTACAAGCATATACTATCACATTCAGCAAAAGAATCATCTTTACTATAAGTAATCTTACAAGAAATAAATGTTAACAAGAACTCTTTACAACTCAATATTCAAAATATTAAGCCTCTGACCTTAGCTCATACCCCAAACAAAAAGTAATTCTTAATGAATCATAAAATGTCTAGGAGAAAATCTAAATCACCTTGATTTTGCCAAAGATTTCTAAATAAGACACAAAAACATACTTGTAAAGCAGGAAATCAATGAAGTGGATTTCTTCAAAATTAAAAGCATTTGCTCTTCAAAAAATAATGTAGGTTTTCAGTCAACCTATAAGGAGCCTGGAAGTTATTAACCCAACTTCACAATAAGAAAAAAATGAAACATTAAAAACTAGCTCTTCCTAGATCCATCAGAGATTGAAAGTCACAGGGCCACAAAACTGAGGAAAAAGAGGCAGAATCAAAAAATCAGAGCCTACTGGCAGAACTAACATCATCAAAATATTACCCAAAGTTCTCTACAGGTTTAATGCAATGCCAATCAAAATCCCAACTGCATTTCTTGTAGAAATAGATAAAGCAATCATGAAATTCATATGGAAAAACAAAAGACCCAGAATAGCAAGAGCAATTCTAAGCAGGAAGTGTGAATCTGGAGGTATAGCGATACCAGATTTCAAACTGTACTACAGAGCAATAGTAACAAAAACAGCATGGTACTGGTACCAAAACAGGCAGGTGGATCAATGGTACAGAATAGAGGACATAGAGACCAATCCACAAAATTACAACTTTCTTATATTTGATAAAGGAGCTAAAAGCATGCAATGGAAGAAGGATAGCATCTTCAACAAATGGTGCTGGGAAAACTGGAAATCCATATGCAACAAAATGAAGCTGAACCCCTTTCTCTCGCCATGCACAAAAGTTAACTCAAAATGGATCAAAGAGCTTGATATCAAATCAGAGACTCTGCGCCTGATAGAAGAAAAAGTTGGCTCCGATCTACATATTGTGGAGTTGGGCTCCAAATTCCTTAATAGGATGCCCATAGCCCAAGAGTTAATAACAAGAATAAACAAATGGGACTTATTTAAACTAAAAAGTTTTTTCTCAGCAAGAGAAACAATAAGAGAAGTAAATAGGGAGCCTACATCCTGGGAATAAATCTTTACTCCTCACACTTCAGATAGAGCCCCAATATCCAGAATATACAAAGAACTCAAAAAATTAAACAATAAGATAATAAATAACCCAATCAACAAATGGGCCAAGGACCTGAACAGACACTTCTAAGAGGAGGACATACAATCAATCAACAAGTACATGAAACTCACCATGGCTAGCAGTCAGAGAAATGCAAATCAAAACCACCCTAAGATACCATCTCACTCTAGTAAGATTGGCAGCCATTATGAAGTCAAACAACAACAAGCGCTGGCGAGGATGTGGGGAAAAGGGTACACTTGTATATTGCTGGTGGGACTGCAAATTGGTGCAGCCAATTTGGAAACCAGTATGGAGATTCCTGGGAAAGCTGGGAATGGAACCACCATTTGACCCAGCTATCGCCCTTCTCGGACTATTCCCTGAGGACCTTAAAAGAGCATACTATAGGGATACTGCCACATCAATGATCATAGCAGCACAATTCACAATAGCTAGACTGTGGAACCGACCTAGATGCCCTTCAATAGATGAATGGATAAAAAAAAAAAATGTGGCATTTATACACCATGGAGTATTATGCAGCACTAAAAAATGACAAAATCATGGAATTTGCAGGGAAATGGATGGCATTAGAGCAGATTATGCTAAGTGAAGCTAGCCAATCCTTAAAAAACAAATGCCAAATGTCTTCTTTGATATAAGGAGAGCAACTAAGAACAGAGCAGGGAGGAAGAGCATGAGGAAAAGATTAACATTAAACAGAGACGAGTGGTGGGAGGGAAAGGGAGAGAGAAGGGTAATTGTATGGAAATGGAAGGAGACCCTCAATGTTACACAAAATTACATATAAGAGGTTGTGAGGGAAAAGGGGGGGGAAACAAGGGAGAGAATTGAACAACAGCAGATGAGGTAGAGAGCGAAGATGGGAGGGGAGGGGAGGGGGTATAGTAGGGGATAGGAAAGGTAGCAGAATACAACAGACACTAGTATGGCATTATGTAAAAATGTGAATGTGTAACTGATGTGATCCTGCAATTTGTATTTGGGGTAAAAATGGGAGTTCATAACCCACTTGAATCAAATGTATGAAAGATGATATGTCATGAGCGTTGTAATGTTTTGAACAACCAATTAAAAAAAAGACAAAATAGCATTGTAAAATTAATAGAAACAGTATAATTACTAAAGGAGTTTGCAATTCCAAAAAAAAAAAAAAAATCAGAGCCTACTGAATAGAAGCTCAGGGGTAGAAAACTCCAGGGAAACAGTACTGGGGTAGAAGCCCCTAAACTGTAATTGACAATTTGCTGTAGGTGACTTGTGGACAAGTTTGAGAGTTAAAAGCACCCAGGGGAGCTACTCTTATGGAATCCCACACACTTTTTGTTTTATCTCTAGAAACCCTACCAAGTTCTAACTGTAAGGATCAGAGAAAAATCCCTCTGGTGGGGAGAGGAGAATAACCCAGAGAATTCTGGTGTTTTTTGTTGTTGTTTATTTGTTCCTGAGATTGAACCCAGGGGTACTTTACAACTGAGCTACATCCCTAATCCTTTCTATTTTTAAATTTTGAAACAGGGCCTTGCTAAGTTGCTGAGAGTCTTCAAAGTTTTACCAAGGCTGGCCTTGAACAACTTCTAGCCACAGCCTCATGGGTTGCCGGGATTATAGGCTTGTTCCCCCAAGTGAGGTTCAGAGCACTCTGTTCTTAACAAGACGTACCCACACAGGAACCGTTTTGCCAGAGCCTAACTGACCGGGGGAGGAAAGTCCCCAACTCCAGACTCGTCTACACTTTCCTGCCCACGTAAGGGAGGGAAAACCAGGTGAGAAATACTTGTGATGGTCACAGCCCAGGAGTTCATTAAAAGACTGAAACTCAGTCACAGGACTGTAGACTGCTATCCCACCTTCCACCTCTTCAATAAGGGCTTCTGTACAATAATGGGAATACAAATGAAAGAATGGAACATCTCAGGCCTAATTTAACAAGTTTCTAGGTGGGTGTGGTGGTACAGGCCTGCAATCCCAAGAACTTGGGAAGTTGAGGCAAGAGGATTGCAAGTTCAAGATCAGCCTCAGCAATTTAGCAAGCCCCCATCTCAACATAAAATAAAAAGGGCTGGGGATGTAGCTTAGTGGTAGCATACCCTTAACTCCTCCTGGGGATTTAAAACACACACACACACACACACACACACACACACACGTGCACGCAAGAGCACGCACAAAGTTTCTATGGAAACCCAAAGACAACAGGGGAGACAAAAAATAAAAAAGTCATAAAAAATAAATTTTACCTTCTGACACCTACAGCCATAGTAAACAGGAAATAGCCTAATTCTTAGTGAGACAAGCATAAAGCCTCACATAAAGGTCTATTTACTTCAATCTCTTTTACTTGGGTTTAAACAAATAAAAAAGAAAATATAAGGCATACTAAGAGCAAACACTTGAAATTTCAACAGACCGAGCAAGCATCAGAATAAGACTCAGATATGAAAGAGATATTTGAAATAACAGAGAATTCAAAACAACCATGACTAATACACTGATTTTAAAAGCTATCATTTTAAAAAGTGTATAACATGCAAGAACAGATAGGTAATAAAAGCAGAGAGATGGAAACAAGGAAAAAAAAAACAAAATGAAGTTTGAGAAATTAAAAGATACTTACCGTCTTTCATTCAATATAGAAATAAAGAATACCTTTAATGGTCTCCACAATAGATGGGACATAGCCAAGGTAAGAATTAGTCAGCTTAAAGAAATGTTAATAAAACTTACAAAACTGAGATAGAAAGAGAAAAAAGGATTTAATAAAAAAGAAATTCAAGAACTGTGAGACAAATACAAAAGGTAAAACATGTATAATGAAACTCAAAGAGAAAAAAAGATGAAGAAAGAAAAGAAATACTTGAAGAAATAACTGAAAAATTTTCAAAATTAGTGACAGACACTAAACCACAGATCCAGAAAGCTCAGGGACCACCAAGGAGTATAAATATCCTAAAACCTACACCAAACTGCAGAAATCAAAGACAAAGGGAAAATCTTAAAAGAGATTAAAAACAAAACAAAACAAACCACCTTGCTATCTATAGAGGAATAGGAATAGGAGTTATATCAAACTTCTCTGCAGAAACTGCAAACAAGAACAGAGTGGAGTGAAATATCTAACATGTTAAAAGAAAAATATCATCAACTTAGAATTCTGTAGCCAGCAAATTGTCCTTCAAAAGTGAAGGAGATGCTGGTATATCTGTGTTCCCAGCTTGTTTGGAAGGCTGAGGCAGGTGGATTGTAAGTTTGAAGCCAGCCATGGTAACTTAAGTAGATCTTGTCTTAAAATAGGGGCATCCAGGGTGTGGCAGGGGGGTGTTGTAGTCAGTGGTAGAGTGACCCTAGATTAAAACCTCAGGATTGAGAGAAAAAAATTAAAAAGGCAAAATAAAAACTTCCTTGGACAAACAAAAAAATTGAAAGTATTTGTCATTACTATATCTTCCTTGCAAGAAATTTGTCAGAAGTAAAAACAAAACAAAAAATACTGATATAAGTCAGAAACTAAGCTCTATGAAAAGAAAGAGTGTGTATACTAGAGAAGCAATATGTGAAAGTAAAATAAAATTTTAACTTTGGGGGAAGGAGTACTGGGGAGTGAACCCAGTGTACTGTATCACTAAGCCACATCCCCAGCCTTTTTATTTTTATTTCTTTAGTTTAAGACAGGATCTCCCTAAGTTGCTTCGGGCATTGCTAAATTGCTAAGGCTGGTCTCAAACTTTTAATCCTCCTGCCCAAGCCTCCTGAGTACTGGGATTATAAACATGTGCCACCATACTCATCTTAAATTTTTTATTCTTCACTGAGATAACAGGTAACAGATTGTTCCTATTAATAGTGATTAAAGCTTATGGATACACAAAATGAGTGACAGCAATATTATATGTACGAGGAAGGAATTGAGAATACCTTCTTATAGGTTACCCTGAATTGATCTAGTATTATTTGCTTTAACACCACACTTATAAATAATACATGGGACAAAGAAGATGTCTCAAGAGACCTCTTAAAATATTTTCAATTAAACTGCAGTGAGAATCCAACTTAATAAACTATGTGGGATCAAGCAAAAGCAATATTGGAAGGAAATTTAAAGCATTGAATGTGTATGTAAGGCAATAAAGAACATCTAAAATCAGTAATCTAAGCTTCCACGTTAGAGAGCTAGAGAAAGAAAAGTAAATTAAATCCAAAGTAAGCAGAAAAAAATACAGGAAAAAATTAAAACTAAAACTGAAATTGAAAATAGGCCATCAAGAGAAAAAAATCAACAAAACTAAAAACTGGTTCTTAGGAAGATTAATAAATTGATAAACTTCTAGCTAAATTAAGAAAAAGAAAAGACACTGATAATTAATATTAAAAATGAAAGAGGGACTGAAGGATATCAAATTGATAACTCCCTCAAGACAGTATGTAGAAGAGAGAAGAACTTTGACCCTTCCAACTAATTATCTCCCAGTGACAGAACAAGTCCTGAAAGGGAGATAGCCATCAATCCAAGCTAGCAGTCCCCAGGGGAAGCAATCTTTCCCAAATAAATTCACTTCCAGTGACAGTGAAATTACACATTAGTCTGTCCCTGTGTCAATATAATGACCCCAGAAGGCCAGATGAGCACTGGACTCTGAACCCTGAACTCTCCATCCCTGCCCTGTTAAAAAACACTTGTCTAATTGATATATTCAGTAATCACTGTGTCTAGTAGAAATAAGTTCCAGATGTTTGCAACCTGTTGCCCACATCCTGTTAAAATCTTCAAGGACTAAGACACCCATCAATGTAACCTATATAAACCTAGTCCTCTCCTGTAATCAGGGCCAAATTCTACCCTGAAAGTGTGCCCCTGTGATGCCTGACTCTGCTGCTGAATAAAAGGCATAGCTGATCCATGAAGTCTGCTCCCGTCCCAGTTATTTATACTTTCGTTATGGTGCCGAAACCATTTTGGTTATTTCTGTTTACAGGGACCATCATTTCTAATTCCAGACACTAAAAGGATGATAAAGGAATATTCTGAACAACCCTATGCCCACAAGTGTTACAACCTAGATGAAATAGGACAATTCCTTAAAAAGACACAATCTATCAAAACTCACACAGGAGAATTATGTAATCCAAATAGCTTCTGCCTAAAGGAAACTAAAGCAATAGTTGATAACCCTCCAAAATGGAGAACAGTAAGACTCAGATAAGTTCACTGGTGAATTCTACCAGGTGTTAAGGATAAATTACACCAATTCTCTTACAACCTCTTCCAGGAAGTGGAAGCAGAAAGAATACGTCCTAACTCATTTTATGAGAATGACATTTACCCTAATACCAAAATCAAAAACAAGAATGGAAAACTACACACTCATATTTCTAATGCACAAAGATGCAAAAGTCCTCAACAAAACATTAACAAATTAAATTCAACAATGTATAAAAACAATTATATACCATAACCAAGTAGGACTGATTCCAGATAGGCAAGGCTGGTTCAACACTTGAAAATCAGTGAATGCAATCATCACAGAGGCTAAAAATGAGAAATATGATCATATCAGTAGATGCAGAAAGAAGCATTTGACAAAAATCTAAGATCCATTCATGATCAAACAAAACTCTCAGAAAGCCAGGTAGAGGGGGAGTTCTTCAATTTCGATAAAAAACATTACAAAATCCCTGCAGCTAACATTATACATAATGGTGAGACATTAGATGCTTTTCCCCTAAGATCAGGAACAAGGTAAGAAGGTTCCTTCTTATCACTACTATTTGACATTGTATTGGAAATTCTAGTCTACACAATAAGACAAGAAAAAGAAATAACTCTTTGGACAGGGCTCATAGGGTTGGGACACAGAAGAAGGAAATTTGTGAATCTGAAGAAATATCAATGAAAAGAAAAAAGAAAGGAGGATGACCAACTACAAAGTACCTAAGATATTCTGTGATTACTTATGAAGTCCTTAGTTCTAATTTGATTTCTTTTCCATGTGTAACTTTGATTTGTTTTTAACATGTTGTTTTAACATGTGATTCTTTTTGAATGAATATACTGGGAACATTTACAAAAATATTCTGGGCCATGCAGGCAGCCTCAATAAAATCTAAGGGCTCCATGTAAAACATGTTCTCTGCCTAAAGGTGTTGAAAATAAAAATTAATAACAAAAATACTTTAAAATTTTCATATTCTCAGGGCTGGGTTTGTGGCTCTGTGGTAGAGCACTTGCCTACCATGTGTAAGGCACTGGGATTGAACCCAGTGCCTTACATAAAAATAAATAAAGGTATGAATTTTTCTTTTCATGTTTGCACACTAGTTAGCATATTAGTAAAAAATTATAAGAGAAACTAAGAAATAGTAAGAATTAAATATTAATTTGTGGTTTACAGTTAAAATAACACATGGAGGGAAGTTATATTTTAAAAATATATTTATCAAGAAACAAAATTAAAAACAAATGTTCATTAGTCAGGGTTCTCCAGAGACGCAGAATGTGAAAGAGAAAGAGAGGACTTGACTCAGCAATTTTGGAGGCTGACAAGTCCAAAGTCTGCAGAATAATTCAGCTGGAGACTTAAGGGAAGAACTGCAGGTCAAGTCTGAAGGCAGTTTTCTGGCAGAATTCCTTCTTGCTTGGGGAAAGTCAATCTCTGTTCTAATTAAGTCCTTTATCTCATTGGACAAGGCCCACCTGGCATTATGGAGAGTATTATACTGAGAGTTCACAGATTTAAATGTTAATTTCATGCAAAAAAAAATTGCACAGAAAACACTCAGAATAATGTATGACCAAACATCTGGGCAGCAAATTGACACATAAAATTAATCATCATAAAGTGTTATGAAGGGCTGGGGTTGTGGCTCAGTGGTAGAGCGCTTGCCTAGCATGTATGAGGCACTGGGTTCGATTCTCAGCACCGCATATAAATAATTAAAATAAAGTCCATTGACAACTGAAAAATATTTTAAAAATAAATTTTTATAAGCTGAATCATGTCCTCAAAACGTTCACATGTTTCAATCCTAACCCCAGATATTCCAAATGTGACCGTATTTGGAAATTAAGCTATTGAAGACATAATTAATAAAAACAAGATTATATTGGAAAAGATGGGCCCCTGGATGGATGTTGTTATACAAAGGGAAAGTTTGGAAGATGATGTGAAACATAAGGAGAAGGCCATGGTAAGGCTATGGTAGCCCGGGTGATACATCTACAAGCCAAGAAATTCCAGAGTTTACCAGCAAACCACCAGAAGCTGGGAGGTAGGCATAGACCAGATTCTCCTTCACACCCCTAAGAAGGAACCAACTTTGCTGACCTCTTGATCTTGGACTTTCTGTCCCCCAAACTGTGAAACAACAAATTTCTCTTGTTAGCTGAGTGCAGTGGTGCACACCTATAATTCTAGTGACTTGGGAGGTTGAGGCAAGAAGATTTCAAGTTAGAGGGCATTCTGAACAACTTAGCTAACCCTAATCTGGGTGCTTTATTTTGAGACTAATATGTCTCAAAATAAAAAATAAAAAGGATGGGGGATGTAGCTCAGTGGTAGAGCACCCTGGGTTCATCCCCATTAGTGGAAAAAAAAATTTTGAAGACTGAAAAGGGTGAAGGGGGTGGAGAACTGGAATTATTTTATCATAAGCCAATAAATTTGTAAACTTGAATGAAATAGATGCATTCTTGAACAAATACAAAATACCATTGCAAAGGTAGTAAAATTCATTCTATTCCTCTGAAATGTCTCTGCCTTCTGTGATTTTGTGTGTGTGAGTTTTAACAAACTTTTAAAGAACAGTTGATTTCCATCTTAAACAAGTTCTACTTAAAAAGGAAAAAGAAAAGCCAAACTTTGTGGCACACGCCTGTAATCCCAGCAATTCTGCAGGCTGAGGCAGAAGGATCCCTAGTTGGAGGCACCTTAGTGGGACCCTGTCTCAAAATAAAAATAATACCAAAAAAAAGGTTAAGGAAGGGATAGGGTTGTGACTTAGTGGTAGAGCACTTGCCACATGGGAGGCACTGGGTTCAATCCTCAGCACCACATAAAAATAAATAAGTAAAATAAAGGTATTGTGTGTCCAACTACAACTAAAAAAAAAATTAAAAAAGGATTGGGAGTGTAGCTCAATGGTAGAGCACTTGCCTAGCATTTCAAGACCCTGGGTTCAATCACAAAATCCACCCAGCTCATTTTATGATGTTTGGTGCCACGTAGCCATTGGCTACTCAGCCAGCCTGTCAGGCTGAAAGTTCTGCCTCTGGTGTCCTTGTCCCTCAGTTCCATGCAGTGTGGACTGCTCTGCCCTCCAGCCCAGGAGATAAAAGATGCTGGTGTCAGATTCCACCTTGGGGTGTGGACAGATCCTCCAGAAAGTCAGCACAGACAGTGAGTGACAGCAGATGACTTCCCCATTGTGTCCCATCTGCCCATTGCCTGACAAAGCTTGCATCCTTGGAGCACACAGTTGAGGTCACAGCCCAGGAGGAGACATTATCCCACAGCAAGTAGCTACAGGGTTTTCTGGGAACAGATGCACACTTCTGCAGGCGTGGTATGTGTGTGAGAGTAGGTATCATATAGGAGGCGAGCAATATGGAGACAGGTCACTGATCCCAGAAGAGGGAGTAGCTGGTGAAAGCACACATCCATGGCCTGTATGTATAGAGTGCCACATCTGGGCCCCAAGCTGAGCCCAGAAAAGCACCCAGGTCAGACAAGGCCCAGGGAAAGAGCAAACATCATGGGAAAAGCTTTATACAGAGATGTTTAAGTTCAGCCTCTTTGTTGAAAAAGTAAAAGGACATGAGAAGAAATCCAAGATTCAGCTGAGAAGTGATCTCTAATTACTGTTGCATTTTGGTAGAATCAGAGTGGCACCTAGCAGAACAGAGAGTTTTCAGTTCTTGGGTTTGGTGGTCATTTCCCAGATGGGGACCCAAGACTTGCCACCTGGCCTTCCTGAACCTTCTCTTCTCACCTACTATTTGGGTTCAGACCCTCTCTATCTAGAGTTGTGAGTATCCAAGATCAAACTTTTGCATTGTCTGCTGCCTAGAGGTGACCCTGCATAGGCTCTGACCCCATTTCTTTTTTCTTGATCCCTTCATGAAAGCCCAAGATCAAGGGTCACAATGAATCAGAGAAGGGGACATGGGTACAAATGAAAGTCACCTGTGACGGTGGAAGAATTCAGTTGCCCAGAAGAAGGCAGCAAAGTGCAAAGCCCTATGCTGGGGCCCTGGGGTGAGACACTGGGGGTCCTACCTCCTGAGAAGTCCCCCACTTAGCTTGGAGTAGGTGCTATGGGAGAGACAGACAGGAAAGTGCTAACTAATGAGCCCGAAAGGACCAGGATGAACTGTGGACAGTGGGTGAGGGTGAAAGGAGTTGGTGGGCCAAGCCTGAGGAGAGGCCCAGGAGAAGCTGAGCACCCTCACTACAGGTATGTACCAGGCACCTGACCGCTGGCAACTGAGGTCCTCTCACTGCAGCCAGAGCAGGAACTGCTGACTCTCCATTTGGATGAAGGGAAAAGAGTCTCAGCAGGCTCCTGCAAATGCCCAACTTGGGGAGTCTGGGTGAAGAGGTGGCAGCTCCAAAGTCCCTGCTATGTCTCTCGTGACATGGAGCCAGGCAGCAGGTGAAGGAGGAGAGGGGCGTGTATTGGGCAGCTGCAGGTCCTGGTCTTTGTCAATATTTGGAATGTGTCAATCATTAGCCAGCTTCAGGGTTATCCCTCACAGGCACCCCTGGGTAGGTACAGGTGAGGCCTGGCCCTGCTGGCGAGGACCGGGGGTCCCCTAGGCTCAGCTAAGACTGGATGTGGAGAGGCAAGTGGGTGGGCAGCCCCTGGCCTCTCCTCTTAGGAGAACTCCCCATCCACAGGGCAGTCCTGTCTCAGGGGCTGAAGGAGCAACACTTAGGACACTGCCCAGTTGAGAAAAGAAGTTTTGAAATGATGAGTTGAGAAAAAAATATATATATATATTGAAGTAGTCTTCATGGGCAAAGTCAATTTTTAGTTTGTTTGGGTTTTGGGGATTGAACCCAGGCATGCTCTACTACTCTTCAACATCCCCAGTCTTTCTTAAAATTCTATTTTTTATTTTTTTAAAAATTATTTTATTTATTTATTTTTTTAGTTGTACACAATACCTTTATTTTGTTTATTTATTTTTATGTGGTGTTGAGGATCGAACCCAGGGCCCCGAATGTGCTAGGTGAGCGCTCTACTGCTGAGCCACAACGCCAGCCCCTTAAAATTTTATTTTTGACAGGGTCTAAGTTGCTGAGGCTGGCCTCATACCTGCAATCCTCCTTGTCAGTGTCCAAAGTCACTGGGACTACAGGCCCATGTCATCCCTAAAGTTAGATTTTTGATGTGCTCCCTTGTGTTTATTTTGCGGTTTACTACTATTTTTATTTTAAATTTTGTATAATCTCTCTAGCACCCAGAAACTTGTGAATCATGTTCTGTTTTCCTGAAACTGCGTTAAAAGGCTCAGACACTGTCTCAGACACTTTATTAATGCTCTTTGATCTAATTATTAAATCAAGTGATCAGAGGCGATACAGGCTGTTGCTTTCCCATTGTTCTCAGATAAGGTAACTGAAGCTCAGAAAAGCTAAATCGCCCTTCAAACATACATGCCGAGTGTGGACAGTCGGTCAGTCCCCAGGAGAAGTCACTTGTCACTTTTGTTCATGCTGCTCCTGGAAACCTCCGAAGAGTGACGATAGGGCAAGGCTCGGGGGTGAGCTGGGGTGGGACACAGGCCCCTTGAGGGTTTTGCCAGACGCTGGGACTAAATGAGACAAGCCATGGGCCAGCAGCGTCCTAATGGCTGCCCTGTCCCTGTTGTGTAGTCGCCACACACAGAGTTCTGGTTTTTATCAACGGATGGGAAGGAGGAAGGGACAACAGCTCTCCCAAGATCAATCACAGAACTAGGTGGCAGTGACAGGGTTCCAGGTGGCCTGACTTGGCTCCAGAGATGCTGAAGTGTTTGGAGGCTAGACTCCATTAGGTTGTTCATCAGTTGTCCCCCATTAGGAAGTCAAGTTGATGTTCCCAGGTGCCCTGGCTTCTTGTCCATTGTTCTACATCCAATTCAGCACCCTATCCAGTGAGCATGGGTGGGGTCAGAGAGGGGACCCAGAGGTCTACAGGAGCAGGCAGCAATGATTACTGCTATTCCCAATTGTGTAACATTGTTCTTTCTTCCTTTCTCCTTTCCTTTTCTTTTCCCTTCCTACCCTGCCTCCTCCTCCCTCCTTTCCTCCTCTCTCCCTCCCTTTCTTGCTCTCTCTTCTCTTCCTTCCTTCCTGAGATGGGGTTTTGCTATGTTGCTCAGGCTAGCCCCAAACCCTTGGACTCAAGTGATCATCCCACCTGGGCCTGCTGAGTATTAGTACCTGGGACTCCAGGTATGCACCCAGCTTAAGAACATTATTCTTAACAGTTTCCTCAATTAAACTGTGAGTTCATTCTGAACAACACCTCCGGGGTCTCTGTCTACTGCTCCGCACGGCTGATGAGGCCTTTGTACCCAGCACCTGTCAAAGCAGTTGCCCCTGAGGAACAAAGGACAACAGAGAAAAGCTCCTAGGGTTTGCAGTCAGACCTAAAATGAATCCTGGCTCCACCGTGCAGACCTTCCTGTACCTCGTCTCCCTCCATAGCTGGTCGAACATAAGCTTTAGGATCCATGTCTTGCAGAGGCTCTTTCTAGGGCCTTTAGAAAGATTCTAACAGTTTTTTAGTCACATTTTTTCATCCTTTTTTTTTTTTTTTGGTACCGAGGATCGAAGCCAGGGGCATATAACCACTAAGCCACATCCCCAGCCTTTTTAAAGTTTTTATTTAGAGACATGGTCTCACTGAGTTGCTTAGGGCCTTGCTAAATTGCTGAGGCTGGCTTTGAACTTGCAATCCTCCTGCCTCAGCCTCCCTAACTACTTGGATTACAGGCGTGTACCACCATGCCCAGCTTCATTCTTTTATATAAAGAGAGCAAAAACACACCCCCAATTATATTAGTTTCAGACCCCACAAAATTGAACCTGTTCCTCCCCACTCCACAGAATTGCTTGAGAGTTAAATAATATTCTGTTCATAAAGTGTGTGACATAAAGTAGGTACTCAATAAGAATGATCCAGAACAGGAATAAAAGGACAGACAGAGGCACAGGCTGTCACATACCCTTTAATGTCCCAGGTATTGCCATTCAATAGCCCAACTCCACTGCAGAGTGGCCTCTGGGGTCCAGAGATAAGACAGAGGTGCTATGGCACCTGGATCTTGGTGGAGTTGTTCTTGTCCCTGATGTGGCTGTGAATCCAGTCTAGGTAGCGGCTGACCTTGGTATAGACACCATAGTTGTTCAGGAGTCCACAGCCCTCCCCCCAGCTCACCAGGCCCACCAAGAACCAGGTGCCTCGCGAAAGAGCGACCATGGGTCCCCCACTGTCCCCTTCACAGGCATCCCGCTCATCCCCTAGGATGCCTGCACACAGCATGTTCTCGGAGATCATGTTGTTCATGACCTCCATGCACTCATTGCGCGGGGCCACAGGAATCTTGATGAAGGTGAGGACAAAGGTGCGGTTTCTCTTGGACTCCTTCTCTCGGCTGTTGTGATAACCCCAGCCGGTCACCACTGTCTCTTGGCCGGCCTGAGTGAGCTCACGCTCTGCAAGGCCACTGTCAGGGAGGCAGATGGGCACAATGGTCTTTGAGAGGGTGACGGGCTGGGCCAGGCGGAGCAGGGCAATATCATTGTCGCTGGTGCTCCGGCTGTAGTCAGGGTGGATGTAGACGTCCCTGATGTTCAGGTCCACTTCCCACTTGTCCCGACGCCGCAGGTCATACTCACCTGCAGGGCAGAGAATGCTGTCAGAGTGGACCAAGGAAGTCAGGGAGAGCAGGAAGGCCCAAGGCCCTGGAGACCAGCAGACACAGACCAGAGCCACCAAGGGAAATACGGAGCACCCAGAGCTGGAGAAACAAGGGACAGAGCAGCAAGACCCAAAGAGGAGGACATAGGTACTGCAGGGAAAGAATAATTGGGGCCCACAAGCAAGAGACCAAATCCTCCCTGGCAAGGTTCAGGGGTTCCTGGGATGGAGGGCCTGGAAATCCCACACCAAGCCCCATGAAGGGTCACCGGCCATCAGTTGTGCCGATGGTAATTGTAAGAAGCATGAATGTGGACATTCTCAATACACCTTTTTCTTCTTTTTTGCCAGAAAAAGAGAGAGTCTAATGAGAGCCCCCTCTAGAAACTGTCAGAGTGAGACCCCCACCCACCCACCAGACTCCTGCTGTGGCAGATGCCAGGGTCCCTTGCTGCACAATTCCATCCCCAGAAGTCTGTGTGAAGCCTGGCTCTGAGGCCAGGTCTGGTGGGTCTCTGCATCCTTGTGTGCTGAGGCCCCCATGCAGCCTGCTTCAGGTGAGTAGGGGTGACAAACATGTGGGCCCAGATTTGAAGAGGGCACTCAATCCAGGGTTAGTGATGCACGCCTGTCAGCCCAGAGACTTGGAAGGCTGAGGCAGAAGGATTGCAAGTTCAAGGCCAGCTTCAGCTACCTGGTGGGGACTCAGGCAATTTAGTGAGACCCAGTCTCAAAAGAAAAGAAAGAAAGAAAAAGCTAGGGATAAAGTTCAGTGGTAGAACACCCCTGCGTTCAATTCCCAGTGGAAAAAAATAAAAGGGGCACTCAAGAGAAACCCCTTCTAGCCTGGTGTCACAGGGTGGGCACGGAGTAGGCACATAAGGGTCTTCTACCAAAGCACCTTCTATGGAGTTCAAGCACCCTGAGACCAGGGTCTTTCAAACCTGGACAGCCTGCCCATTACCCACTGCCACCCCTGACCCAGGCCTCTGGCAGCCCCCCTGACTGGCTCCAGATCATACCAAGCCTGACAGTGAGCTTCCTGGCGTTCTCCATGCAGTGGGCTGCGGTCAGCACCCAGGAGGTGTGGATGAGCACCCCGCCGCAGGCCAGCTTCTTCTTTGAGTCCAGTAGGATCACCTGGAAGTGGCGGGGGGGAGTGTTGACATCACAGGGTTGCCTTTGACAACTCCTAGTCCAGGGCCTCTAAGTCTCACAGGGTTCCTGGCACGGTTCTCAAGTGCTTCCCTGGGCTCTCTGGTCACATGGGCATACGTAGACTTGTGGCCCTTTTCTAGCATTCTCTATCTCTTTCTAACATTGTTTGGGTTGACCTGGCTCAGGCAGTCATCCTCAGCCACACCATCACAGAGAGAAGCCTCTTCACCTTGGGGGCTTTGGAAGACTTTGTAGCCCCCAGGCTGCCTTGGGCATCCCTCAGGCCTCCCTCAGCCTCTGTCCTGATGGCTCTCCTGGCTCTGCTCCCCCTGGGTGGCTAGTATGTAGGATCCTAAGCCTCTCAGAGTCCATGAGCTCTCCAAGGCCAGTACCCTTGCTTGTTGATTTCTGGTTGGTTTTCCCTCTCCATAGAGAACAGAAACTAGCAAGTGCTCTTAGGCCAGCCCTCCCTCCTAGCCTTCTCCCACTCAAGGTACCTCTCTTATCAGCAGGGCCTCTGCCTAAACAAACTCCCACCAACAGAGCTTTACCTTTCCAGCTCTTTCTACAACCATAACTCTTCCTGCATATTCCCCTTTTTGGCCCATGACCCATACCACCCTGTCCTTGCTATTCCCCTTCTACCAGGTCACCTCTGTCTTTCCCTGAGCCCTACCCCCACCCTTATCAGCAGTCCCCCCCAAGCAACAGCAAATTCCCTCCCCCATTCTGCATCTTGAGCTGGAACTCCCAGGAGGACCTCAGAGACCCCTGACCCAGCAAAGGAGAGAAGCAGCCACTCCTCTCCTCTTACCTGCCAAGGGCTGTCTCCCTGTCGGGTAATTGACCCATTGACAATCCTCGGATCTACTTTGTTGACTTGGTTTGTGTCACGTTTGAAGTAACTGCGCTTCTTCTCCATTTGCATCCCTAGTCTTCCACATGGGAACCTCACTAAAGGTAGAGGGAGATGGTAAGGGGCCTTCCAGGCACTACTCCTGAGACTGTCCTCCTTTCTTGATTCTCCTCCTGCCTATAGGCTAGTTTGGCATGTTGTATGTTTCAAAGGATAAATGATGCTTATAATACTCCATATTGGCTGTGAATCTCCTCTGATCCATCTGTCCATCAGTCAGTCAACAAACAGTGCAAGACAGATCAAGCAGCATCACTACCTGTGTCCTTGCATCGGTTATTAAATGTCTCTGTGGTTCATTATAGCCCAGTGCTGTCGGGGATAATCCCCAAGATACATAGGAAGGTCCCTTGACAGGATGCTGCCAAGCTCCTAACAGAGGTGAGAAATTTTAGGGAGAAGGAGGTGGGGGCATGCTTGGAGAGCTCAAAGTAACCCTGAGCATAATTCCAAGGCCTCTTTTCTAAGAGAAGAAAGCATACCATGAAAAACCAGGGACTGGATAATCTGCCTGGGTATGCTTCTAAAGGGCCTTGAATGTTAGGTTGGAGGATCTAGACTTGCAGGGCGTGAGGACACCTTCAGCCGGAGAACCATGTAATGACAGAATGCAACGTAGACAGCAGTAGCAGAACTCCGGAAACTGAGCATTGTGACTGATTTAGCAGAAGGAGAAAGCAAAACTCTCAGCCAGTAACGGGGCACCCAGAAGCCAAGGATTGTATCCCAGAGCTTCAGGAGACCTCAGTGCCTCTGAGGGACATGGTACAAGTGCAACTTGCACACAGAAGCCATGTTGAGAGTTAATAGGAGAGACCCCTAGAAGCCAGGCATGTTGGCACACCCCTGCGGTTCCAGCTACTTGTGAGGATGAAGTAGAAGGATCAGGCAAGTTTGAGGCCAACCTGAGCAACTTAGCAAGACCCTGTCTCAAAATAAAATAAAAAAGGTTGAGGATGTAGCTCAGTGGCAGAGCACTGGCCTGCAAAGCATGCACAAGGCCCTGGATTCAATGGCCATCACAAGAAAAAGAAAAGAGAGAGGAAGAGACCACTAGAGACCATCTCCTCAATGGTGAGATGCCCCTCTCCCTCTCCTACAGAAGACAGTCACCTGCAGAAACAGACTGTGACTAGGAATTCCAGGCAGCACTGCTGCTACTGCTGTGATGGTGAACTGTTTGACCACAGGGAGTCGGACAACATCTGCAGGAACCCCAGAGCCAGCTCCTTGGTTCCACCCTGCTCCAAGGCACTGGAAGCCAAGCCTGAGATCCCTTAGCAAGACTTCAGAGGCCTCCCCTCCAAAACTGGCCTAAATGGAAGCCCTAAGGATCCATACAGTAAGGAGAATGATTCTGGCCTTCTGATGACCTCACAGAAGAGTCCCCAGACCCACAGGGCCACCAGGCATTGCCTTGCAACTTACTGTGTCTCTCAAATTATTTCAAAATACAAAGCAAGAAAAAAGTTTTTCAATGGAAGGATTGGAATATAAAGTTGTAGAAAATCTCTTGAAAGAACACACAATCAAAGAGATGGAAAACAGTAGAGATGATACAACTAGAGAGATACAGAAAGAGAAGATGAACAAGGCAGAGAGATTGTCAAAGAAATAATTTGTGTGTGTGTGTGTGTGTGTGTGTGTGTGTGATGCTGGGGATTGAACCCAGGGTCTTGTGCATGCAAGGTAAACACTCTACCAACTGAGCTATATCCCCAGATCCAAAGAAATATTTTTTTAAAAATGCTCCTAGAGGTAGAAAATATAAATTTCCTCTTTAAAAGGGTCCAAGAGGAAGTGGAGGGGAAATTCTTTCCACATCAAGGAAAACCTGGGGAAATTCATTGTAAGGGGTAAAATCCTGACTCCTTAAACTTTGTACATAATAAATTTGATAAAGACAAAAACATATAAAAAGGAAAATATAAAGGAAGGCAGAATCAGGATTCTGTTCTCTCCTGGAGGATCAAGGGATACAGAGGGAAATAAGATACAGGGCTGAAAATGTGTCCAAAGGAAATAAACACATCCAGGATAGATGGAGGGACATGCTGGAGACCTGGCCCCTAGATCTTCTTAGACTCTGGAGATGGGTGGCCTATGCTCCAGAAGGTGTCCCCAAGGAGAGCAGGGCCATCTGGAGGAAGGCAGGCAAGTAAGCAAGAAAGCCTGGTGGGCAGAACCAGCCAAGGGGCGCAAGTTGGGGCGGGCACGTGGATGGTCACCCTAAGACTCCCCCTATTCAAAGCTGCGCGTTCCTTTGCGGCTGGATTCCCGCGCCCAAGGAAAGAAGTGTGAGGGCCGGGGCCGGGGCGGCTCACCTGAGGCCTGGCAGTGCAGGTGGTCATCAGCCAGCTTGTAGCCCGGCGCGCAGGTGCATCGGCGCCCGCCCTGCTCCTCCAGACAGTAGTGCATGCAGCCACCATTGTCCACCGAGCAGTTGGAGAAGCGCACCTCTGGGCAGACAGGAGACCGCGGAGAGCCCACAATGGCGCAGTGCGCCAGGGGTCAGCCACCCGCCCGGCCCCACCCCGGCGCCCCACTTACCGTTCTGGCAGAAGCTGCCCTCCCAGCCCCTGTGGCAATCGCAGCTGAAGCCACCGATGCCATCGATGCACGTGCCGTGTTCACAGCACGGGCTGGTGCATTGGTGCTCCGAGGGCGCTCCTTCGCACTGATCACCGTCTGTCGCACGCAGCATGATGAAAGGTGGAGGTCATAACTACCGTCAGTTCCCTTCCCGACCTCCTGAAGCCCAGAGACCCAGAGGAGCAGGCCTGTGCAGCCCAGCCCGGAGTTTAGATCTCACTCACCAAAGTACTTGGACCAGAAGGCTAGCTGTGGAGAGAGGGGGCAACTTCAGAGGCCAGCCCCTGTGTAGTAGGAGCAAGGCACCTCTTCCTCCCTTGTAGCCCAGAGCAGCTGTGAGCAGGCTGGGGAAGGGAGGGCTTCCAGACAAATAAGGGTCAACTGCCTGAGGTCACCAGCTGCCTGCAGCTAGTGTTCCTTGCTCCCCTCCTCCTCTTGCACTGGGCCTTCCCAGCCCATGAACAACACTCCTCCCCATGCAGCTGGGACCCAGCTCTCTGGACAATCTATATCATAGTAACTTCTGCAGTGAGAGGGACCTAAATCCCCTAGCAGACTCCCCTGCCTCCTCCCAGCCCCTTCACTCCCTCCCTGGTTTGGGGGGATCCCTTACACATCCAGTCTTTCCCTAAGCCAGTGTTCTCAAGAGTTGGTGAGACCCAGAATGCTGGTTCAGAAAGCCTGGGGCAGCCTAGAGTCTGTGCTTCTAACTAGGTCCCAGCTGCTGCTGGTGGTATTGGCTTTGATCCTCGGACTAGAAAGGACCCAGACCCCACCTCAGCTTCCCTGAGCAATCAGAATTTCTTCCCTGAGAATGTGAACTGAGGCAGAGTGAGTATGAGTAGACACACAAACCCTGGCCAGCAGATGCAAGGGTGGAAAAAGGATGGTAGCCTTTTGGTCACAGAGAAGAGGAGGTGGGGAGAGGCAGAAGTGAGGGGAAGAGAGAGAGAGAGAGAAAGAGAAAGAAGAGAGGGAGGGAGGGAGGGAGGAAGAAAGGGAGGAGGCAAAGATAGCCAATGGCCCCTGGAAGGTGGACTGAACTTCCTACAGAGGGTTTGGGTGGGAATCCCAGCCTAGAGCTGCCCTAAACTTTTCTTTCTGGAGCTCATAGCAGAGTTCTGTTTCCTGTAGCCACAAGAAACAAATCACAAGGACAAGCCCATAGGGCCATTGTCCACACAGCCACCCTCAACCAGCTGGGAGTAGGAGCTGGTGCCCATGGCCTCCCTACATTCCCAAGAAGCCCTCAGGGATTGGTCCCCACCTACTCCTCCCAAACTCAGCCCACCCGTGCACCTCATCCTCTGGACCCAGCCAGGTGGCCTTACTGTGTCATCCACATTTTGGAAAATCTCCTTGGCTTCTTCAAAGTCGCAGATCTCCTCTGTGCACTCCCGCTCCAGGCTGCCTGGCCGGAGCTCCTCCAGGAAAGTGTTGGCGCGTTTGTGGATGCGCAGCACCTGGTGGGCACGCTCACTGCTGGAGAACACTGAGTCTGGTTTGCGGGAAGGCAAACTCACTGTGATGGAGGGGACTGAGAGGGGCTGCAGATCAGGAAGGGATCTGAGGAAGCCCAACTGGAGAAAGAACCTGGAAAAGCCCTGTCTCAGGCCCCCTTAGGGCTTATCCTAATTCCCAATAATGATGCTGCCCCTTGCTCCTCTGCTCTGTCCCTCCACATGAAGCAGATGACTGTCGGGTGACAGGAGCTTTGACCGTTTAGAGCAAGCGTATGCTTAGAGATGGACCTCCTTTAAATCCCAACCTGACCTCTGTGTAACCTTAAAACGATGTCTTTCTCTCTCGAACCTCAGTTTGCTCATATAAAATATGGGATGAAATAAGCATGTAAAATAATACCATGCATGTCACAAAAGTAAATATTCAATTTCAAATGCCACATGCTGCTGCTGTTTAGATTGCAAAGTTCAGTCGGTCTCATTCTCCCGCTACACATTGTGCAATCCCTTCTGGTCACTCATCCTCCTTTTCTTACTCCATCAAGTATTTCTCATCTCTTCCCCTTGGGCAGGGACTCCAGAAGGACAAAGATCTGTCATCCAATGCATGTCATCAAGTGTCTCCTGAGCTCTGAGAGGTGCCTGTCTTGGGTAGGAGAAGAGCTAGGAAGGAGGGATCAATTTAGGGGAGTGAGTAAGAGGGGCTATCTGTCATCCAATGCATGTCATCAAGTGTCTCCTGAGCTCTGAGAGGTGCCTGTCTTGGGTAGGAGAAGAGCTAGGAAGGAGGGATCAATTTAGGGGAGTGAGTAAGAGGGGCTGGAGTGAAAGGCATCCCACAGGAAGAGGTACCTGAGCTCAGATGGAGAAGATCACAAGTGGGCAGTGGGTTTGGGGGAGTGGGAAGGGGCATCTCAGGAAGATAAGCAACTCAAGAAAAGGCACAAGTGTAAGAACCAGCTTGGTGTGGCTCTATGGGCAAAGCATTTGTCCTGCAGTTGCCCCGGAGAATCATGTTCTCTTCTGTGGAGATCAGGGAGAGGGCTGGGGCAAGGCATTGAGGCTTCAGAAAAGCATTTTAGGAGAAGTTTATGGGATAGTGTGGGTGGAGGCCTGGGTCTGAGCCCTTCACAGTTGAGGGAGTGAGTCGGTGGAGTGGGAAGGCCCAGGGAGTCTGTGGACGCCCCCCTTCCCACCCCCCCACCCCCGTCGCTGTCATCACCTGTGTGTGCCCTCACAGCTCCTGGTTTGTGTTCTGAAAGCTGGCCTGCCTTGGCCTATAGGCCAGTTCATGCCAATCCTGCCTGCTTTCACCGCATCCAAGATCAGAGGAGGTGGAGGATGATGTGAGGACAGGGCAGGTGGCAGTGAGGGCATGTCAAGGCTTTGAGGGTCTTGTGGTAGGGGTGGAGGTAGCCTTACCAGGAAGGGTTGATGTGCCGGAAATTCCCCAGGTGGCCACGAACAGCAAGAGGCTTGCAAGCTGCCACATTCTGGAGTTATTGACACCTGTCTGAGAAAGACTTCTAAGTTCCTGGCAGCCCCACATCAATGTCGGTCTGCCTGCCATCATCCCCCAATTCCATCCCCTTCCCAGGAAGAGACGTGAATGAAAGAGGCATCGCTATGTACCCATTGTCAGGGAAGAACCTGGGGTGAGGGTCTTTGTTCACTAGACAGCCACCTGTCCCCTCAGTCTCCTCTTTGTGGGGCTAAGGTTATACCACCTGCCTGAGAAAGCAGAAAGCATGCAGGGTTTCTTTTGATGATCAAAGGGGATTCCACTCAGAAATGCCTCGCATGGAGATGAGATGCACTAGAATATTCATTTGTGCCCTCTTTTCCTTCATTTTTTGATGATGACTGAGAGGTAGGGCTTTGCTGGTCTGATAGCTGAGCTAAGAATAACAGCTATCACTGATTGGACATGGGGTGTTCTTCAAACAATTTGCACACAATTCAGGACAGGCCATGATGCAGATGGTCTGGTGCAAACCCCAGCACTTACTAGAGGGCAGAGTTGGGGGAGATGCTTAACAACTCCATGCCTTGTTTGTAAAATGGTAGGATAGCTATGTTTCTCTCTGAAGGGGCTATTGAAAGGATCAAATGTTAGTACATACACATAAAGCTCTTAGAACAATTTGTGGGTGGGTGGCTGTGGGTATAGCTCAATGGTAGAATACTTGCTTAGCATATGTAAGGCCCTGGTTTCGATTCCCAGGACCATAAACAAAAACAAAACAGGGTTTGCACATAACAAAAATCTCAGTAAACATTATCTGTTATTACCTCAGTTAAGGCTTACAACCGCCCAAGAGGTGGTTAATGTTGTCACCCCTGTTTCATGAAGGCAGGGGGAGACTGAGGCTTAGGAGGCTAAGTAGTTTATGAAAAGTTCACAATCAGGAGGTATCAGAGCTAAGACTCAGCGCAGGGCCTGTATGACTCCAGGCCTAAAACCACTTCTGCCCCAAGCCACTGGTGCCCCACAACGCCACAGGACAAGAAAATCAAGAGCCTTCCACTTCTTCCAAGACCAAGTGCCTGCCCCATCCACGCACCCTAGACTGACCCCATTTCCTTCACAGCTGATCAAACGTTTAATTAAATGAAATGCCCCATCCTTAGAGGTGGGGACAGAGTAGAGATAATGTAGGGTCCTGGTTGCCTCTGGGGATGGCCCTGGGCCCCAGGGAACCCCTCAGCAGACTTCCACTTGACTCACAGTCTGGAAAAATCGAGGCATGTGGTGAGAGGGCCCCTTTGGACTACGGCACTCCGGCCTGGAGGACGCCAAGCCATGCCCACATTTCCCTGGACCCTTGCTCAAGGATTCCACCCTCACACAGCTCAACTGTCCCTCTCCCTTCTGCACCTTCCCTTCATACTCCCTCACAGTACTGCCTCGAGGGGGACTTACAGGGGTGGGTCGCAGAGAACTGCAAGTTCGCCCTCCTGCCGCCATGATACCCCGGAACTCAGGTTAATCCATAACCACAAATATTTGCTTGGCCCTCGGTACTGAGGCCTCCCTCTCCACAGATAAACAAACAGGTGGTGCTGACAGTCCTGGTCTTGGCTCCTGATGGCTCAATTTTCCCAAAACTCACCTCTGGCCACCAAGATGCCCTCTAGCAGGGAGGGAGGTAAGAGCAGGACACTCTCAAAACCATTGACAGATTTTGGCCTCATAGAGGCTGGCTGAGGAAGAATGTTGTCCCCATTTTGCAGTTGGGGCACTTTTAGTGGATATATATCCACTAAATATCTAAAATGGACTTTTAGTAGAGATATTGCAGTTTGCCCACGATAGATACAACAAGTAACAATACTTCATCAAATCTAGAATGTCATTAATTATAAGATGTACCTATTTATTGGTTGCACAAAGACATACCATCTCTCATGTGGATCTTCCCCACATGGGCATGGGGCCCTCAGCTCCAATCACACATGTCACCCTCCACCCAACTGCACATGGCTATGACTATAAATAATCTCTATGTTGAAGATGAAGATGCTCAGAAGTCTTGCATTACTTGTCCAAATTGATTAATCTGGTAGGTGGCAGACCTGAATTAGAACTTTGGTCTTCCTGGTCTCACTTGGCCACTTTGAGAATGCATGAAAAAAAGAAACAAGATTATGGAAAGGGTGCCTAGAGTTCATAGCTGAAATGTTAGCAAGAAGAATGATGAAATAAAGTCCTGGCTCAGAGCCTTTGTTTGTGTTCTGCAGGCTGTCAGCATTTATTAAGTATCTTCCTTGCCTGGACTTGGCTCTTCCAGAGATGTCCATTTTTTTTTTCCTCTGCGCAGGGCCTTCCTTAGAGGACTTAACCATGCTCTTTCAGTCTGTGTCCCTGAGTGGGGCATGTGACCCCACCCCAGTGGCTTCTAGTGATTGCACAGGAAGTCACCTGGCCCAGGAGGCAGATCAGATTCTCTCTCCCAGCTCCCAGGAGCAGGGCCTCTGGCTCTCACTGCACTCTGAGCATTGGACTCAGAAGAGTTTGAACCTAGGATCTGGGCACCTGTGTTTGTGCCCTACCCGAGATGGAGAGGAAATGAGGAGACTCATAAGATAAGGGGATGAAGTGTTGGGGTGCATGGGGACAGAGGGGGAGGTGGAGGGTGAGGAAACTGAAATGGAGCCTATGGGAAGTGGGGAGCCAGTGGCTGTTTGTGAGGGTAGCTACTTAGAGAAGGGTGACAAATTCCTGGCCACTCAAGCAGAAAACATGAAGACCAAGTGCAGGATCCCACGAGATGGGTGGACTTAGGTGGGCAACTGTTTGATTTTGTTTTGGTTTGGTTTTGCAGTGCTGAGCTGGAACCCACACATCACATGCTAAGCAAGGGTTCTACCACTGAGCTACAACCCCTGTAAAAACCCCTCCTGGTCTTCTTGCTCCATGTGTCATTCCCCCAAATTCTGCAGCTTCCTTCCACCTGGCCTACCAAACAAAGAAATTTTGGGTGTCCATTATTGCTTCCTTTCCACAACCAACTGTTCACCCTTTCACTCTTTTCTGACTTGGCACAGGTGGTCAATTCCAAATCAAGTCTAAGCAGGGTGCTTGTGCTAATCCTAAATCTGCACGATGGGCTTGGCCCAAGGCACCCAAATTTAAACCAGTCCGGATTCCAGAGTCATGGGACCTGAACGAGCAAGGGTAGGTGTAGTGCGCCTAAGTGACCGGTGCTGGAGAGATGCCAGGCCTCCCAGGCTGCCCAGAGGATATCCCTGAACCTTCTCTGCAAAGCTCTTCACAGCTGTCAGCCAACTGGGGCTCTCTGAACTGTGCACTGTCACAGCCTCCTCCCGTCTGACAACGCCCCAGACCTCCGTGGCCTCCACCTTCCCCAAGGTCCTGGCCACCTGAGTTCCTGAGTTCTGCTGTCTCCTGGAGGCAGCCACCGGGAATCCACCTCTGTTATTTGCAAGTTTCCAGCAGGGGGCGCAGTGCACTGCTGCGGAGAGGCTCGCGCTGTTCACAGGTGAGTTCTCACTGGCGCGGAGGGTGTGGCTGATTGGCTTGGTCTGGCATTTTCCCAGCCAGGTGTGAGTCACCTCACCTGGGCCCAAATTCGTCATGCTACCTTTGGCCAGCAAACCCTCTGCAATTTAGAGAGTGAAAGGGAGGTGTGTAGGCGTGAACTTCGCTGTTTGAATGCAGACCAAGCAAAGGAATGAGAACTGGGGGTGTAACCCGACAGCTGTGGCGCTCTCCTGTAATCCTAGCGACTGAGGCAGGGCAATTGCTAATTTTCTGCAATTTAGCTAGATTCAGTCTTAAAATGAAAAATAAAAAGGAACAGAGGGGCTGGAGCTGTGTCTTAGTGATAGAGCGCTTGCCTAGCATATGTGAGGTACTGGGTTCGATTCTCAGCACCGCATATAAATAAACAAAGGTCCATTGACATCTAAACACTATATTTAAAAAAGGGGGGTGTGTGTTGCGGAGATGTAGCTTAGTGGTGAAGTGTCCCTGGGTTCAGTCGCTGGTAATGCGCGCGCATCTGGGGACACACACACACACACACACACACACACACACTGCATATCTATCCCTATATATGGATATATATAGATATGTAGTGTGGGTATATACATGCATACATACATATATTTGTATATGCACACATACATATGTACATATGGGTATCCATTTGTTGCACTCTCCTTTCCTCCATTAGATTTGCCTTGGTAATTTGTAAAACTCAAATGACCAGATACACTTGGGCTACTTCTGAACTGTTTTGTTCTGTGGATCTGTGGATGTATCTGTTCATTTCTATGTCGACACCATATTGTCTTAATTTTGTTTTTGTTTTTGGGTACTGAGGATTGAACTCAGGGCCACTCAACCACTGAGCCACATCCCCAGCCCTTTTTTGTGTTTTATCTAGAGACAGGGTCTCAATGAGCTGCTTAGTGCCTTGCTTTTTGCTGAGGCTGGCTTTGAATTTATGATCCTCCTGTGTCTGGAGCTGGTGGGATTACAGGTGTGTGCCACCAACAAGCCTGGTTTAATTTCTAATTGCTGTTATAACTCAAGAATGGATCATGAAATGAGGTAATGTAAATCCTCTTTGTTCTTCTTTTTCAAAATTGTTTTTGCTATCCTAGGTCCTTTCCATTGCTATATACCCATTTTAGAATCAGTTTATCAATTTCCATTTTTAAAGTTTTGTTGAGATTTTGATAGGGATTCAGTTGAATTTATAAAACAATTTGGAAAGAAGAGAAATCTCTTTTTTTTTTTGAAGGGGGGGTTGGCAATACCCAGGATTGAACTCAGGATCACTGGATCACTGAGCCATATCTCCAGCCCTATTTTGTATTTTGTTTAGAGACAGGGTCTCATTAAGTTGCTTAGTGCCTTGCTTTTGCTGAGGCTGGCTTTGAACTCTGGATCCTTCTGCTTCAGCCTCCTGAGCTGCTGGGATTACAGGTGGGCACCACCACACCTGGCAAGAAGAGATGTCTTAATGTTGAGTCTTCTGATCCTTTAAGGTGGTATTTCTCTCCACTTATTTAGGTCTTTGTTCATTTTCCTCTCCCATGTTTGGGAGTTTATCCTTAATAATTTTATGTTTTTAAATGCTTTTGTAAATGGCACTTTAAAGATTTGAATTTAAAACTCTGTGTTGCTAGTATATAGAAAAACACTTGATTTTTTTAAAAGACATTACTTCTGAATTTTATGAATGTGCTAGTCACCAACCATACCAGTTTGTCTGAGACTTTTACAATTTTAGCAATAAAATTTGGTAAACTCTTAGATTCTGGTTTTTAGTGATGTATGCAGAAGGTGAAGGGAAAGGTTCAAAACCCATATGGAAATTCCCAATACAGAGTCTGAAAACAACATTGATTATAGTGCCAGCACCTTCTTTCGTCTGAATTACTGATAACAGCAACCCTGATTTGCAATTCAGAACAGTGGATCATCCATTATTACATCACTCCCAGTGATGCAACTTGCATGTACTGTACTCGTAAGCATGAACATCCACTTTGCCTGTGGATTAACTGTTGTGCTTTGATTTGAAGAGTGCTTGTTTAATTTTAAGATGGCAAATATTGAAAGCATGCTTTTAAAGAGTTCAGATAATGAAAACGAGAATGATGATGCCAGCATGACCCAGACATAGTGGTCATTTACAAGGCTAAGTGATATGTTATTTGAATGACAACTGAAATAACACAAATCAGATAGGGAGGTAAAGAATCAAAACAGAGCATAGTGCATAATGTGCAAAAGAGAATTGGGGATTGGACATGATACAGAAAGGAATATGAAAGTACCTGTAGAAACTACATATGTATCTCTATCTATGGATATGTAGTGTGTGTATATACAAGTCCCCAGTGAGATAGGCGAGCACCTTAAAATAATCCAAAGGGTTTGGGTCTTTCCTAAAGAGCCCAAGTCTTAGGTGAAATTAGCAGCCATTGAATTAGCTTAGACGCAGCACATCAATGAACTCAAATGATTGTATTGCTCCTTTGGTGGTTCTGTGAAACTGAGTTAAATCACATTTGCTCATTGAAATCAAAGCCCCACTGCCTTTAGCAGTGTTGTGTACAGGTGGGCAGGACATTCTGTGGTTAACATCTTTGCATTTTCATTAATAAGGAGTTCACAGACTGCATGGAATTTGCAAAAGTTTACATTCACACTATGTCAAATATGCAGATGTATGAGCAAACTTTCATTTGTATTTGGATGAGATGTCATTTTTTTTTCAGTTTTGTTAAAACCTTTATAGAAACCAAAAGGACAATTGGAAACTCCATTTTTTGAATTCAAGTACTTAAGAGATAGGGGAACACTTTTTTTTTTTTTTTAAAGAGAGAGTGAGAGAGGAGAGAGAGTGAGAGAATTTTTTAATATTTATTTCTTAGTTCTCGGCAGACACAACATCTTTGTTTGTATGTGGTGCTGAGGATCGAACCCGGGCCGCACGCATGCCAGGCGAGCGCGCTACCGCTTGAGCCACATCCCCAGCCCCGAGGGGAACACTTTTTAATGCCAAGATTTGATCCAGCACTTGGTATATGATAGAAAACCTGATTATTTGTAGGATCTGATAGAATCAGCTCTTTGTACCCTGTAAAGGGCCAACACAGCTGTCATAAAAAAATTTTTTTTTTGGTACCAGGGATTGAACCAGGCTGCTTAACCATTGAGCCACATCCCCAGATCAAAGTTGCTAAGGCTGTGATTAGCCTCTGGAGCTGCTAATATTTTAGGCCATGCCCAGCAGTTATCAAAATTTCTCTTTTTGTTGGCCATAGGATATTTCATGAATTAATGAATTATTTGGGAGAGTGGCTTTATAATAAAAGCAAGGTGTCTGTATCATTCTTGCTCTTTCTCCCCATGTGGTGCCCTCCAACATAGTATGATGCAGCAAGAAGGCCCTGAACCTGATGCCAGTACCATGCTCCTGGACCCCTCAGCCTCCATCACGGTGGCTTCAATAAGCTTCTATTCTTAATAAATTACTCGTCTCAGGTATTTTGTTATGGCAACAGAAAACAGACTCAGGAGCAGTCAAACTGAAATATATAAGCTGTTCCTCCAAAACTGCTTAATGACTTTTGAAGAGCCCATAAAGACTCTGGGAAAGGACAAACTGACTGTACCTGAGTTGCTCAATGTTATGTGGAGGGTAGTGGCAAAGCCCATAAAATAAAAATGACTCATTTTGGGGGGGAAATAAAATGAAACAAAATGACATCAGAATACAATGACCAATTTAAATAGGACATTCTCATTTCTTTACTAAAACTAACTTATTTGTAATCCAACTTCGGCTTCACAAATTCAAATTATTTCCGTGCTTTAAGACCATTTTCCCTGAGTGAAAGAGAAAGTGTGGTTTACTCTATAATGGTACCTGGTGTACTTAATGTTTAAGAAGGTTGGACATGGGCTGGGGTTGTGGCTCAGCGGAAAAGCACTCGCCCAGCATGTGAGAGGCCCTGAGTTTGATCCTCAGCACAAATAAAATAAAGATATTGTGTCCAACTACAACTAATATATATATATATATATATATATATATATATATATATATATATATATATAAACCCCTTAGACTTGGATATCTTACATGATGAGTTTATAGATTCAAAGGATGGCCAAAGCTGGTTTACCAAACTGGCCTGTGGATATAAAGTGAATGGATAGTTTGGAGTGCTGGAAACAAATTCCCATAAATCTAAAAACCTGCTGCTGCTGGTAAGTAAATACTAGGTATTCATGCTTCACTGCTTTTGTGAGGAGGACAGTTAACTTGATGTCATCACAGTGGAATGACACCAGGAATCTGCAATGTGGGATTCCTAGGAGGAGATATGTAACAAGAAAACTTTGTCTGATACTACCTTAAAGAAGGATTTACTAAAGACCACAGGCAAGTTAATAGAATGAATTTTTAAAAAATCCTACTGTATGATAGAACCATAAGACAGTTTTTAATTAATTTTTAAAAATTAATTTATTGGGCTGGGGATGTGGCTCAAGCGGTAGCGCGCTCGCCTGGCATGCGTGCGACCCGGGTTCGATCCTTAGCACCACATACCAACAAAGATGTTGTGTCCGCCGAGAACTAAAAAATAAATATTAAAAAAAAAAATTCTCTCTCTCTCTCTCTCTCCTCTCTCACTCTCTCTTTAAAAAAAAAATTAATTTATTTATTTGTTCTGATTTGTTGTACATGACAGCAGAATGCATTTCAATTCATAGTACACATATGGAGCACAATTTTTCATTTCTCTGGTGGTACACAGCATTTGTGTCTTAATTCATGTATCTCATCCCATCATCTTTCCTACTCCCATATCCTCTCCCATCTCTTCCCTCCCCTTTGCACCATCCAAAGAAGCTCCATTCCTCCCATGCACTCCTCCCTACTCCCATTAAGGATCAGCATCCACTTATCAGAGAGAACACTTGGCCTTTGTTTTTTTTTTTTTGTTATTGGCTTACTTCACTTAGTATGATATTCTCCAACTCCATCCATTATCCTGCAAATGCCATAATTTTATTCTCTTTTAATGAGAGTAATATTCCATTGTGTATATATACCACAGTTTCTTTATCCATTCATCTACTGAAGGGCATGTAGGTTGGTTCCCCAGTTTAGCTATTGTGTTGCTATAGACATTGATGTGGCTGTGTCACTGTAGAATGCTGTTTTTAGGTCCTTTGGGTATATAGCAAGGGGTGGGATCACTGGATCAAAAGTGGGTCAAATGGTGGATCCATTCCCAGTTTTTTGAGAAATCTCCATACTGCTTTCCAGATTGACTGCACCAATTTGCAGTCCCACCAGCAATATAAGAGTGTGCCTTTTCCCCCATATCCTCGCCAACACTTAATGTTGTTTATATTCTTAGTAACTGCCATTCTGACTGTAGTGAGATAAACTCTTAGAATAGTTTTGATTTGCATTTCTCTAATTGCTAGAGATGTTGAACATTTTCTCATATATTTGTTGATTGATTGTATATCATCTTCTGAGAAGTGTCTGTTCAGTTTCTTAGCCCATTTACTGATTGGGTTATTTGCTTTTTTGGTATTAAGCTTTTTGAGTTCTTTATATATCCTGGAGATTAGTGTTCTATCTGATGTATTTTCATTAAATATTGATAGTTTAGTTCTATTGTATTGTCATTCTCTTCTCCCCCAACTCTCCACTACCAGTACTGGGGATTGAGCCGAGGATATTCGACTATTGAGCTACATCTCCAGCCTTATTTTATTTTTTTTTTAATTTTTGTTGTTTGTGGGGATTGAACCCAGGGCCTTATGCATGGTAGGCAAAAACTCTACCACAGAGTTGCACCCCAGCCCCCCTTTTATATTTTGAGACAGGGTCTTGCTAAGTCACAAATTCAATCTCCAGTACAAAAATAAATAGTAATAATAATAAAAATAAAATAAACTTCTGTATCAGAGGACACAAATATAAATGCTTTCTCATATATTAGTTTTATTAGTCCTATTAGTTGTATATTTTTTTGTAGAGCTGAGGATGGAACCCAGGGCCCAGTGCATGTTTTGCAAACATTCTATCACTGAGTTACATCCCCAGCCCCCTATTATTGCCACTGTGAACTAATCCTTTTTTAAAAAATGATAGCATTTATGTAATGAAAAAAATAAAATGCACACTATAATCTCAAATAAACACCTTTTTCATATTTTAACACTTGTAACTATACATGATCTCAAATAAGTGATTTTCATATTTCTATGTTGAAGTAATAACATAATTACTTTTATGAATAATTAATTTTTAACTCGTTATGTTGAGGTTTTTCGGTCTGGTACGTCTATGTCCGGGTTGGATCTCTTCAGAGACATTGGCCAAAGGAATACATGATCTCCTCCGACAACGCCTTGTCTAACCCTGGGTACCACAGGGCCAACTTAGACCTACTCGCTACTCTTAAGGCTCAATTTGGTGATGACGCCAAACCCAAATCAAGTAGAGCTGGGGCAGTTCCCACACCGCCCAGGGCGCTCCCTCTAGCAGGGGCGCTCTAGAAGGCGAGGAGGAGGAGGAGAGGAGGAGGAGGAGGAGGAGGAGGAGGAGGAGGAGGAGGAGGAGGAGGAGGAGGAGGAGGAGGAGGAGGAGGAGGAGGAGGAGGAGGAGGAGGAGGAGGAGGAGGAGGAGGAGGAGGAGGAGGAGGAGGAGGAGGAGGAGGAGGAGGAGGAGGAGGAGGAGGAGGAGGAGGAGGAGGAGGAGGAGGAGGAGGAGGAGGAGGAGGAGGAGGAGGAGGAGGAGGAGGAGGAGGAGGAGGAGGAGGAGGAGGAGGAGGAGAGGAGGAGGAGGAGGAGGAGGAGGAGGAGGAGGAGGAGGAGGAGGAGGAGGAGGAGGAGGAGGAGGAGGAGGGGAGGAGGAGGAGGAGGGAGGGAGGAGGAGGAGGAGGAGGAGGAGGAGGGGAGGAGGAGGAGAGGAGGAGGAGGAGGAGGAGGAGAGAGGAGGAGGAGGAGGAGGAGGAGGAGGAGGAGGAGGAGGAGGAGGAGGAGGAGGAGGAGGAGGAGAGGAGGAGGAGGAGGAGGGAGGAGGAGGAGGAGGAGGAGGAGGAGGAGGAGGAGGAGGAGGAGGAGGAGGGAGGAGGAGGAGGAGGAGGAGGAGGAGGAGGAGGAGGAGGAGAGGAGGAGGAGGAGGAGGAGGAGGAGGAGGAGGGAGGAGGAGGAGGAGGAGGAGGAGGAGGAGGAGGAGGAGGAGGAGGAGGAGGGAGGAGGAGGAGGAGGAGGAGGAGAGGAGGAGGAGGAGGAGGAGGAGGAGGAGGAGGAGGAGGAGAGGAGGAGGAGGAGGAGGAGGAGGAGGAGGAGGAGGAGGAAGGAGGAGGGGAGGAGGAGGAGGAGGAGGAGGAGGGAGAGAGGAGGAGGAGGAGGAGGAGGAGAGAGGAGGAGGAAGGAGGAGGAGGAGGAGAGGAGGGAGGAGGAGGAGGAGGAGGAGGGAGGAGGAGGAGGAGGAGGAGGAGGAGGAGGAGGAGGAGGAGTCGCCGCACAGGGGATGGCGGAGTTCAGCGCGGCGAGCGTGAAGGGTCGGGGGGGGTTCGGCACCTGGGCCTCTGCGGGCTGGTGACCCGCACAAACACCAGGGCTCCGCGCGCCCCCAGCTCCCGGCGCTCTGCGCCCCTCCCTGACTCGAACCCTGGTGAGGCCACACAACGCCCAGCAGTGCCGCCGAGTTGGCTCCGCGGACGCCCAAGGGGCGCCAAGGCTGCTGCGGCGGAGGGCGGCTGCTGCCCGGCTGTGCCCTGGCGGCGTTCGCCCGCGTCCAGCCACCGCCACCGCCCGCCGCGTCTGCTGGCAGCGCCTCCCGCTGAGTCAGCCTGTGAGTCAGCGCCCCCTGATCAGCGCGTCTGGGCGGGAGGGACAGGGACCGCGGGGAGCCGGGAGGAGAGGAGGCGGTGCACTGCGCAGAGGGGAGGAGCGAGCCAGGAGGGAGGAGGGCGAGCGCGGGAGGAGGGCGAGCGCGGGAGGAGGGCGAGCGCGGGAGGAGGGCGAGCGCGGGAGGAGGGCGAGCGCGGGAGGAGGGCGAGCGCGGGAGGAGGGCGAGCAGGTTCTGGGGCTAAAGGAAGGAGAGTGACCAACCGAGGGGAGAGCAGAGCTTCCCATCCACCAGCTTTGGCGTTGCCAGGCCTGCAGTTTTATAGCCCGAGAACGTGGCGGTGTGCTCACCTGCAGCCTGGGAAAGACTGTCTTGGGGATCCAGGTTGTGGTCTTTATTTAGAGTCTACCATGTGGCTTGTGGCAATGCTTTTCAAACTTGTAAACAAACCCTCAACCCTCGGTGACATTTTACATCCCAAGTAGCCAAAGTATATTTTACATTGCAGCAAAATTTCACAAAACCGTATTTAGCTCTGTTACAGGTGGTATGCTCTGGATACCACCTGTTCAATTCAGTTTTTAAAAAATGATGATCATGAAACACTAAATTGCTTTTATGACCTACTGATAGGTTGCAATTGGAGTTGGAAAGCTGCCTCCAGCTGTCCAGACCCCGTCTTTTTCTCTTTCTAAATACAATGCACAGAGCAAAAAAGGACCTCCTCATCTGCCGCCAGAGGCTTCCTGGCTCTCAGTCTCCAAGACTTGTCTAGACTCCCTTTGACCTAAGACAGAGTTGACCTAAGACAGAGACCCCAACTTCCACTAGCCATGAACACCTGTTTGTGCATTTGTTTGACATTGAATCTTGATATCTGATTACCGAAGGTGGGGGGGAATAGTGATAGGAAAGGGACTTACTTTCCTATGTACATTATTGCTGTTTAAATTTTGGTCACACACATATATATTTCTTGAGCATTTTAATTTAAAACATTTCAAACCTACAAAAAGGGGTCAGGAATTAATGAGAAACATAGTTTAGTTATGCTGCTTTCCACTCCACATCCCAAACATCTTCAGCCAGCCTCAGCCCCCCTCCCCATGGATAAAATCTCTGCCACCAATGGATCCAGGGATCGAGTCAAAACTTTTGGGCTAAGACAGGTGTGGTGGCACATGCCTGTAATCCCAGTGACTCAGGAGGCTAAGGCAAGAGTATCATTCGAGGCCAGCCTGGGTGACTTAAGGAGACTTTGTCTCAAAATAAAATTTTAGAAAGGGCTGGGGATGTAGCTCAGTGGTAGAATGCCCTGGGTTCAATCCGCAGGCCTGCAAAAACAAAATCAATAACAAAATCTTTTGAGTTGAAAGTTATTGGCGGTCCTGCAGACAGTCCCTTCCAACACTGTTTAGCATCACCCAGATTGCTGGCGGGACTGGACATCCCAATAAGCAGCTGTGGTTGGGATCATCTGGGATCATCAGCACCTCCTTATTCCCTTTCTGCACAGCATGTAAAGTTGGGGGAGATAATATGCTAAATCCTAAAAGCAATTAGATGGGAGTTGCACTGTATCCTCAAGAAGATGCTAAGAACAATGTAAAGCAGCAGAAATGAGAGTGCTAATTTGTTGGGAGTCGGTGTTTAATCCTGTAGGCCTTGGGGCACTATTTAAAGCCTCAGAAGCTTGGGGCTTGGAGTTCCCTGAAGGAGCTGATGAAGCAGGAACCTCCTTCAGGACACAGGACCTGAAAAACGTCCAAGCTGGTGGCTGCCACTGTGAATCCCTCTCTCCTCAAGGGAGAAACCTGACATCTGGGTTCCCATATTTGATCTGGCTTGTTCTAAATCAACTCTGAAAGCCTACTGCATAAGCGAGATTTGTGTCCTTTGGCTCATTGACAGTGAGAAATACAACCATCAGGAGGAACAGAAAGCCCAGGCCTGCTGCCAGGCACATTCTCTGCTCCATAGAAAACTCTACCGGGGAAGGCAATTATTGCAAAAGAGAACATTGCTTGGAGTTGTGGATGTAGTTTCTTGCCTGCCCTGCACCCATCCTCCCTCTTTCTTTCCTAACAGCACCATGATTTTGTTCCACTCTCCACTCCCCCCACACAATTCCTGCCCAACTCCTTGTCTGCAGTGCCTGAGTGGGATGTGGAACTTGATGTACCAGAGAGGGAGTCCATGGCTCTTGCTAATGTGTACATGACATTTTCTGGTCCACAGATTACTTGAGGAAGGGGCTTGATTCAATTTAGGCTGATAGAATATGAGGATAAGTTTAGAGCCTTTGGGGAAAAGTATTATTTTTTAAATAGAGAACCACCAGAACTACTCCTCCAATTTAGTAAGCAGATGTGGAGTCTGAAATTTCTAGAGCCATTTGGCCATCAGAAGAAGCAGCTGGGAATGGTGGCTCATGCCTCTAATTCTAGCAACCCAGAGGCTGAGGCAGGAGGATCAAACATTTTGAGGCTAACCTGAGCAATTTAGAGACACCCTCAGTAACTTAGCAAGACCCTGTATCAAAAAAAAAAAAAAAAAAAAAAAAAAAAAAAAAAGAACTGGGGATATAACTCAGTGATAAAATTCCCCCAGAAGATGTTACGACTAAGGAATCAAAAAGAAAACAACCCGGTTGCTGGATCATGCTGATCCTGAAGGCTGAATCCCTCTGATCACAGAGATTCTGCTGCTTTGGGGGCAGCTGGGGAGGAAAGCAGAATCCCTAGATGGGGCTTATCCCAGGAGGGGTTTGTGCCTCTCCCTGCCATTCCCCACAGGGTTCCACTGATGTCCTATTCCAATCAGGATGCCATTCCTGGTTAGTTCCTCAAGTCTTCCCATGTCACTCTGACATTCTGGCTAATTGTTTTGAAGAACATTTCTCCCTTTGAATTTGTCTGATGGTTTCTCATTATTAATTGAGGTTATACCTTTTTGACAAGAATGTCACAGAAGAGAGGAAGTGTTCTTCTCAAGATACTGCCTCAGGGGATAGGTGATGTTACTGGTCATCACCTATCAGTAACTGATAGGTTAACTTTGGACACTTGGTTAAAGTGGTATCTTTCTGAAGTTTCTCCACTGTAAACTTACTCTTTTCCCTTCATAACTAATAAATAAGTCAGATGCTTTATGACTCTGTGTCTTATTTTTTGCCCACTAATTTTAGCATCTGTCCTAAAATCTGTCCATGATTCTTGCCTGCAACAGGTATTATGACCTTTGCCAAGTGGGGATTTTCTACTTATATTACTCTTTCTGTGTTTATTTATTCTATTAAAAAACTGTCTCTTTGCCTCATTCATTTATTTATTCCATTACTTTATATCTGTCTGGACTGTTGGATATTTCTTTTATTCTATGTGTTATAATCCCTTGCTATTGTTTAGTTTGGCTCAAATGATATCAGATTTGGCTCTTGGGCGTTCCACTAGAGTTGGTTCCTGTGCCCATCCTTTGAGCACAAGATGCCCTGGGATCATCTGGAATTTTTCCCTGCCCTAGCCAGGGGAATCAACTATTTGTCTTAGAGCCTTGGCTTGTTTTATTGAGAATGATATTGAGAAAGTAAACTCTGAGCACTAGACAGATTTAACCTGGTTAAACAAAAATGTTGAACGGAATTGGCCCGTGGAGGGTAGCTGGGGAAGGAGAGGGGCATACTGTGCAGGATCAAGTGGAGAAGCAGATTCTGATTTTGGGGGGGAGTTGGCTGCTTAGTCCTTGGCTGGGAGCACCTGTGGGAGGCCTGGCCTCCAAGCCATGAAACAAGGATCCAGTACAGCAGTGTCCCTTGCTTCACTGGACTTCGCCAGAGCTTGCCTCTGGATTGTGCACCTGGAGCTGGAACTGGGAGGTAGAGGACTCATTTTTTTTTTTTTAACCATGAGCACCTATTATTTTAAAAATTGTGCTATAATAATAAAAGAGGAAAGGTCTACTTTTCTATTTTTTCTTCAACAGTGTCTACATTTTATTGTTTCCTTGTCTCACATTGAAGAACAATGAGAGGATGTGGATGGATTATCCATACCTTCAGATCTGACTGCTACAATCATGGGTATGTAGGGTCCACCCGCCACACACACACACACACACACACACACACACACACACAGGGGTCTTTGTGCAGGGATCTAGCTGCACAGTTCTCAGTCATGAAATCCTCAGTGCTCAGAAGGTGAGAGGCTGCAGAGATCTAGGGGAAGGTTTTCCAACTCTACCCACAGTTTAAAAAAATGTGTGTATATGTTTGTGTGTGTGTGTGTGTGTGTGTGTGTGTGTGTGTGTACCCGATCTACCCAATCTCCATCCTGATCTACAATATAGACACATTCAAGGGCTGGGGGTGTAACTCAATGGTGGAGCGCTTGCCTAGCTTGTGTGAGGCCCTGAGTTCAATCCTCAATGTTGCAAATAGTAATCATAATAATAATAAAAAACCCCTAAACACACATGTTCAACTTTAACAAAATTTCACAGCAAGCATTCACACCTGCTTTATGTGACACCTTCTATTTTTTGTTCTATACACTTTCTTTCCTGCTAGTTTCATTTCACAACTGACTAATGAAAGGATCAGGACCTTCAGTTTGAGGAATTTCCTTGCTGGGCATGTGGCAATTACCTGTAATCCAAGCTACTCAGAAGGCAGGAGGACCGGAAGTTTGAGACCAGCCTAGGCAATTTAACAATACCCTGTCTGTCTCAAAACTAAAAGATCTTACAAAGGGCTGGGGATGTGGCTCAGTGGTAGAGTACCCCTGGGTCTAATCCCCAGTACTAAAACATAATAACCACACACTCCTCTGGGTCATCCTCAGTCTAAATGGGGAGACTGACACCCTAACACAGGAATGAATGCCCAAATGCTGCAACTTTTCAGGATTACATTTACTAATGACCTTTAGAACAATACATTTTTATTGCTATTGGGGAGAAATGGGTCTAATTAATGAGGCTTTCTTTCTTTCTTCTTTTCTTTTGCAGGGTTAGGGATTGAGCCGAGGGTTTCTGAATACTGACAGGGTTCTACCATTGAGCTACATCCACAGTCCAGGCTGAGTTTTTTTTAAAAATGTCAAGAGCTGGATGAAATTAGGGTATGGGCCTTAAACTGGAGACTTTCTGCTCTTACTCAGAAGCCCCAAATTCCCTATGCTGGAGGCCCTCGGTTCTTTCAAATAAAATAAATGTTTTGTCTTTCATCTGTCCATTCATACGCTTACTCAGCAAACACCCTTAGGCAGGAAGGCAAAAGCAGGCCTGCACCATGGTGCATGCCTGTAATCCCAGTGACTGAAGAGGCTGAAACAAGAGGATCACAAATTCAAAGGCCAGCCTGGGCAATTTAGCAAGCCCCTGTCTCAAACTAAGAAGTAAAAAGGGATGGAATGTAGCTCAGTGGTAGAGTGCCCCGGGCTCAATCCCAGTACCACCACTAAAAGAAGGAGGAGGAGGAGGATAAAGAAGGCAGAAGCAGGCAAGTTAAAGATGAGGATGGGAGTGCCTTGCCCTTGAGGTCAGACTCATGGGGAGATAGAAAGACAAGTAGTCACTGGGCGCAGTGGTGCACACCTGTAAGCCCAGCAACTCAGGAGGCTGAGGCAAGAGGATTGCATGTTCAAAGCCAGCCTTAGCAACTTAGTGAAGCCCTACACAACTTAACAAGACCCTGTCTCAAAATAAAATATAAAAAGGGCTTGGGGATGTGGTTCAGTGGTTAAATGCCCCTGAGTTCAATCCCTGGTACCAAAAAAAAAAAAAAAATACAAGTAGTCACCATCAGATGAGGACCTTGCGATAACAGAGGTGTGCAAAGGGTGGGTCTGGTGGGTCTGCAAGGAACTGAGGAAAGCAGAATTTGATTACTATGGTTTTGATATGGTTTGAGTGTCCCCCAAGGTTTCATGCATTGAAATTTTCTTCCCATTGTGAGGTATTAAGAGGGTGGAAACTTAATTGTTCGTGTTTATGTGTGGGGCTTTTGGAATATGATTAAGATTAGATAAGGTCATCAGAGTTCAGCCCCCATGATTGAATCTTGGTGACTTTGTTAAAAAACGGACACACACACACACACACACACACACACGCACTCAGCATGCTTCCTGTTTCTTGCCATGTGATACTCTGTGCCACCAGCTAGAATGCCAGCACCAGATAAAATCCCTAGACTTTCAACCAGAATCATAACAAAAATAAAACTCTTTTCTTTATAAAGTTCTCTGACTCAATTACTTCACTACAGTAACAAAACAGATTAACACAGTGATTTTAGGAAAATCTTCTTCCTGAGCCTCAGTTTCTTCCCCCATAAAATGGGGACTGTGTGTTCCACCTCCTGAGTAGTAGTGAGCGCTGGGAAGCCCCCCAGCCAGTTCTCTGTGACTGCTGGAGAAGAAGGCAGGCTCAAGGCAGCCTATTGTGGTCAGGACTCTTAGAAGAGCTTGGAACGGAGGTCTTCAGGATGAATGCAAGATAAGTGTTCTTCAGTGGACCAGAGGACTGAGAGGACCCAAAGATCTCTTAAGGACTTGGGGCCTGGAGAACCGGGTGGATGGCAAGGAGGGCTGGGGACGGAGGCCCCAGCGGGGAGGTCTGGTGTGCCTGCCAGAGAGAGGAGTTCAAATTCGTCCTCTAGGAACTAGGGGTATATCTCAGTGATATAGTGCTTACCTAGCATGCATGAGGCCCTGGGTTCTACCCCAGAACTGGAAAAAAAAATAAAAATTCAGCCCTCTGAGCAATGGGGAGTGCTGAAATGCTTTGAGTAGGGGGATAACCTGGCCAGATTTGGACCCATTACACTGACTCAAACAAAATTCCTGCAGCCACAAGGAAACTGGTAGTCAAATCTGGCATCATGCATTGCTCGGAAGACACTCTGTTGGGTGATTCAGGCACACAACAGGGAGACCAGGATTTCCAGTGAGCATCCCACAGCGTAAGCAGAGCAGCAGATAGAGACAGGAAGGCAGTGGCATCCTACCTGTGCTGAGACCTTCCAGTGCCTTTCTCATGTGAAGACATCAGAGAGAATTCTATAACCCTCCATTCTTCCTTGAGGGACTGTGCACTGGGGAATCCCTTGTGGTTGAATCCAGGAACCCACAGTTCCTGAACCCTTCACATGGGCATGTCATTTCAAGTACATGAGGGGAGGTTGCTATGATAAAATATAGGGCTGTGAACCACACAGACCTGGGTTCATATCCTGCTTCTTCCTAGAACTTAAGTGACTTTGAGCAAGTTAAATTTTCCCTTGGATCCCAGTTTCCTGATTGGCAAAGGGAGGGAAAGGGGGTCTATGTGAATAAGTTCATGCGTTTAAAGTATGTTGTAAGCCCTTGGTAAGGACTCACTCTAATGTTATCCCACATTCTCCTTTTACAAAATGAGGAGGCAGAAGTCAGAGACTTTAAGTGACTTGCTCAAGGCTAAATGGTTGGCAGGTAGCAGAAGTTGGAACCAAGCAGTGGTCTGCTTGCTTAATACCCAAGCTCCTTCCATAATCTCTTTGGCAGAGAGGCCAGGAGCTGAGAGTTGGCACTGTCTCAGTCGGGGATTCTGCAGCCAAGAGAGCCTTGCCACCCACACCCCGCCTAGGACACGTGAGTCTGTTAACCTAGGCCCAGAGGCCAGAGTGTGCAGTGATGAGTCACCCCAACCCAATGCAACAGGAGACCCCCTCCTCCCTGCCTGCGCCTGGGCTGAGACCTGGTTGCCGAGCAATGAGACATAACATATATAAATAAAATGCAGTTTCTTGTTGTAATTGTAAGGCCTACTGCTTTTCCTCGATCCTCTTCTCTGGCCTCCCTGCAGCTTCCCCGGATGCATTTGGTTTGATGCTCTGGTTAAGAGCTTCCAGATCTGCCTTCATTGGGACACGAGAGTGGACTTCCAGGGTGAATATTGGGTTCTTCCTGATGTTGAGTCGAACGAGGCTGCACAGGGTGGTGCAGGAAGGGAGCTGGGGCGGTCAGGTGGACTTTCACCACCCGGTGGCTGGGCAAGGGTGGTGGAGATTCAGGGCGGGATTCAGGGCAGGACTCATGATCCTGAATCAAGAGGGCAGGAGGCGGCCCAGGTTCCTGTGAGGAAGTAAGTGTGTGTGCCCGTTTCTCAGGGGTGGGAAGGATTTCTGCTACCCAGGGGACCTGAGGGCAAAGATAGTCTCTCCCCAAACTTGTTATGCTTTGCATCATCTGGTTACTCTTTTTAGGTGCAGGATGCCTGGGAGCTTGGCTCCTTGGATGGCCTTCCTACCTGCACACTTGCCTCAGGCAAGTCAAAGACTGTGTATAGCTATTAATTTAGAATGCTTCTCAGTGCAGGCACTGAACTTTGGCTATATATATATATATATATATATATATATATATATCAGTCTAGTTATTCTCACAATGACTCCAGAAGGTAAGGGGTTTTTTTGGTCAACTTTATTGAGGCTTAATTTACATACAGTAAAATTCACCAATTTTGGCTGTACAATTTGATGAGTTTTGATGAACTTATATAGACTTGAAAGCATAACCACAAACTTCATGACATAGAACATCCCCATTACTCCAGGAAGTTCCCACCTGCCTCTTCCCAGACAATCCTCCACTCTTGTCCTTGGGCTATTAGGTTTTGCTCTTACTAGAATTTCATTTAAAAGGAATTATATGTAACCTTTTGTTTGGCTTCTTTCACTTAGTGCAATGCTTTTGAAATTTATTCATGTTATCATTGATTTGTTCCTTTCCTTGCTAATCAGTAAATGCACATCTGGATAGTTTGGTGCTATTATGATTAAGGAGACTAGGAAAATACAGGTATAAGTGTTTGTGTGGACATAGGTTTTTACTTCTCTTGCAGAATACCTAGAAGCAGAATCTGGTTCATTAAAAGGGTATTAACAGGGCTGGGGTTGTGGCTCTGATAATAGAGCGCTTGCCTAGCATGTGTGAGGCACTGGGTTCATCCTCAGCACTGCATATAAATGACTAAAATTAAGGTCCATCAACAACTAAAAAAACAAATTTTAAAGAAGGTATTATCATTCCCTTTATAGATGACAGATTGAAGACCAAAGAGATTAAGCAGCTTGCCTGGGGTCATATACACAGCTTGTCAGAAATTCAAAGCCATCTCTAAACTCTACACGAGGTCACCAATAGAAAATTGGTATTTTTTTTTTATCAAAGGTACTTCGTTGGTAAATAATCACTACATATGGGTTGCATTCAGATTTGTAGCTTGCATACATAGACTGAGTGCAAGTTGCTAAGCAAAGTATGCACACAGGTCACTCTTTGAGGGCATTTTAGCAGGTAACTTCCGAAAGCTTAAACTGTAGGTCTGTAGTGTTTCGGTTACTTTTATTTTGTAAAGGTGGTATTTGCCAGGTTTCTCCACTGTAAAGTTACCATTTTTCCTTTGCAGTAACTAATCAGAGAGGAAAGACTTTTGAGTGTATGGATCCTGTTTCTCATCAAGCTTTCACTTACTGGTTGGAATATCCATTGTGAATTTCCTAATTCCACCATTTCATATACATTTGCTAGTTGCATAATTCTGTTAAGAAAAGTGTCTCTGTTTTTTGTTGCTGCAACAAAGTCCAGAGACTGGATAATTTATAAAGAATAGAAACTTATTTGGTTCTTGGTTCTGGAGGCTAGAAATCCTGAGAGTATGGTGTCAGCATCTGCTTGGCTTCTGGTGAAGGTCTTTTTGCTGCATCACAACATGACAAAGGGTGTTATGTGACAAGAAAGAGCAAGTGTGCTAGCTTAGGTTTCTCTCTCTCTCTCTCTCTCTCTCTCTCTCTCTCTCTCTCTCTCGTACTGGGTATTGAGTCCAGGGGCACTTTGCCACTGAGCTACATCCCCAGCCCTTTTTATTTTTTATTTTAAGATAGGTCTAAGTTGTCCAAGCTGGCCTTGAACTTGATCCTCCTGCCTCAGCCTCCTGTATAGCCTGTATTACAGGCATGTGCCACTGTGCCCGGCTTCACTCATGTTTATATGGGTATGTCCTCATACATTATTTTGTTCCTTGGAATATAGTCCATTACTATCATTGTTTAATGTTTGATGTGTCCCAGATGTGGTCTGAAGTCCGATTGAGCTGGTTCCTGTGTCTTTCTAATATACCCTGATTCTTTGAGCATTTTCTTTCTCTCAGGTATAAGAGATTCAAAGCTCTTGACCTTATCTTGTGTCAGCCTTGGCCCCTTTTAGTGGAAAATCACATTCAGAAACCAAGATTGGGGTGCTAACAAACTTGTTGGTACTAGGGTATTCAGCTTCCTGGCTGCAGGTTTTTTTTCTTTCTCTACTAGATATTGAATCTGGGGTGCTCTACCCCTGAGCTACATTCCCAGACCTTTTACTTGTTGAGACACAATCTTGCTAAGTTGCTGAAGCTGATCTTGAACTTGCAATCCTCTTGCTTTAGCCCCCGAGTCATGGAATTATAGGTGTGCATCACTGTGCCCAGCTGGGCTGCAGGGTTTTGTTTGTTTGTTTGCTTTATTTTGTTTTTGGTCCTGGGATTGAACCCAGGGATGCTTTACCACTAAGTCCCTAGCCCTTTTTTATTTTTTATATTGAGACAGGCTCTCTGTAAGTTGCTTAGGACCTTGCTAAGTTGCTGAGGCTGGCCTTGAACTTACAATCCTCCTGCATCGGCCTCCTGCCTCAGCCTCCAGAGTTGCTAAGATTACAAGAGGTTAACAATGTGATGTTTTCAAAGCTTATTCTTTTACTAGTGCCGGGCTAGCTGCAGGTTTTGAAGGCAGCAGGTGAGGGAAAGAGCAGGCCCATGAGATTGGATTTATAAGCTACAGACTCAACAAAACCAGGCTGATAGTGGGGAATCTGTAATGATTCAGTTCAGTCGTAATTAGTTCAGTCGCGGTGTCATGGGTTGGTGGACCTGGGATCAGTCCAACTAGGCACTGCAGTTTCTCTGCTCCATAATATCTGTGAATTTCACCAATTTACAAACTTCCTGGGAATAACATTTTTCAGCTTTTTGCCTTGACATGAGTTTCTTCCATGGCAAAATTTGAGTAGCTGGTTCTCAAGGTGAGGTGGGGGGTAATACCGCCATAAGGAGAGGTGTGGAGAGAAGAGTGGTCTTGGGGTCTCCCACAGGGATGGAAAACTGCAGACTTCTGGCACAGACCTCAAGGCTAATCAGTCAGCTAGTGAGAGAGCCAATGATTGGAACTAACTGCTCCAGGAATTAAAGGTGGTGACTCATCATGTAGAGCCACAGTCTCAGAGTCTGGTCACATCTGGTATGTTCTATTCTGAAGGGTCTGCTGGCTCTGGAGTCTCCTGGGGTGGAGGGGCAGCATGTCCTCCCCTCTACAGCAGGTGGGGGACAATGACATTTGTCACCAGGGGCTTTCACATTCCTTACCCTACTGGCCTCCACCATGATCCTGAGGACAGGAGGTCTTTTTCTGTCTTCTGGAGGCTCAGTGAGCAAGGCCAGGAAGGACAGCCACAAGTCCCTGTGATTGCAGCACGCTGCACAGTCCAGCCTGGCTGGAGCTCCCTGGGCTGGAGACAGCAGAGCAGACAGTGGATGTGCGAGGCCCAGGGAGCCCTCATCTCATGTATAAGAGGGGTCTGAGCAGCCCTGCAGTCTGGAGGAAATAGGGAGCTGGTTGCACTGCTGCCTCTCAGGACATGCTGTCCTGCTCGGCTTCAGCCAGCCAGACTCGTCAATGATGAGAAAGGAAAGCCAACCCTTGTGACTTGACTCGCAGGCTCTCTTTCTAGAAGGAGCTACCTCATGCTGGGTTGAGGGGTATGACGCACCAGAAGGAAGAGGATGACTAAATCTACCCTTTCTGCTGTGTGAACCCCCATAATGGTGGACCAAGAGGGCTTAGGGTCCTAAAAAAAAAAAAAAAAAACAAATCCAGGGAGGGGCCTGGGAGGGTTTGGGTGAAGGAGGCCAGAGGTTTCAAGAATGGTAAGGCTGACCTTGGAGACTAGCCTATGTGGTGGGAGGGACAGCTGGAGTGGTGAGCCAGGGAGGGGCACCTGGGCCTTAGGCAATCAGGGGGAGGACCTGCCAGATGGGGCTCTTAGGTCCCCAAGGTTCGTCTGGCTGCTCCAGTGGTGTCCCTGGGGCCTGGTGACAGGCATCTGACCTTTCTCTGCCACTTTTTCCTCATATGCAACATGAGAATAATAATTCTGCTGACCTACTTCTCAGGATATTTGTGAAAAACAACTAATAAAACATGGTAAATTAAAGAGGGTGGGGTAAAAATAAAGAAAAGAGGAACAGGAAAGAGCAAAAAGCTTTGCTGCCAGGACCGTCAAGCTACAAGTGAGGAGCAGACCCTTAGTCCCTTAGGACGATGGTGCAGAGGTAGAGAACACTAGGAAGCCCCAGGCAAAGAGCCAACTTCTAAAAACTGAGTTATTGAGGTTAACAATGTGATGTTTTCAAAGCTTATTCTTTTACTAAAGGCTCAGAATGCACTAACTCAGAGAACTCCTTTGATTTAAGGAACTTTGAGTCCTTTCCCTAGTGGGTCCCCCAACAGCATAATATTTTTTTGCATTGTATCGTGAAAGTGAGCAAAATTAGGTAATACTGTAAGAACCAAGGGAATGTGCAAGAAACATGTTCCCAGGCAAGCATGTAAGTTTCACTTCTCAAATTTAAGTCAGCATCTGTACTCATAGACTCTCTTATTCTGCTTCAAACAATAAGAGCAAAAGAAACCGCTCCTTATTGCATTCTCCAGTAACTGCAGTGTCATGAGCTATACATCCTTTCTTTTTCTTTTTGGTACTGGGGATTGAACTTAGGGGTACTCTACCTCTGAGCTATATCCCCAGACCTTTATATATATATATATATTTTTTATTTTGAGACAGGGTCTCCCTAAGTTGCTTAGGTCCTCACTAAGTTGTTGAGGATGGCTTTGAACTTGTGATCCTCCTGCCTCAACCTCTCAAGAAACTGGGATAATCTGCCTGTACCACCACATCTGGTGTCTATGTCCATTTTTGAACATGGTTCACTTAAAAAATTAGAATACACATAAAATTTTAAATATATATTTTTCAGCTACTCAAAATTATGTTTATAAATACTAAGAAAACTAAGTGAAAATATTTATGTAGTGTTAAGTGAAAAAATCCTTTGTTTTTAAATATATAGGATAGATCATAACTACCTAAAAACTATCTAAAAATGTACACACAGGTAAAAAATAACGTAATGACAAAGCTTATGCATCAAGATTGCAGAAATAAAAGTACAAAAGAAATGCCGGTTCTCTTTTCTTCCTGTGTTTTCCATATTTTCAGTTATGAATATGTATCACAAAATGGAAAATATGTAACAATTTTTTTGGTATCAGTGATTGAACACAGGGCACTTTACTACTGAGCCACATCCCCAGTCCCCCGTTTTTTAAAAAAAATATTTTTTAGTTGTAGATGGACACAATACCTCTATTTATTGATGTGGTGCTGAGAATCCAACCCAGTGCCCCACCCATGCTAAGGGAGTGCTCTACCACTGAGCCACAAACCCAGCCCTTTTTTATATTTTTTATTTAGAGGTGCTGAGTTGCTTAGTGCCTCCATAAGTTGCTGAGGCTGGCCTGGAACTTGTGATCCTCCTGCCTCAGCCTCCTAAGCTACTGTAATCAGTGGCTTGGGATCACACCTGTGGATCACAGGTGTGCACTACCATGCCTGGCTTTGTAACTGATAATTTTAAAGTCACAAGTTTATGTACTACCAACTGATGAAAGAAACAACTAGAGATAATCAAGATAACAGAGAGGTGTAGTGGCACATGCCTATAATCCCAGCAACTCGGGAGGCTGAGACAGGAGGATCACCAATTCAAGGGCAGCCTCAAAAACTTAGTGAGACCATGTCTCAAAATAAAAAATAAAAAGAACTAGGGATGATGCTTAGTGGTAAAGTAACCCTGGGTTCAATGCCTAGTACCTAAATCAATCAATCAATTGAAATCACAGAAAATTCCTGACAGTCCTCTGTAGAAATCTTGACATACTGCTTCTTTCTAACTGTCTTAGTGTGTCCTCTGTTTCTATAACAGAATACCTGAGACTGGGTAATTTCTTTAAAAAAAGGTTTATTTTAGCTCACAGTCCTGGAGGCTTGGAAGTCCAACAGCATGGTGCCAACAACTGCTCAGCTTCCAGAAGGGCCAAACAGAAGGACAACCAACTGGGTGTGTGTGGAGGAGAGGAGGGGACAAAGGAGGAGGGATACTTGCTAACAACATGCTGTCATGATTCTGGAGGGAAATATGCAAATTTCTTCATGAGAGTGGAGCTCTCAACACCCTAAACATCTCTAAAAGCCCTGCTATCTCTCAAGACTGTTACACTAGCAATTAAATCTCAATATGAGTTTTGGTAGGGACAAATCGTGTCCAAACCATTGCACGTATTCAGAAAACTTGGTGTGGATTCCAAACAAAAAAAATTCCAGAAATGACTTTTCCTCAATGGTGTGGAAGTACTGTGGTTTTTAAAATCAGATTTACCTTACTAATGTTTTGTGTCTTGTAATAGTAAAGCAGGTCTCCATCCACCTGCCATGAGGGTAATCATAACAGAACTGCCCCCAAATCATTTACACAGCATAGGGTGTGCCTACAAGGTCCCACTCTGGTTCCCCAAGTCCTGCTTCTCCATGGACTCTCCAAGGCAGACACTGTTGACTGCTGTGCAAGAGTCACCCACCCCTCTGCTCTCTTGGAACCAGCTCCAGCTTCTGTTCAGATCAGGCAGATAGTTTGCCCAGCCAGGGTTACCCATCATGGGCATCCTGGTTCCTGAAGAGGCACAGACAGCCACTTGACTCCCCTCTAGCCAATGTGATGCTATTAGGAATATGTTCAACTATCAGGGAAAACCATTTACTTCTCATCTCAAAGCACAAAGTGGCTGGTCCAGACTGGGAAAGAGTTCTGCTCCTAGACCCATCATTCCAGTGAGTGGCCCTTGTCATCACTTTCCAAGATGGCCAGCAGGTGCCTGGTATGAAGATGGGATAAAGATGTGGTCTCCAAGGAAGGGTCTCTCAAAGAAGATACTTGGATGGATACTTTCTTGATTATTCTTTGGCCAGTATTTAGTTAATTGGCCACATATAGCTATGAGGGGGAGTGGGAAACAGACTCTTTATTATGGAGGTCCCATGTGCTCAGGTAAGATATGATTACAATGTAAAGAAGATAACTAACTTGGGGGCACAATTAAGCATAAATTTCCACTTAGCTGGATTTACTGCAAAATTGAAAGGGCCAATCTGCTGCAGGGGCTAATATCAAAGACTGTTCTTAAAGAAAAAGAGAATTCTGAGCATAACTAGCTTCAGATCTTGGTTTCTAATACCATTCTCCAATAAAAGGCACCAGGCAGGATCCCTAGGAGAAATGGACTGGAGAAGTAAATATTCAAGATGAGCCTAGGAGCACCTGAAAGTAAGGAAGTCCTCAAAAATAAAAAAACAAACAACCCTCTCCATAATAATTGGGGTATATCCAAGGGACACAGAAGCCAACTAAAAGAGATCCCAGTGCCCAACCTGGAATAAATAGAGTAAAAAAAAATAATGTTGTATTAGATGGTAACCCAAAATACATGTCTGTGAGTCTATGCCGATATAAAAATTTCAGGTAATTTATGTGGTTACTTTGTATGCAGGAAGGTAGAGCATAATTCTTGCTCCTTGCAAAGAGTACAGTATAGATACAGAGGGTTTTTTTTTTTTGTTTTGTTTTGTTTTGTGCTGGAATTGAACTCAGGACCTTGCTCCTACTAGTTAAGTACTCTACCACTGAGCTACATCTCCAGTCCTTTTTGAGACAGGGTCTTGCTAAGTTGCTGAGGCTGGCCTTGAATTTGTGATCCTTCTGCTTCCTACTTTCGGGTTGCTGGGATTACAGGCATGTGCTGCCATACGCAGCAAAGGAGAGTAATTTTATAGTGGAGACAACTGACAAGCACTACCTCAACCAGGAGATCAAGTCAACACCAACAGTTATAAATCATGTCGACAGTATGTACTTGTTATGTTTGAATTTCTTCTCCAAATTCATGTGCTAGAACCTTGATTTCCAATGCAGAGTTGTTGGGAGGTAGACCGTTAAGAGGTGTTTAGATTAATGCTATTACTGTAGGAGTGTGTTCTTTATAAAAGGACAAGAATACAAATAAAGGACAAGCTTGGCCCCCTCTTGTGTGCTTGTGTGCTCTCTCCCAGTGACCAGCAACTCTTGCCATTCTTAGGAGGGGCACATTTTCTTATACTTCTAGGCTTATGTGCACTTGATTCCTCTGCCTGGAATGCTTACTGCTCCTGGAAAATACCATCTCCCATTCAGGTTTCAGCTCAGGATGCACAGTAGGCAGAATTCATGATATCCCCAAGGATCCCTGCCTGCATAATCCTCAGTATTGTGAATATAATGGATTTTACTCCTGTGATTAAGTGTGTGATATGACAGAGTTGGCTTTAAGATTACCCAGATAGGCCTGATCTAACCATATGAACTTTTTAAAAACAGAAAGTTTTCTCTGATTGGTAGCAAAAGAGGAAGTCAGAGATTTGATGTAGAGGCTTATATGACACCTAAGAATTCTCTGTTGCTAGTGTTGAGGACAGAGGGAGCCATGTAGCCAGAAATGTGGGTGGCTTCTATGAGCCAAAAGCAAGCCCAGGAAACAAGAACCTGAGTCCTTACAACCATAAGGACCTGAATTCTGTCAACAAGAGTGAAGTTGGAAAGCTGGGTGTGGTGGCACACATTTATGATCCCAGCTACTTCAGAGGTTGAGGCTCATGGTCCTGGGTTCAAAAGAGTGACTTTGGAAAATCATCCCCCAGGCCTCCAGATGAGAATTAGCCCAGCTGACACTTGTTTCTGGTTTATGACAAGCTTGAGTAGAGACTCAGCCATGTCCCTGTGGAACTTTCAGAAGTATAGAACTGTGAGCTAATCAATAGCTGTTGTTTGAAGTTGTAAGTATAAGGTATTGTGTTATGCTGCAACAGAAGACTCACAAACCATGCCTCCTCTCTGGAATCCCCTATGCCCCAGACACACCTGTGACATCTTCCTCTTCACTGCCGTGGCACCCAATACCCATCCCTGCTACAGTGCAAGTCATTCTGTGTGCTCTCCTTACCAGATTCTTAGTCTGTGGGAGAGAGGGACTCTGTTATTTATCATGGCAAGCCAAGGTATAGCAGGAAGGCAAAAACAAACAAACAAACAAACAAACAAAAACAAAACAAAACATTCACTGAATGAAGTTTACATTGAGAAAAAAAATTCAAGATCATTAATTTGTAATCATATATACCAAAATAACCAAGTACGTCATAGATTTACTATCTAAGCAATAGTAAAAGGTACCAGTATAAAAAGAGAGTGGAGATCCGGGCATGGTGGTGCATGCCTCTAATCCCAGCAGCTGAGGAGGCTGAGGATTGCAAGTTTAAAGCCAGGCTCAGCAATTTAGCGAGGCCCCTAAATAATTCAGCAAGAGCCTGTCTCTAAATAATATTTTTTTTAAAAAAAAAAGGGCTGGGGATATGGCTCAGTGGTTAAGTGCCCCTGGGTTCAATCCCTAGTACCAAATAAATAAATAAAAATTAAAAAGAGAGTGGGGAAAGATTAGCTACTATAAAATATCCACATGAGGTGTTTCTAAGGAATCCAGAAGTGAATGAAGTCCCTACATGTTGTGGGTGAGGGGAGGGAGTGGAAGAGTGAGCAGAGGTATGAGGAAAAATCTATCTCAAGATTACTTGGTAAACAAGTACATATTTATTGAATGCTTGCTATGTGGTCATGCCAGGAGCTCTGGCAAACAAGGGAGAAGTTTAAGATTCAAATGCTATCCTGGCTGGGGGTGTAGCCCAGCCAAAACTATCCTTAAAGATTCTAAGACCCTCCCTCCCTTCTGTGCCATACAAGTCTTAGAATGCTAGAATCAAAAGGAATCTTACAAAACTTTTTGAGATTTTATGTGTACATAAGTTTAAAAGACTTCCAGTTTAAAAGACCTGAGGTTGTGGCTCAGCGGTAGAGCGCTTGCCTTGCACGTGCAAGACCCTGGGTTCCATCCTCAGCACCACATAAAAATAAATAAGTGAAATACAGGTATCATGTCCAACTGCAACTACAAATAAATATAAAAGAAAAGACTTCCACTTTTTAAACAAGTGGGAGCAAACTGCTTTTCTTTTTAGCTCTGTATTTCTGAGTTGCACATCTTTGTTCCTGTGCTGTTGACACCTCTGCTAATGGGTCTCTAATAAAAATTCCTGGAAGGGGACTCAGACATTTCGATATTACAGTACCCTCTCCTTCAGTCTCCGCCTCATCCTAGACCAGGATCAGAGGTGGAGCAACTCTTGACCTCTGGGCTTGATGTGTGCAGCTCCCAACTCTCTCATTTCAAGTGCTGGAGAAGAAGTGAGGTTTGGAACAAGCAGGTAAGGGGTGAGATCTTGGTCCAGAAACCAAGTAGATAAAGAATAGGGAAGAATGGTACAGGACATTGCAAAGGGTGTTTAAGCAAAGGAGAACAGATGGGGTGGGAAGGATGCTTTCTGAGTGAGTAGGATAGAAAATCTCAAATGCAGGTTATTAACACCACGGATATCCTGATTATTTTGCATTTTATCCCGTCGACGACGGGGCACCAGGGAAAGATACGGTGAGAGATTCATGTTTTAGTCTCTGCCCCAGGTGTGTGTGTGTGTGTGTGTGTGTGTGTGTGTGTGTGTGTGTGTCCGGGGGCGGGGTGGCCGTGTAGGCTTCTCTCTCTGGGCTGAAGTTTGCACACCTGGTAAACCAGTGAAGTAACCCCTGCGGGGCCAAGCTATCACAGTGACAAGAACTAAACTGAAACCACATAAAACTGAGGCGGTCTCCCGGGGGTGGGTTTCAGGCTAGGTGGCAAGTCCTTCAGGGAAGAATTCTGAGACCTGATTCACAAATGTAAGAGGCAGACGGCTCTTCGCCTTGCAAATGAGCTGCCGCGGATCCACCGTCTTTCACTGCCCCTCTGTTCTGCTACCATCCGGATCCGCCCGCGAACCACGTAGGAGACGCTTCCCGGGCTCCGCTTTGACGTCGCAGATACAGTACAGGAGCACGTGCGAGAGGACCAGGGTGCTGGTGTGTGGCGCTAGTAGGCCGGCGCCAGAGGATGGAAGCCAGAACCGGGAACCCCGCGGCGCTCGGCGGGTGGGGGACCCAGACGTGTGCGCAGTCACAACTGGCCACTGCGCAGGCGCCGACAGGATACCTTCGGTCTGGCGCGCGCCCGCGGCGGGTTCTGTTCTCGGCGGGCCGAGGCTGCGCGCGCACGAGCGATCGGCCGTGACGTACGCCGCGTTACGCCCGACGTCACGGGTCTGTGTGTAGTGGCGGCCGGGCTGCCCGTAGCGGCGGAGCCTGGCAAGGGTGGTGCGGCCGCTGGGCGCGGTGTTCGGGGTCGCACGGCCAGTTGCGGCGACTGAGAGGACCACGACTCTGACGTTCCGGGGACCCGGCCGCGGAGTCGCTGCTTCTGCCTCTTCTTTGGTCTCCAGCAGCGTCGGCCCTCGGCTTCCTCCTTTTCTGCCGTCCTCCCCGCGGGCCTCGGGACTGCTGCGGCGAGAAGCACCCAGGGGCGTGAGAGGCCCCGGCCGGGGCTCCATGTGAAAGAGGAACGGGCCTGCCACCGGCCCGCGCCCGACTCCTTGCGCGCCCCTCCGGTCCCCGGGGGCCCCGCGGGCTCCCGCAACCGGGGGCCGCGGTGACAGGCCGCGCGGGGGCGGAGGGGCGGGCTCGGCGGCGGCCGCCCCTCCTCGGGCCTGCGGCTCCCTAGGTCCCTGCGGAGCGCCGGTGAGTGTGTGTGTGGGTCTGTCTTTTGGGGGCTGCGGGCCAGGCATGGGGCGGAGAGGGTGGCTGACGGTGGCCTGTGCGCTGCTCCGGGGCCGGGATTTCTTCGGGTGACGGGCCTGCTCGGGCCCCCAGCATCGCATCCTGAAATCCCGATTAGCTTCAAGTAGGCTGCTCGTCCGTGTAGCTGTCAGACAAATACTCTGCCGGGATTCTTGTCGCAAGGTTGCCGCTGATCCCAGGGGCTAAGCAGAAATGTTACACGCTGTAAGCAAAAAACTGCTTGTCTTTGCATTGTCACAGTGTGATAGTGTATCGATTATTGTTTCTCTCTTCTCTCTCTATGGAGCATTTGGCTAGAGCTTATGCCCGGTGGTTGTGTGTTATCTCATTTCATCTTCCTAACCCTGTGAAGTGGGCACGATGCCTTCCCATCATACAGATTAAAAACTGAGGCTCGGAGAAGTTTAAGGCATTTATTTGCCCAAGGTCACGCAGCTAGTAATTGAGGAAGCCGTGATTCAGATATGTAGATGGACTTTTGTAGGACTGTATTTCTTTGACTTGGAAAAGTAAGTATGTGAGGATGAGACTGGCTGGATATTTTCATCCTGAGCGTAAATTCTAAACACCTAGATAGTTTACTTTTCCCTGACGTAGGCTGTCCGATGTGTTTTGCTTCAGCCTTGCCAAATCGTTTTCATGATTAAAAAAATATATATTACTTGTAAAAGGTGGCTCCAGGCACCTTCACCTTTTATGTGGTAGAACTGGACAGGAAAAAAAAAATATATTCTCCTCTTAGAAAAAAGAAATATATTTGATAAAACCGCACTTTTCTTGAGAAGTTACAATTTTACTTTTGCAGTTCTTGATGCATATAGGGAACTTGTATTTGGGTTATTTGCTTGAGATTTCCTTATTGCAAAATTTGTTGCTGGATATGTGGCAATGTCAACACACGTAGTAATTTTGAATTGTCTTATGCAATGTTTCTGAGTTTAATGTCAAAATTTAATGTGTAGAATATTGCAGGAAGTTATCTTTTGATGATGTGATTTTTTTCATTAGTGCAGTACTACTAATCAATGTTTTAAAAGCTAACTGAAAATTCTCATTTTAGCGTTTTCTTGTGCCGTTTTTTATACTGTGGTTAATGAAAAAGTAGAGCCAGAGTTCTGGCTATGTTAATAAATTCTCTTGAGTAATTGGAGTTTCATTCAGTTGCAGATGTTTAGGAAACCTATTTATGCTGTGTTATAATATTCTATAATTTCATTAGTATATTATCAGGTTGAAGAAAATTTGTAGTTGAGTATCTTTGTAATGCTTGTAAAGAAAAGAAAAGGTAACTTTACAGAGTTAACAGGTGAATGGCAATAAGTATATTGCGATGTTGTTAGGTTAAAATATGACCATGTCGAATTTTGTTGAATTGGATTGAATTATGGTATCATCACAGAATGGTTATTTAATTGTGCTCTTGTGTTTTGAGAGAACTAGCTGTTAAGGACTTATTTTAAATAATTGTTTTTACATTATAAGCTGAATTGTTTTGGGGGGGGGGGTACTAGGGATTGAACTCGGGGGCACTCAACCGCTGAGCCACATCCCCAGCCCTATTTTGTATTTTATTTAGAGACAGGGTCTCACTGAGTTGCTTTTAGCGCCTCACTTTTGCTGAGGCTGGCTTTCAACTTGATATCTTCCTGTCTCAGCCTCTTCAGCTGCTGGGATTACAAGGCATGTGCCACCACACAGTGTTTAAACTGAATCCTTTAAGCATTGAATCTTTAAAGCTTTTGTTTTTTAAATATTTTTTAAGCTGTAGTTGGACACAATATATTTTATTTATTTTTTGTGGTGCCGAGGATTAAGCCCAGCGCCTCACATGTGCTAGGCAAGTGCTCTACTGCTGAGCCACAACCCCAGCTCCATCGTTAAAGCTTTTTAGGTGGCGCTTTTTTCCTAGTTTGTTTCTATTACAGGGGTAAACCTATATTTAATAGGTGTATTAAAAAGAAGTTATGTTTGATAATCTGTAGTTCCTACAGTTTTAGTTAAGATTGATCTTTTTGCCTTGTAGAGTTGAAGCTCTCTAGGCACCCCTCAACTTTTTATTATGAAACAATATCAAGCACATAGAAAATTGGTAATAGTGAACACTCTTATGATGATCCTCTAGATTCAACATTTGTTGATATCTTGCCATATTTGTTTTATCTGTAAATACATGTATATTATTTTTGACTGGACCATTAAAAACTAAGCGATTGGTATTATGACACTTTATCCCCACGTCTGTCAGTATGTGTCTCCTAAAGATAAGGGCATTTTCTTAAATAGCTAAAATACTGTTATTGTTAATTTCTTTTAGGTGTGATGATTCTTTAGTGTAATCCAATAGCCTTCCATATCTAAAACTTTTATACTAAAAATTTATCTTTTCTGGCTTTCTACATTGTCCCTTACCAAACCAGGAAACCAGGATCCCATCAAAGTTTACTTGTTGCATTTGGTTATTAAAATCTCTTCTAATATAGAACAGCCTCACCCAGCTACTTTTTTCTTTTGGTGGTACTGGGGGTTGAGCCCAAAGGTGCTTTACCATGGAGCTACATCTCTAGCCCTTTTTTGTTTTTTGAGTCTTGCTAAGTTGCTGAGGCTTGCTTCTAACTTGTGATCTGCCTGTCTCAGCCTCACAAGTCACTGGAATCATAGGCATGCACCATCATGTCCTCTCTTCTTTTAAAATGACATTGATATTTTTTAAAACATCAAAAAACAGTTGTCTTATAAAATGACTGGCATCTTGTGAAATTATGTCATTTGCAAGAAGATGGATGAAACTTAAGAGCATTATTTTAAGTGAAATAAGCCAAACTCAGAAAGTCAAGGATCCTGTGTTTTCTCTCATACATAGTAGCTAGAGAGAAAAAAGAAAAAAATATATGTGTGTGAGGGCTCTCATGAAAATGAAGGGAAAGAGTAGAGGAAAGGGACCAGGGGAGGGGAAAAAGGGAGGAAAAGGAAATACTGGGGAATGATATTGTCGAAATTTTATTGTTTTATCATGTGCACATATGAATATATAACAACAAATCCTACTATCTTGTGTAGTTAAAATGCCCCGATAAAACATGTGGAAAAAACAGTTCACATTCTGAATTTGTTAGAAGTTTTCCTTTCATGGTGTCATTTAGCTTGTTCCTCAATTCCCCCATACTATCTATTCCTGTAAAGCATGCTTAAAGGGTTGATTAGTTTCAAATTAAAAATTTGGGACAAGAATTCCTAAGTGATGATGTATACTTCATATTGCCTTCCATCAGAAGACATATACTGGTCTGAGGTTGTGGCTCAGTAGTAAAGCACTTGCCTCACACAGATGAGGCACAGGGTCGAATCCTTAGCACCCATAAAAATAAATAAATAAAGGTATTGTGTCTATCGACCTAAAAATATTAAACAAAAAAGATACTATTTATTCCCATTATTTGTGATGCTGTTTGTTTAATTTGTTGTGGGGATAATTAAGGTAAGGTCTATTTCTCACTGCAATTAGCATGTAAACTCTGACATAATAAATTAGCACAGTAGTGCTAGCCTGTTCTTCAATAATCTTTCACCTAACAGTTGTAGGATCTGTTGATGATCCTTGTTGGGTGAGTTTTTGAATTTCAGGTTAATAATCTTTTGTTATAGATGGAAACTGTAAAATATCTTGTGCAGCTACATTAATTAGAATCCCATTTTATGGGTTTTTAAGATTTTTAACGATGAATCTAAGGTATCTCCTATTACAAGTTTTAAAAGAAACCTGGTTTCAGAAAAATGGGAAACCAGATTTCTTTTAAAACTTGTAACAGGAGATATTTTAGATTCATCGTTAAAAATGTATACTCTTAAAAAGTATGTTTAAATTTTTCTCAGTCAACATTTGTTGCACAAGAATGGCCAGAAGTAGAAGGTAAGATTAGATCTACTAAAAAACATTTTGAGGAGATTGTGTATTTTTGGTGTATTGGTAGGCTTTTCTAACTGGACTGAGATCTGGATTCTAATCTTTTTTTATCTTTTGTGATGCTGGGGATCAAACCCAGGGCCTCATATCCATGAGGCAAGTGCTGTACCATTGAGTTATATCCCTTGCCTCTGAATTCTAGTTTTAATTGTATTACTATGTGTAGTTGAAGAATTATAAGTTTTGGGTTGGGGGTTATGTAGCTCAGTGGAGGGCAGGCATATTTGAGGCCCTGGGTTCAATCTCCCAACACCAAAAAAAACAAAGGAAGAGTTACATGTTTTTAAACTTTACTTTGTATTTCATTTCATGATGATTATGTTAGTGAACATTTATGAGTAAAAAATGAATTAATTTCTTTTTATATATGTATTTGTTTTAATTAGTAGAATGAATTAATTTCTAATGATGAGATATGTTAATTATATTTAGAGATAAACCTCATTTTTATTAAGTTGGATATAAGTAAATCAAATACATATAACATAAAATTGATTTTCCAACTGAATAACATTTAGTAGATTTTTTTTTCCTTGTTTTTATGATCTTCTTGCCTTGGCCTCCCTGCCTCAGCCTCCTAGTAACTGGGATTACAAGTGTGTGCCTCTGTGCCTGGAAGTAAATGGTTGTTTTAAAGAGGGTTTCATGATAGAATTTCCTTAAGTAACCTATTATCATTAAAAATATGATTTAATTCATGAAGCAGTTTACATGAAATTTTTTCACTATTTTTTTTTTTTTTGGTAAATCAGGATAAACTATATATATGGAAACAAAAAATTTTCCCTTTATTCCCAAAAGTACTCCTTTAAAGAATGTAATTCACTTAATCCCTATACCAACCCAGTGAGTTACTTACTATTATTATATCTCTTGCAGATGAGGAAACAAAACTCAGGGACAATAAATAACTTGTCCATGTTTCTACATCTTGTCTGTGATGGAGCTGGGGCTTGATTTAGGCAGTCTGGCTCCAGAATCTGTGCTTTTATTTATTTATTTTTCAGGGAGTAAGCCTGAGGTACTCTACTACTGAGTGATATCTCCAGCCCCCGCCCCCTTTAAAAAATTTTTTTTGTAGTTGTAGATGGGCAGAATGCCTTTATTTTGTTTATTTTTATGTGGTGGTGAGGATCGAACCCATTGCCTCACACATACTAGGCAAGTGTTCTACCACTGAGCTGCAGCCCCAGCTCATCTCTAGCCCTTTTTATTTTTATTTTGAGGTAGAGCCTCATGAAGTAATCCCAGACTGGCCCTGAACATGCCATCCTCCTGCCTCAGCCCCTGGAGTTGCTGGGGTAACAGGTTTTTGCCATCATGACTGGCCAGAGTCAGTGCATTTATCATGCTGCCTATGAGCTTTATCAGGACAATGAGAAAATTGGATCTGATTTACCAAAGTGTAATACATATTATCATTTAGAGAGTATGTATTTTGTCCCATGGTATAGTTGAACTAATTTAACAAGTCTTATATGTTAACCAACTGTGCTTATAATATTTACTGAAACATTTAAAAATACAGAAAAGAAAATAAAGGTAGTAAATAGCTAAGAATATGAACTTGGGAGTCAGGTCTGAATGTGAGTCTTAATGCTTCTATTTAATTTCTTTAAACTTCATTTTATGTATTTGTAAAATAATAATAATAGTACTTATGGGTTTGTTATGAAAAATATTTATTTATTTACTTTTAAAATATATATATATATATATATATATATATATATATATATTTTTAGTTTTAGGTGGACACAATATATTTATTTTATTTTTATGTGGTGCTGAGAATTGAACCCAGAGCCTCACGCATGCTAGGCGAGCGTGCTACCACTTGAGCCACATCCCCAGCCTTGTTATGAAATTTAAATGGGATAATGCATAACACAATATCTAGCATGTAAGTGTTCAAAAAATCAAATAAAAAATCAATTCAGTTTTTGTAAAAATATTCCACAATCCACGCAGTTCATGTCTTTATTTTGATGTACATAGATGCTCTCTTACTTAATATGATTAGGGTTGGTAGTGTTCAGTTTAATTTAAAAAGTTCTAATTTCAGGGGAATAAAATGACACATTTTTATCTTTTTTTTAATATTTATTTCTTAGGTGTAGATGGACTCAACACAATGCCTTTATTTTTATGTGGTGCTGAGGATCGAACCTGGGTCCTGCCGGTGCTAGGCGAGCACTCTACCGCTGAGCCACAATCCCAGCCCCCATTTTTATCTTAAATATTTTATTTTGTTTAAAAAACAGAAATGTAAAGCAGTCTGAGTATATGATCCATCTAGAGTTATGTGATCTTTCTATCTAGTCTTTTACAGTTGATTCACCTATAACTCATTTAATAATAATTTTTTTTTTTAGACTTTGGGTCTTTTTAGATATTTGACATAATTTTCATTTTCATAGAAACAACTTTTTACATTCACTGTTTCATTAGTTTATATATTTAATTAATTATTACAAGTCATGAACATAATTCTTGATAAGTTTATGGGAGCAAAAATGTAAGCTTAACTAGTTGTGAATGTTTATTAATTGTCAAATTAGTATTTGTCAAATTTGTCAAATTTGTTAAGGAAGTTGGATGAGAAAATACTGTTGCTTTGCCTTCTGGTATCTCTGAGTATATGTATCTATTATTAAATAAATATTTAAACCAAAGATTCAAAGCTACATAATCATCTCAATTTTGTTTCAGCTCTTTGAAGAGTATTCTTTTTTAAATGTCTGTGGTTTTTCTTTGTGTTCTAGTTCCTTTAGAATGTGAGGTTTTTAGATTAGATCTCCATTATCTTATCTGTCATCTTCTCTCAACATTTTCATCTCTTTGTTATTTTACTTTTCATTTTAGTAGATTTTCTTGGGTTTGACCTCCATGCTACTCCATTGTTTTGTTCTTTATAACCTTCTGAGACAAATGAAATAATATTTTAAATCTCATATGAGTATTTTAGTTATGCATTTGAATCTCTGTTAATCTTGGCAATCCTTAACCTCTCCCATTTCCTTTTTATCACATCCTTGTTTTGCATCTCAGCCTGGTCTCCTTTGGCTTTTTGTTCCTGTTTCAGAAGGCATGTCTTCTGGCCTTGAAGGCCATCACCCTTCTTTTTATAAATTTCAGACTGTATTTTGGGAGGTAGGAGAAGTAATATTTGAGTGTCTCCTATATGCCAGAAACTTCATTCTACTGTGTGTGTGTGTGTGTGTGTGTGTGTGTGTGTGCGCGTGCATGCGCGCGCGCTGCTAGAGATTGAATGCAGGGCCTTGCTAGGCAAGGACTCTTATCACTGCCAGCCCTCACTCCAGAATTTTTAATTTTACAGTAAGCATGGTTGATCCTATTATCCTATTTTACATGTGCAGAAACTGGCTCAGAGATGTGAAGGATCTTGCTCAGACTCAAATAGTCTGGTTGGGATTTTGTATGGCTCTTTCAGTTAGAGCAAGGGTTCCTAACCCTCTTGTGGCTTCCACATTGCTCACATGTTCTCATTATATGCAACATTCTCTGTGGGAATATGTGCACTGGAATCTTCTGCGATGGGTCAACATAGCTAAAACAACCCTCTTAGATCTAGATGTTCTTACCTCTCATCTTTTGTAATTACTAAGCCATAGAGTTCTGATCAGTACTTGAGTAAACCTTAATGATGTCTTTCTATTACATAAAATTTTCAGTAGGATGAGAATAAGCTGATTTATTTTATTTTTTGGTACTAGGAATTGAACCCAGAGATACTTTACCACTGAGCCACATCCCCAGCCCTTTTTGAAATTTGTATTTTGAGACAGGGTTTCATTCAGTTGATTGGGGCCTTGCTAAGTTGCTGAGGCTGGCCTCAAGCTTTCCATCCTCTTATCTCAGCCTCCCAGTTCACTGGAATTACAAGCATGTGCCACTGTGCTGGGCTCAACTGATCTATTTTAAATAAATGGTATGGAAATTGTGTTCACTCTAGGAGAAAATAATTTGGAAGAGCTTAATGTATATTGCTAGAGAAGTGATGATACAATTTCTTGAGTAGGATAAACATTAAAAATTTTCATTAAAATTTAGACTCATTTTGAGTAGGCTGTGAACACTAACTCCCACATCTCAGTAGTCCAGAACACAAAAGTTTATTTTTGCTTTGTGTTTGTGGAGGGAGGAGGGTACTCCCTTTAGGAGAACTCTAGGCCAGAAATTCCTCAGGCACTTCCCAGAGTAAAACTTCCAACCCTAAGGCAATATCCAGTAACCCATGACCAAGGGATAAAATTTTGTGATGCTAATTAATGAATTTTGCACCATCTTAGAATACAATAATCTTTTCTTTATTAAGTAACAAGGTAAGATTATGTATGCCAAAGACATAGAATCACTTGTGGGAAAGTTGAGTACTAAAAACCAAGCTAGTAAGCATGGAGCCCTGGAAACCACCAGAGAAGAACTGAATTATTCTGATATTAAGAGTGGAGAACCAAGACTACTGAAACACATTTTTGGAAATGTGTTTAAACACTTTAGTTAATAATAGGGGATCTTTTTGGAAAAGGAAAAAAAAAGTATTGGAAAAGTTGTTCATTCTATACAGTCTTTTATGTCCAGTAGAAACTTAAAAATAATTTAGGGAGACACTTGGATAAGCCTAAACTTAATTACATTTTAAAAAGCAGCTCTTCCCTGCTTCCAGGGGACAAAACTTTAGGATAAACTATACATCAACCAATATTTTTCTTCTCAGAATTTTTCTGTGTCATTGCTTTTCCTTTTTCTATTCTCATGTCTCTAACCAAAGCATAGGATTACCCTTCAGTGTTCTTAGCTAACCTTGTTCTGAGTAAATAGGTATTGATATTTGCTAATCTGATACCCACTTTAGCTAGCATTCTCTCCATTAAATCTTTGTTTGGTACTGGGGATTGAACTCAGGGGCATCAACTACTCAGCCCCAGCCCCAGCTCTGTTTTGTGTTTTATTTAGAGACAGGGTTTCACTGAGTTGCTTAGTGCCTCGCTTTGAGCTGGCTTTGAACTCACGATCCTTCTGCCTCAGCCCTCTGGAGTCACTGGGATCACAGGCACTGGCTCTCCATTAAGTCTTGCTTGCTTTTTTGTTAATGGGAGGATTAATTAGGAAGGTATAGAATCTTGCATTCCAAAGAAACAAAAATGGGCAGTGCAGAACTGGTAAAACAAAGCAAGGAAGGACTGAGTGGGCCTAGATTTGGATATGCAGGAGGATCTCAGAAGGCAAGTTGCAGAGATTTCTTGTTCAGTAAGTTGATTGGGGGGAAACTTGCATATGTATGTCGTCTAAGAGTTCAGTCAAGGAAGCAAAGCCACTATGTTATCTTGAAAATAGGACTTTATGAAAGGAGTTAAGACCTTATATAGTTGTGGGAGAAACTCAGAAATCAGAGAAAAATCTCTCATGTGATTTCTTGAAGCCATGGTATAGTGGCAAGTTGGAATTTGCAGGTGAATCTGAAACCTTGTATTCCCAGCTGCTGGAATGGGGCACATGGTGGAGCTGATGGAAAGTCTGTGAAGAGCTGTTACTTTTGCACAGCTGTCTCTTTTGGTCCTAAGTCAGGCTTTGATGGTGATGGACTTGGAGTTGCTGTTTGACACATTTGGCAATCAGGAAGGAGAGCTATATGCAGAGTAGGGGAGAACAGAAATATGGTAGAATCTGTTGGCAACTCTGGTATTTCTGTCCAACAGCCATCTTCAGAGAGTAATTTGCTTATTTGAAAGAAGATTCTGGAAAATGTAGTTTGAACTTAACCAGGTTGACATAGTAACACTGCCACAGCAGTTAAGGGAGAAACAAAACAAAACAATGGAGGATGTTAAAATTGTGGGGATCCACAATGGTATTTTCTAGGTCTAGGCTCTATTGTGAAGAGCAAGTTTGCTTAAGCTTTCCAAGCCTGTTTCCCCTTCTGTAATATGGGGAAATGATATCTACCTTATAGGATTGTTAGGTTAAATGAAATGTGTGTAAAGCATTTAGCAGAGTGTCAGCACAAAGCAAGCCATTGTAGACAGTAGCTTTTATTATCAGTAGTAATTGCAGTAGTAAGGAGAAAAGATTGATAAATAGGAAGGATACATTTTGGAAGGAGATGGCAAGAAGAGAGAAGATGAGTGGAGATAAGAATATAATATGTAGTTCCTTTGTTTGAGGATATTGCAGTCTGGCTGCAGAGAACACATGTAAACATGGACTAGTTAGGAAGCTATTATGTGAAGTTATAACCTTTAAGAAAAATGACCTTGAATGGAGAGATAGCAAATGCTGTCAGTCCAGTATAATTAGGGCTTAAGTGATACTGTATGTGAAATGCCTAGCACACTGACAGTTCACAGATCTTAATTCTTTTCTGCTCTAATTTATAAATGGAAAGATGATTTGTCGAAGAGGACAGGGAGGCATTGAGCTGGGTCCTTAAAAGATGGATTGGACAAGTAGAAAAAGGTAAGTATTTCAGACAGCACAGGCAAAAAGTATGCATCCACAAGGCAAGTGGAGCCCTGATTCTGACTCCTATCCTTTTCTGCTTTTTGTCATCTATATGTAATTTCTAGAGATTCTTATGTTTAACTTGGCTTGGGTTGGTTGCCCACCTCTGGACCATCAGTTATGGGAATGGTGTGGGCCCACCCTGCTGATTTGACACTATATCAAGAGAGTGGTTGAGGTGGTAAGTGGTAGAAGGCGTAGGTTTCCAGGAGAAGGGAGTGTCTGGAAAAAGTTCCCACTGTGGGTGAATAATTAAGTCATCCCCTTTTAGCTTATATGCCATAGTTAAGTATTATAATTCTATACCATTCCTACCAGTTGCCCAAATTAAACATTTTTCTTCTTCTCTACAATTAATATTTAAATTTATTACATTTATCAATTTCTTGCTAGATTGTGTTCTTCTGGAATCACTTTTTTTGAAGCACATCTTTTAGAAGAAGTTTCTTTATGCTTAGTGGTAAACTGTTTTTGCTTGTCTGAAGTTTTTAGCTCAGTTCTCAAATATATTAATTGTCGGTGACAGTCTAGATTGATAGTTATTCTCCTTTCAATGTTTTAAAAATATTACCTGTCTTTTGCTGTATAACCAGAAATAGGAGGCTATCTGGGTGTCTTACTAATTATGCTGTTTTATTGTGATATTAGAACATATATAATGGCTTTTGGATATTCATATTAGTGTTTCTTTTTACTATTAAGTGGTACTGGGGGTTGAACCCAGGGGCACTCTACCACTGAGGTATATCCTCAGCCCTTTTCATTTTATTTTTGAGACAGGGTTTCATTAAGTTGTCCAGGCTGGCCTCCCATTTGTGATCCTCCTGCCTTCCAAGTAGGGAATTCTGATCAAATTAAATCCTATAATATGTCAAAGGGTGTCAGGTGTCAGTAAAATAAGGCTTTCAGCAATTTATAGTTTTAGTTGTTCACTTGCATTATTACCAAAATTACATTATTACCTTTTCTGTGTTAACCCTGAGGATAAACAGTTAAATCAGTCATTGTTTCTGTAATTGTAGAGCTTCATTCTGGTGGGGGACATGTATTTATTAAGGTGGCCATATAACTTATTAGCCATACATGGGTACTTTCGAGTGTGTAAGAAAGCTGATTTAATAATTATCCTGGGCGTATATTGTGCTGATGGTTTCATGGGTGTATATTTTTCTCCTATCTTTTTAGGTTGTATACATGAAATATAGACAGCCTTTTGCATTGTAGTCATACCTCAGTAAAGTGTTTTTTGTTTTTAAATATCCTTAGTTAAAAAAAATAAACTGGGGGGCTGGGGTTGTGGCTCAGAAGAGCTTGCCTAGCACGTGCGAGGCTCCAGGTTGGATCCTCAGCACCACATAAGAATGAATGAATGAATAAATAAATAAATAAATAAATAACAAATAAATAAATAAAATATATTGTGTCCAACTACAACTGAAAAATAAATAAAAATAAATAAATAAACTGGGACTGTCCTTAGCAAACTGAAGTATATGGTTTTCCCTACATATGTGAAAATGTGATGCAGTGAGTATTATGGGAGTATTTAATATAATAATATGAATATAAATATTCTAAACATTCATAGTAAATATAAAATTTGTAAGTAATAGCATAATATTCATATAATAAAGCTATATTTAATTAAGTAGTGATGGCAATACTACTGTTGGTCTTATAGGAATGAAGCATACCTAGCTGTCAGTCTAGCCTAATGAAAACAAGAAGTAAATAGAAAAAGCCTCAGTTTGGCCAAAGAATAAATAAATAAATTCCAAACTGGATAGGTGGGAGACCATGCCCACAAATGAGGTGCAGCGTGCTGAGAGTGGCAGTGAACTTAATTGGAAACAATTTCTTGAATAAGTGGTTTTGAGATGCATGTTAGGAATAATGATTATTGAAGAGGAGGGAGAGATGAGTGGAAACTAAGACCATCCCCTGAAAACCCATCTCCCCTCTTTAGTCATCTTTACTCCTAACTTGTGTCTCAAATGAGTTATCAAAGAGTAGAATCTCAGCACTGCCATTTTCCAGCCATTTGACTTGGGAAAGTCACTTGATAGATAGTCCTGATCCTTAGCTCTAATTCAGAATTGAGCTAAAACAGTTAACTAACCTTTTTATCCCTCCATTTTCCATCTATAAGAATGAGAATAAAGGCCCCACTGCCCAAATCCCAACACAGTTCAGTCTTGATTTCAGTCCTTTGGGAGAAAGCAGATATTTTTATTATTGTAAGGAGTTAAACTTGAGGTTTGTTTATTTAAGGTGCTTGTTAGTGGCTACTATGTGCTAAGTGTTGTTAGGTGCTGTAGAAGATATGCATGTGTAAATAATATTTCCTACCAAAAGCAATTTACATTAGTGAAGACAGCTAGGAAAAGAACCTTTTTACAAAGCATGAATTGAAGAAGACTGTAGGAGTTGCTTTGATGAGAATTGACTGGGTTTGGGTTTTTGTTGGAGTGTGAGGTTTAGGTAGCATGTACTGACTCCAGAGGTCTGAGTGAACAGTACTGTGTTTGATATTATTTGGGAGTTTTGATGATATAATGAACAATAGAAAGTTTGCAACTCCTACCACCAAAATGTGAATATGCTCAATATAAATCTAATTTGAAGGTAGTCCTGGTTGGTTTTTTTTTTTTTTTTTTAGTTGTAGATGGACACAATACCTTTATTTTATTTATTTGTGTTTATGTGGTGCTTAGGATCAAACCTAGTGCCCCACACATGCCAGGCAAGTGCTCTACCATTGAGCTATACCTTTAGCTCCTGGTTATTGTTTTTTTGTTTTTTTTTATACCAGGGCTAAGGTATAAAGTTTTGTGTATTTTTTAAACTTTGGAAGGATTTTAGAATTTTAAAGGATTTTAGAATTTAATTTTTGAAGGAGTGAGGGGAGTGCATTGGTACATAGTTTATCATATAGTACACCATTTAACATGTGCCTGTATATTAAATAAGCAAATAAATGAGAAGCAGTACAAAATATGTAAAAGTGGATTCTGAACAAGATTTGGTCCAAATGCTGAACTAAATTTTTAGCTTTGTGTGTGTGTTTATATGTGTGTTCGTTATGCTTGGTTATTCTAAATGCTTTACAAATAATAATTCTTTTAACCTTGTAACAATCATATGAAGTAGATATAGTTTCTGAGCCCAGTACCCCCCAAAAAAGGAAGGGGTGAGTGTCAAGGATGTAGCTAGCTCAGTGTTAAGTGCTTGCCTATAGAATGCACAAGGACCTAGGTTCAGTACCCAGTGTAACACACATATACACATAAAAGGGGAACTTTCTGTAAGATAATGAGACTTGCAGTATGACTCATAAATTAGCCTAAATCAATTTTAGAGTTGTGTACCTAGTAGCATTAAAGAATGGATTTTTTTTTGTAACTTGATTGAGATAAGTGACATTTAGTAGACCTGACATTAAATTATATAATTTGGCAAACTTTGATACATGTATATGCCTGTGAAAACATCACACATCACAAGATAATAAACATCTGTCACCTTCAAGAGTTTACTCAGGCCCTTTTGTATTCCTTTACCATCTTACTTTAATTCATTGTTCCTAAGTAAGCAATAATCTACATTCTGTCACTGTAAATTAGTATGCATTTTCTAGAATTTTATGTAAATGGAGTCATACAAATACTCTTTGTGGGGGGGAGTCTGCCTTCTTTTACCTAACATAATTATTATCTTTATTATTATTTTGGTGCTGAGAATTGAACCCAGAGTTTCATGTGTGCTAAGCATGTGCTGAACTACTGAGGTAAATCTCCAGCCCTTACATAACTGGAATGTTATACATTTGGAATCACACAGTATGTATATCCTTTTTTCACTTAGCAATACGCATTTAAGTTTCTGTGTCTTTTGTGCCTTGATAGTTCATTTCTTTTTATTTCCTGAATACTATTCTATTGTATTATGTGCCACAATTTGTTTATCCTCTTGCCTACAGAAGGTTTGTTTCCATTTTTTTTTTTTTTGCAATTTTAAATAATTGTGTTCAGGGCTTTTAAGTAGATGTATGTAAGTATTCAGCTCATTTGGGTAAATACTCAGAAGCATGATTGCAGGGTTAAACATAAAACATATGTAGTTTTGTAAGAAACTGCCAAACTGTTTTCCAAAGTGGTTGTACCACTTAACATTCTCATTAGAAGTATGAACATTTTACTTGTCAGCACTTTGGATGGCCAGGCTTTGGGAATCTTGTGGTTTCGATTTATATTTCCATTTCCATTTTCACTAACAATATTGAGCATCTTTCATGTGTTTATTTGCTATCCATATATCTTCTTTGGTGATGTTTATGTCTGAATCTTTTGCCCATTTATTTATTGGATTGTCTTTTTTTCTTTGGGTTATAAGAGTATTTATGTATTCTTGAGACACAAATGCTATGCCAGATATGTTTTGTACATACATTCTATTAGTCTGTGGCTCTGTTTTCAGTTTCTTACTGGTGCCTTTTGAAGAGTAAGTTTTTAATTTTAGTGAAGTTCAGTGCATTTTTAGAAAGATTAGAGCTAAAAAAAATTAGTGCTTTTATTATCCAAAAGATACTATCAGGGGAATGAAAAGAATTATTTTCTATACTTCAAGGTCACCAAGATTGTTTCTTTAGTAGATATAGGACTTCTCAGGTTATATTTTTCTTTGGTGACCTTTGGTAATTTGTTTCTTTTAAGAAATTTGTCCATTTCATCTATTGTTTATAGGTATGCATTTCTTTAAAATATTTTGTCATTTGCCATTTTATATTTTTAGAATTTATGTCATGTAGAATAAAAAGAAACTTAAACAGTATACTACAATTATTCCCCTCCCTTTTCTGACCTTTACTATATAGTTGTGATGCTTTTCATTTTTATATGTTCAACTTCATAATATAGTTATTATTTAAAGAGGATTTTAGAATAGGAAGAAATATATCTATATAACATTTCTCATGCTCTCCATTTCTTTTTTTATTAATTTATTTTAATTAGGTATATATGACAGCAGAATGCATTTTGATTCATTGTACACAATTGCAAAACTTTTCATTTCTCTGGTTGTACATGATGTAGCACTGCACCATATGTGCATTCATACATGTACTTAGGGTAATGATGTCCATCTCATTCCACCATCTTTCTTGCCCCCACCCTCCTCTTCACCCCTGCCTCTTCTTTGCCCAAAGTTCCTCCATTTTTTTCATGCCCTCCCCCATTATGGATTAGCATTCACTTATCGGAGAAAGCATTTGGCATTTGGTTTTTTGGGGATTGGCTTACTTCGCTTAGCATGATATTCTCCAACTCCATCCATTTACCTGCAAATGCTATAATTTTATTCTTTTAATGCTGAGTAATATTCCATTTTCTATATATACCACAGTTTGTTTATCTATTCATCTATTGAAGGACATCTAGGTTGGTTCCACAGTTTAGCTATTGTGAATTCAGCTGCTATGAACATTGATGTGGCTGCATTACTTTGGTATGCTGATTTTGTTCTTTGTATACAGATCGAGGAGTGGGATAGCTGAGTCAAATGGTGGTTCCATTCCAAGTTTTCTAAGGATTCTCCATACCACTTTCCATATTGATTGCACCAATTTGCAGTTCCACCAGCAATGTATGAGTGTACCTTTTCACCTACATCCTCTCCAACTGCCATTCTGACTGGGGTGAGATGAAATCTTAGAGAAGTTTTGATTTGCTAATTTGATTTCTCTAATTGCTAGAGATGTTGAACTTTTTTTTCATATATTGTTGATCGGATGTATATCTTCTAAGAAGTGTCTGTTCAGCTTTTTAACCCATTTATTGATTGGGTTGTTCGTTTTTTTGGTGTTAAGTTTTTTGAGTTCTTTATATATCCTGGAGATTAGTGCTCTGACGTGTGTGGCAAAAATTTGCTCTCAAAATGTAGACTCTCTCTTCACCTCATTGATTGTTTCTTTTACTGAGAAAAAGCTTTTTAGTTTGAGTCCATTCCATTTATTAATTATTGATTTTTTTTTAGTTGTAGATGGACACAATACCTTTTTTATTTTATTTTTATTCAGGGATCGAACTCAGTGCCTCAAGCATGCTAGGCAAGCGCTTTACCACTGAGCCACAACCCCGGCCCTAATTCTTGATTTTATTTCTTGTTCTTTAGGAGTCTTATTAAGGAAGTCAGGACCTAATTCCACGTGATAAAGATTTGGGTCTGCCTTTTCCTCCATTAGGTAGGTGCAGGGTTTCTGGTCTAATTACTATGTCCTTGGTCCACTTGGAGTTGAGTTTTGTGCAGGGTGAGAGATAGGATTAGTTTCATTTGCTGCATATTGGATTTTCAGTTCTCCCAGCACCATTTGTTGAAGAGGTTATCTTTTCTCCAATGTATGTTTTTTGAGCCTTTGTTTAGTAAGAGATAACTACATTTATGTGGGTTTTTCACTGTGTCTTCTATTCTGTACCATATTGGTCTACATACGGAAATCAGTAAATATAATCCATCACATCACTAGACTTAGAGATAAGAATCATGATTATATCAACTGATTCAGAGAAAGCATTTGACATGTTCAAAGCACTAGAAAAACTAGGGATAGTAGGAAGATGACCTCAACATTGTAAAAGCTATCTATGCTAAACCCAAGGCCAGCATCATTCTAAATGGAGAAAAATTGGAAGCATTCCCTCTAAAACCTGAAACAAGACAGGGATGCCCTCTTTCATCACTTCTGTTCAACATAGTCCTTGAAACTCTAGCCAGAGCAATTAGATGAAAGAAATTAAAGGGATACAAATAGAAAAAGAAGAATTCAAGCTATCATTATTTGCTGATGACATGATTCTATACTTAGAGGATCCAAAAAACTCGACCAGAAAACGGTCTTCTAGAATTAATAAATGAATTCTGCAAAGTAGCAGGACTTAAAATCAATACCCATGAATCAAATACATTTCTATACATTAGTGATGAATCTTCTAAAGGAGAAATTAGGAAAACTACCCATATTCACAATAGACTAAAAAAAAAAAAATCTTGGAAATCAACAAAAAAGGTGAAAGACCTCTATAATGAAAACTTCTTCTTGAAGAAGACTTTAGAAGACGGAAAGATCTCCCATGCTCTTGATTTTTTTTTTTTTTTGTGGTGCCCGGAATTGAACTCAGGGCCTTGTGCATGCAAGGCAAGCATTTTACCAACTGAACTATGTTCCCAGCCTTCCCATATTCATGGAAAGGCAAAATTAATATTGTCAAATGGCCATACTATCCATATCTTTCTGTTGTGCCATATTTACATCTGATAATTTTTCTTCTGCCTGAATGACTTTCTTTTTTTAAAAATTTATTTTTTAGCTTTTAGGTAGACACAATATCTTTATTTTACATTTATGTGGTGCTGAGGATCCAACCCAGTGCCTTGTGCATGCTAGGCGAGCGCTCTACCACTGAGCCACAACCCCAGCGCCTGAATTACTTTAACTTTTGTGGTCCTTCAGTGCACGTCTTCTGGACATGAGTTTCTTTTTTTTTCTTTTCTTTTTTTTATTGGTTGTTCAAAACATTACAAAGCTCTTGACATATCATATTTCATACATTAGATTCAAGTGGGTTATAAACTCCCATTTTTACCCCAAATACAGATTGCAGAATCACATCGGTTACACATCCACATTTTTACATAATGCCCTATTAGTAACTGTTGTATTCTGCTACCTTTCCTATCCTCTACTATCCTCCCTCCACTCCCCTCCCATCTTCTCTCTCTACCCCATTTACTGTAATTCATTTCTCTCCTTGTTTATTTTCCCATTCCCCTCACAACCTCTTATATGTAATTTTGTATAACAGTGAGGGTCTCCCTCCATTTCCATGCAATTTCCCTTTTCTCTCCCTTTCCCTCCCACCTCATGTCTCTGTTTAATGTTAATCTTTTCTTCCTGCTCTTCCTCCCTGCTCTATTCTTAGTTGCTCTCATTATATCAAAGAAGACATTTGGTATTTGTTTTTTAGGGATTGGCTAGCTTCACTAAGTATAATCTGCTCTAGTGCCATCCATTTCCCTGCAAATTCCATGATTTTGTCATTTTTTAGTGCTGCGTAATACTCCATGGTGTATAAATGCCACATTTTTTTTTTATCCATTCATCTATTGAAGGGCATCTGGGTTGGTTCCACAGTCTAGCAATTGTGAATTGTGCTGCTATGAACATCAATGTGGCAGTATCCCTGTAGTATGCTCTTTTAAGGTCTTCAGGGAATAGTCCGAGAAGGGCAATAGCTGGGTCAAATGGTGGTTCCATTCCCAGCTTTCCCAGGAATCTCCATACTGCTTTCCAAATTGGCAGCACCAATTTGCAGTCCCACCAGCAATGTACAAGAGTACCCTTTTCCCCACATCCTCGCCAACACTTATTGTTGTTTGACTTCATAATGGCTGCCAATCTTACTGGAGTGAGATGGTATCTTAGGGTGGTTTTGATTTGCATTTCTCTGACTGCTAGAGATGGTGAGCATTTTTTCATGTACTTGTTGATTGATTGTATGTCCTCCTCTTAGAAGTGTCTGTTCAGGTCCTTGGCCCATTTGTTGATTGGGTTATTTGTTGTCTTATTGTCTAATTTTTTGAGTTCTTTGTATACTCTGGATATTAGGGCTCTATCTGAAGTGTGAGGAGTAAAAATTTGTTCCCAGGATGTAGGCTCCCTATTTACCTCTCTTATTGTTTCTCTTGCTGAGAAAAAACTTTTCAGTTTAAGTAAGTCCCATTTGTTGATTCTTGTTATTAACTCTTGTGCTATGGGTGTCCTATTAAGGAATTTGGAGCCCGACCCCACAATATGTAGATCGGAGCCAACTTTTTCTTCTATCAGGCGCAGAGTCTCTGATTTAATATCTAGCTCCTTGATCCACTTTGAGTTAACTTTTGTGCATGGCGAGAGGAGGGGATTCAGTTTCATTTTGTTGCATATGGATTTCCAGTCTTCCCAACACCATTTGTTGAAGATGCTATCCTTCCTCCATTGCATGCTTTTAGCTCCTTTATCAAATATAAGATAGTTGTAGCTTTGTGGATTAGTCTCTGTGTCCTCTATTCTGTACCATTGGTCCACCCGCCTGTTTTGGTACCAGTACCATGCTGTTTTTGTTACTATTGCTCTGTAGTACAGTTTGAAATCTGGTATCGCTATACCTCCAGATTCACACTTCCTGCTTAGAATTGCTTTTGCTATTCTGGGTCTTTTGTTTTTCCATATGAATTTCATGATTGCTTTATCTATTTCTACAAGAAATGCCGCTGGGATTTTGATTGGCATTGCATTAAACCTATAGAGAGCTTTTGGTAATATCGCCGTTTTGATGATGTTAGTTCTGCCTATCCATGAACAGGGTATATTTTTCCATCTTCTGAGATCTTCTTCTACTTCTCTTTTTAGGGTTCTGTAGTTTTCATTGTATAAATCTTTCACCTCTTTTGTTAGGTTGATTCCCAAGTATTTTATTTTTTTTGAGGATATTGTGAATGGAGTGTTTTTCCTCATTTCCGTTTCAGAAGTTTTGTCGCTGATATACAGAAATGCCTTTGATTTATGCGTGCTGATTTTATATCCTGCCACTTTGCTGAATTCATTTATTAGTTCTAGTAGTTTTTTTGTAGACCCTTTTGGGTCTTCTAGGTATAGAATCATGTCATCCGCAAATAGTGATAATTTAAGTTCTTCTTTTCCTATTTTTATGCCTTTAATTTCTTTCATCTGTCTAATTGCTCTGGCCAGTGTTTCAAGAACTATATTGAATAGAAGTGGTGATAGAGGGCATCCCTGTCTTGTTCCAGATTTTAGAGGGAATGCCTTCAATTTTTCTCCATTCAGAATGATGCTAGACCGAGGCTTAGCATAGGATAGCTTTTACAATGTCGAGGAAAGTTCCTGTTATCCCTAGTTTTTCTAATGTTTTGAACATAAAGGGATGCTGTACTTTGTCAAATGCTTTTTCCGCATCTATCGAGATGATCATATGGTTCTTATCTTTAAGTCTATTGATGTGGTGAATAACATTTATTGATTTCCGTATATTGAACCATCCTTGCATCCCAGGGATGACTCCTACTTGATCATGGTGCACAATTTTTTTGATGTGCCTTTGTATCCGATTCGCCAGAATTTTATTGAGGATTTTTGCATCTAGGTTCATCAGAGATATTGGTCTGTAGTTTTCTTTCTTTGAGGTGTCTTTGTCTGGTTTCAGAATCAGGGTGATGTTGGCCTCATAGAATGAATTTGGAAGAGCTCCCTCTTTTTCTATTTCCTGAAATAACTTGAAAAGTATTGGTATTAATTCTTCTTTAAAGGTTTTGTAAAACTCCGCTGTATACCCATCCGGTCCTGGGCTTTTCTTGGTTGGTAGTCTTTTGATTGCTTCTTCAATTTCATCCATTGATATTGGTCTGTTCAAATTGTGTGTATCCTCCTGACTCAGTCTGGGCAAATCATACGACTTAAGGAATTTATCAATGTCTTCACTATCTTCTATTTTATTGGAATATAGGTTTTCAAAATAATTTCTAATTATCTTCTGTATTTCTGTAGCATCTGTTGTGATATTGCCTTTTTCATCTTGTATGTTAGTAATTTGAGTTCTCTCTCTTCTTCTCTTCATTAGCATGGCTAAAGGAAGATCTTATTTAGTTTTTCGAAGAACCAACTTTTAGTTTTGTTAATTTTTTAACAAATTTTTTAGTTTTGTTAATTTTTTCTCTGGTTTCAATTTTGTTGATTTCTGCTCTGATTTTAATTATTTCTTGCCTTCTGCTACATTTGCTGTTGTTTTGCTCTTCCTTTTCTAGGGCTTTGAGATGAAGTGTGAGCTCATTTATTTGTTGGTTTTTCCTTTTTTTGAGGAATGACCTTCAGGTGATGAATTTCCCTCTTAAAACTGCTTTCATTATGTCCCATAGATTCCTATATGTTGTGTCTGTATTTTCATTTATCTCTAAGAATTTTTTGATTTCCTCCTTTATGTCTTCTGTAACCCATTGATCATTCAGTAACATATTGTTCATTTTCCATGTGATGTATGAGTTTTCCTTCCTTCTTTTATCATTGATTTCCAGTTTCATTCCATTATGATCAGATAAAATGCATGGTATCGTCTCCACCCCTTTATATTTACTGACGGTTGCCCTATGGCATAATATATGGTCTTTTTTTTATTTACTATAAATGTTTTATTTCGTTTTTCTGATAAGATCATTGATTTTTTTTATACAAGAATAGAAAACAGCTAGCATATGTGAAGTACACAACTCTTTCTCTCTCACATTTTTATTTCTCCAGACATACATGTATCAAGAGGCATTTAGAAGTATGATGTAAGTGTGGATAAACACAGGCTTTGGAGAAGCTTCAATGTCCAATCTGCCTTCTGTGTAACTTGGACATGTCTTGAGTCTAGCTTTGTTTCCCTCAAATCACATGTCAGAGGTGTTGTCTGGCCATAGGAGAGCACACTACAGGGAGAGTGGCCTGACCAAGCTTTCACCCCTGGAGATGACAATAAGGGGGAGTGGGGTGAGGCAGACCTTTTGAGAAGGATCCATGTGCTGCTGAGAAAAAAGTATATCCACTTGATGATGGTTGATATATTCTATATATGTCAGTTAAGTCTAGGTTATTGATTGTGACATTGAGTTCTATAGTTTCTTTATTCAACTTTTGTTTGGAGGATCTGTCCAATGGTGAGAGAGATGTGTTGAAGTCACCCATAATTATTGTGGTCTATTTGATTATTGAACTTAAGGAGAATTTGTTTTATGAACGTCGCAGCACCATTATTTGGTGCATAAATATTGATAATTGTTATGTCTTGTTGGTGAATGGTTCCTTTTAACAGTATATAATGTCCTTCCTTATCCCTTTTGATTAACTTAGTCTTGAAGTCGATTTTATTCGATATGAGGATGGCCACCCGTGCTTGCTTACGAGGACCGTGTGCGTGGTATATTTTTTCCCAACCTTTCACCTTCAGCCTATGTATGTCTTTTCCAATCAGATGTGTCTCCTGGAGGCAACATATTGTTGGATTTATTTTTTTAATCCATGTTACCAGCCTGTGTCGCTTTATTGGAGAGTTTAAGCCATTAACGTTTAGAGTTACTATTGATATATGGTTTGTACTGCCAGCCATGTTTGATTATTTATCTTTTTTTTTTTTTAATTTAGTTTGTTTCCCCATGATTTGCTTTCCCCCCCGCCCTCTGTGATTACCGAGGCACTTCCCACTGATGGTTTTGGTTGTTGTTTTTCATTTCTTCCTCGTGTAGTGTTTTGCTCAAGATGTTTTGCAATGCTGGTTTTCTGGCTGCAAATTCTTTTAGCTTTTGTTTATCATGAAAGATTTTTATTTCGTTGTCATACCTGAAGCTTAATTCTGCTGGATAAAGAATTCTTGGTTGGCATCCATTGTCTTTCAGTGTTTGAAATACGTTGTTCCAGGATCTTCTTGCTTTCAGTGTCTGTGATAAAAAATCCATTGTTAACCTTATTGGTTTACCCCTGAATGTAATCTGCCTCCTTTCTCTTGTAGATTTTAATATTTTCTCTTTGTTCTGTATATTGGCTATCTCCATAACAATGTGTCTTGGTGTTGGTCTACTGTGATTTTGTGTGCTCGGTGTCCTGTATGCATCTACAATTTGTATATCCATTTCCTTTTTTATTTCTGGGAAGTTTTGTGTAATTATTTCATTCAGCAGGTTACTCATTCCCTTGGTTTGAATCTCTGTACCTTCCTCTATCCCGATGACTTGTAAGTTTGGTTTTTTTATGTTATCCCATATCTCTTGGATGTTTTTCTCGTGATTTTTTCCAGCCTTTCTGAGTTGGCTAGACTCTTTTCAAGATGATATATTTTGTCTTCATTATCTGACGTTCTGGTTTCTCTTGCTCCACTCTGTTAGTGATACTCTCAATTGAGTTTTTAATTTGGTTTATCGTTTCCTTCATTTCTAGAATTATTGATTTTTTTTATAATCTCTATCTCCTGATAAAGATGCTTAACTTCTTCTTTTATCTGTTTATGTAATTCATTTTCAATGTGTTCTTTCACTGTTCGGATTTGCTGTCTCGTATCCTCTTTAAGGTTCCATTCCATTTGTCTAAGGTATTCCTTGAGTTCTTTATATGACCATTTTTCTGATGACTCTAGGTCCTCCTGAATATTTAGGCTTTCCTTCATTGTTTGTACTCCTTTTCTTCCTTGCTTTTTTATGCTACTTATGTTACTTCTTGTTCTGTTTGACTGCTGAGTTACAGTTTACTCTTATAAATTTATTTGATGCTTGGGAGGAAAGATATTAGAAGGGAAGGGAAGAAGTCACTAAAGAGAATGAGAGTAGGCAGGTAGAATTCAAGGAAGGGGGAATAAGAAAATTGAAAAGAAATGAAAAGACAAAAGAGCGAAAAAAATAGAAAATAAAGAAAGAAATTTTTTAAAAAAAATTATAATGATAATAAAAAATGAAAATTAAAATTAAAAAAATAATAATGAAATTAAAAATTAAAAAAAATTAAAAACATTAAAAAAGTTAAAGAACAACAACAAAAAATGAAAATGAAATGAAAAATACCCCAAATAAAAAATAATAATAATAAATGCAGTCATAGAGTTCGATTAACTTCTCTTCCAGTAGGTGGAGCTGTGCCCACTGGGCCAAGCTTCTCTCAATAGGTGGCAACCAATCACTGTGCAGCAGCTCTTCCTCCCAGACTGGGCGGGTCTCCAATCCTGAGTGTCTAGGGCCTTCTCTTGTGTTTCCTCAAGCCAGGCCCCGCTCACCTGTGACACTCACCACAATACTGGCTACCCGCCAGGTCTGCTGCTCCTGGGAGCCCTGTTTTCATGAACGCCTGGGCACACTCTCCCTGTTTGCCTCCCTCAGACCCTAAGTTTGTAGAGCTTGGGGCTGAGAACCCCCAGCGAATTTGCTTGCCCTCCGGTAGCCACGCCCTCGGTAGCTGGTGCAAGAGACCTCAGTTGTCAGCACTGGTGGGAGCGGTAGCCGGGAGTTCCGCGCCACTCCTGATTCCCTCAGTCTGGCTATCTCGCTCACGGGAGAGCTGGGAGGGGCCCTTAAGGTTTCCCCCGCTGTGTGGAGAAGGATGGCTAGGGGATTACACACCTGTCGCTGCTGGTTTCAATGAAGTTATCTCCTCCGCCCGTGACGTCAGTTCTCTGCCATGGTGGTATCCCATGCAAATGTTGACCGTTCGTTCCCTTTGCTGGGTGACCAATGCAACAGGTGGGTCTGACTGTCTCTCCCAAGCCCCGTTTCAATCCTGTGGCCACTGCCTATGAATGCTTGGTTGGCTTTTACCTCTTTAAGTTCAGAAGGGCCGACCAGTTATTTCAGCAGGATGGTTCGTGCTGAGTCACGAGAAGCAGGCGAACCGGAGCTTGAATGCAGCTGATCCGGGCTCGGTGTGTGTTCTGAGAGGCCCAAACTGTTCGTCCCAGATCCACGTCAGCTCAGCATTGCCTAGTGATCCTGAGCAAACAGCATTTAGACAGTTTACGACTCCCTATGCCTGCGCAGCTGAAGAGGTCAGAGACTTGATCTCTCCGCGCCCGCCGCCATGTTGGATCTCTGGACATGAGTTTCTTCAGGGATTTTTTTTTGTTTTTAATATCTGGAAAAGTCTTTATTTCTCCTTTTTAACAGATGTTTCCTGGATCTAGAATTGTAGGTTGGTGTTTATCTTTTTTCTTTTTTTTCTCTTTCAGTACTTTAAAGATGTTGTTACAGCTGGTAACACATTCCTGTAATCCCAGTGATTTGGGAGACTGAGGCAGGAGGATTACAAGTTTCAAGGCCAGCCTCAGCAATTTAGTGAGGCCCTAAGTAATTTAGGACTGGGGTGTAGCTGAATGGTAAAGCACTACTGGGTTCAATCCCTAGCACCGCACCCCCCCCAAAAAAAATGTTCCCCTGTCTTTTAACTTATATTGTTCCTGATGAAAACTACTGTCATCCTTTCCTTTTGTGTATAATGTACACCATGGCAAGGACTTTTGGATATATTCAAGGTGTGATTGGACTCTAGTGGTAGTTAAGAGCAGAGAAAGAGCTATTAACATTCTCTGACTACTTTATTTATTTACTTTTAGTACTGAGGATTGAACCCAGGGGCACTTTACCACTAAGCTCTATCCCCAGATGTTTTTATTTTAAGAAAGCAGCTGAGTTGCTGAGAGTCTTGCCAAGTTGTCCAAGCCGGGCTAGAACTTGCCTCTGCCTTCTTTTTTTAAAAGATGATTCTTATTACTGTATAGAAAATGAATTGTATGAGGGCTTGGAGTAAAAACAGGTTAGTTAAAAATCTCTTTCAATAATCCATGCATACCCAGGCATCGTGGCACACACTCCTAGTGGCTTGGGAGGCAGAGGCAGGAAGATTCTGAGTTCTAAGCCAGCCTCAGCAATTTAGCCAGGCCCTAATCAACTCAGAAAGACCTTACCTCTAAATAAAATACAAAAAAGGGCTGGGGATGTGGCTCAGTGTTTAAGTGTTCCTGGGTTCAATCCTTGGTACCAAAAACAAAACAAAACAAAAAAATCCATGCCTGATATGATCATAGTTTAGAGTGATAATGGTACATACACATATACGTATACATATCAGGATTTGCTGATTAATTTGAATGTTAACATGAGAGAATGAGTGGAATCAAGAATATTCCAAACTTCTTATTTTGTGTAACTAGAAAAATGTGCTTTTTGATGAAGTGGAGAAACCTGCGGGGAGGAAGAGGTATTATATTGTTTTTCAAATTGTTTTTCTTTTGAAATAATTTTTATCTCTTGAAGTTGCAAAACCAGTATAAAGAAAAAAGTTTTTTGAATCGTTTGAGAGTAACTTGCTAACATGAGGTCCCATTATCCCAAAACTCTTCAGTTTTTAATTGTTATCAATAAGGATATTTACTTTCATACTCAGAACACTTCAAAATCAGAAAATTTTAACATAGCTACGATAGTTATCTAATTCACAAAACCTGTCAATTTTTTTGGTGGACCTAATAATGCTTAATTTTTAGCAAAATAATTTAATCTAGAGCTATATTTTTCATTTAGATGTTGTTTGTGTCTTTTTTGTTGTCTTTTTTAAAAATATATTTTTATTTGTAGATGGACAAAATATTTTATTTATTTTTATGTGGTGCTGAGGATCGAACCCAGTGCCTCATGTGTGCAAAGCAAGTGCTCTACCACTAAGCCACAACCCTAGCCCCATTTTTTGGTGTCTTTTATTTTGAAATAGTTCTTTAATATATTCTTGATTTTCATGATCTTGACTTTTTTTTTTTTTTGTAAAGGTATTGAACCAAAGACCTCACACATGCTAAGCAGAAACTCTACTATTGAACTACAACCCCAATACTTTAAAAAATTTTATTTTTGAGAAGTGGTGGGGGATCTTGCTAATAAGTTGCCCAGACTGACCTTGAACTTGAGATCCTCCTGCATCAGCCTCATGAATAATTGATTGCAGCTCTTTGCCACCACATCTGATGATCCTGACAGTTTTGAGATTAAAGAGCAGTTAATTTTGGAATAGTCCTCGTTGGAGTTTGCCTGATGCTTCCCCAGGATTCAATTCATGTCTACTTTTATGTCACAGAGGTGATATGGTATCTCATTGTTCCCTATCAGATGGTATTTGATTTTAATATGCCTATTACTAGTGATCTTAACACTTTCACCCTCTAGTTATAGCATTTATTGATTTTTCTTGGCTAGATTATTACTACTAACGAATTATCTACTATTGATAATTACCAAATGGTGATCTTTCTAGTCATTGTACTATTATAATTTATTAGTTGACATTCTACTGAAGAAAAATCTTCTTTCCACTTTTATTATCAGTAAGATGTTGCAGGCTCATTTTGTAGTTACCTGCTTCATACTTAGAATCAGCAATATCTCAGCCATAATTTGATTTCTCTTAGTGGGGATAAATACTACAAACTAGCATCTGGCCAGGCGCGGTTGTACGTGCCTATAATAACCAGCTCGGGAGTTCAAAATCAGCCTCAGTAAAAGTGAGGTGCTAAGCAACTCAGTGAGACCCTATCTCTAAATAAAGTGCAAAATAGGGCTGGGGGCGCTGGGGTTGTAGCTCAGTGGTAGAGTGCTTCCCTTGCATGTGTGAGGCCCTGGGTTTGATCCTCAGCATCACATATAAGTAAATAAATAAAAATAAAAATATTGTGTCCATCTACAACTAAAAAAAATAGTAAAAAAAAACCAACAACATAGAGCAAAATAATATAACTGCTAAGAACTTAGAACTGTTGTAATGTTGAATTTATTTTTTCAAACTGTGTGATCCTCCAGTAGAGTGGCTGCAAGATGGTAGCATGAAAGAATGCATACAATATTTTTGTAAAAATATGAATAAAATTGATATTTTGAAGTGGGGAGGTCTCACATTAAAAATTGAATTTGGCTTTTTGAAAAAAATCATAATATCTGATACTATTGAACCTGGAATTTCTGTAGTAGCTATTGTGACTTGAGCTGAGGCTCTTGCTCTTCTGTATGGACAGATGATTTCCAGTTATTCATAGAACATCTCTGTTATTTCTTTCCTCTCTCCCCTTATTCTTCCCTTCCTTTTCCCCTCTAGTTCATTTTCTGCTTCTATAATTGAATGCCACAGCCTGGGTAATTTATGAAGAATTTATTCTTCACAGTTCTGGAGTCTGGAAAGTCCAGGGTTGAAGGACTGAATAATGGTTAATTGTATTTCATTGATGAATCTATCATGTTGTTTATTCATTCATTAATCGATAGACTTTTGGGTTTCCACTTTGGGGCTCTTATTGAATATTAGTGCAGGTTTTTGTGTGGTCATATTTTCAGGTCTCTTGGATGTATTTGTAGGAGCGATAATTTTTTTTAATAAACATTATTTATTTATTTATAGATGGACACAATACCTTTATTTTATTTGTTTTAATTTTATGTGGTGCCAGGGATTGAACCCAGTGCCTCACGCATACTAGGCAAGTGCTCTACCACTGAGCCACAACCCTGCCCCCGCCCAATAATGTGATTCTTATGGTACCCCTTTCTCTACATTTTCACCACCACTAGTCCTTGTTGTTTTGCTTATCCATCCTGCTGGGTGTAAAGTGTTATGTCATTGGGCTTTTGATTTACATTTTTCTAGTGACATGTTATTAAGCATCTTCTCAAGTGCTTATTTGTCTTTGGAGAAATGTCTTTTTAAATCCTTTGTTCATTTTATGATTGAATTAGTTGTCTATTGTTACAGTAGTTCCTTATTAGATATGTCAGACTTGCAAAAGTTTTCTCCCATTCTTTAGTTGGCTTTTCATTATCTTGACAATGTCCTCAGTAAGCAGATTTTTTTTTTTTTTTTTTGTGGTGCTGGGGATTGAACCCAGGGCCTTGTGCATGCAAGGCAAGCACTCTACCAACTGAGCTATACACCCAGCCCTTGATACCCAGTATCCTTTGATGCACACAATTTTTAACATTTTTCTTTGGCAGTACTAGGAATTGAACCTGATGTGGGGTGGGGGGGGGTGCTATATTCCCCAGCCTTTTTTTTTTAAATTTAATTTAATTTTTTATTTCAAGACAGGTCTCACTAAGTTGGTGAGACTGGTCTTGAACTTGTGATCCTTCCTGCTTCAGCTTCCCAAGTCACTGGGAAAATGTTTAAATTTTGATGAAGTCCCATTAATTTTTCTTTTGTTGCTTCTACTTATAATGCCATGTTAGGAAACTTGTTGCCTAATCCAAAGTAATGAAAATATCCACATCCCTTTCTTTCTGAGACTTTTATATCTTTGATCCATGATGAACTAATTTTTGTGTGTTGTGTATTATGTTAGGAAGTGGTTCAACTTCATGGTTTGCTATGTGGATATCCACTCATATAGCACCAATTGTTGAAGACTATTCTTTGTCCATTGAATTGTCTTTGCACTTTTGTGAAAAATCAGTCCATCATAGATGTTTGGGTCTATTTGTGGACTCTTAATTCTATCCCATTGATCTCTATCCTTGTGCCAGCACTAAACCATTTTGATTACTGTAGCTTAATAAGTTTTGTAGTCAATATTGTTTTCGCTATTTAGGGCCCATTGCAGTTCCATATGAATTTGAGGATCAGCATTTCCATTTCTGAAAAGAGGCCATTAGAGTTTTGACAGAGATTGCATTCAATCTATAGATTACTTTGGGGGGTAGTTTGGCTTCTTAAAAATGTCTCCCCATCCATTAACATGGTTATGGGATGACTTTTTGTATATTTAGATCTACTTTAATTTCATTAATTGTTTCATAGTTTTCAGCACACAAGTCTTGCATTTATTTAAATATTCTTAACTATTTTACAGTTTTTGATACTATCATAAATGGAATTGATTTCTCAATTTCATTCCAAAATGTTTATTGTTAATATATAGAAATACACCTCATTTTTTTAGTGTTGATATTGTATCCTGTAACCATGGTGAACTTGTTTCATAGTTCTAATTGTGTTTTTGTGAATTTAAGACTTTTCTGTGTAATATACATCACTTAAAATATGTATACCTAAACTCCTTGTCTAATCTGGGTTCTTTTTATCTTCTTGCCTCATATTCTGACTAAAACCTCCAGTACAGTATTACATAGAAGTAGTAAGACCAGACATCCTTGGATTGTTTCCGATTTTAGGGGGGATGTATCTAGGCTTTCACCATTAAGTATGATGTTAGTTGTGAATTTTTCATAGATGTTCTTTATCAACTAGAAGATATTCTCTTCTATTTGTTGTCTTTTGAGTATTACTCATGTTGAATTTTTACACGTTTTTTGTTGAAATGATTATGTGATTTTTATCCTATATTCTATTAATCTGATTTATTGCATTGGTTGGTTTTGTATTCTGAACCTACTTTTTTGTATTATGAATACATATCCCATGTGTTCATGGAGTATATTCCTTTTTTCATGTTCTAGATTATATTTGCTAGTATTGTGCTAATAAATTTTACATCTGTATTCACAAGGGATATTGATCTGCAATTTTCTTGTGTTGTCTTTTTCTGGTTTTGGTATCAGAGTTATTTATACTGGCTTCGGAATGAATTGATAATCATTATTGTTAGTTTTTTATGTTTGAAACCATATGGTAGAGGACTTTTTATTTGTGAGAGGTTTTTCATTTTTAATTCAGTCTCCTTGATTTTTATAGGTCTGTTTAGACTCTGTTATGGTTGTTTGTCTCTTTTTTCCCTTGGGTAGACTAGCTTTGTTGATCTTTTCAAAAATTAACTTTTGTTTCATTGATGTAAAAAAAATTTATGGTGTTCCTGTTTTCTAGCTCATTTCTATAATTCTACCTTGTAATTTCCTTCCACTCATCTCTATTGTTTCTTTTCTTCAGTTTGCTTTGGGCTTAAATTTTTTTCTAACTTTTTTAAGGTGTAAGTTTAGGTTATTGATTTGAGGTCTTTCTTTTAATATAAACATTAACAGTTACAAGTTTCATTTTTAATTGCGATGCATGCATAAAGTTTCTGTTGGTTGTGTTTTCATGTTTATCTCACAGTATGTTCTAACTTCCTTGTGACTTCTTTTCGAACCACCAGTTCTTTTTGAGTATGTGGTTTAATTTTCACATATTTGTGAATTCCCCAGATTTCCTTTTGTTACCAATTTCTGACTTTACTGCATTGTTGTCAGAGAACACATTTTGGGTGATTGCGTATGTTGAGATTAGTTTTATTGCCTAGCATATGGGCTGTCCTGGAAGATACTCTATTGTGCATTCTGCTGTTTTGAGGGTTTGAAGTTTTACAGATGTCTATTAAGTCTAGTAGTTGAGTAATTTTGTCCAAATCTTGTTTCCTCATTGACTTTCTACTTTTTAAATCCATTATTGAAAATGGGGCATCAAAGTTTACCACTCTTATATATGAATTGCATGTTTCTTCCTTAAATTCTGTCATTTTTGTTTCATGTACTTTGAGACTATTAGGTGCATATGTTTATAATTGCAGTATGTTGTTGTCAAATAGGCCATTTTCATTATAAAGTGCCCATTTTACTAATAACTTATTGTTATAATCTATTTAGTCTGATATTAGTATAGCCATTCCAGGCCTCTTGGCTACTCTTTGCATAGTATATCTTATTCTATACTTTCACTTACAAACTATTTTGTCTTTGAATTTAAATGTGTCTCTTGTAGGCAACATATAGTTGATCATGTTTTAAAATCTATTCTGCTAATCTCTGTGTTTTAATTGGTTTGTTCATCCCATTTATATTTAAGGCAGTTACCATAAGATAGGATTATATTGGGGGGGTTTACTTGTATCTCTTGTCTGTTGTCTTATTGTTACTCAGTTTCTCTATTACTACCTTTTATGTTAAATAACTTTTTTTTTTTTTTTTTTGGTACCAAGGATTGAGCTCAGGGGCACTTAACCACTGAGGCACATCACCAGCCCTTTTTAAAATTTTATTTAGAGATAGGGTCTCACTGAATTTCTTAGGGCCTTGCTAAATTGCTGAGGCTGGCTTGAACTCTTGATCCTCTTGCCTCAGCCTCCTAAGCTGCTGGGATTACAGGCATGCACCACTGTGCCAGTGTGCCAGATAATTATTTTTGAGTATGCCATTTGAATTCTCTTGTTTTCTTTGATATATATTTTGAAAATTCTTTTTTTTTTTTTTTAGTGATTGACCTGAGTATTAGAGTTAACATTTTAATTTATAAACAGTATAGTTTGGTTGATACAAACTTTATTGCAATAACATACGAATATACTTTTTTATACTCTATATAACTCTGTCTTTCCCCTTTGTGTTATTATTACGAGGTAAATTATATCATTATATGTTGAATTTCTTACAACAGTTACAATTATTGCTTTATGCGGTTTTCTTTAAACAAATGTTTTAATTTCCTATTGCTGCTTATGTAGAAAAGAATTAATGTGACAGACTACTTATCCTTAGAAAGACCTGCTTACAAGGTTAACCTTTGACTGGCACTTGAGGACTTGGATTTCAGGAGAGTTCCAACATCCCTAACTAATAACTGGTAATGGCTTATTGTCCCTAAGCTATTTGTACAAACACTATGGTTTATTCTGAATGCTTTTCTTTTGGGAGTCTGGAATTTTGGTGTGTTAGATAAGGGTGCCTACATGATAGCTTTCCAACATAAAGTACTTCTGTCAGAAAAAAATACATAAAATATTCATATTGTGTATTTCTCATTAGTGTTGTCTATACTACTTTTCTTCTTTTTGTGGCTGCCTCTTCTGTTTCTTACTATTAATGTGTTTGGGTTTTTTTGTTTGTTTTACTTCATAAGGCAATAAAGAATGCTGATGGGAGAGCCATTTTCCTAACTTACAAATTATCAAGCTGATTGCCATAATGGGTGAGTTCAAACTAAAAGAATTTTCAGTTATAATTAAAGGATAGGATGGGGGAATTTTTTTCTCTATTATGTGTTATAGTAAGACATTTTATATATAAATTTTATAATGTATCAGATTTATGTAATGTTTATTTTTACTTAATAGATTTTTCAGTTAAAGTACTTTTTGTGTTAGTTGTTTACAGTTTTAGAATGATAATTTTGTGCAGGAGACACAGTAGGGACATTCAGAGTAAACTGTTCAGATGAATTATGATTTGCTTCAGCGTCTGATGTCAAGAGAAAAATAAATTATAAAATTGAATTGTCGAGTAATACAGTAAACAATTGATGCTTGGGAATGATAATTTAAAGGGACTGAACCATAAAAGAAGGGATTGTGGGGTCAAGTGCAGTGGTATATTCCTGTAATCCCAACAACTCAGGAGGTTGAGGCAGGAGGATTGAAAGTTTAAGCCTAGCCTCAGCAATTTAGTGAGACCCTGTCTCAAAATTAAAAGGGCTGAGCAATCCCCAATACTACCACACATACACACACACACACACACACAAAAAAAAAAAAAAAACTGAATTGTGGGTGTTCATTTATATATTTTCTCCCCACTTGCCTTTTTCTCCTAGGTCTTGAGGGTTCCATTCTGAGAAGGGATTAGAGAAGGAGATACTTATTATTTCTCACAGTTATTTTTCAAGTGTAATGAATATGTATATGATATCTAATTCAGTGTATCTTTAATTAAAGATTTCATTTGAAGTTATCTCAGTTTTTTTGATTTTATGTTCATATGAATGTCCTTTTTTTTTTTTTTTTAAACACACATTAGAAATCCACTGCTCTTTCTATGTGCTCATTTGTCTGTCTGATATCCTCTGGGCATTCTCACTGTGTTTTGGGTCTATCCATGACCTATACGACATTTATAACTAATATGCCTAGTACCCTGTGACCACCACAGGGATTCATAATAGAGTACAACAGTCTTAAGAATTGTTTAGAATAGTGCTTATTTTATGTTCACACTAAGTTTGATCTTTTGTGGATTTGGGATTTGTTCACATTTTATCAATCTCCTCAAAGTAAGTTTCTTGATATAGGTACTTGTCTACCATGTAATTCTTGAAGCCTGCAAAAGAAGAAACTCAGATTGTCCTTTGTTTTGTATGTCATCTTCCCAAGATTTAAACTTTTTGTTCATTTGGACTTTTCCCTTTTTACACATATGGTAGAAAATGGTACATTTTCTCTTTTTTTTTAAATTGGTACATTGTGACTACACATAATAGTGGGATTCATTGTTACTTTAACAGTCTTTTTTTTTCTTTTTTTTTTTTTTTTAAGTCATCATTGGGGATAAAACCCAAGGCTTCATGCATACTAGGCAAGTGCTCTACCACTGAGCTAGTGCTCTACCACTGAGCTACATTCCTAGCCCAACTCGTATTTCTTAACAAAGAAATAAACATGTAAATATAAGAGATTTTCTGTTTGAACATTATGATACTATATATATTAAAACTCTGAATTCAAGTGCTAAAGATTTTTCTAATAAAATAATTAAAACAACATAAATACATTTAAATATTTGAGTTTTCCTCTCCCCTGTACAGAATTAAGCATTTTAACATTCCTCAAGAAGGTCACATCAGATGATTTTATTTCAGTTGGTTGATATCATTCTGAGCTTATTTAACCTGAGAGAAAATTTATTTTCTTTATCAATAATCAACATAGGCTGGCATGGACCTATTTATGCATCACTTGTTGTAATTATATTGTATCTGATTGACTCAGTTACCTATTTGGTTAAGCTAACATGACAATTTTATTTTACAAAGGATTCTTTGTAAATGATTATAAAATTTTCTTTTAACTGGAATTTATTATTAAAACGATTGTAATTATTTTAAATTTTAACATGCAAATACTTTTTCTATGGAATAGAATATCTTGAACATTATTAAAAATTATTAATTAGGGAAGTCAACTGTGTGTTTGAAAGACTATTGAAACTCTTGAATTGTCAGATTGTTTATAATAATTTCTCTTACAGGATGTACCATGTTTTAATTAGTATTAAGCAACACAGATGATGATGATGATGATGATGATGATGATGATGATGATAATGTTATTATTATAATAATATTTCTCTTTTTGGACATTGTGATGCTATGTATTAAAACTTATGTTATTATTATAACATTATTATTATTATCATTTTGGTACTGGGAATTAATTGAACCCAGAGGCACTTCACCACTGAACTACATCCTCAGTCTTTTTTATTTTACATTTTGAGACAGGGTCTCCCTAATTGCTGAGGCTGACCTCAAACTTACCATCCTCCTGCCTCAATTTCTTGAGTCATTGTAATTAGAGGCGTGGGTCACCGGACCCATCCTGGAACATAAATTATTATAGACCAAAATGTAAATATGAAGTTTTTGTTTCTTTTATTTACCAATTGTTAATAATTATTAGTAGAATTGATTTATTAATGAAATTCAGTTAACTTGTCCCTAAAGTCTTCTAGATAGTTTATAATTGCATTGCTGAGAGGCATATTCTTTATAGTTTCAAAAACAAATCAATTCTTTTATTTTCTATTTTTTATTTATTATTTTTAGATATACATGACAATAGAATATATTTTGACATGCATACATGGAATCAAAAAGAAATCTTCAAATGGACCAAATTTTACTTTTATATTGTGTGTGTATAAACAAATAATGTAATATCAAATCCCATATATAATTATAATGCACTAATAACAAACATCTAAAATTTTTATAAAAGAAATCTTTAATATGTTTGGAAGAAGCTAAAAGTTCATGGTTCATGAAACTTAGTTTTCTGGATTTGGTACTTTTTCTAAGGAAATAAATTTTCCTGTAGGGTTAACTTTTTAAATTGTTACTGGCCAAAATTCTTAGATATTCTGTTATGTTTATGGTCTAGTCAACTCTGATGGTGAAGAAATTTGAGGGATCCGTTCCAAATATCAGCAGGCCCATATCCACAGATGAAGCTTTGAAGTCTGCACTTTACTATAAATATTTGGGGCTGGGGTTGTGGCTCAATGGCTGAGCTCTTGCCTTGCACATTTGAGGCACTGGGTTCGATCCTCAGCACAACATAAAAATAAATAAGCAAAATAAAGATATTTTAAAAACTCAACATAGTAATGATAAAAATATAAATACTTAATGAATATTTTACAAGTTGCTTTATTTTTCCCACTTGTTTTTATTAAGATTTTAAGATGTCTTTTTAAAAAATTTGTTCTAATTAGTTATACATGATAGTAGAATGCATTTTGACACATCATACATAAATGGAGTGTAGACTTATACAGGTCAAATAATCATATACATACATAGGATAATAATGTCTGATTCATTCTTCTACCATTCCTGCCCCCTTACCCCCTCCCCTCCCCAGATGTCTTTGTTTGTTTAGGTGTTATGGAAAAGAATTTATAGTAATAGGGCTGTTTTGATCCTTATCCTAAAATGTTTAATCGTTAGAAGAATCAGAATGACTTTTTCTCGCCTATAAATGTCTTGTGTGGACTCCATCTTTTTTGTTTTCATTTTTAAAAATAATTAAAATTTTATTTCACCAAAAGTGTAGGTATTAAAATGCTCTAGGTGTAGTTTTACATTAAATCAATGCATTTTTATTAACTTTCATATAAATTTTGTTCAATGTCTGTGATAAGTATATATTGGAATTACAATTCTGTGTATGTTTAAAAATACCTAGATGATCAGCAAGCTTTGAACTCAATCATGCAAGATTTGGCTGTCCTTCATAAGGCCAGTCGACCAGCATTATCCTTACAGGAAACCAGAAAAACGAAATCTTCATCACCAAAAAAGCAGGTATTTGTTCAATAATATTTTTATAAGTATATTTTGTTGCTTTATGAATTATTTCCTTTAATGTTCTGATCCTATAAAAGACTAATTTAATGTGTGTATCTTTTATACTTTTGAGCCAAATGTTTTGTTATATACATTTTCCTGGGACAGTATACATTAAAAAAACATAGTTTCATTTAATGTGGTAACTGCTTTCTAAAGGTGTTATTTTATCCATTCTTAAAGCACTTAAGCAATTTTCCTTCAAATAATCTACTCTGGCTATTTACAAATGAAGGTGATTTTAATTCTTATAAATGAAATTCATTTGTGATGCCCAGTATGAAAAGTGGAAATATAGTAGTTCCTCCTTATCTGTGGTTTTGCTTTCCACGGGTTTACCCATATGTCAACTGAGGCCTAAAATATTTGATGGAAAATTCCAGAAATAAACAGTTCTTAAGTCTTCAGTAGTAATGATGTTCTGAGTAGCATGATAAAATCTTGCACTGTTGCTCTCTCCTGCCTAGAACATTAATTTACATTTGTCTATTTTATTTATGATGTATATTTTACCTATCTGTCAATTAGTATAACCTCAGTTATAAGATTGACTGCCACAGTATCATGTGTTCAAGTAACCCTTAATAACTTAATAATAGCCCCAAAGTACCAGAGCTGTGATTCTGGCAATTTGGATATGCCAAAGAGAAGCTGTTAAGTGCTTTCTTTAACTCCGATGCCCCATCATCTTATATATAGGATATGTATAAAAACTTAAATTGGGGCTGGGGATGTGGCTCAAGCGGTAGCGCGCTCGCCTGGCATGCATGCGGCCCGGGTTCGATCCTCAGCACTACATACCAACAAAGATGTTGTGTCTGCCAAGAACTAAAAAATAAATATTAAAAAAATTCTCTCTCTCTCTCTCTCTCTTAAAAAAAAAAAAAAAACTTAAATTGAGCCAGGTGCAGTGGCACATGCCTGTAATCCCAGTGGCTTGGGAGGCTGAAGCAGGAGGATCACAAGTTCAAAGCCAGCCTCAGTAACTTAACCTGGGCCTAAGCAAATTAGACCTTGTCTTAAAATAAAAAAGGGCTGGGGATGTGGCTCAGTGATTAAGTGCCTCTGGGTTCAATCCCCGGTATCCCACTTCCCCAAATTAAATTGACTTTTATAGTTTTTATAGGTAACCTATATATAGAATGATGGGACGTAATGGGTGGTTAAGAGAAGAGGTGAAAGTTGTCAATAAGATGGGGAATCTTAGAACATTTACCACATGTTTAAGGGGGACTGTGATAAAGTATTATGTATTTCCCTATAACAGGATCAGTAAATGTTTTATATCCTTGGTTCCTTCACTAATAGATCTTAGTGTTCTTTCCTATTGTGCCTAGTTTCACCAACATAATTCTCAGCTGAGCTTTTTAACAGATATTATCAAATGATTGGACTGGCTTTGAAAATGAAACCTTCTTTCCTTTCTGTTTTATATTAAATGAATGGCTAAGAAAATATGATTTTAGAAATTCTAAAAGTTTTATCTGAATAATTACAATTGGTTTGTCATTTCATTATAGAATGATGTCCGAGTGAAATTTGAACATAGAGGAGAAAAAAGGTAAGGAAGGAAACATAACATGTCACTTCATTTAGTAAAACATATATTCTGATTAAGCTATAAAGGTTTCTTCCATATGTGAATGAATTTCGTGGCCTAAAATTGAGAAATGAGTGGTCTTTGGTAGTGTGTAACATGTGACTTAGACTGGAGTTTGTTAAAATTCTGCCTAAACGTTAGAATTGATTAATGTTTTTACTTTGCAATATCAGGAACTAAGTAAGGTCACTGCATAATGCAGCCCTTATTGCATTTTCTTTTACTTTTGCTCAGTGGAAATTAAATATATTTCTTCTTAAAATTGTATCATCCCTCCAGATACTATACAGAATTTATATATGTGGACTTAATATTTATAATTTTGATTATTCTCAAGAGACCTCAATGCTATGACATGTATTTCGTTGGTAATGTTGAGGAAGGTGAGTTGGAATGGTGGCTGCAAGTTATTTTAGCAGAGATATAAATTTAACCTTCCACTTGGTATCTGTATATCAGTGCAAAAGTGGTAGTAGTGATAGTTAACAACGAAATTACTAACATGACCTGAAAGTAGTTAGAGAAAAGTGATTCTATTTCTACTTTTAGTGTCCCTGTAGTTAATTTACTCATCTGTTAATTCTAAACACTTTAAAATGGGTCACAAATCATAAAATTTGAAGATGTAAAGATGTTTTACAGATAGATGTTGAGAAAAATGAAATATACCAGACATACCATAGAATCATTGTTCACTCTACTTTCTTATTCAAGATTCTTTTAGGAATTTTTCCCCAAGTTTTCATTCAGTCCTATTTATTGAGTACTTACTATATGTTAGGCATAATGGGAGCAAAGCAGATGTGGGCTTTTGTTTGGAATTTATAACCCTATGTGGTAGTATCCAAGCTTTAATGCATGCTCTCTAGGGCAGTGCAGGCTAGTCTTTTGGAATATGGGAAGAAATGTTATATAATTTTATTTTCTTTCAATATTTCAATCCCTTTAAAATGTTTATTTTGGAGTCAGGCTTACATAATATATTTGCTCAAAAATGTTGAGTTGAAGCAGGGTGTGGTGGCACATGCTGTAATCCCAACAGCTTGAGAGGAGGAGGCAGGAGGATCTAGAGTTCAAAGCCAGCCTCATCAATTTAGTGAGACCCTAAGCAACTTAGTGAGACCCTGCCTCTAAATAATATACAAAAAAGGATTGGAATGTGGCTCAGTGGTTAAGCACCCCTGAGTTCAATCCCCAGTACCAAAAAAAATGTTGAGTTGGTAAGGGTATAGAGAGAAAAAATTTGAATCCCCAAAGAACAATTTTACTTTTTTTTTTTTTAACAGTTTCATTGTATTCTGCTGTGCATTTGTCACATAAATTTGATCACATTCCTCAGTGGATGTTTTATATTGCTCTTTAACATTTTCAGTGTGGATTAAAAACTGTAGATTAAAAACTGAAGTTTTGAGAATTGTTTTTTAAAATTAGGATAGAGCAAACAAACTTCAGAGTTTTTAAACTTCATGTTGAAAAATTTGTATACTCAATAAAAATGAGCTGTTATAGTCATAAAAAACAAAATTATGTTGTTTGCAGGAAAATGAATGGAACTTAAGATCATTATGTTAAGTGAAATAAGACAAATTCAAAGAGTCATTATATTTTCTCTCATGTGGATGCTAGAGAGAAAGAAGGAAAAGAAAAGTATAGGGTGATAAGTAGAACAGAAGAAAGGGACCAGAGGGTAGAAGGATTTGGAAGGTGGAGTGCTAGGGAGTGATGTTAGCCAAATTATATCATCATATTGTGTGCATATATGAGTATGTAACAGTGGATTCCACATTGTATACAAGTATAATGCACTAGTAAAAAATGTGGAAAAAGTAAATAAATAAATAGAAAATGAACTGTTGAAGTTTATTTTTTGCTTAATTTTGTATTTAGGAAATGTTGTATATATTTAACTGCCTAAAATAAATAAAATATTTAAAAATTTTGTCCATATAGAATCCTTCAGTTTCCCAGACCAGTTAAACTGGGAGATCTGAGATCTAAAGCCAAAATTGCCTTTGGACAGTCTATGGATCTACATTATACCAATAACGAGGTAAACAAATATAGTTTAACTTTTGGTAGTCTTTATTTTAGAATAAGTGTGTGCATTTCATATCATTTAAGGACTTTTGTGTTTTTATTTAGTTATTGATAAGAATATGGTATGTTAGACAAAATATCTCAGGTAAATTTGTAAATTCTAACTGATCAAAATGGGTTTTTTCCCATTGTGGAGATAATAGAAGGTTCAACTGTTGTGCAAATAATTGAATAAGAGTCCATGCTAGCAGGAAATATATGTACTACTTGGTTATACTTTATATGTAACTACTTATATATTTTTAATTTTTATTCTATTATTTTATTGCTAAATGATCTTTTTTCTCTCATACTGTACTTGGCTGCAGACAATGGAACTTTGGTAGTCAGACAATTTAGTTGAAACTTAAAGGATTATTTTCTGTTGGTTAGGACAGATTAGATTGTTATGTTTGGGGGTCAGAACATGTGATTTTAAGGGCTCTGGCACTGAAGAACAGCCTCTCATGGGGTAGGCATTATAGATTTGTAGTATGAAGCAATTTATAAATGAATTGTTTATATATGAAGTTCTTTGAAGGAAATGCATTGTGTTGATGAATAAAGACAAGGACAGTAGGTATTCATGGTATTAAGGAAGTAACTGAGGTGGTGACATTTTTTTTCCTTGAATAAATAATTTTTAAATTCTTTTTAGCTATACATGACAGTAGGGTGTATTTTGACATATATAAACATGCAGTGTAACTTATTCTAATTGGGAAGATGGTGACATTTAGTAAATATCTCCACTAGACACAGAAACATTAGTATGAAACCCTGCAACAAATTTTAGGGGAAGAATGTTGCTGGGAGAGAAAGCAGCTTGAGAGCAGTTCATATAGAGATCCTAAGATGGGAAAGACTTGTATGTTGTAGGAATAGGGAAGGTACCAATGGGGATAGAATAACAGTGGAAATCTTGATAAACTTACCTTAAGAGAAAACATGTGAAACTGCTTTGTAAATGTTAAAGCACTGTTCAAATAAAACATTTGAAAATAGTAGATTTTAAATGAGGTAATTATTAATTTAAAACCAAATTGAATACTAACGTAGCAAGTAATGCCTGTCTGAAGAAATCACTGTATTAATTTGATAAAGTAAAAATCCATATCCTCTGTAGTAATAGCTTGAAATTTTATTTTTCAAATACTTTTTGGGTTTTTATTTAGCCATAAACACATCTTACTGCTCAGCCCAATTTTGGCACTTTATTTCTGTACATGCTGGTCTGATTTCTAGCTGCCAGCCCTTGGGACTCTGAGGGATTTCTAGAATTATGACCCCAGGGTAGTGCAGATGAATGGACTGCACTTGCTGAAAGTGATAACTTGCTGAATAATACACCCTTCATGAACCTCATTCCTTTCCTTGTTTCCCCCATTCCCCTGCCAGTGTTTCCTAGTATCTTTTTCCCATATAATAAATTTGAATCCTTATTTCACAGTATGATTCTAGGGAACCAAGACATCACTCTATGTGTGTGTGTGTGTGGGGGGGTCTCAAATTGTATCATGGAAAACTTTCAGATGCCTAAATACATTAAGATTACAATGTTGTCTTCATCTACCAGCCTGGTAGGTTAGTCACAAAAAATGGGGTTATTTTGACATTTGTCCATATTGTACCTGTGCTGACTCCTAGAATAGCTGGGTTTTTTGTTTGTTTGTTTTGGTTTTTTTTTTTCTTAGTTCTTCCAATCCCCCTACCCGGGTCCTGGGTTTCTAGAGTATTGGCATCAAGTTGTCTGATTTTGTAATTTCAGGAACTCTTTCTTATTTCCTTTAAAAAAAATTGAATATTCTTCTCATTGTAGTTTATTTTTCTCGTGCTTTTTGAAGGGCTTTTATAAGTGATTCTGACATTATAAAATGTGAGAGGCCTCTTTGCAGGAATCTACTAGAGGTAGTATTAGGGTAAGATTGCATTTAAGATTTCTTACAGCCCCGAGGTTATGTGAGAATCTATTTTCAGTGAGCTAATCAGTCCTGATTCACATCAGAATGTTGTCCCAAACCGAACCCAGGATGTTGTATTTTGGTGGTACTAGGAAAAATCTTATAGTTTTCCTTCTCTACTATCTAAAATAAGAAAGATCTTAGAAAATCCTTCCTTTGCCTGAACACCTCCATACCCCTCCCAGCAACACATGATACATATAGCCATCACTTTATTAGGTAAAGAGGAGCCAAACCAACAAATTCAGCCAATCCGGGGCTGGGGTTGTGGCTCAGTGATAGAGCACTTGCCTCGCATGTGTGAGACACTTGGTTCAATCCTCAGCACCACATAAAAATAAATAAATAATACAAAGGTATTGTGTTCATCTACAACTAATAAATTTTAAAAAAATTCAACTAATCCCAGCTTAAATTTGTTGGTTCTTTCAATTTTGGAAAACTTGGTATTTATGAAATAATGTTCATTTTCAAAAGAGGAATTCATGTTATGCTAGAAAAAATATTTATAAAGAAGTAGAATAAAAATAAAATAAATGAGTTTTATGCTTGTCTACAGGTCCATAAAACTACCACCCCTTATATGGATTGTTTTCAGATTTAATTATGTAAAAAAAGGAAGATAGTTTTTTCTTTATTAAGTTCTATTTAATATGTACTTATAATGTGTACTTAGACTTAATTTTTAGTTTTATTTTCAGAAAGGATTTAGAAACGTACTTCTGATTTACCAAAAATAAGCCAGAGGGTAACAAATTTCATGAATGAGGCTAAAATGATTCACCAAACAAGCAAACATTCTGTGATTTATTTAGTATAATTTAGATAAGTTGGAACTTATCCTTGACTCTATCTTCATTTTACATTTTATAACAGGTGACATTAAGATGTGAGGGATCATATCAGGATTATAAAAATAGAGTATTGAAGATAGGAGCAAGATAATACAAACATGGGGTTGGGGGCATAGTTCTGTGGTAGAATGCTTGAGGTTATGGGTTCCATTCCTAGCACCACAATAAATAAATAGATAGATAGTTTTTGTTTAAAAATAAAGATACACAAATATGATTCATAATTGGTAGGAAAGTGAATGGATTTAATTAAGCAAATCAGTAGATCAGGCTTTAGATCTGACACCAAACAGTTTATTAGAAAACATTTCTTACAGAGATAAAAGAGCCCAGTACTTAGTTGATAACTTGTAGTAATATACAATTAGCTGTAAAAATACATTGGAAATAAAATTTAAGTACAGAATAAGTAAATGCAAGCAGAATGAATGGTGGAATTGATATTACTCCTGGATTATATATGTGCCTAGCATCTTCATTAAACCAAGGACCTTTTTAGAGAAATCTGCATAGAATGAGTGTACAGTATGCCAACTAGAAGGTTCATGTGCAGATTGAGCTCATTCCTGTGATGTTTGGCAGGCCACTGTGCCTGGAGTTGGGGATCCTTATCCTTAAGGGCTTTTTACTATAGAGGACCGAAACCTAAGTAGGCATCACATTTTAAATGGCCCAGATGCTATACTTAGTAGACTTTGTTAACAAGTATGGTATTTGTTTATTTGTTTTTATCCTATCCCTTTTTCAGTGAAATGGATGTACTTTGATGTTATTAATAGAGTTTTCATAAGCCTCTAAGTTGACATTCTTTTTGAAAAAGAAAGGTCATTTTGTTTTTCTTAAATTATGTGAGTCACACTTTATCTCATACACCTCAGGTGCCTCTGTCCTGTATAACATTTTATTCATGAGAATGATACCACCAGTTATGGCTTCTGCTCCCTCACATGTTGAAGTATAACATTAGAGAAGTACACCTAGGCAAGTATATAAAGCAGGGTTATTTAAAAAGAGCAAACCCTGAATGTACACTCTGCTTCCACTGGTCCTCTTGAAGCCAGAATTAGACAGGCAGTTGGTATGGATAGATAAATCAAGTCAGATCAGATCAAGGAGGCCAATTTGAGTGAGTCCAGGAATTTGGAGACTTCTGAGAGGGAGAAGGGGGCCATAGCTGGTATCCTAGTATCCCAAGAAGTGAGGTATTTCCCCTTTTTCTATGTTTTAAGCTTCTTTTGTTCTCCTGCTCTCTTCCCCTTATCTTTTTCCTTCTTGTATGTGACTAGGATGGCCAAAATGTGGGAAACTAGTGGGCTGAAGGGGGAAGGGCAGGATGAAACAGCCCAGGACACATTAATTTACAACTTTTACAACTCAGTGTAGGAAGGGGCAATTCCTGGGACAGGTTACCTTAGCAACAGGTTGGAGCTAGGGCAGGTTGTCTTGATAGGGTGGAAGAAGGGCTCTGAAGGCATTTCAGTTCCTCAGGGGGCAGTCTCCCAACTTCCTGGACTCACTCAAATTGGCCTCCTTGCTCTAACCTGACTCAATTTACCTATCTATACTGACTGCCTGTCTAATTCTGGCTTCAAGAGGACCAGTGGAAGCAGAGTATATATTCAGGATTTGCTCAGAGGTGGCTGGCTGACCCATTTAGTTTACTTGCTTTAGAATGTAGTGGTCAGGTCACTAGGGTTATGGAGATAAACCCTAGGTGGACTATAGTTCTCAGGTTTATTGCTAGGAGCACACTCTGTGACAGCTATCACAGATACTCAGTGTTTGGTATATATCACATATTTCGTTTGAGAGTGAAAATTTGTGGTTACTACTAGAAAAAGAACCAAAAGTTTTATCTATACAGATGAAAAGTAATAGCTTTATTTTATATAGTTTGTACATGAACCCCTTAAAACTGTTTTAGGATGTATAACTTAAATTTAGCAGTATTGTGAAAATACTCTAGGAAATTCATCTTTAAATATACTTATCAAAAAATGTAATAATTAATAAAGCAAAATTTAAAAATATCTGTAGAGTCAGTGTAAGATTTCAATGTTGGTAGGATAGGAAGAGCAGAATAATTAGATACATATACTCATTTAGAATTTAATTCTAGTAACAAATCAAAGAGTATTTTGAGATTTATAATTCCCTTGTAATAGATATTCATGAAAGAACTTGATCTGGTGAGATGACTACATGATTCCTTATGTTTCTTTTTGTTTAGTTGGTAATTCCATTAACTACTCAAGATGACCTGGACAAAGCTGTAGAACTGCTTGATCGTAGTATTCATATGAAGAGCCTCAAGATATTACTTGTGATAAATGGAAGTACACAGGTATGAATAAGGGATTTTTTCCTCTTCAGGAAGAATTTATGGGACTTAATTCTATAAGTTAATATATGAAACAAGTGTGTGTGTGTGTGTGTGTGTGTGTGTGTGTGTGTGTATATATATACACACACACATACACTATCGTATCTCTACCCCTCAAAACTACATACTCAAAATTACAAATAAGAATAATATATTATATAGAAACTGACAGCTTTGAAGAATTATGTTAGGATTAAATGATTTTTTTTAATAGAATTTCACTATGTTGCCCAGGCCATCTTTGAACTCTTGAACTCAAGTGATCCTGAAGCTTCACAAGTGATCCTGTAGCCTCAGCCTCCTGAACAGCTGAGATTATTGTCATGGGTCACTATGCCTGGCAGGATTACAATTTCTAAGAGTAGAAGATTTGATAAGGCCCGCTAACAATGTATAATAACTAGGTTGTATTTGGTAGGGGAGAGAATTCTGCTTAAAGCCCTGTGGGAAAAAAAATAGCACTCATGCCCTTTTTCTTTTGTAGGCTACTAATTTAGAACCATTGTCATCACTAGAAGGTTTGGATAACGCAGGATTTGAAACAGAGAGGAAAAAGCGGCTTTCCATAATAGGTAAGAAAGCTAATATCTGAGTCAGGAAATGGTTGATTTCTCAATTTCTTTCTTTTTTTTTTTAAAGAGAGAGTGAGAGAGGAGAGAGAGAGAGAGAGAGAGAGAGAGAATTTTTAATATTTATTTTTTAGTTCTCAGCGGACACAACATCTTTGTTGGTATGTGGTGCTGAGGATCGAACCCGGGCCGCACGCATGCCAGGCGAGCGCGTTACTGCTTGAGCCACATCCCCAGCCCGATTTCTCAATTTCTTTTTTTTTTTTTTTTAAAGAGAGAGTGAGAGAGGAGAGAGAGAGAGAGAGAGAGAGAGAGAGAGAGAGAGAGAGAGAATTTTTAATATTTATTTATAAGTTCTCGGCGGACACAACATCTTTGTTGGTATGTGGTGCTGAGGATCGAACCCGGGCCGCACGCATGCCAGGCGAGCGCGCTACCGCTTGAGCCACATCCCCAGCCCAGATTTCTCAATTTCTTAATGGAGGGCAACACCTAAACATATTCCTAAATAGCATCCCATTTCTATACTCTGCAAATTATCTAAGTTAACTAGTTTTTAAGTGTCTGTTAATCCTTGGAAATTAATTTTACATATTATAGTATTAGCAATCTTCAATCAAGATTCTTTGTATTATATATTCACAGTACTTTAATGTTAAATAAATTCAAATAAAGCCTTGTAGAGCTCTTAATTATATAAATATAATCAAAGTGTGAAGTATGATATATCAAGAACTATGTAATGTTTTGAACAACCAGCAATAAAAATTAAAAAAAAAAAGACAAAAATTTAGTGTGACAATACCAAGTATTAGCAAGGATGTAAAGTAACAGAGAGTTTTCATATCCTGCTAAGAGTGTAGCTTAGTTCATTTTATTGGAGAGCACTTTAATAACATCTCAAATATGCATATTCTAGGACCAACTGTTTTCATTCCTAATACACACTAGATATGTTATTGAACATGTGCACAAGGAGAAATGTAAACAGATTTTATTGTACCATTCTTTGTGTTATATGAATGCACTGTTATCATGTGTATATTATACCCTCTCTCTGTATACATACCACAGTATAATGTTTTTGCTCTGAACTATTTGGGAGTAAGTTAAAAACATCATGACCAAACAGAAAATCTGCAGAAGAATTAGTATTTATAACATATTCAAAATATGCAAAAATGTATTATCATGTTTAGAAATACACACATGTATAGCAGAAATAGAAATATAATGGCTAAGGTTGTGGCTCAGTGGTAGAGCGCTCGCCTAGCATGCACAAGGCACTTGGTTCCATCCTCAGCCCCACATAAATGTAAAATGAAGATATTTTGTCCACCTACAACTAAGAAATAAACATTAAAAAAGAAAGAAAGATTGGAATATGAATGATCAACAACAAATTTGGGCAAGTGGGCTTCCTGGGGGATAAGGAAGGAAATGTGTTCAAGGATGGGCACCCGAAAGCTTATCTGCAGTATTTTTTTAAGCTATGTCTTGGGTACATATTTGTGGGGTTTTTTTTGTTTGTTTTACCTTTTTTGTTTGACTGATAAATTTCATAATTAAAAAACCATATATTCCTATTTTAATGAAAAATTTTAAAATTAGGAATAGATACTGCATTTTATCTAATGCCTTGTCGGTATTTATTAAAATATCATTTTATTTCAAAATCTGGCTCTGTTTTCTAGTATAGTATGTAAGATATGCATAATGTTTTTTGAACAAATGAATATCTATCCCTCTCTCAATTCTTCTATATCTAAGTCCAATTAATTCCAAGTTCTTCTCTGAATACTTCACCCTTCAATAAACAATATTACCACACACAAAAAAAATTAATAATAAATAAATAAGTAGAATAGAATAGAATAGAGGGACTGGTTGCAGTAGCACACTCCCTTAGTCTCAGCAGCTTGGGAGCCTGAGGCATGTGTTCCCAAATTCAAAGCCGGTGTCAGCAAAAGCAAGGCACTAAGCAACCCAGTAAGACCTTGTCTCTAAATAAAATACAAAAAACAGGGCTGGACAATTCATAATAGCTAAACTGTGGAGCCAACCTAGATGCCCTTCAGTGGATGAATGGATAAAAAAAAATGTGGCATATATACACAATGGAATTTTACTCAACATTAAAAAAGAATAAAATCATGGCATTTGCAGGTAAATGGATGGAGTTGGGGAAGATAATGCTAAGTGAAGTTAGCCAATCCCCAAAAAACAAATGCAGAATATTTTCTCTGATATAAGGAGGATGACTCATAATGGGGTAGGGAGGGGGAATATGGGATGAATAGATGAATTCTAGATAGGGCAGAGGGGAGGGAGGGAAAGGGAGGAGGCAGGGGATTAGCAAGAATTGTGAAATGTGATGGACATCATTATCCAAAGTACATGTATGAAGACATGAATTGGGTATCAACCTACTTTATATACAAACAGATATATGAAAAATTGTGGTATATATGTGTAATAAGAATTGTAATGAAAAAAAAGTACATGTATAAAGGCACAAATTGGCATGAACATACTTTGTATACAAAGATATGAAAAATTGTGCTCTATATGTGTAATAAGAATTGTAATACATTCCATTCTGATGTCATGTATTTAAAAAAATAAATAAACAGGGCTGGGCACGTGGCTTAGTGTTCTAATGCCCCTGAGTTAAATCCCCAGTAAACCCTCCCCTCCACACACACAAGATAAAAGAAAAGAGGGGGAAAAAAGTACTTCTAGTATATTAAAATTAATAGACTAGATTCTTAAGTTTCTAAAACTTTCTGTAAGGTCTTAATTATTGAAGAATGCAGTCACAATAAAGATTGCCAAAAAATACCACATTTTGCCTTTATTATACTTTCTTATTATTCAGTTTTTACTTACCATTAATAATATATTGCTATATTTTTTTAAAAGATAGACTCAATATCTTTATTTCTTTTTATGTGGTGCTGAGGATCGAACCCATTGCCTCATATGCATGAGGCAAGTGCTTTACATATATTTATCAGGAAAATGCTTTAATTATATAAATAGAATAGAGTTATAACCCCAGCCCCTGTATTGCTACAATTAAGGTTATGATATAAAGAAATAAAGATCCTATGTGCTGTATCATAAGGTGGCCTTAGTAGGGCTTGGGAAAGGCAGATGTGTTTTTTCTTTTTTTTTCCAAAATATTTATTATCTAGCATATCTGAAAATGACCTCAAGAGTTTGATGGATTATTTACATATCTGTTCAGAAACTATCATTCACCAAATTTTCACCTTGTATGTCAATAAGCCTAATGGACAAACTATTTAGTTTAAACAGCACTCAGATGTGTTTTTTCTTTTTGGTACTGGGGTTTGAACCCAGGGGCACTTAACCACTGAGCCACACCCCCAGTGCTTTTTTTTTTTTTTTTTTTTTTAAAGATAGGGTCTTACTGAGTTGCTTAGTGCCTCACTAAGTTGCTGAGGCCAGCATTGGACTCACCATTCTCCTGCCTTAGCCTCCTGAGCTTCTGGGATTACAGGCATGTACCACCAAGCCTGGTGGCAGGTGTGCTCTTAACTCTTCAGTTCTATGTGTTGTCTTCAGTTTGTATAAAGTGTTGATAATGTGCATTTTTTTTAAAAAAAGATAAAAGCATTTCATTATTCAAAACTACTGATATGTGGTCATTAAGGATAGCATGAGATTATGTATTTGAAGGGCAAAAGTAGAAGAGGACAAAAGGACAAATAGGGAGGAAACAGAAGAGTGGGACAAAGCAAAAGATTTGATTAGGATACCCCATTTACAATAGCCTCAAAAAAAAATAAAATACTTGGGATACCTCTTTCATTAAAGATGTGAAAGATCTATACAGTGAAAACTAGAGAACCCTAAAGAAAGAAATAAAAAAAAAACCCTTAGAAGATGGAAAGATCTACCTTGCCCTTGGATAGGCAGAATTAATATTATCAAAATTACCATACTACCAAAAGCACTATGCAGATTTAATGCAATTCTGATCAAAATCCCAATGGCATATCTCATAGAAATAGAAAACGCATTCATGAAATTCATCTGGAAAAATAAGAGACCCAGAATAGCTAAAGCAATCCTTAGCAGGAAGAGTGAAGCAGGTGGTGTCACTATACCAGACATTAAACCATACTGCAGAGCAATAGTAACAAAAACAGCATGGTATTGGCACCAAAACAGACTGGTAGACCAATGGTACAGAATTGAGGACACAAGAGACTAACCCACACAATTACAATTGTCTTATATTAGACAAAGGCACCAAAAACATACATTGGAGAAAAGATAGCCTATTCAACAAATGGTGCTGGGAAAACTGGAAATCCATATGCAACAAAATGAAATTAAACCCCTATCTCTCACCATGCACAAAACTCAACTCAAAGTGGACCAAGACCTAGGAATTAAACCAGAAACTCTGTGTTTAATAGAAGAAAAAGTAGTCCCTAATCTTCATTATGTGGGATTAGGCCCCAACTTCCTTAATAAGACTCCCATAGCATAAGAATTAAAACTAAGAATCAATAAGTGGGATGGGCTCAATCTTCTCAGCAAAAGAAACAATCAGTGAGGTGAATAGACAGCAAATCTTTACCAATCACACATCATGTAGAGCACTAATCTCTAGGGTATATAAAGAACTCAGAAAGCTAAGCACCAAATGAAACAAATAACCCAATCAATAAATGGGCCAAGGACCTGAACAGACACTTCTTAGAAGAGGATATACAATCAATCAATAAATATATGAAAAAATGCTCATCATCTCTAGCAATTAGAGAAATGCAAATTAAAACTACTCTAAGATATCATCTCACTCCAGTCAGAATGGCAGCTATTATGAAGACAGACAATAAGTGTTGACAAGGATATGGGAAAAAGGCACACTTATACATTACTGGTAGGACTGCAGATTGGTGCAGCTAATATGGAAAGCAGTATGGAGATTCTTTGGAAAATTGGGAATGGAGCCACCATTTGACCCAGTTATCCCTCTCCTCGGTCTATACCCAAAGGACTTAAAAACAGTATACTACAGGGACACAGCCACATCAATTTTTATAGCAGCACAATGCATAATAACTAAACTGTGGGAACCAACCTAGATGCCCTTCAGTAGATAAATGGATTTTAAAAAACGTGACATATATATACACAATGGAATTTAATGCATTAAGCTGATATTTTAAATTCCTTTTAAATTAAAATTGTACTGAATACCTCAGTCTTATTCTACCAATAAGTATTTTTGTTGTTTGACCTTAGTGCTAGCATTAAGGGGGGAAAAATCAGCAATTGTCTAGAATTACCAAGAGTGCATTAGCATGCCCATTGCTAACAGAGGTTAAGAAAAATGGGCTATCAAGAAAGGAGATGGAGTGCTGGGTGCAGTGGCACACGCCTGTAATCCCAGTGGCTTGGGAGACTGAGGCAGGAGGATCCGGAGTTCAAAGCCTACTTCAGCAAAAGCGAGGCACTAAGCAATTCACTGAGACCCTGTCTCTAAATACAATACAAAATAGGGCTGGGGATGTGGCTCCAATGGCCAAGTGCCCCTGAGTTCAGTCCCCAGTACCTACCCCCTAAAAAGGAGGAATTTTCATAGTCTCTTTTCTCCCTATTTCCTTTTAGTAGTAGAATATGTCAGTCTTTTATAACCAATGATATGTGGAAGAATAAAAATATTAGGGTTCAATTTGTTCCTTTGGCTATTAGTTGTTAACAGAGCCTCAATCAACCCTGACTCAGATTGAGCCCCTAAACATTTTACAGATAAGTGTGGATTTGGTAATTATCTTGCTTTCTTTCTTACTAACAAGTGCTGGCATATACTTAAAATGACCTGTTTACACAAAGATAAAGCTTTTTTGCTAGTTTAATTTCAAAAAATTATAAGGTGAGGGAGAAATTATATTCAGAAACAGCATTATTTCCAAAGAACCACATTAAAATAAGATGGATTTTTATCTGATAAGAATTGTGATTAATTAAAGGACTATCTTAAATGGAAGCCAGATTTCTCCATTTTTCTACACTACAAAGAAATTTAAATTCCAGGAATATGGTTTGCCACACAGACTTAATTTTACGTGCCCAGAAATATAGTCCAGGATTCCAAATTTAAAATACCCTAATATGGACTAAATGATTTAAGAAGTAATCTCACTTAAGGTATCTAAAGAGGAATGGAAAGAATATCATGGAGACAAATGTGGATAGCATTCATTTGTCATGAATTATTTTATCACCAAAACATTTTTGCAAAAAGGAGAATTAGTCCCATGTTTACAAACTGGGAAACAGGTGCATGATGATCTTGTAACTTTTCCAATGCCACTCAGCTGGTAAATAACTTGAACCAAGATTAAACTAAGGTCTGACTCCATGCTTTCACTACATTATGATGCTTTCCACAAGTTATGTAAAAAGTTTACAAATATGAATTATCTGCAATAAATTCAAAAGCGGTGGTATTTATTTAGCTAAAATTCCATCTGGCTGGGGTTATGGCTCAGTGGTAGAGTGCTCACCTAGCATGCTTGAGGTACTGAGTTTGATCCTCAGCACTACATAAATGTAAAATAAAGATCTTGTGAAAAAAATTCTATGATATATCATCAAATATAATGTAGTTGTCAACAGTCAGAAGAGCACCTGATAAGTATAAATGGATATCACAGTAAGGTTAATAATTAAAGTAGAGTGGGAGTTTAGAATGGTTGTAAGAATATCTGAAGTTTTACAAACATGAATGTTCTGATAAATGTTAATAAACACTGGGTTTCATTTGCTTAAATTATTTTGATATAGTTCAGAAATACAGCCTATTTAGTATTTTTTGGTACCGGGAATTGAACCCAGGGATACTTTGCCACTGAGCTATATCTTCAACTATATCTTCAGCTATATCTTCAATTTTTTGAGATGGGAGTCTCACTAAGTTGCTAAGGCTGGCCTTAAACTTGTGATCCTCTTGCCTCAGCCTCCCAAGTTGTCAAGGTTACAGGCATATGCCCAATTAGCCTATTTAGTTATACTCCAATTTTTTCCTTCTGATATTTATAAATCACATAATTTTCTTCCTTTCAGGTCCCACTAATAGAGATAGAAGCTCTCCTCCCCCAGGATACATTCCAGATGAATTGCACCAGGTAGCCCGGAATGGGTCATTCACTAGTATCAACAGTGAAGGAGAATTTATTCCAGAGAGCATGGACCAAGTAAGCTGAAGTCAGATGTTATTTTTCATTTTATTTAAAGGGATATTGGTAAGAGTCAGTGTGATTTGGCAAGTATCTGAGTGTGTGTGTGTGTGTGTGTGTGTGTGTGTGTGTGTGTTTTCTCTTCTCCAATCCTGTATCTTTCTTTTTTTTTTAATTTTTAAAAAAAGTTTTTTTTAATTTTCTTTTATTCTGCTGCCTTTCCTATCCTCTACTATCCCCCCTCCCCTCCCCTCCCCTCTTCTCTCTCGACCCCCTCTACTGTAATTCATTTCTCCCCTGTATCTTTCTTAAGTGAACAAAATCATTTAAATAAACAAGAAACTGCACATTAACTTGTATGTGCCTTTATGTATTGAAGTATACAGAAAACTGCTGAAAGGCTACCTTTCCTAATATTGCTTACCCATAAATGAATGAATAAATGCATTTGTTTTTAATCCCAGGGATAACTAGCATTCAGATTTTTTACATTAACACTTGAAAGAACAAAATTACAAATATTTAACTTTATGAAACTGAGGTTTGTGAACTTTTTATAACTTTTTAAAAATAATTCATTATTAAAATGTTTTTATAGAGTTGCTATTATTTTCTTAACATTGGATGTTCACACTACTGCAGTAGTAGTCACTGTGTAATTAGTCTCAATTAGGGTGGGGCCATCATTCAATTTTCAGTAAGTAAAATTATATGAAACATTTTAGCTTTAATTATTTTAAAGGACTATTAGGGAACTTTGAAGTAAGCCTATCTGTGCAAGACATTTAGAAATGAATAACTCTGGAGAGTGACTGCTATTGGGTATGGTTTCTTTTGAAGGTAATGAAAGTGTTCAAAAATTGTGGTAAGGGTTACACAGCTGTACGTATATCAAGAGCCATAGAATTATGCCCTTTAAATGGGTTAGTTTTATCTCAATAAAATATTTTTTTAAGACTTTTGGTTGTATCAGATTGAATCATGATGGAACTCTTTATTTTCCTAGATGCTGGATCCATTATCTTTAAGCAGCCCTGAAAATTCTGGCTCAGGAAGTTGTCCATCACTTGATAGTCCTTTGGATGGGTAATGTCAATTGTAGTTTTGTTTTTTAATACATATGAGTAATATACACATATACACAGCATGTAGAATTATCAATAACTCTTTGTACTACATTTACGGGAATATAGTTAATTGACATTTGTTCTTACTGATGGTGAATGAAATTCTTTATAGTGCAGATAAATCCCTTAACCTCATGGAACTCAGTGTTATTGGCTAAAATGATATCTGATGATACTGTTTTAAGTGTTTCTGCTTGCCAAAGATGTGTTTGAAGCCAAATGCAAACTTAGAATTTATGTGTGCTTATTTTTAAAAACTGTACTTATGAAACTTATCATATTTTTCTTTTTTAATTGATTTTTTTAAATACATGACATCAGAATGCATTACAATTCTTATTACACATATAGAGCAGTTTTTCATATCTTTGTATATAAAGTATGTTTACGCCAATTCATGCCTTTATATAAATGTACTTTTTTTGCATTACAATTCTTATTACACATATATACCACAATTTTCCATATCTCTGTTTGTATATAAAGTATGTTGACCCCCAATTCGAGTCTTCATACATGTATTTTGAATAATAGTGTCCATCACATTCCACCATCCTTGCTAATCCCCTGCCCCCTTCTTTCCCTCCCACCCCTCTTTCCTATCTAGAATTCATCTAATCCTCCCTTACTCCTCCTCCCTACCCCACTCTGAGTCAGCCTCCTTATATCAGAGAAAACATTTGGCATTTGTTTTTTGGGGATTGGCTAACTTCACTTAGCATTATCTTCTCCAGCCCCATCCATTTACTTGCAAATGCCATGATTTTATTCTCTTTTAATGCTGAGTCAAATTCCATTGTGTTTATACACCTCATTTTTTAAATCCATTCATCCACTGAAGGGCATCTAGGTTGGCTCCACAGTTTAGCTATTGTGAATTGTGCTGCTATAAACATTGATGTGACTATGTCCCTGTAGTATGCTGTTTTTAAGTCCTTTGGGTATAGACCAAGGAGAGGGATAGTTGAGTCAAATGGTGGTTCCATTCCCAGATTTCCAAGTAATCTCCATACTGCTTTCCATATTGGCTGCAGTAATTTGCAGTCCCACCAGCAATGTATGAGCGTACCTTTTTCTCCACATCCTCTCCAAATTTAATATATTTGGTTTTGGAGATTTCTTGAGTTGCTTCCCTGTTAGGATTATGTTCATCCTGGCACCAGAAATAACTTAAATTCTTTAATTGTGGCTTAGTATGTTGGTTGACATTTTAAAAATTCAAATACTTTTTGTGTAATACAGGGATGTGAGCAGGATCAAGTAGCAACTGTGAATTTTTTGTTACAAATGTGTACTCTTCTGGTTGTAATTGGACATTGTTCTTGGTAGTCATACTGTATCACACAGTCAGTATTAAAATCTTCACTTATTTAATCCCTAGAATTGCTTTATGAATTTTTTTATTTGGTTTTAGGGATCAATTGTCTATCTACGTGAAACTCTTGTCTGTGTCAGTGTCTACCTGAAGATAGACATTTAAGAAAGTTAGGGAAGTAGTAATTAGAAAACTATATAGTGAATACTATTTGGAATGTACTCTCCTGAATGCTTACATAGGTGTGTGTGTGTGTGTGTGTGTGTGTGTGTGTGTATTTGATGAGTTTGAAATTATTTTTTTTGTATAGATGCAAAAATGATCTTGGTTATACAGAGCTTGGACTGATAGGTGTTTCTAGATAACTATGATTCCAAAATGCATCATTCTTACCACTATATAGGTTAATTTTAAAAGCCATATGCAATATACATTTTCCTATATGTATCAAATAAATGTTTGTAAAGACCCACAAACACACAGATATAGCTTAAATATTTTTTACATTTTATTTTAATATTTTCTTTAATTTAATGTGACATTTTCTGTTTATAGAGAAAGCTATCCAAAATCACGAATGCCCAGGGCACAGAGCTACCCAGATAATCATCAGGAGTTTTCAGGTTAGACTATATGAATTCTAAATATTTAAATATTTATGTTACAGTAATGTTTTAGCAGGGGAGGAGAGAGGGAAGATTTTTGAAAAATCAAAAATTTTGTCAGTATACTTTTCATCATTAGAAACACTTGACTTTTTTGTGATGTAGCTTTCTTATGTCTTCACAGACTATGATAACCCTATCTTTGAGAAGTATGGAAAAGGAGGAACATATCCAAGAAGGTATCATGTTTCATATCATCATCAAGAATATAATGATGGTAAGTTTCTGGCAGTTAGATCATAACACTTTGGAAAAATCTCATATATAAAACTAAATAGAAAATGTTAGGAAAAAATTCATTTGTGTAATATATAAATATTGTTTTTGAATCAGTTTTCTGGTTTTAAAAAAAGCCTTTTTAAGGAAATTGGGTCATAACTAAAACTATAGTTACATTTTAGTATTGTTTCTAAAATGTAATAATACTTATCTTTCTTTCTTTTAAAAGGAGTAATTTGACAAATTCCATGATTTAAAATATAGAATTACAATATACAATAAAATATGGGGGAAAAGGAATAATTTTAAAATGATTAATTAGAAAATTATTCCTTTATGATAAAATTCATACATGTATTGTCCATTTTAGGGGAAAACTACCTATAAACTTTTTAGTTTTTGTTTTGTATTTTAAAATCATTGGAAATGAGAATAAATTATTTTTTTTATCCAAAAATGAAGGGCTTCTATTTTGTAGTTTATTTTGTGTATGTGCATGTATGTACATAAGTTACTATTTGAATTTATGTTTAGATCCTAATTTTTTTTTAACCCCACAATTATTGCCATTTCAGTTCTTTAGCCTAGTTACCAGAAAAATGTCTGTTTCCTACCATATAAATTTTAAATACTTTAAAACTAAAACATATTAACAGAAGGAATAAGTTAATTCTGTTTTCATTTTGTAGGTCGAAAAACTTTTCCAAGAGCTAGAAGAACCCAGGGGACCAGCTTCAGATCTCCTGTGAGTTTCAGTCCTACTGATCACTCCTTAAGTACTAGTAGTGGAAGCAGCATCTTTACCCCAGAGTATGATGATAGTCGAATAAGAAGAAGGGGAAGTGATATAGACAATCCTACTTTGACTGTAATGGACATCAGCCCACCCAGCCGTTGTAAGTAATAAAAATTGTCATAGTGAAATGTATAGTAGAACCTTGCAGAATTTTATAATATTAACAGGAATAAATACCAAATGAGTATTCATGGTAAGACAAGACTTTTCAAAGGAGATCATAATGGGAGTTTCTAAAAATGGCCGGAATGTCTGGTGTAATAATGGTATTATTGCTGATTTCTCTTGTTAATTCTGTCCTTCATTTTTATTAGAAAAAATGTTATCAGCTATTCAATTTGTCATCTGTTCCATTCCATATATCCTTGTCAAGTTCCTAAAACTGAGATTTCAAACATGATCTCTAAGATATAGTCTAATGGGATAAATGGTATATAGAGAAATAAATATAGTATTGCATTTAGTGTAGATCTAAGACCTGAGTAGAAATTCACTAGTTAATGAAGTGACATGTATAAGAGGCCATGACAATTTGAAAATTGAGAGTAATTCATATTTGCTAATGTGGAAGATAGCTTACTTTAAATCATAGGAATGGATTATAGTGGTAACTAAGGCTAGATTTTAAAGTATTTGGACTTTATCAAAGATTCATTCTTAAAGATATTTATTGCAGTAAAATTTGTATGCTATGAATTTCTCCCTGTTATGCTAGTGTTGGCATACTTTAGTTTTTATGTCTATAACCCCACACTATGTTGTTTTTTCTTTGCTTTAGACAGCTGTATTTAAAGTGATAAAAAATAAAAGAATATCCTTAATATCCTTTATATATATACCATCTGTTTATCTATTTCTATAAATCTTTGTTTATATAGATTTAAGATGCAGTCAAGTATCAGATTCCTTTTTCCTAGAGAATTGCGTATAGCTGGGTGGCACACACCTGTAATTCCAACTATTTGGGAGGTTGAGGCAGGAGGATTTCAAATTCCAGGCCAGCCTGAGCAATATAGCAGGACCATGTCTCAAAATAAAAGAAGGGCTGGGGGTTTAGCTTAGTGGTAGAATACTTGTCTAGCCTGTGTGAACCCTAAGTTCAATCGTCCCCCCAAAAAAAAGAAGGAGGAGGAGGAGGAAGAGGAGGAGGGGGAGGGAGATTATTTGCATTTAAACTTTCTTATAAAACAAGTCTGTTAGCAATAAATTCTTTTCAGCTTTTGTTTATAGAAGTCTTTTTCATTTTGAAATATTTTTGTTTTCCTGGGTATAGTGTTCTGGGCATTATTTTTGGGTTTTTAAAAAAATTTCAGCACTTAAAAGTTATCTCTCCATTTTCTTCTTGTTTACATACTTTATAAGGAGAAATCTGCTATAATCTTGTTTTTGTCATACTGTATACAGTGTGCTTCTCTATACATCAACTCTGCACCACGACCACCCCCACCCCTGTTACCTGTCCCCCTAGCAGCTGCTTTTAAGATTTTTCTTTTGGTTTCCAAAAGTTTGAATATGGTGTGTCTGGATATATTGGTATGAGATTCTCAACTAATGTTCTTTCACTGCAGTTTCCCTCAAAAATAGTCTGATATTATCTCTTTAAATATTTCTTCTATTCCATTTTAAATTTTTCTTTATTCTACTACCTATGCAGTAGACTAATTGATAGTGTCTTATACATCTTTGTGCACTTGAATTTACAAACATTCTCTCTTAGTTTGAAAAACTTTTATTGATCTGTTTTCAGATTCATGACTCATTCCTCAGCCCTGCTGAGTCTATTCTTTTGAAGGATTTTTTTTTAATTTCAAGCATTTTCATTTGACTCTTTTCTTCAGTTTTTATTTCTGTTGAAATTCTCTGCCTGTTGTTAGCTTTTTTTTTTTAATTAGAACCTTTAACACTGTACTTTTAAATATCCTGTCTAAATCGCTTAAGTCTTGTATTAATTGATTTCTCTTTTGATTTTTTTTTGTTTGCTTTTTTGCATCTTATAACTTTACACTGAATGCCAGATAATGGAGACTGAGGTAAATATAATTTATGCCTGGAAATAGACAGAACTATTCTGCCTAGGCAATTACTGTGGGGGATTGATTGGTCTAGTCAGCTGGGTTTAGATTTGGTGGTTGCTGGTATTTCTATTTACCACTGACTTCAAATTCCTCTAGAATTACCTTGTATTGGTTTTCTAGAGGGATTTTCTCCATGGTGATGCTCCAGTCTCAGCTTTTGGCCTTCCTTTTCAGAGAGAGAAGGTCTATCTGTGCTCTCACTCCTCCCTCAGCAGTACATGATGCTACTTGTTAGCATATTATAGGAGAGGCAGGATAGAGGGCTGAGAGCTGTCCCATGCAGATTCCATCTTAGGCAGGCTCTAGTTCTACAGTTCTCAGAGATGGGTTTTCTCCATGATGGTTTCTAGCCCCTCCTCAGGGATAAGCCCCCACCCTTTTTTTCTTATTCACCTCATCTGTGGGTGATGTTTCTTGCCTCCCTTTCTTCCAACAGTTTAAGGTTTTTACGTCTTAGGGGAGAAGAGCTGAAGAGAGTAACAACAGTGCTCATTTTATTCTTCAGGTCTTAACTTACAAAAGGAGGCTTTCTCTGGTCTCTAGCTCCTATGAGTGCATGGAGATTGTCTATGGAAAAGCCTGAAACCACTTTATGTCAGGATCTCGCTAGTGTTTGGTATTCTCATGTAGCCCATGCTTGTTAAAAGTGAAACTGAGTTTTTCTTACCTGCCATTGTGGATCTTTCTGCCCCTCCACAAGTGTGCCAGTGCTTGTGTTCCATCTCTCCTTGGAGGTGCTTATTTTTCCTCCAATTTCAGGCTGGAAAACATTCCAACAGGTTCAGTAAAGGTTATAATTTTGTAGGTTACCCAGGATACTCTTGTTGTTAGGATGGAAACAGTGCTCCTTCCAGCTTTTGACACTGTAGATAGAAGCTGATAAAGTAATTATAAATATTGCATTGATAAAAGTTAGAAATAGTGAATCTTATAATCAGTGGCATCTTAGATTCAGTGAAAGATGCTGTCACATTTGTAATTGGGGGAAAAATCTTATTAGAAAAATAGAAGTTGTAGATATGAATCTTATTTGGATTTAGAATTTTTTAAAATTTTTATATATTTACTTATTTATTTTTTTATGGTGCTGAGGATCAAACTCAGTGCCTCTTGCATGCAAGGCAAGCACTCTACCACTGAGCTACAGCCCCAGCCCAGGGTTTAGAATTCTTAAAAGAGAAAATATTTGAAAAATAGTGACCTTAATGAATTTGGATACTCAAGATTTTTGCTTATATCCTAGCATGTTCAATGAAGGGAAGCACTATCCACAATACTCATTTAGTCCTTAACCAATCTTGTGCATCTGATTATCCCATTTTTAAGATAGTGTTCTTTTTTTTTAGCACCTCGAGCACCTACCAACTGGAGATTGGGCAAACTGCTTGGCCAAGGAGCCTTTGGCAGGGTCTACCTCTGTTATGATGTTGATACAGGAAGAGAATTGGCTGTTAAGCAAGTTCAATTTGACCCTGATAGCCCTGAGACCAGCAAGGTAAAAATCACTACACAAACTACTTTGTCACATTATAAAAAACATTTTTACTTAAAAAGGTAATATACAGAAGACTCTTTAGCTTTTCCTTAATACAAATGATTTGCAAAACAATTAGATAAATTATATTTATCTACTTTGTACTGTGGATACTTCTTTTCTAGTATTTAAGTTGTCTTCCTAGTCTGATATAGTATTGCTTTAGCGTACTGTGAGGGACTTTTAAAGAAGCTACTGATTAGCCACTTTAAAGTGTTTGTTCCTTGGGAAATAAAAATTTCAGAATGTAATCACCTTGATAGGTCTTGAAGTTAGAATTTTTTTGTTTCTACAGTATTGTAAAGACTTAACAGTGAATTTTGTCTTTTAGGAAGTAAATGCACTTGAGTGTGAAATTCAGTTGTTGAAAAACTTGCTGCATGAGCGAATTGTTCAGTATTATGGCTGTTTGAGGGATCCCCAGGAAAAAACACTTTCCATATTTATGGAATATATGCCAGGGGTAAGCTACTACATTTTTTTAAAAGTAGACATTCTATTTAGTTGAGGAAAGAAAACAAAATTTTCATTATAACCTTAGTTAAGGAATTTTAGAAGAGTTTTAAATTAGAGCTGATTAATATTTTATTTTCTGTTTTTTTTCATGTATCTTTGTATTTTTAAACTCATTAATGGTAAATGTCCTAAAAATATCCTTGTAGCCAGTTTATCCAAACCGGAACTAGAAATTTAATTGGTTCTGATTTCTAATCATACTCTTTCTTTCTCCTGAATAATAAGTTAGCATTATAGTTGTACATAGTTGTACATTATATCTCTGAACTTTATTTTTTATCTATCATAGTCCATTTTTACATGATGTAGATTTGGTGAGACCAGGAGAGTTGTTACTTTTAACAGTCTCATCTCACAGATTTCTATAATTACATTCATGGATTCTGTTTAATTTGCTCCTTGTTTCTTTTTTTCCTGTGAACTTCAGGTTAGATCTAAACTCTTAAGTCAGATTCCATTTCATACTTTCTTAGCTCATATGTCATAGATGAAGCTGTATACTTTATGTTGCATCCCATCAGGAGACATTCAATTTGTGGTTATTTTACCGTAGAGATGCTAAGAGTGATTGCTAGATTTGATGACTGACATCCTGATTCCTACATTGTAAAGTTTTGTTTTTTCCTGCAAACCAGTGGCACATATGAATGTTCAGTTTCTTTCCAAACTTTCCCCTAATTTTTTTTTTTTTAAATTCTGGAGATTAAACCCAGGGCCTTGTTCATGCTGAAGCATGCACTCTACTGCTAAGTTAGAGTTACACCCCAGCCCCACACTTGTTTTTAACACTGATTTACAGCCATCCTAAAGTCAGTAATTTCAATGGGAATTATAAAATGATATTTGTTACCTTTTGTCACAGATTGTTATTATTTGTATCTATAGAGGACATTTTAATATATGATTTTCAGAATGGTGGTTGATATATTCATTTAAAAATATGTATAGTCTAAAATTTTAGTGGATGGCATATGCCAGAAAAAGGAGTTTGACTTATAGGTTTTTATGGAGGTAGCTGATTAAAATTGTATGTAGCAGGTATAGGTTGCAATGTGAGCTTATGGATCAGTAAAACTGTGTGTGGATCAATACCTGGTAGTAATATTCTTAATCAGCCTTAGTGTAACATGAGCAACAATAGAATTTTTTTTTTTTAATTTTTTAAAATATTTATTTATTTATTTTTATTTTTTGGCGGACACAACATCTTTGTTTGTATGTGGTGCTGAGGATCGAACCCGGGTTGCACACATGCCAGGCGAGCTCGCTACCGCTTGAGCCACATCCCCAGCCCCCTAGAATTTTTTATCATAATGAATAACTAATTGTTCCTAGTGACACTATTGCTACTCAGTGGTTATCTTTACTATTTCTGTTTTTAAAGATTTTATTTCCAGTGCAAGTGGACTTTAAAAAGTCCTCTTTGGGTTCTGGGAATGTGACTCAGTGGTAGAATGCTTACCTAGCAAGTATAATAAATCTTCCTTGGTAGCTGTGCTCCTGTGGTGTGTGCTTATAGTTTCAGTTATTCAAAAGGCAGAAAGAAGGATTGCTTGAGTCTAGAAGTCTAAGGCAAAACACACACACCCTCTTTGAAAAGCAAATTGAGGGATATATTAAGAGCAATAAAAATATTGAAGACAGGGCTGGGGATGTGGCTCAAGTGGTAGCTCACTTGAGCCTGTCATGTTCGGGGTGCTGGGTTTGATCCTGAGCACCACATAAAAATAAAATAAAGATGTCGTGTCCACCAAAACCTGAAAAATAAATATTAAAAAATTCTCTCTCTCTTTCTCTCTCTCAAAAAAAAAATATATATATATTGAAGACATGATAATCTCATGGAAATTTTTCTTCAGTAGTAATCTGAAAGAAGGGGAAAGCTCTGTATATGTATTTTAGTATTATTTGATAGTGGAAAAAAAGGGGAGGTTTAGTGACCACAATGGAAATAAATTATGATGACATTCTTTTGAGAATGTGTGCTAAAAGTTAAAATTATGAAAATCATTATCATGAAGTTTGAGGAAATATTTTAATAAGAGGGAGGAAAATAATACAAAATGCTTTTTAAATAATGATTACAATATTTTAAATGTGTCTGTTTGAACAAAGAAGAAACTTAGAAAAATGTGATTATGGTAGATTTTTCTTATTCACATTTCTTTTACTGTCTGTGCAATAAATATTTATGTTAAATAGAAAATAATTATGAATAAGTATGAATAGAAACTCATCATTGAAGGTAAGATTAATTAAAATGGTTAAAACTGATTTACATCACAAGTATAGATATATAATCTTTATACATTTATTATATAATTATCTTTTTGAGAATGTAAACTTCCTTTCATTGAATTGTGAGAATATAATGAAAATAATGAAACCCATTTTAAGTACTTATTGTTTAAATATTAAGTTGAATTGGTATATGATGAAGTGATAGTTATGCATTTAGAAAGATTTCTTAAATTGAATATTATAATATTTCAAAACTTTTTATTTTTCAAATTGAATATAATTTCCCTTTATTTTCTTTTTCCTTCACAATCTTTTCTTATTTTATATACATATCAGAGCATTATAATTGTACATAGTAGTTGGGTTCATTTTGATAATCATCGTATAACCTTAAGACTAAGACCAGGACTATTCAGGAAGGGAGAGCTGAGTGATCTTGTTTCTCATTAGCTACACTTGGTTTTGTAAGGGCACCTATCTCCATCAAAGCATAGGTTGTCATTCCTTGAATTTGAAAAGCATGTTACTAAATTAATGATAGCTTATTGATAGTCTAAGTGAATTAAACATGTAACATATAATATAGCAAGACTATGGTAATAACTGAATTTATATATATTTCCTATACTTTCTTGAATTCCCAAATGTGTGAAATGCTATATTTCTCTCATTAAATTTAATATGATGGGCTCCTTTGTGACCTAGAATCACAATGTCAAAATTGTCATTCCGTTCTTCAGTTTTCCCAAATTTAGCTTTCCATTCCTTGGTTTGTATAGAACTGTATTCATACTTGGGACCATAACTTTTTTACATAAAAACTTTTTAGATACCTAAACTAGCTTTTGGCTTCTCTTCTCTCTCTTTCCACACTCCTTCTTCTCCTCAACCCTCTCCCTCCCCCTCTCCCTTTTCCTCTTCTACACACACACACACACACACTCTCTCTCTCTCTCTCTCTCTCTCTCTCTCTCTCTCTCTCTCTCACACACACACACACACACACACACACAGGTTTTTAGCTGGTACAGTTCTTCTCAATCTGTTCCAGTTGTACATGCTGCAGAAGTTAATTTTTTATAGTACACAGGTGTAAACAGACAACATTAATGGAGCTGTTAGCAGCCATAGACCACTGGTCCAGCTGCCCAGAGGATCATATCTCCCATAACCCTATAAGTATTTTTCTACCTGTTGTCTAGAGTGTTTAGTTGTAGTTGAGATATACACAGAATACTGTGTGTCACTACAAGTGGAGACATAGTAAATCGACTGTGAACAAATGGGCCACAGTGGATTGCAGGTATGAATGGCAAACATTTCACATGTGTGTTTGGAGTTTGAGTCTGCAGAATTTCATACTGTCATCTCTGCAGGAATCACTCATGAGGAATGGAAACACCACATGACTAAATCTGTAAAATCCAAGGATCTATTTTGTATGGCAGAGTATATAGTTTTCTAAAATTGAAGGAAAGACAGAAACATCAGGACATATTTTCTTATTTTAAAAAAATTTTCCCCTGTAAAGCATTTATTTTTATTTATTAGAAGTCTTGATAAGTAACCATAATGTACACATTGGAATCACTAGGAAAGCTTTTTCAAAATTCAAATGCCTGTGTCTCACCTCTCAGGCTGATTCAGCATACTCGGAGAAAGACACCTCATCCTGGGCCTATAAAAACACATAAAAAGTTTGATATTCCCCTTTTATATACTCTGTTACGTTTTGAACTAGAGTGTTGAGTATATATAGTAAGAACTATAAGTTTAATTGGTTCTGATTTCTAATCATACTCTTTCTTTCTCCTGAGTAATAAGTTAACGAATGTAATAAAACACTTTATAAAAAACAGAATAAGAACAAAAAATGAATAAATAATATTCAAGTAGAACATAGATGAGCAAATAAGAAAAACAAAAGTATACTCAAGGCAAAAAAAAAAAAGTGCAAGATGGATGTACTGGAGAACCTTTAAAAACCAAGTTGCAAAGAATAGGAGGTTGTTAAAACCAACATAGTCACAGAAATGAGGGCATCAGTTAAAACATAGTTTTAATAGCTTCTCTCAGCTATGGCATATACTCTTCCACAGTTAAAGTTGGGGAATGTAGGTGACTTTTATGTTAAATTGTGTGGCATATTATGTCTTTACTGACAATTCCTGCCCTCTCCAACTATAGCTTCCCAGTCATGAACTCTAGGACTCTCTTAAAAACAAAGATTTAATAGCAATTTTCATTTCAAACCATACCATAGTTTTGTTGTTGTTTTCTTTTATCCTAGGGCTCAATTAAGGACCAATTAAAAGCATATGGAGCTCTTACTGAGAATGTGACTAGGAAATACACCCGTCAGATTCTGGAGGGTGTCCATTATTTGCACAGTAATATGATTGTCCATAGAGATATCAAAGGTAAGCAATGTGTTTTTTACCTTAAGTGCATAATTCTTGTTGAATCTGAATGAAATAATTGATATGTTGAAGATATTTAACATTTAAATTAATATATCTGCCTCTTAAATACCACAGGGAAACAGTTCTCCTGCTTTTCTCACAGACTGTCAATATCCTTAAAACAGTCCTGATATTCAGGGCTCTACAAATGAGTAGCTCCACAGTGGGGATTCATAGAATCAATAAAGATCAAAATCACATAAGTGGCACCATGTCTGTAAAGATATACATGCAATACTTATGCACTATATGTAAATATATTGCATAGGCATTATAATGCAGTGGTTAAACTGGGCATGATGGCACACACCTGTAGTCCCAGTGATTTTGGAGACTAAGGCAGGAGGATCTCAAGTTTGAGGCCAGCCTCAGCAACTTAGCAAGGCCATAAAACATTTTAGCAAGATCCTGTCTCAAAAAATAGAAAGGGCTGGGGGTATAGCTCAGTGGTAAGTGCCCCTGGTTCAATTTCCAATACCAAAAGAACAAAACAAAATAATGTAGTGGCTAAGAGTTGGGGCTTTACTACTAAACAGCCTGACTTAAATTCAGACTTTATTTGGCACTGACTCTGTAATCTTGGACAAGTTTTACCTAATTTCTCTTATACTTTAGCTCCTCTTCCATGAGGATTCTTATAAGGATTAAATGAGTTTAATGCATGTGATTACTTAGAGCAGTGCCTGGTACCTAGAAGACATTCAAAAGTTAGCTACAATGATGACATACTTGATGTTGAGATCATATTTGAAGTCAGAGGAATGGATGTCATTGCCTAGGGGTAGGATGGAGAACAGGACTGAGTTTTGAAGAACTCCAACTCAGTTACACTTGCTTTTTAAACTTAAAAGCTCAACTGTTCTCAGGGATCAGGCATGTAAGTAAAGCATATAAATCAAAAAAGTATTAGGAATGTGTGAAATTTGAAAGTACTGAAAATGAAAACTATGGCAAAGCATACCTGGAGGGTCTGATTCTATATAAGCTGGGTTATGACTCCAATTTAGAAATCATTTTTATCACTCAGTCAAAAAATAAATTGATAAGTATAAATGTCTGTATATAAATACATTATTCATTGGTCTTTCTAAGGAGTCTGTGAGGTCCTGGGCTTTTGCTTCCTCCCTATACTGTAGCATATCCTGGCTGTAGCCATATTCAGGCAAAGGAGAACATTTATTCCTAAACCAGTTTTGGGTGATAACAATAGATCTGTACCATGCCTGAACCAAATCACATGTACTGGAGTAGGGCTTACTAGTGAATGTGAGAGGTACAAGGAATATGGCTGACTATCTGCCCTTTTAGGCAGACCTTAGTTGTTAAGTATAAAATCTAATCACTTAAAAGTACCTCATAGAGAAATTATTCAATTAGGAATAATGGGTATTCAAGGTAGCTTCTCCTTGGCCTTCATAATAAGGCAAGGCATAGAAACTGAGTGTTCCACTCACTACAGGAATCCTCTTTCACCTTTCCAGAAAAACTGATAAACCACCCTGGTCAGATGAGGAGGGTAGAAGTAAGAGGATTTAAAAACATTATAGGGCAAATAATATTGATGAGGGAGAAAAGTAAGATGTTAAAGTGAATGTGTAACAGAATCTCAGGTTTATAAAATTTAAGTCTGACACAGAAGGAAAATGTCCATGTGATTAAATCTTATATAATGGCAAAATAGGGATAGTTGTTCTCTACTATATACTTTTTACTTTGCTGTATTTCCCAGTTTTTAAGAACAACTTTTAAGTGGTAAGAGAAAAGAAAAGAAAATTGGTTGTATGCTGAAACCCATGAGTTCATAATGAAACTTGTGATAAAACTTAGTTGATCAGTTGATCAGCTGGGCGTGGTGATAGATACCTGTAGTCCCAGCTACTCTGGAGGATCACAAGTTTGAGGCAGCCTTGGACAACTTAGTGAGATTCTGTCTCAAGGACTAGATTCTGAGTGTGTTAGTACATGCCTGTAATCCCAGCTATATGGAAGTCTGAGGCAAGAGGATTCCAAGTTTGAGGCCAGCATAGGAAATTTATCAATATTCTCTCTCAAAATTTATAAAAGGTCTGGGGTTCAATCTTAGTGGTACAGTGTCTGCTAAGCATGTATAAGGTCCTGGGTTTAGTCTCCAGCACTGCAGAACAAACAGGACAGGGATGAGTGGGAAATAGAGAGCAAAAAACAAATGAGCCTAGAGTGCAAATCTTGGTTTTGATACCATTGTCTCCTAAAGAAACCAGGGCTTATTAGAGAAGTTACTGATTCTGGGTCTTGGGCAGGAAATATCCAAGATGAGCCTAGGCATCTTTTCAAAAACACAATTTTAGAGGTAGGGCAAAGAGATAGAGGAGCCCGTGGAAAGGGCTCCCAGTGACCAAAACTGACAAAACTTGAGCAAAAATAAAGTAGTACTAGATTATAGCCCAAAGTGTAAAATATATATCCATGTGTTCAGAGAAATATAAATGAATTATTTAATAATAAATGGGTGTTTTAGTCAGATTTTTTGCTGCTGTGACTAAAGGACTGACTTGTAGAGGAGAAAAGGTTTATTTGAGAGCTGACGGTTTCAGAGATCTTAGTTGAACAAGGCTGGCTCCATTTCTTGAGGCTTGAGGTGACGTTGAACATCATGGCAGGAGATTATGGTGGAGAAAAGCAGCTCACATCATGGTGATCAGGAAGCAGAGAGAGATATCCAGTTGCCAGATACAAATATATACTCCCAAGCCACGTCCCAGTTCCCACCTCCCAGTTCCCACCTCCTCCAGCCATACCCTACCACTTTAGTTACCACTCAGTTAATCCGTATCAGGGGATCAATTCACTGACTAGGTTAAAACTCTTACAACCCAATCATTTCTCTTCTGAACCTTCTTGCATTGTCTCACATATGAACTTTTGGGGGACACCTCACATCCAAACCGTAACAATGGGGAACATGGGACAGTTCTCCTGGCGGAATAATTCCAATTTAGGAATTATTTTATCGAATTCCTGGAGTGCAATTCTCTTCTCCTTGTGAACTGCACATAATGAATTTTTTTAAGATGACTATAATGTGGAGCTGGGTGTGGTGGCGGCACGTCTGTAATCCTAGTGGCTCAGGAGGCTGAGGCAGGAGGATCACAGGTTCAAAGCTGGCCTCAGCAACTTAGCGATGCTCTAAGCAACTTAGTGAAATCTTGTCTCAAAATTTAAAAAAGGACTGGAGATGTGACTCAGTGGTTAAGCACCATTGACAAAACAAAAAACAGAATATGTACATACAGTATAGAATAGAGGAAGTGACCTTACACTGGAGAAGGCAACAAATACTGCCTCCAGCCAGGCAGTGTCAAAGGTAACATCAACAGTGATGTTGACAATATGCGCCTGTAATAGCTTGCTAGGGCTTCAGTTAGTACTTTACCTCTGGTCTTCTTCCACAGAACTCATAAACCCCAGTCTAATCATGAGAAGAACATGAGACAAATTGAGGGACATTCTATAAAAATCTCTATCAGTGCTTCTTAGAAATGTCAAGATGATGGGCTGGGGATGTGGCTCAAGCGGTATTGCGCTCGCCTGGCATGCATGCGGCCCAGGTTCCCTCCTCAGCACCACATACAAACAAAGATGTTGTGTCCGCCGAAAACTAAAAAATAAATATTAAAAAATTCTCTCTCTCTCTGTCTTTAAAAAAAAAAGAAATGTCAAGATGATCATAGAAATGGAAAAGTAAAATTAAGGCAAAAACCCAATATTAAGAAAAACTTTAGGGCTAGGGTTGTGGATCAGTAGTAGAGTGCTCGCCTCGTAATGCAAGACCCTGGGTTCGATTCTCAGCACCACATAGAAATATATAAGTGAAATAAAGGTATTGTGTCCAACTACAACTAAAAAATTTTAAAGAACAACTTTAAAATACAGGTAACTAATATTTAAATAATGGATGAAAGTGCTAGAAGTTTGTGACTATAAAGTACCCTCAGTGAGTTCCTGAGGAGAAACTGACTTCTTGGGAAAATAATTTTCAACCATGCTCTTCTTCCTTTATGACAGAGAAACAGGGGCCAAGAGCCTCCTAGTGCTTTCCTGGTACTTCACTGAGCTTCACTCTTTAGCCTTTCCCTACTCCTTCTCTTCTTGTTCACCCTCCACCCCCACCCCTCTGCCACAGTTCTTTTGAGTGGGAGAACCTTCTTAGGTTCTGAAGCATAACACAGTTGATTAAAAATTCAGTGTTCACCCAGCAAATCCTTAATTAGCTCCAACTGTGTAACTGGTAGTATGCCAGTTCATCATCACCTCAGAAGATGAAAAGCAACAATTTGGATAGATTGAAAAAATCCACTAAGTACTTCTCTGCCATTGTTCTTTTTACTATATTCAAGAATGCTAGTACAATTAATGAAGTGAGGTTCTCTCTTATTTTTAGGCGCAAATATACTGCGAGATTCAACAGGCAATGTCAAACTAGGTGATTTTGGGGCCAGCAAACGGCTTCAGACTATCTGTCTCTCTGGAACAGGAATGAAGTCTGTCACAGGTACACCATACTGGATGAGCCCTGAAGTCATAAGTGGAGAAGGCTATGGCAGAAAAGCAGATATCTGGTAGGTTTTGATGTGAGATTTGCCTGAAAACTTACCTTATGTGTATTTTCACTCAGAATTGAAAATACTAAGCCAGATTTAAATTATTTGTCTTTTGAACTAGGCTGTATGAATTGTAAGGATTAACATCATTTTAACTGTGTCTCATTGAGACTATACTTAACTAAATATTTATAGAGTCCTGGAACCTGTATTCCCTTCTTTTTTAAAAAATATTTATTTTTTAGTTGGACACCGCATTTTTATTTTTATTTTTATTTATTTATTTATTTTTTTTTTTGGAGAGAGAGAATTTTAATATTTATTTCTTAGTTTTCGGCAGACACAACATCTTTGTTTGTATGTGGTGCTGAGGATCGAACCGGGGCCACACTCATGCCAGGCAAGCGCGCTACCACTTGAGCCACATCCCCAGCCCTGCATTTTTATTTTATTGATTTATTTTTATGTGGTTCTGAGGATCGAATCCAGGACCTCACACATGCTAGGCAAGCTCTCTACCGCTGAGCCACAACTCCAGCTCCCTATATTCCCTTCTGAGGAAGGATTTGTCTTAAGCAAAGTTTAGCATTAGATAGATATCATTACCCAGAAGAAGTTTAAAAGTAATTAATTATTATCAATGTTCTTAATATTCACTTGATCTTTAATTGCTTAATAATTTATAAAACACAAAATGGCCATTTCCTACTTCCCACACAGAAAAAACTTTCATCGATGTTTATTGTAAGTACCCCAAGGCAAACAATTTCTTTTCTTTTTTGGGTACCAGGGATTTTTGAGCCACATTCCCAACGCCACCCGCCCCCCTCCCCCCTTTTAATATTTTATTTAGAGACAGAGTCTTGCTGATTTATTTAGGGCCTTCCTAAGTTGTTGGGGCAGGCTTTGAACTTGCCATCCTCCTGCCTCAGCCTCCTAAGCTGCTGGGATTACAGGCATATACCACTATGCCCAGCCTAAAAACTCTAGCAAAAAATTTCTAATACTTATATTCTTTATAAAAAGAAGACAAAAAATTATCTTTAAGATTAGGCAGATTATAAAGCAAAAATTATAAAATCAATAATGTTCTTTGCCTCATCTCAGAGATGGCATGATAGTAATTAAATTGTGGTATGCTTTTGATTTTTATGTTTATTTTATGGTTTTATGTAATTAAAAGTGTTTTAATGAAACTTGAATCAAGTCATGTTTAAATGTGTGTGAACTTATTCCTGTTTGTCATTTTCTGGTTTGCCTGCTTTCTTTCCTGATGTTATTGCTCATATTATGTATTTCTGTTTATTTCTTTTTAGGAGTGTAGCATGTACTGTGGTAGAAATGCTGACTGAAAAACCTCCTTGGGCTGAATTTGAAGCAATGGCTGCCATCTTTAAGATTGCCACTCAGCCAACAAACCCAAAGCTGCCACCTCATGTTTCAGACTATACCCGAGACTTCCTCAAACGGATTTTTGTAGAGGCCAAACTGAGACCTTCAGCTGATGAACTCTTAAGGCACATGTTTGTGCATTATCACTAGCAGCTGGTAACCTCTCCTGTGCCTCCACCCAGCTCCCATCTGATCGTTCACCTTCTCTCTGACTGCACTTTTCTTTTTTTATAAAAAAAGAGAGATGGGGGAGAAAAAAGACAAGAGGGAAAGTATTTCTCTTGATTCTTGGTTAAATTTGCTTAATAATAATAATAGTAACCTAAATTTTTTATATTTAGTCTTTTTTCCCTTACAAGAACTTGAAACAACTACTTTTTTTTTAAAATAATGTACTGATGTGGTTCAGAGAGATAAAGCACTTTAGTACATAGTAAGTCTTTTTAGTACAAACAAATCATTTGGAATACCGAAAGATTGTAGAGTCTTTCCCTGTATCGCTGACATATTGATAGTGTTGGGGAGACGTGAAAGACAAGGAGGAAATGATGTACAATTTGTAGTTTTTAGTGATAGTATTTAAAGTAGTTCCTCATTTGTGGGGTTGAGCCCTAAACTTGAGTTTAGGGTAGGTACTCAAAGAATATAGATTTTTTTTCTTATATCTGTATTCTTTAGATCATAACCTCTGTCTACCAAGCTTTTTGCTCAGTAGGAATCTTGATAGAAGATATGAATATCTAAGAGGTATGTTTATTTGTAATTCTAACCAGTATAGTAAGCAAATACACTATAATAGATCCATGTTACTGGAATCTGTAAACCTTGAGGGATAGTGTTCTGCTTTAAAAAAAAAAAAATACTGTTTTGTTTTAAAGCAGATATGGGAAGTCAATGAGTAAAGCTAACTAAGAGACAAAAAGAGATTGCTCTCATTAAATGTGTGAGCAAAGAAGAGACCACATTTGCTAGTAAGCAGAAATAATTAAAAAATTAATTGAGTGTTATTTAGCGTATTTTAAACTATGTGCTTTATTTGAGGGGGGAAGTCCCAAAATTAAGGAAATTGAGAAAAAATAAAAATCATATATTCTGTCTTCCTATTTCTAGCTCCTGATTTCCCATAGCTAACAGTCTTTAGAAACTAAGGGTGAAGCCTGGAGTATCCGTGTGTAAAGCTAATGTAATGAGAAGAAATTCTTTTCTTGGGATCACAGAATACTGAAGCACCTCAGAAAATAAGACGCCACATAAAATAGTGAGATTGTCATTGGTGGCACAGGGACATTTCACTTGGGTTTAGCAATGCCTGGAGACGTTTTATTTGTCACAAATGGGAAGATACTTCTGGCATCTAGTGGGTGGAGGCCAGTTCCCTCCAAAAAGAATTATCCTGCTCCAAATGTCAAAAATACTGAAATTAAGAAACCCCAAAGGAAAGACCAGTCCCAACCATAAACTGAAAACAGCCATTTACAAAGTAGTAATTACAAAAAAAAAAAAAAAAAAAGCAAATTTTAAAGAAAAAGTTTTAATGTATTACAAAATTAGGGTTTTATAAGAGCAGATACCACTGCCTTAAGCCCAGGGTGAATGATCTCAGCAAGTAGCAATCACTTCTTTACCAGCAGACTCTTACATCCAAATCAGTAATTCTTCCATTTTAGAAACAATGTGTTTTGATTAGAAGATATGAATATCTAAGAGGTATGTGCATTGTCACTAGCATCAGTGAGCTCAGCATCAGTGTGTATTCTTTACTTAAAAGTCAATTCATAATCATGGGCAGAGAAAAGCATATCAAACAAAATGTTTACAGTAAACAGGAAGGTTAAAATGCTGTAAGGCATTTCTAGAATAGGGTATCCACTAAGAGAAGGAGCATAAAATGAAAAGAGACAGCTGGGAAAGATTCCACCATCTCTAATGGAATTATGCTAATTAAAAAGATGAGGATGTCAATAATTTGGCTACTTATAATTTTTTTTAGCCTATCAAAGCAAGTGTGAAGTACTTTATTTTTAAAGATCTAGAAAATGATAGTCTTTCAGGAGGCCGTAAATGTGATGCCTTTCATAGAATTCTTAAGGGACTAAGGTATTCTTATTTTCTGCCACAAAGTATGCTCATTTAGGGACTCAAAAGTACTTTTTTTCAAAATTGGATAGGTCTTGGTTTACCATATCAAGGTCTCACCTGGCATTTCCTGTAGAAAGGAATATTTGAAATTCCATCTGCTAGTCTGAGAAGTCAAAGCACAAAATTAGTTGTTGACGCTTCTCCCATACTCTGAAAAATCAAAGGAAGCAGCTTGCAAAGAACAAAAATCAGGTCCCTCCTGCTTTGATGAATCCACTACCTAATCTTTGAGCTAGAAACATAATCCCCAAGTATGTGGATCTATTATAATCTCTTAACTTTTATGAATGAGGGTATTTTTTCTACTTGAGCAAGATCATGCTATCTGGACCAGTGGACTTTTCTTTGTTTCTTTGTCTCCTGTGATTTCGCTTTGGCTCATTTTTGGTCTGTCAGGGTAACCAGCAGTACAGAATATGAGGCAAATACTCTCAAGAAAGAAATCTGGGGAGATTATGGAATGCAAAGCAAAATTGTTTGCTTTTTTCAGTCTCCATTTTCTTTTTTAAATGCTATAGAAAATGAAGGCACCGAAAAGAAACTACTACCTTAACACTGCTGCAGAAGACCATTGCTTTATATTTTAAAAGAGAAAAAATTATCAGCTATGGGACAGTACTATTCTTTTATGTAAAGACTTTAAAATAGACTAATAGTTTACAGAGTTATTATATAGAATATGATGTGAATTTACTCCAAACAAGTTGTGAAGGTACCAAAAACCAAATAAACGTTAATATATATAAAAACTACTAGAACAAAAAAAGCTTGACATGGGGGTGGGGGCATGGAAGACCAAGGTAAATTTTTAAAAAAATTGGAAGGAAACACATTTATCAGGGGAAATTAAATATTACACTCTGTTTTTTCTTCTTTCTAATGTTGGTATGGGTCAACAAATGAAATTTGAACTTTTTAAGATGACTATAAATGTATTTTGTTTTTTAAATGCACAACTGATTCTTCTAGTTTTTCTTTGCTGAGGCTGGAAAATGGCCAGACTGCTGACTTTGTGCCTTTAAAATGCATTCTGCTTTGACAGTGGCAGACTTTTTGGTGCTGGAGAAGATTTACTAGCAGTCTTATATGTGCTTTTCAGGAAATACCTTTATACTGAGGCCTTGAGAGATTCAAAGTGGCATGACTTAGGCTTGGACCAAATATAAGATCATTTACATTGTGAAGTATATTGAATTTAAAGAGTTGAAAAATAACATAATGACTAGTGGAAATTTTGATGGATTGCTAATTCTTTAAAATGTATTTAAAGATACACAGACTGAAAATTTCAGAATGAGTGTCTTGAAAAATCCTAGCACTTTTTCTTGTTTACAAAGCATGTTTTTTACTATACTGCCTTAAAGTTTTAAAAGGCACACCCTTAATATATGTAAGAAATTGAGTATGCACATGCTGAACTACAAAAGGAAATTCGAACTTTGATTTCAGAATAAATCAAATTGGCTTTTATTTAAGGGTCTTTACTCTGTCCCAATAGGAATTACATGAAAAGAATGAAAATATTTCTTTACAGCTTTTTGCTACAACAGCTCTGAAATAGGTTAGGTCTGATCTGTGGTTTATCTGAGATGGAATGGTTTATAAGGTATATGAAATCACTAAGGAAATAAAATTAAACCTGTGTGGTTTAGCAAGGTGACCAAGCTACCTGCAAACTCCTTGGCCCATGGCAGAATTCTCTGCCAACAATATTGTTTGGGGGGTCTAGGAGCCAATAGTTTTATATAAAACCACATGATGTCAATCAAATATATAAATCTATCCATTTTCTTTAAAATAGGGTGAATTTCTTTTTTTATTTATTTATTTAGTAACTGTGACTTACTTTGTCAGGCACTGAATTACATCCTAGGTCACAGTCTAGCAAGAACATGGACAACAGATAGTTAATCTACTTCATGCCATACCCTAACTCTTGAAAGTTCAGCAGTGATGTTTTAAAATGTTATGTTTCTTTCTTTTTTTTTTTTTTAATGAAGGTAAGGGGAAAGCAATTTGGGCTAATCTTATTTGGCCGTTATAAACTAAAATGTTTATAAAATGTCATTAAGGAGGAATTAGAGTAAAAGTGTCCCCAAATTGGAGTCCTCCCCTCTAGGCCAGACAACATCTTTTTCAGGACCCTCTGTTACTACAAAACACAACCTTTACTCAAATTGTTCCAGAAAGGGGAAACATTTATTCCAAAACACGATGTTTTTTCACCCAGCAGTTTCTTTGAAAGAAAAAAAAAATATTTTCTTTTTGTCTAAATTGTGAAAATACCGAAAACATTTGATAGAAAATTAACTCTGTCAACATTGTTATTTATGCTTGACAATTTCTCCAGACCATATTATTTTATCTTTAAGCTTAGCATTTGTTTTTTATTATAATGTGCATATTTATTTGAATTTTGAAATTGGTTAACAGTTAATGTAAAGCAGTTATTAATTTTTAGTAGTGCCTTTTTCTCTGTATGCCTTAATTTTATTTTATTTTACTAATTCAAGTTACCCACCAAAATGAAAATGTTTTTCCAAAATCAATAGGCTTCATGAATTCATTTGGCCTTAAACTGTATATTGGCCCTTAAATGTTTCTTAATGCCTGCTTCCTCCTCCTATCTTTTTCTACCTCTTTTTTTTTTAATGTTAGGAGAGAAGAAACATTAGCATTTGTGATAGACACATTGCAGTCTCCACTAGACATGAATTCCTAAAATAAACATAGTAAGATGGATTCTCATTCTAAAGAAAGATAACAAATTGTTTTCTGAGTTGACTACTTGATTTTTAATCACATTGACATCGTCCAAGTTCTTTATACTATGATTTAGTTGTGATTTTTCATAGCTGAGCTAGAGTGGTTGTTTTTTGCCCTAAAGAGATCGTTTAAATAGTTTTAAAATGTTGAGGCAATGAGACTTAGGGCATTGAGCAGGAAATACAGGGGTAGTGAATTCTAATCCTTAGTTTTAAACTAACATTTTTACTAATATTCTAGCTTTTCTGTGAAGAGAGAATTGAGAGTGCATGTGTGTGCACGCGGGCGTGGGCGTGCATGTGGTTGGAATTGGAGCAAGGTGGGAAGGAAGCAAAGATATGAATGCTCGATTAGATCAGTCTTTATTCTTGGAAGAACAACTCAAAAAATGTTAAGACCTACTGATGATGGATGACTGTAATCATCCTCAAGTAGGAACGCCAGTACATTTTTCATAAGTAGCTAGTATAAGTGATTTTTAATAAAGGTATTTATTATAAATTGCCAAACTTTTGGTTGCTAAAAATAGACTAAAGTTCAATTTGTGTGTGTGTATGTGTGTGTGTGTGTAAAAATGAGCTTATGTATACTTCTTAAATAGAAAGTAATTGATCTTAACATAGTTCTTCATGAATTCTTTTGGATAGAATTTCTGCCAGACATTATCTAAACCAGCTTCCTTAGCTTACCAAGTATTCAAAAGGAAATTCTCTTATACCTCTTATTGGTTGGCTAGGGAAGGCATGCTGTGAATCCACTGTTCCTCCTTCATCGTCATCTTTTAACTTTGCTTTGACTTCTGCCATGGTCTGAGTAACATGCCCTAATAGGTATGGGAAGGATCAGGGCCATCCATCTTTCTCCATCCTCACCTTTCAGAGCTGTAGAGCGCTTTCAGGAGCTTAGAGATTTTTTTTTTTTTCTCAGTGGAAGTGACAGTAGTCAAGGCTGAGTTTCAGGAAGGTGAGGGAGGAGTCATAGTAAATGAAAGTAAATTGTGTCTGTTTTCGTACACAGTCTCTTACATAATTCTTTGGGTTTTTTCATAATTGTGCGTTTTAATTGACAGTCATATTGTTGTTAATAACAACAAAGGCATTAAATCATGAATACTATTATTCCCTCTGCCTGATGACTTCGTATTTGCATCACAATCTGTATTTTTAGAATTACTTTAAACCAAAGCTTTTATATTCCCTGCACACATAGCCAAAATGATTCACACTGTTATATCTGCCCACTGTAAGCTACTAGAATAAAAATAATAAAGCAGGTACTAGTATAATTTGTATACTGGTCTGTCATTCAAGGAAAAGGACAGGTGCTCAGTGTTTGCATTTAGAGGTACAGAATTTATTTCAACTATTAAGGAGTTAAGTAGACATTATAAAATGAAGCTTGTACACGTGCCAATCTTACTAACGTCACTTGAGCACAGATGCATGCAGATACATATTGACGTCCAGTGCCTCAGGGTGGTGGCGTATCTTCTTCTAGTGTCTTAACATTTATGAGCTTGTATTTGACTTGCGGGGCATTTCAGCAAAGCTGTGAAGAAAAATAGGTTATGACTGATGTCTGCTTTGTGCCATAGACATTTTGGAACATAAGGAGATGTCTACTTTTTAGTATATGTGCAGAATTTGTCCCCAAATAATCTAAGTCTCTTAATGCCAGTTGAGAAAAGTTTATGACTATCCTGAAAAGCACTTTTGTGTTCACTTATTTATATATTTTTAAAACTTCTTTTTAAAAATCATGTAATTATAATTTTAGCATTAGCATTACTTAAAGGGGAGAGATAAGTAATGCAATTATATCTTAAATTCTGTTAGATGCTTAGACTCCAGAATGAATTTGACATGTTCTCATTTTTCCAAAGAAATTTTTTTTCCACCTGGTATAAGGAGAAAACTAGTGAAAACATTTGAGCTGAAAGGCTTATGGGCAAAAGAAAAGGGGGCCAAACCCTTAAAACACTCTTTTCAATTAAAAGTATAGTATATAGGGATAAGAATACTTCTTTAAACACAAGCTATTGTTTTAATACAATCTTATTTAGCAAAAGGTTTACATTTTTTCTATCACTGTTGGTTTTTAAATTTGCTACCCTGCATCCTGAAATGTTATAAAAAAGTTAATACCAAAAATACTTTTAATGTCTGACATCTCTTACATTTCACATGATTCTTTTTATTCATTGTAAATAAAAGCAAACTTGGATAAATTTTAAAATAAACTTTTAATTGTTGCAAACTATGATTATCAATTTGTAAATTGACCCTTTGACTTAATGTACATTTTTAAAAGTAGCCATTAAATCTCTATATTTAACATTGGTTTCTCTCAGTAAATGTTTTTAATCTCATTTGAATGCTGGGCAGTTTATAATTATATACAGAGGTTTTTTGTTTCCTATTAAGGTTGACTTTTTTGCACATTTTTGGAACTGTTTCATTTGTACACTGATTTACTACTCTGACCAATAATTGTTGAGTGTATGAGCATCATGAATGGGTGCATTAAACTACTGTCTGTGTCTGTTTCAACTTCTCTCAAGATGTAGCCATCAGTTACTGCACTGCTATGTCTGACTTACTTCTAAAACTTATCTATGGTTCTATCTTTGTCTTAAGAACTCAGGAGTTCCAGTTTACTTTCTAATTTTATAACTGTATTCTAAAATCCATTACTAAGTTGTAAGTATGCTTTGTAACTCTGTATCGGGGATGTGTGTATGTGTGGAAATGTCTTTTTCTGTTTGTAGGCACATGTATATATATCCCAGTAAATTCTTATTTTCATTTCATTTCTACATTTTTATGAACTTGTTTTATAAGGGTACTATTTAGTTAGGATAATTAAATATATATAAAAGCTTTCTGAGAGATTTATTTACTATATGAATATATTTTCAGCTGGCTGATCAAAATATTTTTTTAATTTTGTTTTTAACCATTTAAGATGTATTTGTATTTCCAGAATTGGAGACAAGTTGTACTTAGAGCTCAATTAAAATATTATTGCAAGGAAAGGCATTGAATTCTTTTGACAATTCTGTGAAATGCAGATTAGGAGAAAGACAGGCTTTAAGCAGTAGCAAAACACACTGTCCACTAACATGGCCTTTGAATTCTCAAAGCTATGAAAAAAAATGTGAGAAATGAAATTGTTTTGAAAAGATGTCAAGATTTTTATATCTCCAGTTGCTGTGGGCCTGTCCTGTTGTTTTTTAAATATTTTCTTTATTATACCCCTAAAAGATTACAACCTTTTAGTTTTTCTCCTAACGGGCAAGGTCAGACTGGTTTTATAAAACAATACAATGGTATATTGTGATTCTCTGTGACTGATTAAAAATTGGTTTAGAAATGTCCAAACATATATTATTGTGTCTTTATACTGTACTGTGTTTTTAGTAACTGGCAGAAAAAGAATTGGAAATTAGGTTTCCGATCTGACAATGTTACTGTATTTGAAGAAAATCTTGTTTTAATATGCAGTACCATGTAAAATTACTAGTGTTAGGAATAAAGTCCAATGTTGAGGTTGAATGTCACTAAGATTACTATGTTAAAAGGAACCGGTGTGATTAGAACCTACCAGAAGCCAGGTTATAGTGTGGTATGTGCCACATTTCATGCACATTTTGAGTTTATGTTCATTCAAAATTGTGCTTGTAAAAATGTATAAAATTTTTGAGTTTTATAATTTCTATGTTCTTATTTTTTTCTTGCTGGTAAATAGCTTTTTTAAAAATCTAATATAAAAGAAACCATGTTTATATTTTGTTAGTTATCAATGACTTTGTTTATATGAAAATTTGTATATTGTTGGCACACATCTTTGTTTAGATATATCATGCATGAAGGCTTGCAATTATTAGCACAATGAAAATTGCTTTTTCTTACATATTATTTCTTTTTTTTTTTTTTTTTTTTTTGAAAGATTGTGGTGCAAAGGCTTACTCTAAGTAGCCTTCTGGACTATGGAATGAATATAAATGAATGGCACTTTGAGTGTTAATAAAGCTGATATTTATTTCCACTGTGATTGTTTTGCTCTAATGTCTTCTTGGACACAGTGTGTTTGCAAATGTAGCTTCTTGCTTGAGTTGATGACTCTAGGAGAGAGCAACTCAGTAAAGTTCTATCTCAAATTTTTAAAAAAGCACTGAAGATGTAGCTCAGTGGTAAAGTGCCCCAAGTTCAATTCCCAGTAAAACAAACAAACAAAAAAAGCAAAACAAGCAATAAAGCACAAAGCCTACTATCTTACCTTCTAAGGAAGAAGATTGGTCTCTCATAAAGATTGTTTAAATTAATACCTTCATATAGCATGCAAGCCCAAGCCTCAGAGGAGTCCTCTCTAACCTAGCAATTTTAATGTCTAGGAATGAATCCTGTGGAAATCATTATGAATGTGGTAAGGTATGCCTATAAAAACCTAAAATTGGCTATGCACAGTGGCACACACACCTGTAATCCCAGTTACTAGGGGCAAGGGGTTGGGACAATCCATATTTCTACTACCAATCTCTTCAAGACAACTAAAGTTGTCCTATCATACACCTCAAAATTCTTTCAGCCTTGGGATATAGATCAGTAATAGAGACTTGCCTAGCAAGCAAGAGGCCCTAAATTCAATCCCCAGTACTGGGGGAAAAAAATTACAACTTCTACCCATTACCCAATTCCAAACCATGTCCACGTTTTTAGATATTGGTAATGGCAGCACCCTATTTCCCTGAATCAAAATCTGTATTAGTCATGATTCTTCAGAGAAAAGACTCCTAGTGTCTGTGAGAAATAAAAAGCCTGGTGGTCCATTTTCCAGAAAATACTATTCTGCCTTAATTGGATCAAATTGTAGCCATTTTAATTATAGTCCTTTCCTGTTAACTATTGTTGATTGTACCCCAAATTGTGCCCTGAGTTTCGAATCAGGATGAAGGGCAGTGCTTCATTAGGTATGTAAACTGATGGACTGCCCACTAGGCCTGCTTGTCAGCCGGGTTCTCTTAGAAGAAAATGCCTTGCCCACCCACTTTAGAGCTCGTGTTTGATTTCTTGTGGCACCTTGTTCTTTCTGTCACAGGACAGGGGTCCAAGGAGGAATCCCCAAGGGGACAATTGTATAAGATCCTTGCTTTAGCATCTGAATGGCCATCTTAAGTGACAGCCGCTATTTTAAGGAAAAAGTTTTGCTTTCCCACAGAAGGGCTTTCTGAGAGGCACACCACTCCCCCACACCAACCCAGCCCTTAACCACCCACATTAGGACCCGCCTGGCACTGATTCCTGAGCCTCTCCCATAAAAGCCCCAGAATTCAAGCCTGTTTTGCCGCTTTCTCTTATAGAGAGATGGCCTTTATTTGTCAGCTCTGACAAATTCTTGTGTGTATCTCTGCCTGGTCTCCGTCTTTCATTACTCGCTTACCAGTCTCTTGTTCCTTGCTTTCCCTTCAAATACGAGCTCAACTCAGCCAGGTGGATTCTTGACTTATGTTGCTGAAAAGAATTCCAAGATGCATCCAAAGCAAGGCACAAGCAAAGATTTATTGAAGACCAGCAAAGGACTACACACCCCAAACACAGGGCACAAGTGCCATTCACTTCTTGGGGAAGAGAAAACAAGTGACACACCTAAGGTTGAGCTCTCAGATTATATATGACTTTTCTGGGAAGAAATGCGCAGATTCTCAAGGAAGCTTCTTTAAAAATCAAATGCCATGACAGTCATTTGATATTTGGGGTTCACAGTGTATCCTTTTTTGTCTAAGCAGTCTAGCTATAAATTAATTGTGGGCATGTTGTATAAGTCTTTGAATGTGGTGAGTTTAAATTGGTTATGTTTTCGTTCTGGTTGACCTATAAGCTAAAGGTTTTGTTCATCTAACTAAAGGGGCAAGTATGATTGGTTATGCTTGCAGATCTGGGTCTCTATCTACTAAGAGTCTCTTTGTTTTCTCTCCTGAGAACCCACCTATCTCAAATGAAGGAATGTATCTTTCATTGAAAAAGAGTGAGAAAGCAAGAGATAGAGTTAGTTTAAGGAATTGGCTCACATAGCTGTAGGAGCTAGCAAGTCAGAAATTCACATACATGTTGTATTTTTCCCATCAATATATACACCTATAATGCACAAATAAAAAATGTGAAAAAAACAAAGAGTTGTACTCTTGAATACAAAGGCTAGAAACTTGGAATCTCTCTTGTAGTCTGGATGCAGAATTCCCTTATTCTCAGAAAAACTGTAAGCTTTTTTTTTTTAATTTTTATTTTTTGGTGGTATTAGGGACTGAACCCAGGGGGCATTCTAGCACTGAGCCATACCTTCAATTCTTTTGTTTTTATTTTGAGAGAGGGTCTTGATAAATTGCCTAGACTGGCCTGGAATTTGTGATCTTCCTGCCTCAGCCTCCCAAATTGCTGGTTTACAGGTGTGTGCCACTAGACTCAGCCTGTCTTTGCCCTGAAGGCCTTCAAGTGATAGGATCGGTCAACTCACATTACTGAGGATAAACTTTACTTAAACTCTATTAATTGTGACTGTTAATCATATCTTAAAAATGCCTTTACACCAGATTGGGTGCGTCGGCTCACACTGTAATCCCAGTGGCTTGGGAGGCTGAGGCAGGAAGATCCCGAGTTCAAAGCAATTTAGCAAGATCCGGCCTCAAAATAAAATAATAAAATAGGCTGAGTGAAAGGACACTTGCAGAGTCCATGTGAAGTCCAAGAATCATGCCACACACCAGAATATCACGCAAGAGATTTATTGTCCGTAACAGGAGGCATAACCACAAGGCTGTCCCTTCAAGGAGAGCAGCAGCCTGTTGGCACTTAAAGAGCAGCTTTATAGCCCGCAAGAAGAATCTCATAAGCTGCATAGGAGTTTAAGCTGGATGGGGTTGATTGTTTTAGCAGGCACTTGTTCTTAAGCAGCACTGCCTAAGAATTGAAACTTTGGAACCTCTAGATAAAATGGCTCCTGACCTAAAATGGTGAATCTGATGCCAATATTGGGGCTATGGCTCAGTGGCTTAGCACCCCTGGGTTTAATCTCTGGTACAAAAAAATATATAATTTGTATCTAAAGATATTCATCATAGAGCTACTCATAACTGGGTAAACAGGTACCATCCCAATGCTCCCAACTAGGGTCTGGCTAAGTAAATTATGATATTGTCATGCAATGAAATATTAAATTGTTATTAAACACTCACTTTAAGAAGTGAATAAAACTCAGGAGGATATAAAATCACCATATGTCAATATGGTACATCATTTTTGTAGCTCACAATATTACTTGGACAAGTAATATTTTCATGGTATAAAAACACCTACTCATACAAACAAAAGAGAGAAAGAAAACTACTCACAGAAAAAAAGTCTGGGAATGTAGCTCAGTGATAGAGTGCTTAACTAGCAATTGCAAAGAAAGCCCAGGGTCCCCCACCCCCACCCCTCCTCCCATCCCTAAAGGAGACAGCTAGAGGGTAGTGTTGTGTGTGGTTTAAGTAGCCTTTGCTATATTTTCTACCAATTCCCAAGATTTTTTACTTTAAACAAAGGGAAAACATGAAAATATAAAAGTCAGTTTCACTTATTAGTTTTTTTAAGAACTGGGGATTAAACCCAGGGGTATTCTACTGTTGAACAACATTCCCAGACTTTCTTTTTTTAATCTTTTCAGATGGGGTCTTGCAAAATTGGTAAGGCTGATGTCAAATTTGCAAGTCCTCCTGTCTCAGCCTCCCAAGTAGCTGGGATTTCAGGCATGTGTGCCACCACTATCAGCATAAAAGCCAGTTTAAAAAGTGTGGTTCTTCCACCTCTTCAGTGAAATTCACTTAGACCATGGGCCAACAGCAAATCTTCAATGTACTAAAGTCATTCAGCAGAGAACTGATCTCTGCATTGCAAATCTATTGCTGAGTCTCAATTTTTAATCTAATCCTTTAATCTAATCTGTTGATCAATAGCATTTGACACAGTTGATTCCTTCCTCCACTTTGAAATGAAATGAACACTTCCAGGCCTCCTAATTTTACCATCTTCTGATTGCCCTTCGGGTGGTGTTACCCAAGACTCCTTTTTTATTTTTAATATTTATTTTTTAGTTATCAGCGGACACAACATCTTTGTTTATATGTGGTGCTGAGAATCCAACCCGGGCCGCACGAATGCCAAGCAAGCGCGCTACCACTTGAGCCACATCCCCAGCCCTCCTTTTTTTTTTTTTTAATTTTTTTATTAGTTGCTCAAAACATTACAATGATCTTGACATATCATACATTTGATTCAAATGGGGTACATAATCTTATTTTTCCACGTGTACAGATTGCAGGATCACATTGGTTATACAGCCACGTTTGGGCCATACTATTGTCTATTGTATTGCACTGCCCTTCTTATCCCCTCTCCCCTCCCCTCCCCTCCCATCACCTCTTTCTACCCAATCTACTGTGACACGTTTCTCTCTCTTTTATCTTCCCCCCACACCATCTTACATGTAATTTTGCATAACCATGAGGGTCTCCCACCATCTTACGTGCAATTCCCCTTCTCTCTCCCATTCCCACGCACCTCTCATTCCTATTTAATGGTAATCTTCTTCTCATGCTCTTCCTCCCTGCTCTGTTTTGAGTCGCCCCCCTTATATCAAAGAAGACATTCTGCATTTGTTTTTTAGGGATTTGCTATCTTCACTTAGCATAATCTGCTCTAATGCCATCCATTTCCCTGCAAATGCCATGATTTTGTTATTTTTTAGTGCTGAGTAATATTCCATTATGTATAAATGCCACAGTTTTTTTATCCATTCATCTATTGAAGGGCATCTCGGTTGGTTCCACAGTCTAGCTATTGTGAATTGTGCTGCTATGAACATTGATATAGCTGTGTCCCTGTTGTATGCTCTTCTTAGGTCTTTTGGGTATTGTCCGAGAAGGGGAATAGCTGGGTCAAATGGTGGTTCCATTCCCAGCTTTCCAAGGAATCTCCATACTGCTTTCCAAATTGGCTGAACCAATTTGCAGTCCCACCAGCAATGTACACGTGTACCCTTTTCCCCACATCCTCACCAGCACTTGTTGTTTGACTTCATAATGGCTGCCATTCTTACTGGAGTGAGATGGTATCTTAGAGTGGTTTTAATTTGCATTTCTCTGACTGCTAGCGATGGTGAGTTTCATGTACTTGTTGATTGATTGTATGTCCTCCTCTTAGAAGTGTCTGTTCAGGTCCTTGGCCCATTTGTTGATTGGGTTATTTGTTTTCTTCTTGTTTAATTTTTTGAGTTCTTTGTATACTCTGGAGATTAGAGCTCTATCTGAAGTGTGAGGGGTAAATATTTGTTCCCAGGATGTAGGCTCCCTATTTACCTCTCTTATTGTTTCTCTTGCTGAGAAAAAACTTTTTAGTTTGAATACGTCCCAATTGTTGATTCTTGATTTTAACTCTTGTGCTTTAGGTGTCCTATTAAGGAATTTGGAGCCCGACCCCACAAGATGGAGATTAGGGCCAACTTTTTCTTCTATTAGATGCAGACTTTCTGGTTTGTTTCCTAGCTCCTTGATCCATTTTGAGTTAACTTTTGTGCAAGGTGAGAGAGAGGGATTCAACTTCATTTTGTTGCATATGGATTTCCAGTTCTCCCAGCACCATTTGTTGACAATGCTATCCTTTCTCCATTGCATGCTTTTGGCACCTTTGTCTAATATAAGGTAGTTGTAATTTTGTGGATTGGTCTCTGTGTCCTCTATTCTATACCAATGGTCTACCTTCCTGTTTTGGTACCAGTACCATGCTTTTTTTGCAACCTCTTCACTATGAAAGGTCCTCAGTCCTTGGGCCTCTTCTCTACCTACATTCACTCACTCCCTAGGTAACCTCAACCAGTTCTATAGCTTTAATACCAGAGATATGTTGACAATTCCCAAATTTATAATGCTATCCAGAACTTCAGACTCATATCTAATATTGTTCTTGACTCTTAATTGTTTAATAGGCCACTGCTATGGGAACAGCATCTTCTCCAAAATTCATGTATCGAAGGCGTAGCCCTCACTATGACTGTATTTGAAAATAGGGCCTGTAAAGAATAATGCGGGTTGAAAAGAGGTAGTAATGGCGGGGCTAATCTAATAGGACTAGTGTCTTTACAAGTAAAGAGACGTCAAAAGGACACAGGGAGAAACTGGCTTTCTGCCAGCCAATAATCAGGCCCTCACCAGGAACCCAATCAGGTTGGACCTTATCCTCCAGAATAGTGAGAAAATAAATTTCTGTTTAAGTGATGTAGTCTGTGGTATTTGTTATGAAAAAATTGAGTAAACTAATACAGCCGCCTCATATATAATACGTTAAGACCACCCTCCAAATCTACACCTTTCCTTAGGAACATCATTTTTGCAGCTCACATAACTCCACTCAGGAGTGGTATTCCAGGACCACTCTAGAATGGCACCTGCCTATTATTCTGGGCCGTATTATTTTACCTCAGAGCACTTCGCACCATATTTATTCGTTCATGGCTCCTTTGGAACTTAAATTCTAGGACAAGGCCTTTAATTTGTTCAATGTTCTACCCCAGCGACTATGGTGAGCTGCCCGAAGACACCGGCGCTCGACAATCACCTCACTTCCGGACTAGAGGTCGTCCGCAACACGTGACCCAAACCTGTTCCACCTCTCCAACCCTTCCCTTCCCGGACCTGAGACCAAAGGCGGGACTTCCTGTGAGTGGTGCTAAACTTCCGTTGTGGGCCGGAAGTTCCTCTGAAAGAAGACGCCACGGTGAGCGGACGGCGCTGGGGATGTCCAAGGGCTGTTAACGTCGCTGCCATGGGCAAAAGAGACCGGGCGGACCGGGGTGAGAGGAGGCACGGGCGCGGTGTGTCTTTTCTGTTCCTGTCTGCCCCGCTCTCACCGTTCGGTGTCAGAGCTGCCCGGGGTGTATTGGCTGCGGCCGAGCCCGCGCGTACACCTTGTCCCGCGGACCGCTGGGCTGGGGAGATGTGGGACCTGGACGCAGCCCTACCAGCGGCTGTGGGTGGGAGGAGGTTGAGGGACTCTACGCCTGCGGAGTTCAGATGACTCTTGCTTAGGAGATCGAGGCGCCCGTGGAATGAAGCTGCTTCCATGTTCCTGCCTGTAGTGCATAGTGAACTGAGATTCCCGCTGGGCTCACTTCTGTGTCGGTATCCCCAGACAAGAAGAAGTCCAAGAAACGGCACTATGAGGATGAAGAGGAAGATGAAGACGATACCCCTGGAAACGAGTCTCAGGAGGCAGTCCCCTCGGCTGCCGGGAAGCAGGTGGATGAGGCCGGGACCAAAGTGGATGAATACGGAGCCAAGGACTACAGGCTGCAGATGCCACTAAAGGATGACCACACCTCCAGACCCCTCTGGGTGGTAAGCATGCCTTCTGTCAGGCAGGGCCCAAAGATCTAGAGTGGCAGCTAAATCTTGGACATTCTCAGACTCCAAAATGTGGGATACAGCCCCTCAGAACCCCCTGGGAGAGGCAACCAGCTGTTTGAACAGCTGGTCACACATAGGTCAGCCAAACATGCTTGGGCTTTCTTCATCTCTAACCCTTTCACTTCCACTCCTTCCCTAGTTCTACCTACTACATGTTTGAAAGTACTTTACTGGCCTAATAAATAGCATTTATTCTGTTAACAATTTATTTCATCATTTTTTAGTAGCCAGCTTTTGTTCAACATTAAAATAATTGATGTTCTATACTCAGTTGAAATCTAGCCAAAAAGTAGTTTGAGGATAACCAGTAATGTGGGGAAGATTTTCCTCTGCAGAACAGTGGGAAACAGATACTAATTTGGGAAACCTCTTCTGTTTTCCCCTGCTCTTCTGTATCTGGTTAAAGTAACAGTACCTACAGTTCTCTGAAGTACTGGTTGCACAAGTATCCCTTGTGTCAGGTAGCTTATCCTTTCTTGATAACAATATGGGAAAGAGTCTTGAGTTTTTGCATCTCATTAGTTCTCTTGTCTGTTGTGTTGATTTTGTGTTTCTCAGGCTCCTGATGGCCACATCTTCTTGGAAGCTTTCTCTCCAGTTTACAAATATGCCCAAGACTTCCTGGTGGCTATTGCAGAGCCAGTGTGCCGACCAACCCATGTACATGAGTACAAGCTAACTGCCTACTCCCTGTATGCAGCTGTCAGTGTTGGGCTGCAAACCAGTGACATCACTGAGTATCTCAGGAAGCTCAGCAAGACTGGAGTCCCTGATGGAATTATTCAGTTTATTAAGGCAAGTCGGGGCAGAGGCTAGCATTTCTACCTGCCTTGGTAATAATGGGGCTAGATGCTATTGATTATCATTCTATGATAGCTATGAAAGTGTGCCATTCGTATCTTTTGTGGGAAGCATAATAACTGAACAACCCATTGCTATTCCTGTGGACCCAGTGTTGTACTAACACAGTGGGGGTAGTAATTCAGACATATACTGGCCAGGGTTATTTGGGAAAGCAGCCCAAAATGGGTGATGTGGTGGAATGGATTTGTGTCCCCCAAAATTTGTATGTTCAAATCCTGATGCCTATGATTATATTTGTTTCAACCAAATGAAGACCTAAGAGTGCGGCTCTGATCCAATAGGATTAGTATCCTTATTAGGAGACACTAGAGAGCTCTATCTGCCTCCCTGTTGTATTATACAATGAGAAGGTGGCAGTCTATAAGCCAGGAATAGAACCCTCACCAGAAATTGAATCAGTAGGTACCTTGATTATTAATTTCTAGCCTCCAGAACTCGGAGAAAATAAAATGTTGTTTAAGACACTCACTCTGTGGTATTTTGTTATGGCAGCCTAAGCTGACTGATACAGTTGCCAAACTCCATTTAAGGGTAAATACTTGCAATGAGTTCTATTAGGGATAGTAAAAAAGAACTTCAAATATTGAAGTAATGTTTGAGCAGCATTTGAACATGGATGAATGCTATTCAGAAGAGATGAATGGTGACTTTCGTTATCTTTGCCTGATCTAATGGGAATTTGATTCAGATTCCAATTCTGGAGTGGCAGAAAAGGCCATTAGGCATCCACTCCCAGGGAAGCTGACAGGAACTCTGGAGAGAGTTCTTTTTTCTTGCAAGGTGTCTAGAGAGAGGACTTTTCTGGAAATGTCCTGTATTGGTCCCTGGGGCAATGCAGTGGTAGATCGGAGGGGCAGCAGAGGTAGGCAGCAGCCCAAGGTCTGAGTGGAAGATTTTTATGGCCACCACATAATCTCTGCTGGATTCCTTCCTGAAGGTTGTTGGGAAGCTAAGAGGATTTAAGCTGTATTCCCTAAATTCTAGTTGAAGAAATAGGAACATTGATGGGAAGGCTAGGTGGTTTTATATTTTCTTTATGCAGCAAGTCATTAGTTATTACTAAGTAATTACTAAGTGTATACTCCATGCACACTTGCATGCTAGGGGCTATAGTAATATTGTTGTGATAGGATAAACCTCTGGATTAGGATGGGGGCTGTTGGCATGGAGAAGAAAGTAAAATGGGAAACACAAAAAGGGGAGTTTAAGCAGTGTTTTATAAATTAAGAGATGTGGTTGAGAATTAGCTAGGCAGGAGGAAGGTTTTGTCAAAAAGCAGAAGCCAGTGAAATAAGTTCTGTTTAGGCTTATCTGTTTTAGGATCATACATTGGGTTTTGCTGAAGTAAACCCAGCTGTTCACTTGGTTGGTAGATGGTAAGATTGACCAGTAGAGAATGTTTCTGAATGAGCTGCTCATTGCTAATTTTGCCTGTTGGGTGTTGTGTCTACTTGCAGTTGTGTACAGTCAGCTATGGGAAAGTCAAGCTGGTCCTAAAACACAACAGGTAAGAGATTCTATGATAGGCCCATCCCAAGGCACTGTCATCCTCCATGCATTAGATAGGAGGAAGGGCTGTGGGCAAGAGCTAATGTGCATGGGCTGTCTGCTCTGTGCAAACATCTCATTCCCCTAAAGCACAGATAAAAAGAATAAGAGATATGGCCCATGCGGGAAATTCATTTGCTGGCCACTGTGTTTCCACTAGTAAGGGAGCTAGGGCTCAGACCCCTGGCTGACTTGACTTCAAAGTAGGGATTTGCCCCCAACCCTCATGTTTTGTCAGAGCCAAGCTGTGATTTGGCAGAGAGTTGTAGGGGGAACAAAAGAGTAAGGAAAGTCATTATGAGGCCACTATTTCCAGACCATTTAATCAAGTGATTAGCAAAGTCTTTTGGAAATGAGGAAGTGGTCAGTAGGTACCTCCTTCCTTTCCTGCTTGCAGGTACTTTGTTGAAAGCTCCCACCCCGATGTCATCCAGCATCTTCTCCAAGATCCAGTGATCCGCGAATGCCGCCTGAGGAATGCTGAGGGGGAGGCCACTGAACTCATCACAGAGACTTTCACAAGCAAATCTGCCGTGCGTGCGTGGGCTCCTGGGTTACCTAGGGTCTGGATGTTTGGGATTTCAGCTCTCTCCTTTACTCTAGCACTGGCAATCTAGCAGCCCAGCCTTTTACTCCCCCTTTGCAACTTTATTTCTTGTTTGATTATATTAGGGTCAAATGTTTTGTGCAAGTCCAGAAACCTGCCTTTCTCTTAGCAGATTTCTAAGACGGCAGATAGTGGCAGTGGGCCTTCTACTTCCCGGGTGACAGATCCACAGGGTAAATCTGACATCCCTACGGACTTGTTTGACTTTTATGAGCAAATGGACAAGGATGAAGAAGAAGAAGAAGAGACACAGACAGTATCCTTTGAAGTCAAACAGGTTAGTGAATGCCCACTCCTTGCTTCTCCAGTAAATATGTCCAGCCCTGCGCTAACTTCCTCTGTAATATGTGTGAGAGAAAGAGATTCCTTTCTGATCCTTAGTTGTATTCCCCATTTTTGTGTCTGTGGGCCATTATGTTATTCTTCCTGATGGAGATAGAATGTCTTCTTCCTCAGGCTAGAAGCCTGGTCCCCACAAGTTCACAGAGACTTTCACAAGCAAATCTGAAGAGATATGAGAAACAGTTGCTGAGAATCCATTTGGTTCTAATTAGAGTTTGTTTTGCCAGTGTTACTAGTTTGGATTGCTTTTTGTGCTTTAACCTAATTGTTAGCAAGCAAGATGTGAAATATATTCTCTTGGATAAAATGCCATTTTCTGATCATTGGATTCAATGGAATATGTGTTATTTTTTAACATACTTTTGGAGTTAACAAGATAATAAAACCTCCTTCATACTGATTCCTCAGGAAATGATTGAGGAGCTCCAGAAACGTTGTATACACCTGGAGTACCCTCTGTTAGCAGAATATGACTTCCGGAATGATTCTGTCAACCCTGATATAAACATTGACCTGAAACCCACAGCTGTCCTCAGACCCTATCAGGAGAAGAGCCTGCGGAAGATGTTTGGGAATGGACGCGCACGATCTGGAGTCATTGTTCTTCCTTGCGGTAAGTGGAACCTGAATGAGGAAGTTGGCCAGGCTTCTCTCTGGACCTGCCAACTGCCTCCCACTCTCCCTCAGCAGATTTCCCTAAGTCATACCCTTGCAAGGGACAGCTGAGGTTAGGTACTTCCCTATTCATGACTTGGCAAATATTTATTGAGTGCTTACTGTGAGTGGCTCCTTGCTTAAGCCCTAGGGCTATGGAGCTCCTTCAGCTGGGGTACAGACTGATAATAAACAGATCAATTAAGCAACGTATTAAATCTCAGGCAATGATAGAGGACATGAAGAAAACCAGAGCAGATATGGGGTGAGATAGTGCTGGTGGGCATTCTGTGTACAAGAGAGTTAGCTTTCTATTCTGCAAAATTGGGCTAATGATGCATGGATTTGTTTGTTCCTGAAGGGCTTTTGATGGTGTGCAAGGCTGAGAAAAGTCAGCAGCAGCAGCAACATTGGCACCTGACCAACCTCACTTGTCCTTAAGAATGTCAAGTCCCCATGCACAACTAATTAGAACAAATTAAAAAAAAAAAAAAAAGTCCTATACTACTAGGTTCTTAACCAGAGGCCACACAGACTCCTCTGGGGACTACCCCCCCCACCCCACAAAGTCCCTAAGACATGGGTCTCTGCCTTTAGTTTCTGTCTTTTTTTTTTTTTTTTTTTTTAACTTCATAGGTTATTTTGATGGTAAAGGAAGAATTTGTGTTGAAAGGAATATTGATTTTTGTTCTTTGGGTGGTGGATGATAGTAAACTCATAAGCTTTTAGAATTTCACCTTCTCTGTCTTTTCTAGTATTGTGTACACTTTAAACACATGCTTTTTATAAGTATTTTTTAGTTGTAGTTGGACACAATACCTTTATTTTATTTTTTTAATGTGGTGCTGAGGATAGAACCCAGCACCCTGCACATGGTAGGCGAGCACCTTATCACTGAGCCACATCCCCAGCCTCCCTTTATTTTTATGTGTGGTGCTGAGGATTGAACCCAGTGCCTCATGCGTGCTAGGCAAGCACTCCACCGATGAGTCACAACCCCAGCCCTTTAAATGCATTCTTAAGCCCTGTTTTCTGTATAATAATTAATAGCTGTCATTTTCCAAGTCCTTCCTTTGCAGGATGTATGCTAGGTGCACTGTTCCTAACACCAGTGTCTTAAGGCCACTGGCAAGGTACTTCTCCATCTAGTTTTCCTTTCTTTAAAATAGTGCTAACAGGAATATTTCTTCTCAATGTTTGATTTTAAGGTTTCACCGTTTAAAGGGGATCTGTGTAAGGTTCTAGAGAAGGGCCCAGCACCCACTGATTTTACTCATGTGTGTAGAGTGGGCATGCCTCTTTATAAAGAGGAAAGCAAGCTGGAGCAGTACATGCCTCACAAATGTCTGCTATGAGGACCACTATAAAAATTTTGCCTAGATTCCTGTGCTAAAGAGTCCCTGCTCATCCCTGTCCTTCATTTCAACCTGGCTTTTGGTAGGATTATCCCTTGATTTCTTATAGGTGCTGGGAAGTCCCTGGTTGGTGTGACTGCTGCGTGCACTGTCAGAAAGCGCTGTCTGGTGCTGGGCAACTCTGCCGTGTCTGTGGAGCAGTGGAAAGCCCAGTTCAAGATGTGGTCCACCATTGATGACAGCCAGATCTGCCGCTTCACCTCTGATGCCAAGGACAAGCCCATAGGCTGCTCCATTGCCATTAGCACGTACTCCATGCTGGGCCACACTACCAAGAGGTCCTGGGAGGCTGAGCGAGTCATGGAGTGGCTTAAAACACAGGAATGGGGCCTTATGATCCTGGATGAAGTGCACACTATTCCAGGTAAGCAGGCTGAAGCTGAGCTGTCTGCTGCTCATTGTAAAGACAAAGATTAATTTTCAGTTGTTGGGTTGGGGGAGAACCTGCTGTGTTAGTCCATGCAGATGATGAGGGAGACTTGCTGCCTGGCTTTTAACTAATTCTTAAGCATGGGTAGGTGGGACTGGATGCAGCGGTGTGTACCTTCATAGCTTTCTTAATCACTGACTCAGGGTACTCATCTAGAAAGTAATATTTTCTTCCTTTCTTCATCTTTTTCTTTGTTTTTTTAGTTGTGTCCAATACACTAATTGTGTCCAATACCTCTATTTTATGTATTTTTATGTGTTGCTGAGGATTGTTCATAGTCTTCTAGGCAAACCTTTCTTTTTATTTGAAATGAAATAAAAAGAAAGGGCACTTTGCCCACGCATGTGTTGAACTCCTGGGCTTAAGTGATCCGAGACCTCAGTCTCTCATTAGCAGGGGCAAATGGTTTGCGCCACCATGCCTGGCTAGTTAAACCTTTCTTCATAAAACAGATTTCAGGGAGCCCTGAGAAATAAATAAGTCCAAAGTTGAGATTACTCTAATAAAGTGAAATGTGAAGCATACATAGAGCATTCAAAACATTGTTCTTTTTGCTTTTTGAACATTGTTCAGAGCATCTGTTTCTTTTTTTGTAGTGAAAGCTCCTCCAGCATCTGTGGATGTCTGAAGATCCCTACTTGGTCTGTTCACAGCAGACCAGGTAGTGATCCAGATGTCTTTGGGGTGCAAGCATCAGGGCACAGGCCCTGTGGTAAGAAGTTACTTGGCATGTTCAGACAACACAAGGTGGCAGTGCAACTAGAGGAAGAAGAGAGTGGTAGTCAAGGATAGGGCAAGATGGAGGTGTCAGGCCACAGCAGGGACTTTGGCTTGCATCCTGAATACGTGGAAAGCCATGTGAGGGATGGAGCAGAGGGTGACCAAGTTGACTTGCATGTAAAAAGATCACCATGTTAAGCTTCAGTGTGTGAAACAAAAACTTCGAGTTAGACAACCGTGTTATTTCACTGTTCTTGTTTTTCAATTGTGTTTTGGTGCATTCTGGTCTCTTTTTCCTCTGATTATTGTTTTTACTTATTTCTGAAATGTCACTAGCCCTACCTTTAATTATGTTGTACCATAAGCACAATTCAATTCAACCTTCTGTCTAGAATTTTTTAAAAGTTGAGCCCATGAAGACCTATAAATTGAGTCTTTTCAAATGAATACCCTATACCCTTTTTGAATTTGATAGATGAGAAAGAACTATAACATTCAGAACAAAGGAAGAAAAAAATAAGTTGTTAGTTGACCAAAGTGAATCTGATTGGTGGTGTCTGGAAAGGGGAGTTTCTGCCCCAGTCACCCCTAGGTGCTTGATGCTTGGGGCAGAATGATGCCTGGGGTTTCATTGCTGTCTTAGGCTATGTTTTCTCCCTGGTTTCTGGGAAGATGGTGGGAAGTTGAGCCCCTGTGGTGTCAAAGGCTGGTGTTAAGTCATCATAAAGCTGCATGTGGTAATTAAGCAGTTTAGAAAGTGATCGTGTGAATGTTTTCCTTGTTCCCCCAGCTAAGATGTTCCGAAGGGTGCTCACCATCGTGCAGGCCCACTGTAAGCTGGGTTTGACTGCAACCCTTGTCCGGGAAGATGACAAAATTGTGGACTTAAATTTTCTGATTGGGCCCAAGCTCTATGAAGCCAACTGGATGGAGCTGCAGAACAATGGCTACATCGCCAAAGTTCAGTGTGCTGAGGTAGCTGGGCCTGGTTGGGTGGGTGTCTGAGGGAAGGCCTCCTTCTGTGGACAGGGGGACATGATCAGGTTGATTCCTCATGGCAGATACATAGGTCAGGACGTGGGCTAAACTGCTGCTACCTATTGCAATACCCTCATTCACCCTGTGGGGTGGGCATGTTAACCCATTTCACAAATGAGAGCAGCAGGATCCCTTGTCCTCAGTCACGTGGTCAGTAATTGGTAAAGTCAGGATACTAATGTAGGCCACTGGATCTATACTCCATGAGCATCCTCCTTTTCTGTCTGAGTCCCTAAAATGTTCTGCCTACCTTTACCCTGAGGGGTCCATCAAGGCCACTCCCAGTGTCAAAACCCCAAGAAGACAGATTGTGGCCTTAATAATTTTTTATTTAAAAAAGCACATTTTCCCAATATTTTTCTCAAATGAATACTTGCATAGGTATGTGTTAAAAATCCATGTTCAAAGCTAAATACTTTTAGAAGGAACAACAACCAAAAAACCCCTTTCTGGTACTTTAAAATGACTGTCGATCAGTGGTAGAGTAGGGTGGTCTCTGTCCTGAAAGTGTGAGAAGTGGTCTCCTGGATAAAGGTAAGTGTGAGTAACCTGTGAAGATTCTTGCTGTGTTGAAAAAAATCCTCACCCTGTTGTTGTGTCTATGGAATCCCCACCATCTAAGAACAGGTACTAGGACCTTCAAGGCCTTCTGTTCCTCCCATTTTCATTTCCTTTCTACCTGTCAGTGCTGACTACTATCATGCAGCTTGTATTTGTTATTGTCTTGCTTTCATTTATTACTTTACCTTCTACATATATTTCCCTCAATATATGTTTGCCTGATTTAATTTAAAAAATTATGTCAGTGGAATTGGGTTATTATGTTTCTCTGTGACTTTTGTCTTTCTCAGCATTTTTATTCTTCACATGATTCTTTATTCCTTTTTGATGGTGCACATATCTGTAGTTCATTCCTTTGAATCACTGTGTAGTATTCCATTATACAGATATACCACAGTTTAATATATAACAGAATACTACACAGCAATAAAAAAAAGTTTTTGTTTTTTTTTAACATTGATAGATATTTGAGTTGCTAAGTTGTTCTTTTAACAGCTTTTTTGGGTTTTAATTTATACACCAGTAAAATTCATACATTGTTAAGGTACGATTCTATGATGTTAGCAATGTAAAGAGCTGTGTACCTATCCTCACAATCCACTTTAAGAAAAATCCCAACACCCCACAAAGTCCCCTTGTGTCTTTTTGGAGTGTATCTCTAACTCCTACTCCTAGCGCTGGGCAACCACTAGATTATTTTCTGTCTAAATTTGGAGAGTAGATTTTTTTTTGCCATTTGACAATGTTGCTGCTTTTTTTTTTTTTTTTCTTTTTTCTATTTCCTAATGCCCTCTGTAAGAGTTTCTCTATTCACAGTGTGGACTGTGACCTTATAGTGAGCCCCTTCCTGACAGACATACTTTGAAGGAATGTTCTGGGCTGAAAGTTTCTGAATGTTCAGTATATTATTTGTGTTAGTCAGCTTTTCCTTGCTGAGACCAGATACCAGACACAACTTGAAGGAGAAATATTTATTTTGGTTCATAGTTTCAGAAGTTTAAGTCCATGATCAACCATTTCCATTGTTGTAGACCTAAATTGAGGAAGAACATGGCAGAAGGATATGGTAGAAGGAAGCTAATAAACTCTTGGTACCTGGAAGAAGACAGAGACAGAGATAAAGAGAGAATAGGAGGAAAGAGACGAGGAGAGAAAAAAGGACACGTCCCCAGTGACCTACTTCCTCCAACCATGCTCCTCCATTGACAACCATTGGCTTTATTTTTCCTAATAAATTGTTTCCTGCTTATAGTTTCTACCAGTACCCAGTTAAGTAATCAGTAGATTAATCAATCCACTGATAAGGTCAGAGTCCTCATAATTCAATCACTTCCCCAAAGTTCCACCTCTGAATATTGCTGTACTGGGGACCAAGCCCTCAACACATGAGATCACATCCAAACCATAATATGCTCAGCTGTTTCCCAAAGTGGGTGTTGCAATAATCAGCAGTGATTGATACTTCACATCTCCTTTAACACCGAATAGTGCTTTTTTTCTTTTGATTTTTGCTAACCTGTTAAGTGTGGAGTGGTATCCCTTTATGGATTGAATTTATATTTTCCTATTTACTAATGACATATCATGAGCCATTTGTGTTTCATGATTTGTGAAATGTAGAATTTTAAAGATTACACTGTGAAAAAGAACTGCATTGGCTATAAAAAATAGAAACTCATAGAGTCACAGATAGGATGTGGCCCAGAGGGAAATCAGCAGCACCTGTGGAATTTGAGCTCCACTTGGCGTTGGCTAATAATGTTGTCCCCTAATTCTGCAGGGCTGGCATCATAAAGAATTGGTCTGACATGATTGTACAGAAGTGGCACTGGCTATGGGAGCTTTATTCCTTATTCTGTCAAACACATGAATTTGAAATTAGTATTATTTTTTATCAGCCTCTGAACTTGCCAGCTTTGGAGTTTTGAGTGAGATTTAGGGTGCAGGCACAAGGATGAATGAAAGCCCCTGATACCACAACAGGATATGGTAGCTTGGCGGCAGAGTGTTTTGTACTCATACCCCTGAGAGTCTAACTAAAGTGCTCCTGGCCCTGCTAGGGTGTTGGGAAAGGGAGGAGTTATCAGGAGCATTGCTGACTGTGTGTGAGGTGCGGTCTATGGAGAGGTTCCTAGCATCAATGGTTGGAAATCTGGTTTCCCTCGCTTGCACATAGCATGAAAATATTTCCCTGAGTATGATAGTGTTTAAAAATCTTTGTTAAATGATGAACATGAGAGTGTCCCAGTTTAACATTATGTATTAGATTTTGTTTAATTTTGTGAATATATTTATAGCTATACAGTAATTCCCTCCTTATCCCTGGGAGATTTTTTCTAAGACCCCCAGTGGATGCCAGAAACCTCATATAGTACCAAATCCTGTAACCTCATGCATTTTCCATCTTTGCTAAGCACTTAATGTACTGTGGCTGAAAATTTTACAGTTTGTAAGGTGTAACAGCAAAACCAACAATAATTTCTTCGCTTTTACAATTTCACAGATAAAAGGTTTGAACTTAACACAGCTCTTAGAAACATCAGCATGTGATTTTTTTTTCTTTCCCAATAAATTGAGAACTTTTACCTGTTTTACATTCTTCTCTTTGACACATCCAAATTGTCAGCATCGGGGCTGGGGATGTGGCTCAAGCGGTAGCGCGCTCGCTTGGCATGCGTGCGGCCCAGGTTCGATCCTCAGCACCACATAACAACAAAGATGTTGTGTCTGCGGAGAACTAAAAAATAAATAAATATTAAAAATTCTCTCTCTCCTCTCCCACTCTCTCTTTAAAAAAAAAAAAAAAGAAAAAAGAAAAAAAAAACAAACAAAAAAAACAAATTGTCAGCATCACTACTCTTGTGCTTTAGGCCATTATTAAGTAAAATAGGGTTACTTATACAAACACTGAGATATTGGGACAATCAATCTGATAACTGAAATGTCTACCAGATGATTAACAAATAGGTCGTTACATAGTATGGATAGGCTGGGGAAAGGATATTCACATCCTAGGCAGAGTAGAACAGATCCATGTGAGATTTCACTATGCTTCTCAGAACCAGTGTGCAAATTAAAGTTTGTGGATTGTTTATTTCTGAAAATTTCCATTTAATATTTTCAATCTCCCATTGACCATGGGTAACCAAAACCACAATAAGGGAGGACTGCTGTTTTGAGGTATAATTCATGACCATTGGCTTTGTTTTGAAGAATTTTAAAGCTAATTCTGCTACATGAAAGGAGCTTCAGAGTCTCCAATCATATGATGCTAAACTTGCAAAATGACCCTTTTTCTTTTTTCTTTTTTTGAGAGAGAGAGAGAGAATTTTTTAATATTTATTTTTTAGTTCTCGGTGGACACAACATCTTTATTTTATTTTTATGTGGTGCTGAGGATCGAACCCAGCGCCCCGCGCATGCCAGGCAAGCGCATTACCACTTGAGCCACATCCCCAGCCCGACCCTTGTTCTTATTTGCATCCAGGTTTGGTGCCCAATGTCTCCTGAGTTTTACCGGGAATATGTGGCAATCAAAACTAAGAAACGAATCTTGCTGTACACCATGAACCCCAACAAGTTCAGAGCTTGCCAGTTTCTGATCAAGTTTCATGAAAGGAGGAACGACAAGATTATTGTTTTTGCTGACAACGTGTTTGCCTTGAAGGAATATGCCATTCGACTGAACAAGTAAGAATTGAAACCTTGGAGTTTCCTCCAGACCAGTTTATCTTCCCCACTGAGAGGAGCAAAGGTGCCTATTTCTTGGGATCTGTAGGTCTGGTTCTCTGCCCCTGGTCCCAGGAGCCAGGCAAGACAGAGAAGCAGGTGGTCAGAGTTGGAGGTTAGAACATATAGGAAGGTGGAGCTTGTTTACCCTGACCTCAGAGAATAGGGGCCATAGAGTTGTGCAGTGCTGGGTGGGCACTGTCTCAGATCTAGGCTCCAAGTGTGCATGGGAATTGGTGTCTGGAGTTTCAGGCCAAGTGAGCACTGTAGGTGGAAGTTAAGGCCAGACTGTATGGTTCAGGGGCAAGGAAGGAAGGCAGGATGGGCTAGGTCAGCATTCTAGGTGTGGATTAGTATCTGAACCAGAACTTTTTGAGAACTGCTCCCTGAACATCCTCACCAAATCACATCCCCACACCTACACTTAACATCCTTGCCATGGCAAAATTCCTTCCAAGTAAGAAAGAGGAGGCCTGTGTTTCTTCCTGCCACAAAAGGACGAGGTTCTCTTTGGAGACAGGTCCTTAATTCTTTTTGTGGTGGTGGATAGAGGAGAACGAATATAGACCAGCTTCTTCCTAGAAAGCTGTGTGCTAGGAGTCCTGTATCTATGTATGATTCAATCTTCACCTCAGCCATATGAGGTATTATTGTATGGATTGGAAAATAGGCATAGAAAAATTAAGATTTCTCAAGTTTCTAAAATTGTACTTTTTTTAGATTTAGAAAAGGTATTTTTTTTATCCAAGTTAACACTTAGATTATTATGAAAAACAATAGTTCTCTGTACCTCTGTTTCTACCTTGTACTCTGAAGGCAGCCACTTTGAATATTTATTTTTTTTTCCTTCATTTACCTTCTTATTTCTAAGTAGTTTATGCAGCAATTTCTGGACTAAACACCACTTTCCACCCCACCTCTTTGTTTTCTCTCCCACCATGCTCCCAATATGGTAATGGCACAAGTTTGGGATTAAATTAAAATTCAGTGCTATGTCATTTTGACTGTATAAATATTGTTCAGATGGAGATATGTAAATGTACTATGATTATGTTTTCTTTTATTTGTTTAGTTGTTGCTTTTGTGTAGTTTTCTATACGCTTGATTACTCTTCTCCAGACTTTTCACATAACCAGAAGCTCCCTCTCAATAGTGTCAGGTAATCTCTAAGTTCTGGTTTTTTCTCTTTACCTGGTCAGATTCATTATTCCTCTTCCGCCTCTGTTCTGGCTTGCTTGTTACCTAGGAGTAGGGATACCAGCAGATGTCACCTTGGGCTTCCCTTGGACATAACCCTGGGCCTCACCTTTTTAATTGTTTTGAACCTCTATGTCCTAGTCTCAGGTTTCCTCTTTCTTAGTCACTTATTTTGTTGGAGCAAATGCTCCATTCGATTCTTGAGGTTTTTAAGACTTAGAGTGCTTGTATATGTCTTTACTCAACTCCTTCAGTAGTTTGGCTGGTCCTTGGTATTTATTTACATTGAAGCTTCTTGTGTGGCTGCTCAGGAGTCTGGTGCCATCCAGTTCCTCTGTTTGCAGTCTGTTGTGGTCTTTGTGTTTCCTTCTTCTATTAGATAGGATGATCTTTCCCTCTCTTTTTTTTTCTCTTTAAATTTCAAAATGCTATGCCTAGTTCAGTATTTTTTCTTTCATTGTAATGGACATTCATTAGGCCCTTTCAGTATGGAAACTTGTGTCCTTCAGTTCTGAGAGTTTTTTCTCCTTTTCTTTGCTAATCATCATCTCTTTGTTTTCTGTTTTTAGAATCCCTATTGGTCAGATGTTAGATCTTCTGAACCACTTCACCCATTTTCATATCTTTTTCCTCATATTTTTATCCCTTTGTCTTCTAACACATCTATTGGAACTTTTGTTAATTTCTGAGAGGTTTTTGTTTGTTTGTTTGTTTCTACTGGGGATTGAACCCAGGGGCCTATATCCCTAGTCCTTTTTATTTTTTATTTTGAGGTAGTGTTTTGCTAAGTTGTAGAGACTCGCCGCAGTCTTCTGAGTCACTGGTATTATAGTTGTGCACTACTGTGCTCGGTAACAAGAGTTCTTTTTTTTTTCTCAAGTACTTATTTTTTAGTTGTAGGTGGACACAATACCTTTATTTTATTTTTATGTAGTGCAGAGGATCGAACCCAGTGCCCCACACATGCTAGGCAAGCGCTCTGCCTCTGAGCCATAACCCCAGCACACAAGAGTTCTTTATTAATAACTTTTTTTTTTTAAAGAGAGAGAATTTTTTTTTTTTTTTAGTTTTCGGTGGACACAACATCTTTATTTTATTTTTATGTGGTGCTGAGGATCGAACCCAACGCCCCATGCATGCCAGGCAAGCGCGCCACCACTTGAGCCACATCTCCAGCCCTATTAATAACTTTTAATAACAGAGGTAGCCAACTGTGGCTCTCTCCTGTGTAATGGAATGAGAATTAAAAATTTTGCTAATAGCTTTTTTTTTTCTTTTTGCTTGAGTATAATGTCTTCTTATTTCGGGCTATGAAAGCCTTTGAAGCTTCCTTCTGTTTTCTTGCACTGTCTCTCTTTGTGGGGTTTTTGTTTGTTTGTTTGTTTGTTTGTTTTTTGCTTTGATTCTTTTAACTTCTGTCTTTTTTCAGAGTTTTGTAATCTGTGGCTGCATTTTCTTATTTGAGAGTCAGTCACTAAAAAGGTGACAAGCCATTCTGTATGTCTTAGTGGACATGGACCTCCCTACAGAATGATCAGGCAGGCACCTGGCTGTTTTATCCAGAGATTGATAAGATATAAGTCAGTATCTCTAGGTCTTTTCTTGGGGTCTAATCTTTTCTCTGGAAGAAAATTTTCCAACCCCTGGGAACCAGTGTGTGGGAATAGAGGAAATGGGGTTGTGAAGTCTTAGCCTTGAGGAGATTCTTTAACCTTCATGCTTCACTTTCTGTCTTGCTTTTGCCCTCAACTCTGCTGATGTCCTGAGTATAGACCTTCCTTTTTCAGATCCTGGAAAGGAAGGCTTCGCCTGAAGCCTGCTGTGGGAATCATGCCAGCTGTGGGGCTGAGTCTCTGCTCCTTATCCATACTCCCAGGCCTGCTGTCTGCCATTCTGCTTGCCACCTCACCTTCCAGCACAAGTGGGCACCAGTTCTTGAACTCTTCTGTGTTTTGCACAGAAAATTGGCTTGTTCTCTGTTGACTTTCCCTACTGCCAGCCCAGCTTCTGCTTTCCCTTATCTGTTAGCTCAGTCACTGTACCAGCATCCATCTGCTTTTTAGCTTCCAAGATGTTACCCAGTGCTCTCATCTGCTGTTATTTCTTCTGTTCTTGTTGTGGGTTTTTGTCCTTTTAGCCCTTTACTGTCAAATTAGTGTCAGTTCAAGAGCAGCAGCAGGACAGTGCTTCTGTTTACTATGTCATATTTAATACGTATATTCCTCTACCCCCCTCAGTGCTCATCTGGAGACTTCTTCAGGTGGCCTCCCCACACCCGTTTTGAAACACCCAAGGCTTGCTTGTGACTGCAGCCATTTGAGCCTGTGGGCAGAGATGTTAATTTGCCTGGAGCTGGTGCTGGCAGTGCTAGACCAGCCTGACAGAGGGAGAAGTAGCCAACTGTGGCTCTCTCATGTGTAATGGAATAATTACAAATTTTGCTAATAACTCTCTTTTTTTATTTTTTTAAAATCTGGCTTTTAAATGTAGAAAGGGATCAGGCACGGTGGTATACACCTATAATCCTAGTCGCTCGGGAGGCAGAGACAGGAGGATCACAGAGTTCAAAGCTAGCCTTAGCAACTGGTGAGGCGCTAAGCAACTCAGTGAGACCCGGTCTATAAATAAGATACCAAATATCTGGGGATGTGGCTCAGTGGTCAAGTGCCCCTGAGTTCAATCCTTATTACCCCACCACCACCACCAAAAAAAGGGGCTGGGTTTGACTTGGTGGTTAAATGCCCCTGGGTTTAATGACCTGCTACCAAAAAAAAAAAAAGTCAAAATGTTCTTTGTTTGTCCTGTTTTCTTGATTTTGAAATGATTCTGCGAATTCATTCTTAACTTACGATGGACAACCTGATGTGTCCAGTGGTGGTAAAGGGGGTTCTTCCAGCTTTAAAGAAAGGAATGGGGTCACCGCACAGTTGCAGGAGACACTGTTGAGGGTATATGCAGTGTGAGATAATGTGGAGTATCATCTGTGGAGACACACTTTGATTTGGGTACTAGCTCCTCTTTATGGGAGTTGCATGACCTCAGTAAAGTACTTCACCTCTCTGAACCTCCTTTTATTTTTTGGTCACTTGGAGCTACCACAGGGATTTCTAATGCCTGGCATCTCACAAGGGTTCTCCAGATGTTTGGTTCTTTTCCTGGAGGGTGGTTACCCTTTAGGTATTCCAGTTCCTGTATGGGGGAAACCTTCAGATACTGAGGAACTCACCATTGTGTGAGAAGTTTTTTCCTGGTGGTGGAGGAATAGTAAAAGAACCCCCTAAAAATCTGGGTGTGAGGAGACAAACTTCTTTTTTAAAAAATTATTTTAAATTTATTTATTTATTTATTTATTTATTTTGAGGGGTGCTGGGGATTGAACCCAAGAGCACTGAGCTACATCTCCAGTCCTTTTTATTCTGAGACAGGGTCTCACTAAGTTGCTGAAGCTGGCCTCAAACTTGCAGTCCTCCTGCCTCAGCCCCATGGGTAGGTCGCTAGAACTACATGCTTGTGCCACCACTTTGAGCAAGACAGATTTGTGGCTTCCCAAGCTTTTTTCCATGACACACAGAAAATGATGGATTGTGTGGTACCCTGATACTCTCTATGTCAGATGAGTCAGCTTATGTCTAGGTTATCCTGTGGCAGTCAGCCTGGGTGTGCAGCTGTCCCAGGTTCTGCCCAGCCTCTGTGTGGCTGAGGGGTTTGTTCTCAGGTACATCTGAGATCATCTTGTAGTGTATTGTTGGGTATTGAGTAGCACTGCCCAGAGTGGCAAAAGCAGTGCATCCTGTGTCCTTACCAGGCACTGTCCTGGACACCATTGGGCCTGGCCATGAGATAGCCACATCTGGGCTCCATTCCCTTGGGCTCCTGTTTTTTCATTTATTTTTGATACCAGGGAATGAACCCAGGGTACTCAATGACTGAACCACAACCCCAGCCCTTTTTTGTATTTTATTTAGAGACAGGGTCTTGCTAAATTGCTTCATGCCTCACTAAGTTGCTAAGGCTGGCTTTGAACTTTCAGTTCTTCTGCGCCAGCCTCAATAAGTTGCTAAGGCTGGCTTTGAACTTTCAGTTCTCCTGCTTCAGCCTCCTTAGCTGCTGGGATTATAGATATGCACCATCTCACCCAGCTCTGGCCCTGAACCTTTTGTGTAGATTGAGGAACATGAACCTTAACCTTTTTAATTCTGATGGATATTGGCAATGATGAGTGGGTTATTTTTTTTTTTTTTTAAGTAGTACTAGCTCAGTGCTTGATATAAGTAGGCCCTGGATCTTTATTCCTGTCTTCTTTGTGCTTGTTATCATCATATGACATTACTGTTGTTAGGGTTTTGGAGAAGCTATGGAAACTGACTACCAGCACATTCCCATATAGAAGACAAGGATATGACCATCCTAGGTGCCATAGGCAATGACCAGTGAGGTTCCCAGAAGCTTGTGCCCTTGAGCAAGGAGCTAGAAACTGAAGAGAAACTTTTGAATTTGGTATTCTGTGAGTGCTGTGGGGTAAAGGTTGAAGGGCCCTTTTCTACTTTCTGCTCATTTCTTGGAGGTTGTTTGTGACATTGGAGAATGTTGTGTTCAGCCTTTGTTTGGATGTAGAATTGTTTCTTTGCTGCTTCTCTTAGGCTTCATGAAATCGAAGCTTATCTTTACCTAGAGTGACAGATGTTGGAGGAGGAAAAACTATAGTAGGAAATAAATAAGTCAAAAAGGGAATCTTGAAGAGGGTGGTGGGCCTGGGCCTAGAAGCAGAGGGGGATGGGCTGGGGCTCTTGGGGGAGACTGGCAGGGGTGGGTCTGTAGCTAGTTGTTGTCATGGATCTTCTCATATCCCAGTGGACATGACCTAGGGCTTCCTCTCAGAGAAGACCTTGCTTAAGCTTATTTTTTCCATCTGCTGTGTTTTCAGGATAACTGAGGTATGGTTCTGTGATTTTTCTAACACATCTGTGTTCTTCTTTAGACCCTATATCTATGGGCCTACATCCCAGGGAGAAAGGATGCAAATTCTTCAGAATTTCAAGCACAACCCCAAAATCAACACCATCTTTATATCCAAGGTTTGTGTGGCACATGGAATAGTGGGGGATCCTAGCTCCCAATCCTAGAGGCCTAGGGAGTATACTCTTTCCTGGACAGTCAGTTCATGTTTATCAAAAGATATTCCCTTGTGCATTTTTATTCCTGCATGCCCAGGGTCTGGGATCATTAGGATTTTCATGTGTCATCTATAAAGGCTCTTCACTTAGCAGTGATTCTTCCTACCTTTTCTTGGGATGTAGGAATTTTAGATTGTATTTCCTAGGAAAGGAACTAAAGTTCTTTCCTACTATCAGAAGCTATGGTCTGATGGTTTAAAAGTCATTCAGATGAAGACAGACCTGAAACCCAGAAGTGCATTTTCTCTGTAGGGTGATCATAGATAGGAAAGTGAGCATTAGACCCTGCTTGTGGCCCTTTGGTGGTCAACTTCCCAAGTTGGACATCCTGCCCATAATTAGAATCCCGTGCTGGGCAGCGGCCCAGGCCACATTGTCTCGTAGATGCTGCTGCTGGTCTCAGTGATTATCAGATGATTTTGACCTATTTCTATAGCCACAGAAACAAGAAAATTGATTTGAGTACTAGCTCCTCTTCATAGGAGTTGCATGACCTCAGTAAAGTACTTCACCTCTGAAGAAAATTGACGTGAGTCTGTGTTATCTTTGCGTGCAGCACTGTGAGCCTTGCTGAGCCACAGTAATTTTTTGGTGCTGTTAGAACCCACAAGGTCCTAGAGAGGCAGACCCTTCAGGGGGGGTCCACCACTTCACTTTTCTCTGTATCAGAAGGACCTTTGTATGGAGAGGAGAGTGTTTTTTTAAATGATCTACAGAGCAGATTTAAATTATAAGCCAGGGCTAGGGATGTGACTCAATGGTAGAACACAGTTTAACAAGCCCAATGCCCTGGGCTCCATTCCCAGCATACAAAAATAAATAAGTAAAATTTAAAATTCTGAACTAGTTGATTTTGTGTGTGTGTGTGATGTAAAAACCTTCCTAAGCTTACAGCTGCTTCATTTCTATAGGTAGGTGACACATCATTTGATCTTCCAGAAGCCAATGTCCTCATTCAGATCTCATCCCATGGTGGCTCCAGGCGGCAGGAGGCCCAGAGGCTAGGACGGGTGCTTCGAGCCAAAAAAGGTAACAGCAGCTTTTCCTCCTCTGCTGTGGGTGGGGAAGAGTCTCCTCTGGGACCACTTTGGTTAAGGAAGGGAGGGATGAACCACAAATGTGTTCAGTGCCTCAATCTTTGTCCCAGGACCAGAAAGACCCTGAAGAGAGGCAATCCCAAAGCAAGGTTCAACAGCCACATGGTCCTCGCTTTTCATACCATGGGAGTGAACATGGGGATGTTTTCTATGGCAGTGGCCTGCAGTTCACATGAGTGTGCTCTCAGCTAAGCAGTCTTAGTGAGGGGGCTTCCTGTGTGTATTGACTGCAGCAGAAGGACCCAGACCTGAGCCATGGGCATGGCAGGGACAGATGTTGCTGAGATGTGGCTGCCTCTTTCCTACTGGGACCAGGCACATCCTGAGACAAGGAAATAGGCCCTGTCCTCAGGGAATTTTCTTATCAAACCAGGAAGCACCTGAACTACTAGGATATTTGAAAATGAAAGATTAGTGGACATAAGTTGGAATTATATTGTATTTAAGAATGTTTAAGGCAGCTGGTTGATTATATAATAAATAAAAGCAAGGCAGATAGTCAAAGTAGCATGGACTGAGCTCCAGATTAGCTATGTGACCTTACGTACATTATTAGCCCCTCTGAACCTTGGTTTTTCCATCCAAAGTGGGGGTGATTGTGCTGTCTTGCTGGACTGTTGTAGGAATGAGCCTATAAAACAGAATACAGTAGGCTGCTTGATAAACTTTTATTAACTGAATATAGTCTGTTAGCAAATGTAAAAATAACTCATTCCTTATTCCTTATTCTTTCTCTCACATACAAAAAAAGCAAAGCTAATTTGAAAACACCTTTGAATTTGATTAGAATTGTATTTTCTCAGTCAAAATATTTTGGCATAAGATATCTAGCCCTTTGGAATAGTGGGGGATCCTAGCACCCAACCCCAGAGGCCTAGGGCCTGGACAGTCAGTTTCTCTTCTAAGAGAAACCATGGAATTCAAAGGCAGTATACAGATTCTTAATCTCCTGATATTTGAACTGTGAAGCAGAAATGTTCAGATTTTCCTGAAGAATCGGATCATCTTTCAGGCCTTACTATTTTCTGTCCTGGTTTCTGTCCTCATTGTCCCTGGTTAAGAGGTTTTCTTTCTGAACTGCTGTTTTGTTGGCTTGTTTTTAATCAGGGATTTAAGCACCTGTGATCCTCTTAAAGTATACCGTTCAGTGACTTTTTTAGCATATTCACAAAGTTGTGCAGCCATACCACAACATACACTTAGAATATTCTCTTCACCCCCAAAAAGAAGCCCTTATCTGTTACTAGTCATTCCTCATTTCCCTTGCTCCCAATCCCTCAGCCCTAGGCAACCACTAATCTACTTTTGTCTCTATTTTCCTATTCTGGATGTTTCATTAAAAGATGACACTGGGTTCCTCTGTGACTCGCTTCTTTCACTTAGCATAATGTTTTCAAAAGGATTACTCAGGGGCTGGGGTTGTAGCTTAGTGGCAGAGTGCTTGCCTAGCAAGTGTGAGGCACTGGGTTCGATTCTCAGCACCACATATAAGTAAAAAATAAAATAAAGGTCCATTGACAATGAAAAAAATATTTTTTAAAAAAAGGATTACCCATATGTATCAGTACTTCATTCTCTTTTTGTTGCCAATTAATATTCCACTTATGAACATACCATATTTTATTTATCCATTAATGGACATTTGGGTGATTTCTGATATTTGGCTCTTAATGCTACTGTGAAATTCACATACAAATTTTTGTATGGATGTTTTCAGTTCTCTTGGATATATACTTAGTAGAAATTGCTGGATGATGTGGTAATAACACTGTGTTTAACATTTTGAGGAACTTTTTCCAAAGCACTACTATACAGTACATGAAAGCTCCATTTTCTTCATATCCTTGACAACAGTTGTGATTATCTGTCTGATTCTATCATCCTGGTGGAGACGAGATGACATCTCACTGTGTTTTTTTGTTTTTGGTACTGGGGATTGAATTCAGAGGCACTTGACCACTGAGCTACATCCCCAGCCCTATTTTGTATTTTATTTAGAGACAGGGTCTCACTGAGTTCCTTAGTGCCTTGCTTTTTGCTGAGGCTGGCTTTGAACTTATGATTCTCTTGCCTCAGCCTCCGGAGCTGCTGGGATTACAGGAATGTGCTACACGCCTGGCTCTCATTGTGGTTTTTTTTTTTTTTTTAATAATTTTTTTTAGTTGTATTTGGACATAATACCTTTATTTTATTTATTTATTTTTTTAATATGGTGCTGAGGATTGAACCCAGTGCCTCGCATGTGCTGATTGAACCCAGTGCCTTGTATGTGCTAGGTGAGTGCTCTACCACTGAGCCACAACCTCAGTCCTCTCATTGTGGTTTTGATTTGCATTTCCCTGATTAATGGTGATGATGTGTTCCTTGGCCATTTGTGTATTGTCTTAGAGAAATGTCTGTTCAGATCCTTTGCCCATTTTATAGTTGGCTTATCTGTCTTACTGAGTTGTGATAGTTCTTGATATATTTTAGATGCAAGGACCCTATTAGATATGTGCTTTGCAGGTATTTGTGGATTCTTTTTTAGTTTCTTATAGTGCTCAATAGAGGCACAAAAGGCTTTAATTTTGATGAAGTCCCATGGGGAAAAGTCCGAGTTTTTCTGCCTTGCCTGTAGAAGTTTCTCACTGTGGTGCTTGCTTCCAAGCCTGGGACTTAAAGCTCCTGGCATTCTAACATTCTTCTTCCCTACTTTCTGTCACCTTCTCCCTGCAGGGATGGTTGCAGAGGAGTACAATGCCTTCTTCTACTCACTGGTATCCCAGGACACACAGGAAATGGCTTACTCTACCAAGCGACAGAGATTCTTGGTAGATCAAGGTTATAGTTTCAAGGTATGTATCCACTAGGTCTCTGGCTAGACCATGACCAAAGCCTTTCTGGTATTCTGGCCTCCAGGAGAAGTGGGGGCACCAGCCTGAGACAGACCTCAGGTAGGCAGAGAGCCTTAGGGTATTAGAGGCTTTGCCTCAGACTCCTTTGTCTGTGCACAAACTACTGGAGACAGCATTCTGATGCTGGTGGTAAATATGGGAAATGTGGTAGCTTGTCCACAGTGAGGTGCCTAGGCTCTGTGGCCAGCCCTGTACAAGAGTGAGCCTCTTAGGGTTCCTTTCTCAGACTGGTGCCACTTCTGTTGCCTAGGATTGTCTTTACTTTCTCAGCTGATAAGCCCCAGCATCTTCCCAGATATTGGAACCATCTATATCATAAACTGGGTCTTTAAATAACTTGGGAATTACTAAAGCTTTGGCTAATTTTCATTGGCTGGGGTAATTTGCTTTCTTTCCCATTGACATAACTTGTAAGTTTGTGTTAGGATTTAGTGTCCCAAAGGGTTTTATTTGGGGGGGGGGGTGGAGGGTTCTGGAAGCAGGGGGAAAAAATTCCTCTTGGTGCTAAGGATGAAACCCAGATCCTCATGCATGCCAAGCATGTCCTGTACCACTGAGCTGTACCCCCGGCCTTCAGTCGTGTCTCTTAGTGTGTTGGAGAGTTCCCATGTTTAGCCTTAGAGGACAAGATTGTCTGGCTTCTCTTTTAGCCAGGGGCAATGACACTTTTCAGACCTCTTAGGCTTAACTAGAGGACAGGACACCTTGGGTTTTGATCCCAATTTTTTAGAAGATTTGCATCATGACCCAACCCCCTCATCCATGCTGATAGTAGCACTCATAACTCTTGGTCCTTGCAGCACCTCAGGGTAACAGGAATGCCAACTCAGAAAGAAAACTCTGATTCTTTGAAAGGCTAGCCTGGCAGGTACATGTACACATGATATCTATATTGACCAACTTACCTTTGTCCAGAGCAGCCAGTAAGAGTTCCCTGGGTTGTGTGACCTTGAGCCATTGTGCCAGGGCAGATATGTCCCACTGATTGTAGTCTGGATGTCTGGCCACCTAAAGGACTAAAATCCTTATTTCTAGAAGTTTTCCTTTTACATTATGCAGAAAATTGGAGTGTGTGTGTGGGTTGCAGGGAGGTAAGGGGTTATCTTTACGTAATCAGCCCAGGCTTTCTGCAGGTTTAGGTAAGTCTCATAGTAAGTTATCCCTATAGATGTGAAAACCCAGTTTCCATCATACTGTCATCTTGTTTTTTTAGAGAATATCTGTCCAATAAATTCTCAGTTCCTGAAATTATTAAGTGCTTTCCTGCTAGAAGCCCTGGGTGCCAAGCATAGCAGGGTGGAGGATCCTTGTCAAAGGGCACAACTTTAGTTGGTTTCCCTTCCTTACCTGGTTCAATATGGGAAGACTACTGAGGGACTACAGTTACTAGGGTTCCTGTTGATCTTCTATGTGAGATTATTAAATGCTCTGCACTGGGAGCAGAGATTCCTCTGTAATTCCTTCATCTCTGTCTTGGAGTCATTAATGTAGCTGTTACAGGCAGCTCTGAAGCTGGTCTCTAGAACACCAGAGAGGAGCCTCTCCATTGGCCACCTGGCCGGCTGTGTCTATGGGAAGGAAGCTACAAGAAGTGGACTTGGGAGAAGGCTGAGTGGTGCCAAGGGGAAGATAACTGAAAGGGACGCATCTGCTTTTGAATTTGCAGGTGATCACAAAGCTTGCTGGCATGGAGGAAGAAGAGTTGGCATTTTCCACAAAGGAGGAGCAACAGCAGCTCCTACAGAAAGTCCTGGCGGCCACTGACCTGGATGCGGAGGAGGAGGTAGTGGCAGGAGAGTTTGGCTCCAAGTCCAGCCAGGTGAGCCAGTGGGTGAGGCTGGAGTATGGCCACTTACATATGCACACATTCTTGGGGGCAGGGGCTGGGGGGTTTGGAGACAAACTTGGAAAAAAAAAAAAAACTTGGAGAAGAGAATAATAGAAACAACTCCCATTAATCTTGTGGTGCACATCCCTTCCTGAATATATGTTGTCCAACATGGCTGAACTCTCAGTGGCTGTGATTCATCTCCTGCTTGTTCATCTAACAGTCTGGCAGGAGCATTTGTTAGTATATTGGTGTTGGAGCCCAGGAAGGTGAACAGGTGACTCCAGACTCTGCCTCTCAGTCTGTGGGGGCAGAGGGTGAAGTGGCAGTGACAGGACAGTGCCTGTTGTTGGCCTTGGGCAAGTCAGCTCGCTTTTGGTTTCCTCCATAGTGATAGAGCTGAGTCTTCTACTCTGGGAGATGGGTCTGAGGATCAGTTTGTATGGTAGCTTCAACATGTATTTTGAAAAATTTAGAGTTCTTTTAAATTTACTGAGTGCCTGCTTCGTTCCCAGGTAAGTGTAATGTGGTGTGATTAATGAGAGCATTGTCATGGAGAATTGTTATTAGGCCCTTTCAAGGAGAGAAGGGCAATTGAGTAAGATGCTGTTGAAATTCAATTAGTATTAAAGCCAAAAGGTGACAAGTGGCTGTAACAAGGTAAGAAGGAAGCACCTCTCATCTGAGCTGATGCTGCCCTTCCTTCAGCTTAAGACGTCCTCCTGCCAGAAGTTTGCAGCTTACACTGAGACCCAGAAAAGCTTGGTCTCCGTGGTTCTCACTGGCCCTAAGGTGAGGCCCTAACCTTGAAGTCAGTGCTTGGCTGCATATTTCCCCTGTAACATAGATTCAATGGTGTGCTGGGCTCTGGGCCAAGCCCCTGACCTCTGTGATTTCTGTTTATACCTCATCCGTCAGGGCAGATGTGGTTATCTCCATTTTACAGATGTGTTCATTGAGGCATGGACTTTCAGTACTTGCCTGACCTCTCCCAGTGAGAGGTGGGGCCATGAGTCAGTCCCAGAGCTTTTGGCTTTTTCCTTGATTCAGAGTTTTTTGTGATATCTCAGCGAGATTTAAAATAATGAAACTGTTGAAGTTGTCATTAAGGAAAGCAGTGTAGCATTCTAATTAAGAACAAGAGTCTCAAGCCTGATTGCCTATGTTCAAGTCCCATTTCCTTAGGAGCTGTGTGATCTTAAGACAGGTTACTCAATCTCTAGGCCTCCATTTCCTTTTCTGTAAAATGAGGTTTATAATGATTATAAGGACTACATGAGGTCATACATGTAAAATGCTCAGAACGATGCCTGAGACACAGTGACCAGTAAACATTGTTTAAAAATAATAAAGTATATTGAATTTGATTATAAATTTATTAAATGAGTCTTTTCTCTTGGAGAATAACTGTAGCTTGGGTTCTCCTCTGCCTCGTAGGCATCCCGGCGCTTTGGCACCATGAGCTCTATGTCCGGGGCTGATGACACCGTGTACATGGAGTACCACTCATCCCGAAGCAAAGCTTCCACTAAGCACGTGCACCCGCTTTTCAAGCGCTTTCGGAAATGATACCTACCCAGGTTACTTGGTTGAAGGCTGGGTGCTTGGTCCCAGCATTGGAAAGGGATTTTTCAGTGTAACATCTTCTCTCCATGTCTATGTACTTTACTGTAGCACCAGCAAAACTGATCTAAACTCAGTATCTGCTGACCATATTGAAGAAAATCAACACAGAGGTTTGGTTCTGCCTTCATGTGTCACCCAGGTTTTAAAAAAGAAGGCAAGATTATTTTTTGATTTTTTTTTTTTTTCAAATTTGTTTGGGAGTGGGTCATTCCTGTATATAAAAATTTGTACTGGGGGCTGGGGTTGTGGCTCTCACACGTGAGAGGCCCTGGGTTCAATCCTCAGCACCACATAAATAAATAAAATAGAGATATTGTGTTTAAATACAACTAAAAAAATAAATATTAAAAAAAATTTGTACTGTTTAAAATATGTTTATCTTGATGCTCAGCTAAATAAACAAAATGGAACATTTCATCCTCTTTGTTGAAGAAGTGTTTTTATGCCTTGTCACTTTATCTACATGACCAGGCTCCATCAAGGACCTACTTAGTAACAGGCATAGAGGAATAAGGTGAAACATATCCCTAGGGAGCTATTGGGGATACACACCAAAAGATGGAAGAAGTGTTAATGGGAAACAGCCTGGGGATCTTGGAGGTAGGTAGTCCTGATGGAATTGGGGCTTGAGAAGTTAGCATTGGACCCTGTTTGTGTGTTCTGGTTTATCAGCTTGGGGCTTTGGTTTCTACAGCTCTCTTCTGTGGCCCTCACTGCGTTCCATGGGCTGGTTTGTGGTAGATACCCACAACATGTAGGCCTTCCAGGTTAAAAGCCTGCAGTTTAAAAGCCATCACCTCCTCTGGAAGCCTCTATGTACAGGGCTCCTGGTGCTTCAGTCTGAGAGAACCATCTCTTATTTCTCCCCCAAAACATGTTTTAGATATTCTAGGAGGTTGAGTTCTTCTAAGGACACTTTAGAACCCTTGAATCCTAAATGGTGAGTTCCTTTATTCTTAAAGCTGTCTGAGCTTTTCTGTCTTGTTCCTGGTGTGAAAGAAAATGTGTTGAGGACAAGAAAGGCAGAGCACAATTGTTTTGTGGAAGGTAGGATAGGCATGCACAAGGTAAAAACTTGTATTCTGAGAAGGAAGCTGTTCTAACAGTAAATAGTGTTCACACCTGGGAAGTTTTGAAGCCTGCACTAAATAAAGCCTCCAGAGTGACTGTGGAGGCCCTGCAGCTCAGCCACAGCAGCAGCAGCATTCCATTTTTATGTTACAAGCGCCAGCACACCTAAACTGTGCTCTGTAAAGCAGCCACAGGCCCTGCCCAGGGAGGAGACAGTGTCTGACATTAGGGGACTTTTGAAGGGCTGCCTTCTCCACATTCCACTTCAGGAGCTGATCTTTGGAAACAAGCACATTCTCAGAGTCAGGTCAGGCATTGGTGTTGCCCGGCAGGTAGGACTGTCCGTGCGAATCCCAGGAGATGGCAGTACCCCCCATATGCAAGGAGAGAAGGCCCTGGGCAGCTAGACAGTTCTGTGTACAGGCAGGCATGTCGAGCCCTATGGGCTTGCCTGGCAGCCCTGGTGTGCTGGCAACCAGATGTTCAAACTTGATTAAAACACCCATTATCTTCAATCTCGTCTGTCATGCCTTGTTCTTGAAATATTCAAAACATTACCACATACATTCTGTATTTTCCCATTTCTCGTTCTTGTGCTCATGGATTTCTTGACTGCTGACTTCTTGACTTATGATGATGATTTTTACCTGAGCCCTCTGATCCTTGAAAGTAGGGATGGGGGTGTAGCTTAGTATAGAGCACTTGTCTAGCGTGTACAGGCCCTGGGTTCAATCCCCTGCACCACACACACAAAGGAGGAACATTTAAAGGAATTGCTGTTGTTTTTTTTTTTAATTGTAGATAGACACAATTTCTTTTTTTTTCATTATTTATTTGTGTGGTGCTGAGGATCCAACCAGTGCTCCACACATATGAGACAAGCACGCTACCAACTGAGCCACAACCCCAGCCCAATTGCTCCCCTTAATTCTGGAAAAAAACTTACTGCAAAGAATCACCCTTCCTTGGATGTAAGACTCACAGGCATCCCCCTTTTTTTTTACCTTGAAATAAGGCTAGACAGGCCTTTTGAATTCCCGTTCTTGGCTTCATAGATGATAAAAGTTCTTGTCTTCCCCCACTGATTAATTAGATCAAAACCAAATTTTGGTGGAGATTCTCTTCTTTCCTCAAACCCCCGAATTTTGACCCACCCTCTGCCTCCTGAAAATAGACTTGCCTTCAGAATAAATCATTATGTGATCTGACAGTGCCACCCAGTTTGTCATCCTAATTACCTGTCATCCTTTTTCTTTTATTTTTGTGGTACTGGAAATCAAACCTAGGGCCATTCTATCACTGAGCTACATCCCTTTTTAAAAATTTGAGATAAGATCTTGCTAAGTTATTGAGGCTGGCTTCAAACTTTCTGCCTACAGGCTCGTACAACCATGCCTGACTCTAACCCTCTTTCAACTTGTTTCTTCCTCCCTATAAGTAAATCCATTTTGCCTAACTCTTTAGACAGACATAAGTCCCTATGAAATGGTCCCCCCTTGCAGTAATCCTTTCAAAATAGTTTACCAAGTCCTAATTTGTTTTTATTCATCTACTGTGGAACAAGCTCCTTTTGGTGGGGGGTACCAGGGATTGAACTCAAGAGCACTCAGCCACTGAGCCACATCCTCAGCCCTATTTTGTATTTTTATTTAGAGAATAGGGTCTTACTGAGTTTAGCGCCTTGCCAGTTGCTGAGCCTGGCTTTGAACTCACGATCCTCCTGCCTTGGCCTCCTGAGCCCCTGAGATTACAGGTATGTGCCACCACACCTGGCACAAGGTCCTTTATATTCTCTAAATTTCCAAATGTTTGTTGCTAGTATAGAAACAGTTGATTTTTTTATTTCTCAATACCATATTCTGCAACCATGCTAAATTCACTTGTTAGTTCTAGGAGTTTTTTTCAGTAGATTGCTAGAATAAGTAGACCAAAATCAGTAAATATTTTAAAGACTTGAACATTGTAGAATACTCCACCAATAATACCAGAATAAGAATTTTTTTCAATGACCCAGACCATTTGAAAAGATAGAATCAATTTCAGACCATTTATAAGTCCCAATAAATTTAAAAGGTTTTAAGTCATACAAGTTATGTTCTGTGACCACAGTGGAATTCAATTAAAAATAAAGAATCATCTCTGGGAACCCCCTAAATATTTGGAAAATGTGATGGTTAATTTTATGTGTTCACTAGGCTAAGGGGTGACCAGATGTCTGGTAGAACATTATTTCTTGGTGTGTCTGTGAGGGTGTTTTTAGAAGAGATCAGTATTTGAATTGATAAATTAAATAGAGAAGATTTCCCTGCCAATGTTGATGGGCATGATTCAACAAACCAGAAAGAACAGAAAGGGAGAGGAAGGATGGAGTTGCCTCTTGGCGTGGCTGGGGCTTCCATTATCAGCTTCCTGGTACTGGGCCTTCACACTCCTACTGGGACTTCACATAATTTGTTCTCTTTGTTCTTGATCCTTCAGACGTGGAATGCAACTACCCACTGGCTTTTCTGCTTGCAGATGGCGGATTGTGGAGACTTCTCAGCCTCCATAATCACATGAGCCAGTCCTTCATTATAAATGTCTTTCTATATGTACTCCATTGGTTCTGTTTTTCTGGAAACCCCTAATAAGGAAAATAATAAAGTTCTAAAGAAAGAATCAAACAGGAAATTAATATTTTGAATTGAGTGAAAATGAAAACTGTATTGTTTATATTTTTTTCTATATTTTATGTGTTGACATCTTACTCTGAGATAGTGAAGGCCTAGCCATAGCAGGCCAGACATGGTCAGACACACACACTGACCAATCCCAGAGCCGCACTTCTGTCTGATCCACACACTTCAGGAAGCAATATTCCTCTTATTCATACTAGTGCCAGGTGCCAGACACCTGGGGACCACCACTATAGTTTAGAGCCCAACAAAATTATTCATACTAGCCAATTGTAAAATGTTTACCCTGAAATATCTTGCCTTTCCCAAGAAAACTCTTAAGAAAAACTCTTGGACTTTCCTCTTACTCCAGTTTCTATAGACTGACCACCGTGTATCTTCCCCATGTGGCTCATGATGTGACATGCCACTGGTTTCTAGGACTTCTGAATATAATAAACTTTTGTTTACCTGAACTGTGCTTCTAACCAATCATCACAAAACCAGAACAAAAATCAACAGCAAAATTTGAGGAATGCAACCATCACAGCATTTACAGAAAAGTATGCCAGGGTATACCATTAAACTATACCAGAAGAGAAAAACTCCAATCAGTATCCTCTACTTCCATTTTAAGACACCAGAAAAAGATCAAATGAAAAAGAAAGCAAATTAAAGAGAAGAGGTAATGAAAATCAAAGCAGGAAATCAATGGGGTAAAACAATACAGAAAATCAATGAAACTAAAATCTGGTTCTTTGAGAAGAGCAACACAAATTACCAATATTGGGAATGAGAGAGGTGATATTACTACAAATTCTACAGTTATTAAAAAGACAGCAAGTGAATGCTATGAAAAAAATACACAAAATCCACCCCCCGGAAATTACTCTATGAAGAAAGTATTATTTTGATAATAAAGACCTTTGAAGAAAAGTGCAAACTAATATCTTTTATAAACATGCAAAATTTCTTAACAAAATCCTAGCAAATCAAATTTTAAAATCCACAAAAGGGATATTATCATGACTAAGTGGATTTTGTCCCAAGATTTCAAGATTGGTTTACCATTTGAAAAAATCAACTGATATAATTAAACATACTGAAAAACCATGTGTTTGTCTCAATAGATGCATTTGATAAAATTCAGCATTCTCATGATAAAAATTCTCAGGAAATCAAGAGTGCATGAAAATTTCTCAGAACAGTAGGGGATATCTACCAAAAAAAAAAAAAAAAAGCATTTAGTGTTGAAAAACAATGTTTTCCCCTAAGATCAGAAACTGAGTGTGTCCATTCCCACCACTTCTACTTGGCAATGTACTAGAAGCTCTAGTCAATGCAATAAGGTAAGAAAAACTCATATAGATTGAAATGAAAGGAATAAACTACCTTTACTTGCAGATGATGTGACTGAGTTTAAAAATCTCATGGAACCTACAGAAAAAGCTCCTAGAACTAATGAGTGAATTTAGCATGGGTGTACAATACAATATTTTCCCCCTCTTCCTCCTCCTTCTCCTTCATCCCCTTCTTTTCCTTCTTCCACTTCTCCTCCCCGCCCCCTTACATGTAGCAAGGATTACTATCAAACTCCACTCATTTGGTCAAGATAGCATGTAAGTGAAAAACTTTCCTCTTATGTACAAATATACTTTTATATACTAGCATCAAATATTTGAAAATTGAAACTAAAATACTATTTATAATAGCACTGAAAATATAAAATGGCAAAAAATAAAGCCAAGAAATGTGTGGAGATTACCTGAAAAAAGATGTCAGTTTGCCTGTATTAGTCATTATATTAATCTATTTTAAAATCAGATTATTTTTAATATTTATTTTTTTGTGTTGTAGTTGGACACAATACCTTTATTTTATTTGTTTATTTTTATGTGGTGCTGAGGATCAAACCCAGGGCCTCACACGTGCTAGGCAAGCGCTCTACATCTGAGCCACAACCCCAGCCCTTAAATCAGATTCTTTTTTTTTTTTTAATATATTTTTTTATTTTTTAGTTATCGGCGGACACAACATCTTTGTTTGTATGTGGTGCTGAGGATCGAACCCGGGCGGCATGCATGCCAGGCGAGCGCGCTACCGCTTGAGCCACATCCCCAGCCCTTAAATCAGATTCTTAACCAGACTTTTTATGAAAATTGATAAATGGTAAAATATCATGGAATAATGAAACAAAAACATCAAAGATAATTCATAAAAGGAGTGCAGTAAGAATAGAAGCAGAAAAATACACCGATGGAATGAAATAGAGGAGGTAGCATTATGTCTACACACATGTCCATTGTTATGGTTTGGATCTGAGGACTTCCTCAAACGCTCCTGTGTTAATTAAGGAACATTCAGGTGTGAAATTGTTGGATTGTGAGGGGTGTAACATCCTAGTTTGAATGGACTAACTGGGTGGTAAGCAGATGGGTCATGGCTGGAGGAGGCGGGTCCCTGGAGGCATGCCCTGGAAGAGTTCATCTTCTCTATGCCCCTTCTTCTAGCTCTCCCTGCTCCCTGGCCACCATGAGTGGAACAGCTTTCCTCTGCCATGTCCTTCCTTCATGATGTTGTAGCTCACTTTGGGCCCAGAATAATGGAGTTGGCTGACTATGGACTAAACCTAGAAGCTATGAGTCCCAAATAAACTTTTCTTCCTCTAAAACGTTCTTGTTGAACATTTAAGTCACATACACACCTTTCTACATCTCCATTTATTTTAATATTATCTATGAAGCTATTCATAGATATTCTATGTGTAGGATTTATTTTGCCCTTCCCTTCATATTTACAACTTTTTTCTCAGAGAATGAGAAAACTGGCAACCATTTTTTCACAGGATATTTTCCTATTTGCTCAGTCCTAAAATGTGCATGAAGTAGTTCAGAAGTACTAATTTATGCTGCTGTGAAAAGAAAGGTTTCTGATTATAGTTTGCTATTTGTTTAGGGTTGTTTTGTAACCTGAGGGCATTGAGTCCTAATCTTATGTTCAAATATTATTTGGGTTCTTTCCCTAATGATCCTTCAGTGTGGTTATGTTATTCATTTGATAAGAAGTTTGATTCATTTGTGCTATTTATGTATCAAAATCTTCCCTATTCTTGTTGATTTTATTTCTCTTTTTTGAATATGTAAAACACTAACATGATTACAAAATCTAGACTGTACAAAAAAGTTATATTCAGAAATGTTTTTCTCTCACCCCTATTCCCTTTGTCTTTTCATCCATTTCCTGACATTCTCTATAGGTATCATATCTCAGTATATAGCTTGTTTTGCTTGTATTATTTTTTACTCAAACAAGTGGATATATGTGTATTTTCTTGTTTTTCTTTTTTCTTACACAACAATGTAGTAGGTAATATTTTCCACTTTTTTAAACATCAAAATAAATTCTGGATCATCATACCAATTCATACCATTTCATACAGGTCTTTCTCATTCTCTCTCTCTCTCTCTCTCTCTCTCTCTCTCTCTCTTTCTATCTATCTCTATCTCTATCTCTATCTCTATCTCTATCTCTATCTCTATCTCTCTCATACAGGGGATAGAACCCAGGACCTCACACAGGAGCTATATCACTGAGTTATACCCCTAGCCCACTTCCTCATTCTTTACAACTTCAGAGTGGTCCATTGTGCAACTGTTTTAGTCAGTTTTTCGTTGTTGTGGCCAAAACACCTGACAAGAAAAATTGAAAGGAGGAAAAGTTTGTTCTGGCTCACAATTTCAGCTGTTCAGTCTGTGGCTGGCTGACTGCATAGCTCTAGGCCTAAGGTGGAACTGTACATTATGTTGGAAGGGCGTGGCATGAGGAAGCAGCTCAGGACAAGACAACCAGGAAGCAGAGAGAGCTCTACTCACCAGGGACAAAATATAAACCCCAAAGTCACACCCCTAGTGACTTACTTCCTCCAGACACACCCTACTTGCCTACAGTTACTGCCCAGTTAATCCATCAGTGAATTAATCCACCGATTAGGTTACACCTCTCATAATCGAATCATTTCACCTCTGAAAATTCTTGCATTGTTTCACACTTGAGCGTTAGTGGTATACCTCATATCTAAACCATAGCAGCAATTGTACCATATTTCATTTAAATTCTCTTATGTGTGCAGCATTTAGGTTGTTTAAAATATTCTGCAATTGCAAACAATGCTTCAATAATGAAACTTGTGCAATCTATCTTTTCATTGTTGGAAGTATATCTTCAGCATAAATTTGTAGAAATGAGATTGCCAGTTACAAAGGTAAATGTTTGTGTAGCTTTCTTAAATACTGCCAAATCTCCCCTCTGTAAGGGTGGTCCTAATTCATAATCCCAGCAACGTATAAGATGCTTGTTTATCTACCACCTCACCATCAGAGTATACTATTACATATTTTTTAAATTTGCCAGTGTGATGGATGAGAAATGATATTTAGTGTAGTTTAAATTGACATTTCTGGCGCTGGGACTGGGGCTGGGGCTCAGAGATAAAGCGCTCGCCTAGCATGCTTGAGGCACTGGGTTCGATCCTCAGCACCACATAAATTATAAAATAAAGATATTGTGTCCACCTATAACTAAAAAATTAATATTAAAAAATAAATTGACATTACTCTTATAAACTAGGTTGAAATTTTTTTCATTTTCATATATATTATTTTTTCATACATATTTATTTGAATTTCCTGTTCTTTTGTCAATTTTTCTATTGGATTTTAAAAATTTCCCCTCATTTTTTCTTTCTTTTTTTTTTTTTGGTTCCAGGGATGGAACTCTGGGGCACTCAACTACTGAGCCACGTTCTCAGTCCTATTTTATATTTTATTTAGAGACAGGGTCTTGCTGAGTTTCTTAGGGCCTTGATAAATTGCTGAAGCTGGTTTTGAACTTGCAATCCTCTTGTCTCAGCTTCTCGAGACACTGGGATTACAGGTGTGTGCCACCATATGGGGCTTCCCCTCAATTTTTATGTTATTTATCTACTAGTATACTGGCCTTTTATCTGTAATATATGATACAAATATTTTCATTAAATGTGTTGGTTGCATTTTAACTTTGTTTATGGTGATATCACCAAATAAATATCATACAAATAATCTTAGTGTTTTTGGTTTTAATTTAATCAAATTTATCAATTTTTTTAAAAAAAATTTCTATTAGTGAATCTGGATTTTGAGTTATTCTTAGAAACCTTACACACACACACACACACACACACATACACACACATACACACACATTCACATACATACACAGCAGCTAAAGAGAAAATCGCCTAGTGTTCTCCTAACACTTGTTAGGAGCTCAGTTTATATTTAGATCCTGGATCATTTGCAGTTTATTCTTGAATAGGTGTGAGATATAGCTCAATTTTATCTTTTCCCAAATGGCTAACCAGTTGTCCCAGGATCATTTATTTAAGACTACATTTTTGGGCTGGGGATGTGGCTCAGCGGTAGCGCGCTCGCCTGGCATGCGTGCGGCCCAGGTTCGATCCTCAGCACCACATACCAACAAAGATGTTGTGTCCGCCGAGAACTAAAAAAAAAAAAAAAAAAAAAGCAGCAAAAAAAAAAAAAAAAAGCTGACTAAAAAAAAAAAAAAAAAAAAAAAAAGACTACATTTTTGTCCTAGTGATTTGGTTTGCTACCTTTATTTTATACTGTAGTTCCATATGTATCTAAAATTATTTCTGATTTTTCTATGACAGACTTGACAAACTATGATAAACTTGCTGCCTTATACGAGTGCTAGCACCACACCATACTGTTTTACAGGGATTTTAGAATGTGTTTTAGTGTCTAATAGGGCTAGTCAGCTTTATATTTTCCTTTTTAGTGTTTTCCTGAGTATAATTTTGTTCTTTCCTTTGGTGCTAGGATCTGAGCCTCATGCGTACTAAGCAAGTACTCTACCATTGAGCTATACCTCCAACCTTTTCCTGAATATTCTTGAATTACATATTTATTTTTCCATAAAGTTTAGCATCAACTTTTCTAGTTCCATTTTTGAAAAATAAAAATAAAAAAACCTTGTGGGCATTTTTATTGGGAGTGCATTAAATTTATAAATTAATTTAGGGAGATCTGACACCTTTTTCATATTGTATCATTCTATCCAAGAATAAGAAACGTCTTTCTTTTTATGTATTTGATGTTTACCTCATGAAGATTTTGCACACTTTCTATTAAATTTATTCCTAAGTACTTTATCTTCTTTAATGCCATGCAAATGGGATTTTTCTCTACCATCATATATTCTAGCTGGCTATAATTTGCATATGTAAAGGGTATTTCTTTTATATGATAATTTTATAGTCAGCTACTTTATTGAATTATTACTTTTATCATTGATTTTCTAGGATTTTTCCAGTACATTTATATATTCCACAAAATATAGATTTGTTTTCCACTCTCATGCATCTAGTTAATTCCTATTATCTAATTTCATTGGCTAATATCTCTAGTATAACATTGATTACTAGTGAAGATGGCAGATGAATTTGCCTTGATCATGATCTTTGTGGAAAGTTCCTTTTTCCATTAAATGAGATTTTGGCTTTTGCACTAAGGGGTGTGTGTATACAAGTGCATATGCATTTATCTACTGAAGAATAGTATCAATTCCTCTTTTCTTGAGTATTGCTTTTTTCTTGGTTGTTTTGTTTTGGTTTTTATTCTTTGTGTTGTTGAGGATTAAATCAAGGGCCTTGTGCTAAGTATTCTACCACTGAGCCATATCCCTAGCCCTTTTTATTTTTTTAGTTTGAGACAGGGTCTCTGTAAGTTGCTTATGGCTTTGCTAAGTTGCTGAGGCTGGTCTTGAACTCAAGATCCTTCTGTCTCAGCCTCCAGGGTCCCTGGGATTATAGGCATGTGCCACTGCATCCAACTCTTGAATGTTTTTAATAGAAACAAGTAAGGAACTTTGTCAAAGACTTTTTCAGAGTCTTTGGAAACATGATTTTTCATCTTAGATTTATAAATGTGGTGTGCTAATTCCACATCTTTACCAGCTTTAGGTGTCAATGTTATATTTCTCTTATAAAATAATTTTTCCTTCATTTTCAGTGCTCTCGAAAAATTTATGAAGTATTGAATCTATTTGTTCATATTTTTGTGGAAATTCCTTGATATTTTCCCCTGTTTCTTCTAGAGAAATTGGTCTGCTTAAATTTTCTATCTCTAAATGTGTTTCTCTAGGAATTTAATTCATAATAGCTTGCAATATTTTAAAAGAGGTCTAAAAAGTAGTTCCCGCCAGTGCACACTTGTAATCACAACAGCTCAGAAGGCTGAGGCAGGAGGTCTGCAAGTTCAAAAGTCAGATAGCAATTATTCAAGGCCCTAAAAAACTTAGAGAGACCTTGTATCTAAATAAAATATAAAAAGGGGCTGGAGGGCTGGGGATGTGGCTCAAGCGGTAGCGCGCTCGCCTGGCATGCGTGCGGCCCGGGTTCGATCCTCAGCACCACATACCAACAAAGATGTTGTGTCCGCCGAGAACTAAAATATAAATATTAAAAAATTCCCTCTCTCTCTCTCCTCTCTCACTCTCTCTTAAAAAAAAAATTCTCTCTCTCTCTCCTCTCTCACTCTCTTTAAAAAAAAAAAAAATAAGGGGCTGGAGATGTGGCTTAGTGGTTGAGCACCACTGGGTTCAATCCCTGGTACCAAACAAACACACAAAAAACAAACAAGTAGAAAGTAGTTCCTCGGGGTCTCAAAATATTTTCTGTTTCAATGTTTATTTCAACATTTACTATTTCTTATTTTGTACATTTGTACTTTATCCCTTTTTTATCAAGCAAATATAAGTAGTAATTTGTCTATTTTGTTACTTTTCCCCCCAAATTAAAGATTTTGACTTAATCAAATCCATTATTTTTTTTGGTTCTTTATTTCATTAATTTTTGCTTTCCTTGTTATGCATTTTATTTCCTTTCTCTAGTTTTTAGAACTTCCCCCCTTCCATTGGGTGTAATTTTTTTTCTTTTTCTAGTTTCCTAAAGTGGAAGCTTAGATTATTTAGATCTTCCTTTTTTCCTAATATATGCATTCAATGCTGCAGATTTCCTTGTAAACATCACTCTTGTGTCCCTCAAGTGTTGATAACTTGCATTTTCATTTCCATTTAGCAGTTTTTTTCTTTTGTGGTGCTGGGGATTGAACCCAAGGCTTGGAGCATACTAGGCAAGAGCTGTGCTACTAAGCCATACCCTAACCCTAATTTGAAATATTTTTGAATTTCTCTTGTGAAAATTGAAAAAAAAAACCCAAAATGCCAAAATAAATAAATAAAAAGGAAAGAAAGAAAAAAACTGAAAAAAAGAAGAAAAATAATAAATACATAAATTCTCTTAAGACTGGTTTATGAGTTATTTAGAAGTGTGTTGTTTTGGAGGTTTCTTGGATTTTTTTTTTGGTTATTGATTTCTAGTTTAATTCTGTTGTCATCTGATAGCATGCTTTGGGTGATTTACATTCTTTTAAATTTATTAAAGTGTGTTTTATGGCGAGCAATGTGGCCTATCTTGGTGAATATTCTGTGTGAGCTTGAAAAGAACTTGTGTTCTTCGGGTGAAAGACAGTCTGTAGATGCCAATTAGATTCAGCTGATAGATGGTGCTGCTCCACTCAACTGTGTCCTGCTGATTGATTGTCTGACAGCCAAATGTGTCCGTTGCTAACAGAGTGGATTCATCTCTCTCTCCTTCTAATATCATCATTGTCGTCATCATTATAAGTTTTGTGACACTGTGAATTGAACCTAGGGGCACTCTACCACTGAGCTATGTCCTCAACTTTCCTTATTTTATTTTGAGACAGGGTCTTACAAAGTCATCCAGGTTGGCCTCCAACTTGCAATCCTCCTGCCTCAGCCTCTTGCATTGCTGGGACTACAGTGTGCAGCTAGCTCCTTGCAATACTATTATTATTATTATTATTATTATTATTATTAATTTATTTTTTGCCTCATGTTTTTGAATACTCTGTTGGTAGCACCCTGAATCTTTCATTGGTGGTATCCAGTATCTTGAGGAGCCCATAAAAGGCATTCTTTCTTTCTGGCATTTCTTTTTCATCTTTAAGTTAAAAAAAAACAAACAACTTTCCATTTCTATATTTAGGTTCTCTGCCTTATTGTGTACTGTTCACTTATTCCATTAGTACCACTCACATATTAATCACATATTTCTTAAGTTCACAATCTGATAATTCCAGCATATCTGCCATATCTGAGCCTTGTTCTAAGGCTTGCTTTGTTTCTTCAAAATATTTTCTGTCTTTTTGGGTGCCTTATTTTCTTTATTGTTGAAAGCCAAAAACTATGTACTGGGTTTTACATAAGGAACCAAGGGAAAAATGCCTTTGTGTGACATTTTATGTTTACCTGGCTAGGAGTGAGGCTGTAGATATCAGACACTAAATTTCTTCTGGTGTTCTTAGTTTTGTCTTCCTCATTGCACGGAGCCCTGTAGAGGTGCTAGCAAGATGTGGGGGCAGGAGACACCTTTTCTAGCTCCTTAAGCCTCAGTTTTAGTGAGTGTACACCTGGCCTGTGACCATCACAGCATATATTCCAATTTCCTCCTTCAGTGGGTTGGGAGAGTGAGAGGGTGCTGGAGGAGGGTATTTCCCTTACCCCAGGATATATAAACTCTCATAAGGCTAGAGTTAAATTAAGCTGTAAATTAGCATTAAGTCAGAGTCCAGCTAAACTCTTGGGCTCTGGTAAACTTGTTTCTCTTGAGGCAGGCCTTGTTAAGAAAGAATGCTCCGGCCTATTTCAAAATCTCTAATTTCCCCTTCACCTCACCAGAAGTATGAAGGGGTTTTCCTCTTTAGTTTGAAAACCTGATAGGACTTCCTGGAGATAGAACTTAAAAAAATCTGGGGACCTCCCTGCAAGATTGGGCCTACTGGAATTTTTAACTCTTATTAAACTACCCAGACAGAGCCTCCAGACATTCAGTAATTACAGTTTGAGGTTTTCTATCCTAGTACTGGTTCCCACAGAGGTTATTACTCCAGTAGTAATTCAAGAAGTGATTCTTTCTATCTACCTGTCTCCAATTTATGGGGCAGCAGTTTGTCTTATGACCCTAAATTCTCTGCTGGATATAAGAAGAGGTTTCAGTTTGTTAAGATTTTCCTGTTAGGATGGGATTCATGACTTCCCAGCTCTTTACACTCCAGACCAGAAACTGGCAATATAATCTTAGGGGACCCCTGTTGTATACGTGACCTAATGTTGATAGAAACATTTTTATTGGCGATGATTGTCTTGTACTGCAGCCTTATGTAATGTGCACCTTTCTTTCAGAATTCCTTACGATGGTCTCATTCTTGTTTTTAGTCTGTCACATCATCTGTGTCTAAGAAATGGTGGATGTTATGAAACACATCACCTGCTAATGCAACCGGTGCTGGCCAAGTGGACATGCTCCTCATTTATATGCAAAGCATAAGACTTCATAAACCTTGGAAGCAGATTTGGACTCAAATGTTAGCTTTGTTCCTACAAACTCAACTCTTCTTGGTCAGTCTCTTCTGCTTGTTTCTTCATCCATAAAACAAGGATAATATGTCCATGTCATAGGTAAGCTGTGAGAACTCAATGGATTAAAGGGTGCAGAAGTGCCTAGGATTGTGCCTGATGCTCAATAAATGATTGAAGTCCACCCTCCATATCTGTAGATTCTACACCCACTCAACCAACCTCAGCTTGAAAATATTTGAAAAAAAAATTTGCATCTGTACTGAACATGTACAGATTTTTCCTTACTCCCCAAATAATGTAGTATAATATTATTTACATAGCATTTACATTGTATTGGATGCTATAAGCAATCTAGAGAGGATTTAAAGTACACATGAGGATTTCATATGCAATATGCAAATACTATGCCATTTTATATAAGGGACTTGAGCATTTGTAGATTTGAGTATCTTCAGGGGATCCTGGAACCAGTTCCCCTTGAATACCAAGAGAGGACTATATTAAAATGTAAGCCAACATTTTATGAAGCTGTTCAGTTAAAATGATAGCTCTTTGCCACAAAAATCTAGCACGTTTTGTGGCAGCTAAGTAACTAATTCTAAGGTGTGCTGGCTGGTGAATCTACTGGAGAGTACCCACATTCCTTTGTGGGAAGATATTTATTCTCTGCCCCACCTAATGAGGGTTGTTGGCCAGATATCAGCCTTGGCTTAAACAGCACCACCTGATCCACAGGAGAGGCGGTTCTCTGTCTTTTGTTTTAACTCTGTCGTGTTTTCTTTCTCTTCTGCCTTTTTATTGAGGGGTCTGGGGGAAGTAACAAGACCACGCCATTGTTTTTCTCTTTTACACCATTAATTCTTAGACTGAAACCTGTCAGTGCATGGAATCGGAGCCCAGACAGTTGCGTGAGAGAATTTGATGCAGACCAAAGGGAATCCTGGTGAATCATTCTTGCCCCACTGTGAGCAGCAAGGCCAGGTTCAGAACTCAGAGCCCTGCTTTCTAGAATGACTAGTATAGTAGTTCCCGTTTCAGAGATCCAGTTTGGTCATCCCTATTCTATCCCCAAATATAGTTCCTCAGGCTTTGCTTACCTAACACCCCTCAGTCCCATTCTGCCTCCTGGAGATCTGTGGTGGTGACCTGAATCCGAGTTCTGAGAGGTGTTCATGACTATCTCCTGGGTTTACTTCCCCACATGACTAGTTATTGAACCTACAGTTTATTTGTTTAACTTTTAGAGGACACATTATTCTCCCTTTTCTGCTGGAAGGGCAATTGTTGTTCCTCTATGTACTCTCAACAAGTTGGTTTTCTTGAGGGAAAACATCTGTACAAAACCTCTCTGGGCTTCATTCAGACAGGAACAAATGGGGCTCCCATGTCTACTTGAAATCAGAGGCCTGCATCTGTTTCTCTTGCTCAAAGTTATTATTATGTTTTTTTTTTCCACTTAGGTTTAAGATTTCTTTTTTCTTTTGGAAGCATTGAGGATTGAGCTTAGGATAATCTACCACTGAGTTACAGCCCCAGCCCTTTTTGGTTTTTTAGACAGTCTTGCTAGGTTGCCTGGGCTGTCCTGAAACTTGCTATTCTCCTGCCAACCTCCCAAGTAGCTGGGCTTATTGGTTTATGTTTAAGATTTCTAAACTGGTAGGCTGCACCTGTATGTAGTCCCAGCTACTTGGAAGGCTGAATAGGAGAATCCCTTGAGTCCAGTAGTTGGAGGCCAGTCTAGGCAATATAGTGAGACCCTGTTTAAACAAAAAACAGGGGCTGGAGATATAGCTCAGTTGGTAGAATGCTTGCCTTGCATGTACAAGGCCCTGGGTTCCATCCCCAGCACCACAAAGAAAAAAAAAAGAGGGGCTTAAAACATTTCATTGAATCCCTCCACAATTATGATTCCCACTTACTTTTATTTCTTCCTATATTATTATTATTATTTGTTTTGGTACTGGGGATTGAACTCAAGTGCACTCAACCACTGAGCCACATCCCCAGCTCTATTTTGTATTTCTGTTTAGAGGCAGGTCTCACTGAATTGCTTAGCACCTCACTTTTGCTGAAGCTGGCTTTGAACTCATGATCCTCCTGCCTCAGCCTCCCGAGCTGCTGGTATTACAGGTGTGCCACTGCTCCTGGCTTACTTTTTTAAAAGCTATTTTTTTTTTATTATAAAGACAATGTCATTACAGAAAACCTGGACAGAGACCAAAGTAACAGTTAATTTTTTGGTTGGAATAAGAAATTCTCCGGGCTGGGGATGTGGCTCAAGCGGTAGCGCGCTCGCCTGGCATGCCTGCGGCCCGGGTTCGATCCTCAGCACCACATACCAACAAAGATGTTGTGTCCGCCGAGAACTAAAAAATAAATATTAAAAATTCTCTCTCTCTTGGGCTGGGGATGTGGCTCAAGCGGTAGCGCGCTCGCCTGGCATGCGTGCGGCCCGGGTTCGATCCTCAGCACCACATACCAACAAAGATGTTGTGTCTGCCGAGAACTAAAAAAAAAAAAAAAAAATTCTCTTTCACTCTCTTTTTTAAAAAAAAAAAAAAGAAGAAAAGAAATTCTCCCAGACAGAATTTATTCTATTTCTGGATTCATATTTTTCCATTAGTAATAATTAGCAATGAAATGATACAAGAATACCCTCTCATCCATAGTGGTTTTGCTTTCCATGATTTCACATACCTGTGCATATAAGTTTGTTTTCCATTGATATAACAAAATATCTGGAAGGATGGATACTTTATAAAGAAAAAAAGTGTTTATTATTTATTTATTGCTATCAGAGATTGAACCCAGAGGTACTTTACCACTGAGCCACATCCCCAGCCCTTTTAATTAATTAATTTATTTTTATTTTGAGACAGGGCCTTGTGAAGTTGCTGAGGCTGGTTTTCAACCTGTGATCCTCCTGTCTCAGCCTCCTGAGCTGCTGGGATTACAGGTATTTGCCACCATGCCCTTAAGAAAAGAGGTTTCTTTGACTCACAGTTTTGGAGATGGGAAGTCTAAACAGTACGTCATTGACTCTGGCAAAGGCCCTTGAAGCTGTGTCACCTCAAACAGATGGCATCCTGGAGGGAGAGCATGTGAGAAAGGGAGATCACATTTTGAGACAGGAAGCCAGAGAGACTGGGGAAGGACCAATCTTCCAGGGTCCTGGGAGATCTACATTGAGGGCAGTGATCTAGATTTCCCACTAGGCTCCACCTTATGATGATTCTACCACCTCTTAATGGAAGCCACACTGAGAACCAAGCTTCTGACACATGGACCCTTGAGAAACAAACAACATCTGAGCGATAGCACTGGTCAACTGTGATCCAAAACTATTAAATGGAAATATCCAGAAATAAACAACTCCTAAGTTTTAAACAACTTTTATTATAGTTTAAAAGCAATATATTGTTATAATTTTTCTATTTTATTATTAGTTGTTGTGCCTAATTCATAAATTAAACTTTATGATAGACATGTATGTATGGGAAAAAAACACATATAGATAGGTCTCTTTATGGTCAAGGTTTCAGACATCTACTGAGGGTGGATAAGGAACTACTATATTCTTTTACTTTCTTCTACCTTCTTCTCTTTTTTTACTATAGTTCTTTTTCTTAATTGGCCTCAAAAGACGACTAACTACATTTTGCTTTTTTTTAATTTTTAAAATCTTCATGGGGGGCTGGAGCTGTGGCTCAGTGGTAGAGCACTTGCTTGGCATGTGTGAGGCATTGGGTTCGATTCTCAGCACTGCATATAAATAAATAAAATAAAGGTTCATCAACAAATAAAAAAAATCTCTTTATCTATCTATCTATATATCTATGTATCTTCATGGTTTTTAGCATTAGGAATTGAACCCAGGGCCTTGTGCCTTCTAAGCATTCCCACTGAGCTACACTCCCAGCCCTCTAACTCGAAATATTTAATATAGAGATTTATCTGTATATACACTATCTTATATAGAGATTTCACCATTTTGAATTATCTTATATAGAGTTTCTGAATTATATACAGAGATTTAACCATTTCTGGTCCAGGATGGACTGAATCGACTTCTACACTCATGGTCCTTTAATGATCTTGTTAATCCTGAGGACCAGTAACTCTGCAAGGTTACTGTGCCCTTCTTCATACCTTGTCTTCTAGCCACATTGCCCTCACTTCTACTGAAAGACCCTCTCTTCATTCCTGCTGAATGTTGCTTCCTTAAAGAAAGCTTTCTTCTGTGTCATCCTTCCCATGAATTCCAGTCATGTTCAGCTCCAGGTTTGTGACAGTAATCTGTCTCGTATTTCTGTACCTGTATTTATTATTATTGTTATCTTGGTACTGAACTTCATCCCCGGTCCTTTCTATTTTTTATTTTGAAACAGGGCCTTGGTCTCAAACTTGCACTCCTCCTGCCTCAGCTTTCCCAGTAGTTTAGATTGATTACAGGTCACATGTCCAGTTTATGGTGGTTTTTTTTTTGTCACTTACATGATAACTTATAATTATTCAAACACAATATAGATTTAACAGAATTGTAAAGGTATAACTACTATTTTCGTTTAGTAACAATATTTATAGAGTTTTTTAAAAAGTTTAAAAAATTAAAAAAAATTTACCTTTATATACATGAGTACAAACTCTGGAATCTTCAAAATAATGTGCTGGGTTTCCAGGATAAGTGGTTAAGCTGCTAACAGGATCTGGGCTCCCTTCCTAGTCTTTGCTATGCCAAGTCCCTCCTTTGGGGAAGCACTTCCTTTTTTGCAGAGGCACTGAGCTCCGACCCTATGTTGGCAAATTCCACTCCCCTGCCTACCCACAGAAGTGTTTTCACTTCTCCAGGGCCTGTGAGAGCCCAGGGAATGCCTACAATTTGCAGCAGTCACTACCCTCACATTCTTCCTCCCTGCTTCAAAAGGTGGCCAGAATCAAAATGATGAACCCAGGACTGGGGGTAGGGCTCAGTGACAGACCCCTTAGGTAGCACGCTTAAAGCCTGGTTTCCATCCCTAACACTGCAAGGGGTGGGGGGAAGAATTGTCAAGTTCCAAAGAAGCCATCATAAATGATCCTTATTATCATCTAGGGCACGCGGTAAAATAATAACAGGGTGCAAATTCGCCCCTAACACAAATTCTCATTTTTAAATGTGGAATTTCAACACTATAACTTAAAATCATAAAAATCTTTATAAAACACAAAAGAAGACGAAGGAGATTTCTTTATTTTACTTTCTATAAGTAATTTTAAAAGAAGAAAATTGTTTTTAAAATCCTAGTCGATTTCTCTCTCCCTCTCTCTTTTGTTGGCCATGGCTGGAAGTGGGCTGGACCTTAAAACTTTGTGGTTTCGAAGAACGCTTAAATGCTGAATTAATCTAATGTGAAGAAAAAAAAAAATAGCCTCATTCTCTCGCAGTCTAATCACAGACTTTTTTTTTTTTTTTCCGTCCTAAGGGAGGGAGCCTTTAATAATGATCTATGTAAACTGATGCCCAGACGGCATGAGTTCGAAGAAGCTCTGCTCCAGCAAGTTAAAACCCGGGAAAGAGCAACCCCAAAGGGCAATCCCCGAAACCGAGAAGCTGCTTAAACAAGCACACCAATGCAAAGGACCGCAATGGCTCTGCTGGCGCGGATCCTGAAAGCTACTCGCTGCCCTGCGCCCGGGCGGGGCAGGCTTCTGGGCTCTGGGCTCCTATTGGGGGCGCGGGCCCAGGACAAAGGATCTGGGCGACCCGGGGCGCCACGGGCCGGAGACAGGGCCGAGGGGCCCCGGAGTCTCGCGGCCATGCCGGGGCCGCGAACCCTCGCCAACCTGGTGGAGTTTTTCTGCAAGGACGGTTTCAGCCGAATCCACGAGATCCAGGTAGCCGCGCACGCAGTGGCGGGAGGGCGAGCCGCCGGGGGCTGCTCCTCCGAGGGCGGGCGGACGCAAAGCCCGGGGGAGGGGATCGCGTAGGGGTTGTCTGGTTAGGGGCGCCCGGGAAAGGGGCGCTGGGAAGGCGACTCCGGGAGGAGGCGGCGGGAAAGGGCCGCCGGGATAGGGATCTCCTTGGGAGAGAACTCCGGGGAGGGGAGTCGGGCTGGAGGACGGTGAGTGGCGGCGGGCAGGGGGCCAGGGTAAGGAAAGCTGTGGAAGAGGCGCCGGGAAGTGGCATCCTCGGAGGGGACGACCGAGAGAGAGCCCGGCGGGGGAGCAGGGAGGATTTCCTGGGGAGGGGGCGTCTGGGGGCGAGGGTGGGATGTGACTTCGGGCAGGGGTAGCTGGGAAGGAGCAGCCGGCGGTGGTCTACCGGGAGAGAGGGAGCTGCGAGGTCCTAAGGGGAGCGCCCCCTGGGGATCGCGGTCTGGGGAGGCCGAGCGCAGCGCATTCTCCACGCGGTGGGCGCGGGCACCCGGCTGAGGAGCACAGCCAGAAACTCAGGGCGCTTGGGAGCCCCGCGTGTCTCTACGTGACTGATAGCTTTGTGTTCAGGTCTAGTATTTTTTTTTTTTTTTTTTTTTTTTATAATTGGAAAAAGTGAAGTTCAGAGGCTTGGAGTTGCATAGTTACAGGGTCGACGCCTAAGGGCTGGGCCAGGGACTTGGTAAGATCCCAGATATGCCAGTAACCCTTGGCGAGATGATGTGGGATCCCTCGTTTCTCATCTTGACCCCTACCCTTGCCCCTCCAATTGCGTCTTTTATCCTGAGGTGGCCTTCCACCTGGAAGCGTCAATTTTCCGTCCCTCCAACTTGTGGTGGCAGCTGCCGCCTCCTCTGGTGTCTTCATCTGCTCGCCTTCTGGGGCTTGCAATCCTAGAACACAGCTACTTCTGGGATCCAGGCCCTTGGGCTCCCGAAACACCCTCTTCTCACACGCACCCACTTCCTTTTGTTGTGAGAAACTTACTGGTCCTAGGAGGCACTTTTCCAATCTCCCACCTGGGCTTCATTCATTTCTTGGTTTATCAACTAGCCAATGCCCCAGATGGCGCAGGCGCCTTGCCTAAAGTGAGAGAAGTAGAAACCTCGCTAAGAAAAAAGCAACAGAGCATGAGGAGGGATTTTAATTCAACAGAAATCACAACTGGCCTCCTCCTCTCCAAGCCTCACCCTTCATCATAATTGTGGGAGTCCAGAAGGTTTCTCTCTCTCTCTCTCTCTCTCTCTCTCTGTCTCTCTGTCTGTCTCCTCTTTTCTATGAACCTAAGATTTTAGGACAAGAGTTTCCAAATACAGTGAAAACTATTTAGTTTGCTTGTTATGAGTTCAATACAGCCTGATTTCTAAATTTTTATGCTTAATTTTTCTTGTATCCATCTCTACTTCCATCTGTATTTAACCTCACTCACACCATCAGTCCAGAGTTTGTTCCTTGGGCACGGGCTTCTTTGAAAAGCTGACCATGGTTAAAACCTGAATCCCCAAACAGGATATGTCTCAGTTTCCACTGACTTTTTTTTTTCCATTCATCTGCTCAGCCTCCACCTACCATGCTGAACCCAGCCGGCCGTTTTTGCTCACTGCTCAGACACATCTTTCACCACCACACCCATGCCCCCAGGGCAGACGTGCCAGAGCACACAGTCAAGGAACTGACTCACTTGGTGCTTTCTCACAACACAGCAGGCAGGACCTCGGTGCTCCCAGTTAGACCTACTCTCTCTGGCTTCACCTTTTTCTTCACTCCTCAGAGAGCACCACCAGAATTCTCACGTCTGGCGTTTGAAGTACTCTTCTTCCTGCAGTTCCTCTGAGAACCGCTAGGGAGTGCTTTACAGCCTGTGGTTAGCCACACTGAAGTGGTGCTCCCGGGCTCTATGCTGGTTCTAAGTAAAGCCCTTCTTCTGGCTCTCCAGGCTGCAATAAAGCAACGTTTCTGGGAGCAAGAGCATTATTCTGTGACCCATCTCATCCAGTTTACTTGCACTCACCTTGTAATTACAGAATGTTAACTCAAAGGAATCCTTGCATTCAGCTCTACAATTCAATTCTCCTCTTATAAACGGAAGAGATCCACAGTATTAGCTAAGTTAGGTCCAAGCTCATGCAACTCAGTAGCAGAGTATATGTACATATACCAAATGCTGTTTCAGGTGTGACAGAGCAGCAAAATCATGGGTACCAGAATCTTCTCTTCAGTGATAGCCCTTTGCAACCACTTGTCTTGGGCTAGTCACTTATTGTCTCTAGACTATAGTTGGAGACTAACAATTTCCATCCATCCCACTGGTTATTGTGAGGTCAAATGAGATTTGGGCTGTGAAACTGATAATAACAAATAAATAACAGCAATGAACATTTCTAGAACTCTTTTCATATACAGGCGAAGTTCTAACTCCTACATGTGAGGGCAAGTTCCATTATTTCATCATTTTGCAGGTGAGGGAGCTGAGGTCACCCAGCTAGTAAACTGTGAGCCAGTATTCAAACTCCAGTATCTCTGTTTAAGTATTATCACTGACTGTACCACTTCACTGAAAAGTGCTGTAAACTGTGTGTAGTATTTCTATTGCCAGCCCCCTATTCTGAATGTGCCCGTTCAGTAGCTGGATTTGCCTGAGCAGTAGTCCATTTCTCAGTGGTTTCCATTATCAGCCACCCCTTTACGGGTCCCATTCAGAGACCTGGAGTCTTTTTTTTTTTTTTTTAAGAGGAGAGAGAGAGAGAGAGAGAGAGAGAGAGAGAGAGAGAGAGAGAGAGAGAGAGAGAGAGAGAATTTTTTAATGTTTATTTTTTAGTTTTCGGTGGACACACATCTTCATTTTATTTTTATGTGGTGCTGAGGATCAAACCCAGTGCCCCGCGCATGCCAGGTGAGCGCACTACCACTTGAGCCACATTCCCAGCCCAACCTGGAGTCTTTTGAGGTTACTTGTTAGAAGTGACCCATTGAAGACTCACCCATTCCAGTTAGGTCTGAGTGTCTTCACCCAGGTGGACCTCACCCAAATCCACAGAAGGACTGAAGAGCTTTCACCTGTGGGCCAAAGAGTGGAGAGACAACAGTCTCCCTGGCCTGCCATTTCCAAGACTGGGAATTGGAGTGGTGAGAAAGGATGGTGGATGCCAAAGACAGCCTTCATCATTTTCTGCAGGGCCAGTCCTGTCACACTGAGCCATGTTGGAGCCACTCCCTTTTCTGTCTTTAATTGTCCATCTATATTTATTGCAATTTACTCCTTCCTCCCTCCCTGTCTCCTTCCTTCTTTCACAACTTCATAGATATATGATTCATGTACCATGCAGTTCACACATTTGAAGTTTACAACCATCACCAAGTCAGCTTTAGAACATTTTTATTAAAATACTCTAAAAAGAAACTCCATGGCACATGATAGGCACATGGTGGTGCACGCCTATCATCCCGGCTACTCAGGAGGCTCAGGCAGAAGGATCACAAGTTTGAGGTCAACCTGGACAACTTAGTGAGACCCTGACTTGAAATAGTAGAAAGGGCTGAGGATTTGGCTCAGTTGTAGAATATTCCTGGGTTCAATCCACAGTAATTCCCTCCTAGAAAGAAAGAAGAAAGAGAAAGAATTCCATAACCTTCAGTTGTCACTCCAACTCTCCCCTTCCTCTTGGCTAACTAGTTTTCTGTAGATTATTCTGGACATGTCATATGAATGGAACCACATAAAATGTGGTCTTTTGTGACTGGTTTCAATGTTTTTCCAAGTTGCGGCAGGTGTCAGTACCTACATTTTGCTTATCCATTCATCAATTGATAGATGTTTGAATTGTTTCCATCTTTGCCTATTATGAATAGTGCTGCTGTGAGCATTTGAGTATCATGTTTTCTTTTCCCTTGGATATTTATCTAAGAGTGGTTTTGCTGGCTAAAATAAAAAGTCTATATTTAACCCTTTGACCAGCTGCCAGCTGTTTTCCAGAGTGTCCACACCCTTTTTCATTCCCACCAACAGCATAAGAGGTTCTGATTTTTCTACATCCTTGCTTTATCTGTCCTTTTGATTATTGTCGTCCTATTTGGTGTGAAGTGAAATCTAATATGTTTGATTTGCATTTTCTTTTGACTAACTATATTGAGCTTTTTTCCATATGCTAATTAGCTACTTGTATATCTCTGGAGAAGTGTCCATTCAAATCCTTTGCCCGGTTTTTAATTCAATTACTATTACTCTTTTTGTACTATTGAGTTGCAAAAGGTTTTTAAAAACATATACTAGATACAAGTCCCTTATTAGATGTCTACTTTGCATTTGATTTGTATAGTGCTTTTGGAAGTATGGCCATTTTGACAATATTAATTCTGCCTATCCAAGAGATCTTTCTATCTTCTAAGGCCTTCTTCAGTTTCTTTCTTTAGTGTTCTGTAGTTTTCATTTTAGATTTTTTCCACGTTTCTTGTTAGGTTGATTCCCAAATATTTTATTTTATTTGAGTTTTTTTTTTCTGTGAATGGGATAGATTTCCTAATTTCTCTTGATTTCAGTTGATTCATCACTGATATATATTTGACAGCAAATGATTTATAGGTGTTAATTTTATATCCTTTTTCTGAATTTGTTTATGAATTCAAGAAGTTTTCTGGTGGAATTTTTTGGGTCTTCTAAATACAGAATCATGTAGTCAACAAATAGGGATAATTTGAGTTCTTTCTATTTGTATTCCTTAGTTTCTTTTTTTGTCTAATTGCTCTGGCTAGAGTTTCTAGGACTATGTTAAATATAAGTGGTGAAAGAGGGCATCCCCGTCTTGTTCCAGTTTTTACAGGAAATGCTTTAAATTTTTCTCCGTTTAGAATGATGTTGGCCTTGTGTTTAGCATATGTAGCTTTTGTAATGTTGAGGTATGTTTCTACTATCCCAAGTTTTTCTAGTGTATTGAACATGAATGGATGCCATATTTTGTCAAATCCTTTTTCTGCACCTATTGAGATAATCATGTGATTCTTGTCTTTAAATCTATTGATGTGATCAATTTTAAATATTGATTCTGTATTTTATTGATGCAAGGTTGTATCCCTGGGATGAACCTCGCTTGATCATGGTGCACTATTTTTTAAATATGTTTTGTATGCAATTTTCCAGTATTTTATTAAGAATTTTTGTATCTATGTTCATCGGGATTATTGGTCTGAAATTTTCTTTCCTTCACGTGTCTTTGTCTGGTTTTGGTATCAGGATGATACTAGCTTCATAAAATGCTTGGAAGAGTTCCCTCCTTTTCTATTTCATGGAATAATTTGAGGAGGCTTGGTGTTAGTTCTTCTTGGAGGGTCTTGTAGAACTTGGCTGAGAATCTGTCTGGTCATGGACTTTTCTTTCTTGGTAAGCTTTTGATGATGTCTTCAATTTCCTTGCTTGAAATTGATCTGTTTAAATTTTCTATGTCCTCCTGATTCAAACAAATCCTTGTCAATTTCAAGAATCAAATAAACCACAACACAATAATAGTGGGTGACTTTAACACACCTCTTTCACCACTGGATAGATCTTTCAAAGAAAAACAAAATAAAGAAACTATAGAACTAAAAAATATAAATAATACTTTAGGCTTAACAGACATATATAGAATGGTTCATCTGTCAATGACTGAATACACTTTCTTCTCAGAAGCACATGGATCCTTCTCTAAAATTGACTGTATCTTAAGGTACAAAGCAACTCTTAGAAAATAAAAAAAAATAGAGATAATACCTTGCATCCTATCAGATCATAATGAAATGAAATTAGAAATAAATGATAAAATAAAAAAAATAGAAGTTACTCTAACACCTGGAGACTAAACAATATGCTATTGAATGATGAATGGCTAGTAGAAGAAATCAGGGCTGAAATAAAAAAATACTTAGAGGTAAATGGGAATAGCGATACAACATATCAAAATCTCTGGTATACTATGAAGACAGAGATAAGAGGAAATTTATTTGTATTGTGCTCATTCATTAAAAGAATAGAAAGTCAACAAATACATTATCTAACATTACATCTCAAAGCCCTAGGAAAAAAAAAGACCTAATTAACACCAAAAGCAGTAGATGACAGGTAATAATTAAAATCAAACCTGAAATCAATGAAATTGAAACAAAAGAAACTATCCTCACACCCCCCCCCACCGCCGCCAAAATCAACAAAATGACAAGTTGGTTCTTTGAAAAGAATCAGAGAAAGAGAGAAAACTCTAATTACTAAAATTGGTGATGAAAAAAGGAAATCTCATGACGGACACCACTGAAATACAGGCAATAATCAGAACCTATTTTGAAAATTTATACCCAAATAGAAAATCTTGAAGACATGGACAAATTCATAGCTATAAGCTACTCAAATTGAATCAGGAGTTATGTCTATTTATTTTTTCCCATGAATTCCTTAACATTTTCTTTATAGAGAATCTTGTCATCTGTGAACAGAGATGATTTTGCTTCTCCTTTAGACTAGAGTCTAAATGCCTTTCCCTTCCCTTTCAGGTTTTTAAAATTATTTATTTATTTATTAATGTTTTTATTCCCTTTCGTGCTGGGGATTGAACTTGTACACGATGCTAGCCATGTGCTCTATCACTGAACCCCTGGAGGCCATTTTTAGAGGCCCACTGTATTTCCCCAGAGGACTCACTCCACAGAGCAGGCTCCTGTAGAGCTGGGCTGTGGGGTAGGGGTTGGTTGACTGGGGCTCATTTGGCTTAGGATGTGTGTCTCCTTAGTGCATCTCTATCCATGAAGACATTTCTCTCTTATTGAAGTATGGCATTTTAAAAACCACATGGCTAACAAATAAACAAGCCTCTATGCATATGATTATGTGCATATGTAAAGGTACTGCTCTGATATACAGTCCCATAGAATGAATATACAGTTTCCCTCTGCCCCCATTTTCTGCTTCTCTAACACGCAGGAATGTTGACATTGAAGGTATATCATATTTGTGTGTTTTTTCCTTTTTTTGGTTTCTCCACGGTATTGCAGCAGAAGCACACACAGGAATATGGAAAAATCTTCAAGTCTCACTTTGGTCCTCAGTTTGTAGTATCTATTGCAGACCGCGACATGGTGGCTCAGGTGCTCCGGGCGGAGGGGGTCGCGCCCCAGAGAGCCAACATGGAGTCCTGGCAGGAGTACCGAGACTTACGGGGGAGAGCCACCGGGCTCATCTCAGCGTGAGTATGCAGGCCAGACTGTGCCAAGCGTTGGAGGGAACTCAGGAAGGAATACCCACGACACTGGTTTCCTAAAAGGCAGCTATTAAAAAAGTACAGAAGTTTCAGTGGAATAGTGTCAAATAACCAGTTTGCCTGATCTCCTAACACCAGGAGCTGCAGAGCTCCGTGGGGCTCTCCCTCCTCCTCTGTGAAGAGGTCTGCTGGCTGGGATAAAGGTGGAGGCCACACTGACTGAATGATGGGCCAGTGCTCTTCTTAAGCAATGCTTTGCAGCTTAGGTGTCCACTCAGTGACACCCAGGGAGCTAAAGGACAGGGGAAGGAGGGTTGTTGACTTTTTATCACTGTAACAAAAGACCTGAGATAATCAACTCTAAAAAAGGAAACATTTAATTTGGCTCATACTTTTGGAGGTTTCAGTCCATGGTCAGTTGGCTCATTGCTTTTGGGCCTGTGTTGAAGCAGCACATTATGGGGGGGAGCAAGTGATGGAGGAAGAGTCTCATCTCCTAGCAGCTGGGGAGTGCAAGAGACAGAGGCAAGGGAAGGGTTCCCATGTGTGAAGGGACACATCCTCACACGACCTAACTTCCTCCCCTGGGTCCTACCTCCTAAAGTCACCGTCATCTCCCAGTAGTGCCATGGACTGGGGACCAAGCCTTTATTTAATGTGGGCCAATCTGTAGAAGAGGGTAAGACCCAAAAGCAAATCTCCTGGTGGGGGCTAAGAATCTCCAGCACCATGGTGATTTTCGTGTTTCATAGCAGACTGTGATAATTAATTCTGAACAAGGTTCACTAACATGTTGGTACCTTTGAAGAAATAATTGGCACAGTTCCAAGCAGGGAGGAGGCCAGAATGTTTATATAATCCCTGACCCAAATTTCTGTGGGCCAGAGATTCAATTTCTCTCTCTCTCTCTCTCTCTCTCTTTCTCTCTCTCTCTCTCTGTATGTGTGTGTGTGTATACATATATACTCTGTGTGTGTATGTGTATGTATATGTGTGTGTGTGTGTGTGTGTGTCTGTGTGTGTGTGTATGTATGGCATATATATATATATATATATGGCATATTGCTGGTGACTTTAGAACAGGTGGGAAGGGGAGAGGGAATGCCTGGCCCAGGAGACTGGCTGGCTTAGCTGGGGTCACCCAAAACAGATCCCAAGGCAAGGGTTTAATTGCAATGGTTCATTTGGGAGTGGGGAAGCCAGGAAGGAATGGGAGAGAAACACTGAGTGTGGATGGATGGGAGAATTGCTTTTGGGGGCCACTGGACAAAGCTCAGCCTCACTGGAACCCTCTGAGGGACAGTGTGCCGCAGTCCTCAGACCTGCTGCAGACTGTTCACTGAGCATCCTGCCTTCATGGTGAGAGGTGTTGCTAATCAGTTTAGGGAGCTTGGCATCCTCTAAAGTGCAGCCAGGAGCCCCCAACTCCCCTGGGAAAGAGCTGCAGTCACCCTTTTTGGTTTTCTTTTTAGATTTATTTTATTATTTTCTTGGTACAGGGTGGGGTGGGGTGAAACCCAGGGAGGCTTTACCACTGAGCTACATTCTTAGCCCTTTTAATTTTTCAATTTTAAGACAGGGTCTTATTAAGTTGCTGAAGCTGGCTTTGAACTTGTGACCCTCCTGTCTTAGCCTTCCAAGTAGGTAGAATTACAGGTGTACACTACTATGCCTGGCTCCCTTTTTCTTTTTAAATATCAATAGTAACCCATGGTGTCCTCAGATTAGTTCGAGGACACCTGTGGATACCAAAATCTGCAGTATTTGCACAAAACCAACACAATCCTCCTGTATGCTTTAAATCATCTCTAAATCATAATTTTTAAAAAATATTTTTGATCTTCAGTTAGTTGAATCCATGGATGAGGAACCCACAGCTATGAAGGGTCAAGATGAGAAGTGTAAGAAGTGTACACACGAATCTATACATATATACTTTGTATATATATATATATATATATATACAAATTGTATATATGTATATATCTATACATATATACTTTGTATATATATATACAAAGTATATATGTATAGATTAGCATATATTTCTCTTTTGCTAATCAGTTTCATATCTTTAAAATATGATATTATTATGAGAAATATTAAATTATGTTACAATATTATCATGATAGGTTTTTCAAAGGAAATCATATTACATGATTCCCAGGGGTAATTTTTTCCTTAAACTTTGTTTCAAGGAGCTGGGTACTGTGGTGCATGCCTGTAATCCCAGTGGCTCGGGAGAATCATAAATTCAAAGTCAATCTCAGCAATTTAGTGAGGTCCTAAGAAACTTAGTGAGACTCTGTCTCAAAAAAACAAACAAACAAACAAACAAACAAAAAAAAAAAACGGAAAAGAAAAAAATGAGCTGGGAATTAAGTGCCCCTGGATTCAATCCCTGGTGCAAAAAAAAAAGTTTGCTTCAAGGGCAGCAACTTAAGCTCTAACAGGAGTTAAGTTATTCTTCCTCTCTTCCCAGCAGCTCTTGCTGACCTCATTTTGATCTGTAGCCCTTGTTTATCTAATTTTGACTGGCAGCTCTCATTGATTCTTCATGGATGGGAAGTTTTTCATAGGTTTTGAATTCCTTCCCAGAATGTCAATGTAAGTAAGATTATCTGAAATTCTTGTTGTTTTTCTAGGGAAGGTGAACAGTGGCTCAAGATGAGAAGTGTATTAAGACAAAGAATTCTGAAACCGACAGATGTGGCCATTTTCTCTGGAGAAGTCAACCAAGTTATTGCTGATTTGATTAAAAAAATCTACATCCTCAGGAGTCACGCAGAAGATGGGGAAACGGTGACTAATGTCAATGATCTTTTCTTCAAATATTCAATGGAAGGTGAGGTGGAGTCAGAAGACGGGAAAATTGCCAAAAAAGTAGTTTTCTTTCCTTGAGCATTTCCTGTGCCCCCAGGCAGTGTAAGCCCAGTGCATACACACATATCATCCCCACAGTGCAAATGACACCACCGGTTATGGGGGACCAGTTCTGCTTCCTCACATTCCTTAACATTAGAGAAGCACTCGGAGGCAGGCATATGAACCAGGGTTTATTTATAAAGGGGTAACATAGACTTCTCCTGGGAGGGAGAAGGGGTCCATAGCTGGTATCCTGGTATCCCAAGAAATGAGAGCATTCTGCCTCTTTTATACATCCTAGATTTTCTTTGTTCTCCTGCTCTCTCCCCCCTTATCTCTCTCCTTCCTGATTAGGCTCAGGAGATGCTCAGGTAGGATGGCCAAAAGGTGAGAAGCAGATGGGCTGGAGGGGCTAAGGTGGAGTGATCTGGGAAGGAAGGGGGCCTAGGGTGCATTAATTAACAACTTTTATAACTCCATATTAGGAGGGACAGTCCCTGGGAGAGGTTACCCTAGCAACAGGTTAGAGCAGGGGCCAGTTATCTTGATAAGGGTGGAGGAAGGGCTCTGAAGACATTAACATTTCAATCTCCAACTTCAGAGACCTAAATTGGCCTTCATTCTCTGGATCACCTATTTTATCGCCTGTCTTTAATTCTGGCTTCACTAGCATGAACCAGGTGTGTCCCTGCTGTTGGACAAAAGGGAGAACTGAGACCTCCTAAAGAACTTACTCAAGGTTATACCCCAATTCCTTTCCTTAGAGACTAAAATCAGTTTCAAATCCAGGTCATTTTAGTTCAAGAATCCATGTTCCTAGTCACTACACATTTTTTTAAACCATAATTAAAAATAAAGGAACCCACAGTTATAAAGGGATAGACTGTATATATGTGTATGTATATTTGGTCTATCACAAAGTCATTCCATCTTGTCGGATAATTCAGATATCATAACCAAAAGGTAGTCATCAAATATTCTCCTGCTTCCTTATTGTGACTAAGGCCCTCGGTTTCTCATGTGTCCATCAAGATCTGTTATGTACCTACAATGGAATACACATGAATATTCTTTTTACTTTTAAAACATAAATGATAGTATACAAAACACACACACACACACACACACACACATATATGTATGTATTTTAAATCCTCCCTTTCCCCTAGCATATTTTAAGCACAACTCATTTTCCTTACATCTTGATTATTTCTTCTTTGGGGGAAGGCGGGGCAGGGGTACCAGGGCACTTGACCACTGAGCCACATCCCAACCCTATTTTTTTTTTTTTTTGGTGCTGGGAATTGAACCCAGGGCCTTGGGCATGCGAGGCAAGCACTCTACCAACTGAGCTATATCCTCGAGTATACAAAACATATTGCTTTTTTCTTAAAAATATGTCTGGAAGACACTTCTATCAGGTTTCTCATTTTTTTTTTTTTTTTTGGTGGTACTGGATCTTTTTAAAATAATGTTTCCATTACTTTGAATTTTTAACTCTTCTTTTTAACTTTAAAAAAGATTTTTATATTGCCTATCTCTTTGTTTTTCCATTTTAATTGGCTCTTGTTAGTTATATACAACATTAGGATTCATTTTGACATAATTATAAAAACATGGAATATAATTTGCTCTAATCCAGTCCCCAGGACTTCCCCTTTTCAATCCTTCCTCCCTTTCTCTGTTCTCTTCTCTCTACTGATCTTCCTGCTATTTACTTATAGTTTTTAAAAAATAATCAGAGTCTTGTGGATATACATGATGATAAGATTAAGTCAGATGAATTCCATTGTTCTTTCCTTATCCCATCCCCTCCCATTCCTGTTCAATCCCTTTCCTCCATTCCACTGATCTTTCTTCTATTTTTTTTAAGTCACACCCCCTTATTTTTGGATTATCGTCTGCCTATCAGAGAAAACATTTGACCTTTGACTTTTTGGGACTGGTTAATTTCACTAAGCATGATAGCCTTCAGTCCCATACATTTACAGGAAAATCTTTATGGCTGAGTAATACTCTACTGTGTATATGTACCACATTTTCTTTATCCATTCATCTGTTGAAGGCCATCTAGATAGGTTCCATGGCTTGGCTACTGTGAATTGTGCTGCTATAAACATTGATGTGGCTACTGTAGTATGCTGATTTTAAATCTTTTGGATATATATGGAGAAGTGGGATAGCCGGGTCAAATAGTGGTTCCATTCCTAGTTTTTTCAGGAATCTCCCTTTAGCTTCCCAGAATTGCTCCAATTTGTGGTCCCACCAGCAATGTATGAATGTACCTTTAACTCTTAACTTTGAAATTCTGATAGGAATGTTTTCTAAAAATAGCAATGACATGAACAGAGAACTGTAATATAAGCAAAGTGAACCATCCTACCCTCCACGGATCCATGAGGTCACTTCCTCTGTTCCTTTAGCTCTCTGGGTCTGGGATCCCCAGGAGGAGACAGCTTTCAATTATCCCCATTGAGCCTCATGATGGAAAGCTGATTCATAGTCTCCAAATGAGGCAGGAAGGGGCCCTGGTTGGGTTTTGCTTCCTCCCTCCTCAGAACTACGACAAACTAGAGAGGTGGGTGTGAAGGGGCTGAGCAGCATCAGGCTTGGAGAGCTCACTCTCCTCACAAGGTCTGTCATCTCAGACCTGAGTTCCAGTCCCCTGCAACCTTAAACACGCTACTTAAACTTTATGATTCTTCTTATCTCGTCCTTCTGATGGGCTTCCCCTCTACCCACCTGGTACCCCTGGGGATTGAACCCAGGGGTGCTTTATTACTGGGCTACATCCCTATCCCTTTTTTATTTTGAGACAGGCTCTAGCTAAATTGCTCAAGTTGTGGATCTCCTGATCCTGGGTCACGGGGATAGACAAGTGTGCACCCCCATGCCTGGCTCTGGTGGGTTTCCTAATATGTATTTAAGGGCTATAAAGGGAGCTATTTAAATGAAGCAGAGTTAACCATGCACAGCATCCTGTAGTTCAGGATGGAGATAGGATGATAAAAGTGACTCATGAAAGGTTCCCAGAGCATCCTTTGTGTGTGTGTGTGTGTGTGTGTGGTGCTGAGGACTGAACCCATGGCCTTGGGCACACAAGCTATGCACCCTCCCATTCTGCCACATCAGCAGCCAGCCCGTTAGACCACTTTTTTAAAAAAATATTTTTTTATATTTATATTTTAGGTGTATAAATATAAAATGGACACAACACAATGCCTTTATTTTTATGTGGTGCTGAGGATTGAACCTCTCCCGTTATAGGCAAGCGCTCCACCGCTGAGCCACAATCCCAACCCTCACTTAGACCATTTTTGAAAGTTATTTTTAATGCCACATATTACGTATTGATATGGCATTGATAATGGTAAATGATGGAGGAGAAGAGAACTTTTGAACTGTCTTCCCCACCCAGGTGTGGCCACCATCCTTTACGAGAGTCGCTTAGGATGCCTGGAGAACCACATCCCCCAGACAACAGTGGAGTACATTGAAGCCCTAGAGCTCATGTTCAGCATGTTCAAGACCTCCATGTACGCAGGTGCCATCCCCAGATGGCTCCGCCCCTTCATCCCCAAACCCTGGCGAGAATTCTGCAGGTCCTGGGATGGACTCTTCAAATTCAGTAAGAGAAGGCTGGAGGAAGGGCACCTATGGCATCTATAGGGTGATGGGACTGCAGCCGTGTATCTAGTGTTTCCAGGCAGAGGAGTGATTATGGCTGAGGATGATCCGATGGACCTCCAGGGGTTATTTGCATTCATAACTTTTTCATATTTGTTTTTCAAATAAGCAAGAAAAGCATGTGGGGTGTGACTACTAGTTACATGGCCTAATTTTCATTTTATAATTTTTTCTGTTTGAGAAAATGTGCTAGCAGTGACACATGCACATAAAATTCCCTCCGGAAGATAATATCTGTAGTCCAGTAAATCTGTCAGTACTCAAACTGTTGAGGGAATTGGAGGCTGATGGACTTTTATTTGAACATTCTCCATTGCAGCTTTTTTGAAAGGGATAGATTCATTTGTTTTGTTACCTAGTGAAAATGAGCTAGGAAGATGAATATTTATTTATCCTCAAAGTGACACTATAAAGAAGATTTGCTTTCTTATGTAACTCAGAAAATTTGGGGCCAGGCGTGGTGGCACCCACCTGTAATCCCAGTGGCTCAAAGCCAGCCTCAGCAATGGTGAGGCACTAAACAACTCAGTGAGATCCTGTCTCTAAATAAAATACAAAATAGGGCTGGGGGTATGGCTCAGTGGTTGAGTGCTCCTGGGTTCTATCCCCAGTATCTATCAATCAATCAATCAATCAATAAATGGGGGCGATGATATTGAGGCTTGACCCAGGGGTGCCTAACCACTGAGCTACATCCCCAGTTCTTTATCTTTTTATTTTGAGACAGGGTCTCTCTAAGTTGCTTAGGGCCTTGCAAAATTGCTGAGGGGCCTCAAACTTGAGATCCTTCTGCCTCAGCCTCCTGAGTCTCTGGACTACAAGTATGTGCCACCAAGCCTGGCATCAAATTTTTTTTTTTTTTTTTTTTTTTTTACCAAAAAGGTGTTTCCAAAAAGAAAAAAGTGATTTCCAAAATGCCTTTCCAAATGTTTTAGAACAATGCTAATATCAAAAGATGTGTCCCGTGGCGTCTTTTTGAAGGTCAGCATTCATTTAAATGTACAGGTTCTGTTGTAGATTATATTTTGTTGTCTTTTTGTAGTAACATCTCAGATAATAATCATGGCCTTTGCCCTGCTCAATTCATTTTTCTTTTTCTGGAACCAGAGTGGGAAAAAAAAAGAATTGCATTCTTGTTTCTCTATATTATAATAATATAATAATAACTCCTTGGTTATTGGATTAGAACATTTCCAGATAGATATTACTTTCAGGAAGGAATAAATGTTTAGATTGTCTTTAGTTTTTCATTCATTTATACAAGTAAGTGTATGAATGAGACCCCAAGGCTGACAAGAGATCAAGCTGGGTTTCCCTAGCCTCTGTCACCTGCTATGCAAACTTCATTGGGTTAGTTACATCATGGGCAGGACCAAGAGAGACTTGAGACAAAAGTGGTTATTCTCAACCCAAACTGCTTTTCAAAGAAATACCATTTTCCAACAGGCCAAATTCATGTCGACAACAAGTTGAGGGACATACAGTGCCAATTGGACCGAGGGGAGAGGGTGAGTGGGGGACTTCTCACCTACCTCTTCCTTAGCCGGACACTGACGCTGGAGGAGATCTACGCCAACATGACAGAGATGCTGCTGGCCGGCGTTGACACAGTAAGTACCGGTGCTTGTTTTCTCAATGAATGAAGCGCGGCACTGCTTTCCTCATGCTCTGGTGGAGTGTTTCCTTGTAGAGAAGACACTTTTTTTTCTTTTTTATTTACTAGTTTTTAAAAATTCTTTAAAAATTTTTTAAATTCTAATTAGTTATACATGATAGCAGAATGCATTACAATATAGAGCATGATTTTTCATATCTCTGCTTGTATACAAAGTATATTCACACCATTCATGTCTTCATACATGGACTTAGGGCAATGATGTCATTCCACCATCTTCCCTACCCCCTTGTCCCCTCCCTTCCCCTCCCACCCTCTGCCCTATCTAGAGTTCATCTAATCCTCCCATGCTCCCTGCCCCGCCAACCCCACTAAGAATCAGCCTCCTTATATCAGAGGAAAACCTTCAGCATTTGTTTTTTTTGGATTGGCTAACTTCACTTAACATTATATTCCCCAACTTTATCTGTTTACTGGCAAAGGCCATGATTTTATTCTCTTTTATTGCTTGAGTAATATTCCATTGTGTTTATATACCATATTTTATTTATCCATTCATCTACTGAAGGGCATCTAGGTTGGTTCCACAGTTTAGCTATTGTGAATTGTGTTGCAATAAACATTGATGTGGCTGTGTCCCTGTAGTATGCTGTTTTTAAGTCCTTTGGGTATAGACTGAGGAGAGGGATAGCTGAGTCAAATGGTGGTTCCATTCTTAGTAGGGCAAATGCTTTAAGTACACTGTACATGTTTGTATAGTTGGCCTTCCATATCTACAGGTTCCATACCTGTAGATTCAGCCAACTCTGGATTGAAGATATTCAGGAAAAAAAATTACATGTGCATGAACATTATCATATCACTTCTTAGGTAATACATTATGACAACTATTTGCATAGACATTTCATTAGGTGTTATGAATCTCCTAGGATGATTAAAAGTATGGGGGAGGGTGTATATAAATTATATGTATATCATATGCAAATGTCATACCATTGTTTTATGATTTGAGCATACCCAGACTCTGTTCTGGAACCAATCCCTACATATACTGAGGCCACCTGTACTAGCAGAAAATCGCCAGGAGAAAACTTTTTTTCTGTAAAATGTAAAACAAAACTACATAGTCAATTCTATGAAAAACATAACCATAATTCCATAATCACACACGTAAAATTGCAGTAAGTGTTCCAGTTTAAAAATCATCCCCATTTTGCCAACATTTTGTTCACTATTTCATAATATCAGCCATGAAGAGGGTGCAGACATTAAACACCTTGTTATTTACCCTTTAAAATTTTCTAAGCCATGGAATTCATTTTATAAAGCCTGGTTAACTTTAAAACCACAACCTGTTGGGCTGGGGTTGTGGCTCAGTGGCGGATTGCTTGCCTTCCACGCATGGGGCACTGGGTTCGATCCTCAGCACCACAAAAATAACTAAAATAAAGGTACTGTGTCCATCTACAACTAAAAATTAAAACAAACAAAAAAAGACAAAAACAAAACCCATGACCTATTATATAGAGAGTGTAAAGACAGAAAACTTAAAACAGTTTGACTTGTAAATATGTGTGCATGTGCATGTATGTGTGTAAACATATCAATTTGAAGCAAGAAAATAGAATCCAGACCAAGAAGGGTTCATTATCAGAATGAAACAGCACTGCCAATGGACTTTGAGGTGATCCCATTAGCAAGACACTGTGGCCACCCCCTTCCTGTCTATGTGCATATATGTGTCTGTAAGGGATCGTGTGGCCATGCAGAAGGGTGGTGAGTATACACTGGGTTGTTAACAGGGGTTTTCTGGCTGAGGTCCAGGGACTGGCGAATCATGTTCCTTCCTAAAACATGTAATATGCCACATTTGCTTGTGTTTGAAAAATGCTATACATGTGGGTGTAGGTGCAGAGTAGTTTTATTTATTTTGTGGTTCTAGGGATCCAACCCATGGCCTCATGAATGCCAGCCGATCCCAGGGCCTCAGAGCAAGGGCTCTGCTGCTGAGCTAAACCCCTAGCCCTAGAACAGTTTTAAATTTTGCTAAAAGGAAGTGATGAAACAAGGAAACAAACAAAACAACAGGCTTGTACTTCCAGTATGTGGTAGAACATAGTCAATTGAATGAAATTTCTGGCAGCAAAGTGGGGAAGTGCTGGGCTGGAGGGGGTGCTTCTGCTGGTGTGTCTGGAAAGTAAGAAGCAAGGTTGCACCAGACCCTGCTGTATTGAAAGCACTAACCTGAACGCCCCCCCTGGCAGCATCTCCTAAGGAAGGGGTTACCACCTACGTTGAACAAGTGGGAGATCTTAGCAATTGAGCTTGTCACATCATGCTTTTCCTTCATGCAAGTGCTTTCTAACCTTGATTAAGGCACAGAGCTTCATTTTAAAAGGAGGAAAAAGAACCCCCCAAACCAAAACCAGGGTTGACTTTTTGGTACTGGGAATTTAATCCAGGGGTGTTTTACCAGAGAGACACATCCCCAGCTCTTTTTATTTTTTATTTTGAGACAGGGTCTCATTGAGTTTCTTAAGGCCTTGCTAAGTTTCTGAGGCTGGCCTGGAACTTGTAATCCTCCTGCCTCAGCCTCCCAAATTGCTGGGATTACAGACATGCACCATTGTACCTGGCTAACCTATATCACTTTTATGATAATGTCACTTAAATATGTTGAAACAAAAAACAGTATAAACTTCTTCCAGAAATTCTGCAAGGATAAAACAAAAAGAGTAAGAATTAAATGGAAACTAACTGATGCAATCAGTGATTATCCTGATTATGTGAAAGTGATGAATGGTGTGAATTTGCTCACACCAAGTCACCACTTGCACCTGGAAAGAATGAAAGAACCGCCTAGTCTAGGAGTCAATTTGTACACATTGTACCTCTTGCCTCCTGGTGGTAATTTAGAGTATCGCAATGAGTGGGGTTGAGATGGTACCGGGTCCTTTTCTGTGTCCTGGAATGAAAGAAAGCCAGGAAACATTCTTAAAATTTCAAACTCATTTTTTTTTTTTAAAGGAATCAACTTTAGTGCAGTGTGATTTGTCCATAATAAACTGCATCCATTTAAACTGTATAATTTGATACAGATTGTTTGCAGCAAGCATTTATGAAACTACTACCATACTTTTCTAAAGTTTATGTCAGTGGAATTATACAATACATATTACCCTGCATCTGGCTTCCTTTACTCAGAGAAATGACTTTGAGATTCATCCATGTGGTAGTATTTAACAGTAATTTACTCTTTTTTTTTTTTTTAAAAAAATCATTGAATATTGTACCATTGCATGCCATGTTCCATTTTCCCCTAAGGACATGAGTCTAATATAATTTTTCTGTTCTCTTAATAGAAAGCATCTAAATAATTTTTTTCTCATTTATAAGGAAGAGCTTGAACATTGTATTATATGTTATAAATTATGGGAGAGCCTGCTCTCTATAAGCATGTACTAAATTTCTATAGGGATCTCATTTAAATGAGATTTTAGTGAATCAAATCCATGTGATAAATGTTTATAGAGATCTCATTTAAATGAAATCCGAGTTAGTAGAATACATTATGGTAGCAATCGAATAATATACTGTGACCAAGATGTGTTCAATATCAGAATGAAACAGAACACTACCAATTGACTTGGAGGAGAAATGATATTCATGTGATATAATTAAATTAGATTGAAAGAAAAAGAATTTAGACTATGGAATTTCCTTACAAGCAAGTGAAATACAGTCACATAGATAGTGGTATTAATTTTAGTGGAACTCTTGGGACTTAGTATAATAAAATAGAATTATTCTAAATAACTGGAAATGTAATCAGACCAAGAAGTGGTATTAAAAAATGATATCGCAGAGCTGGGTGTGTAGCTCAGTAGTGGAGTGCTTGCCTGGTTGATGAGAGGCCCTGGGTTCAATCCCCAGTACCATATTAAAAAACCAAACCGAACCAAATTAAAAAACCACTACACAAATGAGAGACTCTATGGCTAGCTGCTGATTTTGTTGATAAATTGATAGGAACAATGACTGACTGATGTCCTTCTAGCACTCCTCAATCTCTAGATTAGGGCAGCTGGAGCAGGCCAGGCCCAGCCATCATGGACCTGTGGGATGCCAGAATGTCATGGTTCTCAGGTCTTTTAAAAGTGGACAGGTTTAGGCCCCTTTTTAAACAAAAAAAACAGGTAACCTTTGCAAATGTCCTGTGAAGTTCAGGCAGAACTTCTAGCCTTGACTGTCATTCCTTAGGTCCCCCAGGCTTCCCTAGAGAGGAGGCACATTGCTCTGAAATAATTCAAAAAGTGCTGAAATAATTTCCCCCATGGCTCTTCATTGGAAGGGTCCTTGAGTTGGGCATGGGGTGGGGGTACACGTTTGTAATCCTAGCAGCTCAGGAGGCTCAGGCAGGAGGATCGAGAGTTCAAAGCCAGCCTGAGCAACCTAGTGAGGCACTAAGCAACTCAGTGAGACCCTGTCTCTCATAAAAGGCCAGGAATGTGGCTCATTGGTTAAGTGTCCCTATGTTCAATCACCTGTAGCGCCCCCCCCCCACCAAAAAAAAAAAAGTACTTGAGTCATAGAGTTGATGTTCCAAAAATAGTTGTTTGATTTTTCTTGTCTGAAATAAGGAGAAGAATCTTTTGTCTGGGTAATAACTCAAATGCAAAGATAGGATGGTATGGATATGGTTTTGCTCCTACCCTTATTCCCAGGGGACGTCACATCTGACTCTGACTGCTGTGTAAACCTTTGGTTTTACTCATGACATGCCTGTGCCTGCCGGTTTCTCTTATTAGACATCGTTCACGTTATCCTGGGCAGTGTATCTCCTGGCAAGGCACCCAGAAGTGCAGCAGACCGTGTATCGGGAGATAGTCAAGAATTTGGGGGAAAGGCATGTTCCAACTGCAGCAGATGTCCCCAAAGTCCCGCTGGTCAGAGCTCTCCTGAAGGAAACCCTGAGGTACAAGTCAGGGGTAAAAGTCAACAAATTATCTCCTTTATTATCTCTGATTCTTTTTTTTAAAAAAGTTTTATTTTATTTTTAATTGGCAAATAATAGTTGCATATATTTATGGGGTGTAATATGATGTTTCAACACAAACATACATCGGAATGATGAATTCAAGGTAATTAGCATTTCTATCATTGATCACTTCTGAGAGGTGAGACCCTTTACCATCCTCCCTTTCAGCTGTTTTGAAACATGGAATACGATATTGTTAAGTGTAGTCATCGTGCTGCAGAGAAGAACACCAGAACTTCTTTCTCTTATTCAGCTGAAACTTTGTACCTGATGACCTTTCCCTGTTCATTCTTCTCCCGATTCTTTGTCTCAGCAAATCCTCAGTCTACACCCACCAGCTAAACTGGGTAGGAAAGGGATGTTTGTAACTATCTATCTTTCCTCCTGTCTGGGTTAGGAGAAGAGTTACTCTGTCTTTTCAATATCCATTGTCCTTCCTAAAGATTTTTGAAGCAGTCACTGAATGCTATTCCTCCTTTATACAGTCGGTCCATCCAGAGTTTCCAAGTGGCTCCTGGATCAATGCTTTTGACTGTGTTCCTCTGAAGAGAAAGTGGAACAGATTGATTTGTCAGAAAAATACACTGGATTGTTAGGCTAATTACCTGACCTGTTCACAGTATCCTGTGGTTCTTGTGTGAACATCCTAGTCTGAGTTGGAGAAGCCACTTAGTGAGGCTCATTTGCTCCTGGACAGGGCTTCAGTGACAGTGGAAAAAGCTGGGTTGTCTTAGGTGGAAGGGGGTGGTTTTGGGGGGAGATGGACATTTATGATGAGTGAAATTCCTTCCCCCTCTGCAATCCCCCTAACCAGCATCTTCTGTGGAGGAACTGCTATGACAAAGAACAAAGATTATTTTCTATGGTAAACGTGAAAAGAATTCTTTCAAACCTGATTTGATACCAATACTTTAATTTGCACTGAATCCTTAATTTAAGCATGCTGACTGATCTTGAAAAAAAGAAAAAGAAAATGGACTGGGGGGTGTATCTCAGTGGAAACATGTATATTTAGAAGGTGTATGGCCCTAAGTTTAATCCCCAGAACCTTAAAAAAAATGGATTTAATTTTTTTAAAGAGTTCTTTGTTCAGGACAATTTGAGAACTGAAGTACCATTTCTTAAATGATTCTTAGGATCCTAAATCCTATGAACTATTCTTGGATAAAGTGGTCCCATGTATACATAAAATTTCAGAAACTTGTAACTTTTTTCCCCCTTGAGAACATAAGACCATGTTCAAAGCTTTGCTTTGTGTTTTGCAAACTTTTTTGACCTTGTAACCCTTTTCATATTCCCCAGAATACTTGCTGTTGAATCCTTCTTAGAAGATTTAGTTGAAACTGTACACTGTTACTTCTTAGATTTTTTTTTTCTTTTGGTACTGGGGATAGAACCCCGGAGTGCTTTTATTCCTGAGCTATATCCTCAGTCCTTTTAAAAATTTTTAAGAATTTTTGTTGATTTTGAGGAAGGGTCTTGCTAAATTGCCGAGGACTTGAATTTGGGATTCTCAGCCTCCCGATTTGCTGGGCAAGATCCAGTGGGGCACCACTGTACCCAGCTGTTTTTTAGAATATTTAATGGACGTGGCAATCTGTTCAGATGCCTAAATGTTTAATGAAGTAGTTTAAGAGTCACTGTTCCATTCCTGTTCCCATTGGTTCCATTCCAGGCTGTTTCCAGTGCTACCAGGGAATGGCCGTGTCACCCAAGAAGACCTGGTTATTGGCGGATATCTGATTCCCAAAGGCGTGAGTTTGGTGGCCATGACAGGGGTGGAGGGGCAGGGCTGGGCACTGGTGGTTGCGTTGGAAATCTGCTTCGACATTCAGGGAGTCTTTGTCCCTTTCTTGTACTGTGCTTATGAAGATGGTGCTTTAGCAGTGAGATGATTTGTGTGGTCTGACTGCTCTGGAAACTTACTCCTCAAAAGCAAAACAGATGGTTCTGTAGCACACAGGGCCACTCCCTCTAGCCCCAGGCTCTGCCCTGTAAAAGCAGCAGCTCTGCTCTGCCAGTTTCCCAAGGATTGGAACTCGCTCTCTCAGAGGCTGTATTGACATGGGAATGGGCCAGGAAGTGTGAGGGGAAGGAAGAGTGTGGTCCATCTGGGTCTGTGTGGACCTTCTGTGGCTCCCCCAGGTCAGCGGCCTCTCTGAAGGGACACTCTGGCTAGGGCTGTGCTGGCCTCTGCTCTGCCTTCAAGTGAGCCTCTTCTTTCTTTTTTTTAGACCCAGCTGGCCCTCTGCCACTATGCCACCTCCTACGAGGATGAGAACTTCCCTCGGGCCAAGGAGTTCAGGCCTGAGCGCTGGCTGCGAAAAGGAAACCTGGACAGAGTCGACAATTTTGGGTCCATCCCCTTTGGCTATGGGGTGCGCAGTTGCATTGGGCGAAGAATTGCAGAGCTGGAGATTCACCTGGTCATGATCCAGGTGAGGCAGGCAAGGCAAACTCTGGCCTTGGGCGTGACCTCTCTTATTGGGCTCAACTGGGTCGGAACTTTCAGGTAAAGAAAGAGGACTCAGTTTTGAAAACTTAAAAATAAAGCCAGGGGTTTGCATAAAATCCCTCGTGTACTGTAAAACACCATCCTGGGCAGGGACCATCTCAACCCCACAGGCCCTGCCACATTTCTTTCCTCCTTGGGATTCTGTTTGGTGGAAGATGAAGATGCTGAATCCTGAAGCCTAGGTGGTATGTGTATGTTAATGGGGTGTGGGGAGTTCTTGGAGCCCTGAGCTCAATAGTCCTGCTGTCACATGGGGCGTTCTCAAGACAGACCAATGGTCCCTGGCCAATGAGTGGTCCTCAAACCTCATCACATGGGGAGCAATGTGCAAGGTCAGAGTGAAAGGTCAGAGGTTAGATGTTTAGACCAGGCCACGTTGGTGCTCGTACACTGTGGAGCTGCCCAAAGACACACCATTCTGCTCATTTCTTTTAATGATGACCAAAGAATGAATGTCCTCATTGAAGCCCTGACCCTGATCCCTGCTTGACTCCATCCTGGATCTGAAGCCTAACCCGAGGACCTATCAGTGGGCCTTTAGTCTTTGCCTGGGAGATAAGGCTGGAGAGAGAGGTAGGGCAGAGTGGGGACAGCCTAGTCACAAGTTGGAGGTTATATTGTCAACAGCTCATCTGCCGCCTGCATTGTCTGAATGAGTTGAGCGAGGCCCCCATCCCTACTAGGAATCTGTATTACAGCAAGTTGTCTTTTGTTGCCTAAGCCCAAGGGTGGCCTTGCCAACTGGCTGGGCAGGTTATTGCTTTCGGACAATTGATACTTTGGAGTTCTTTAAAATCCATCATTTAGGCACTTTCCAGTTTTTACCCTAGGAGGCAGGGTTGGTTCTACTTTTGAATGGCAGACAGGAGCAATAAAATCAAAGGAACATGTCAGGAATGTTTAAATTCAGCCATCAACACCCAGAGTCTGTTGGACCATCTCCTGCCTGCTGACATCTCTCCCTGCTGCTGTGTCTGCGTTGTATCCGATGCAGCTGCAGGTTGTGATCCAGCAGGAAACCCGAAATCTCACTTGGTCTATTCTCTTTGATCCTTCCATACCTCCTTTATGTAGACCTAAAATGGAAAGAATGGGGCTAGGATTTTGAAATGAAGAATAAAACCTGAATCATGAGAGCGTTCTGCGTGCACCTCTTTGTTACTGTTGCTCAGTGGACAGGCAAAGCTGTTGTATGAGATCTAATGCTATCTCCAAATGGCCAGCATGTCACTGGCCTCCACGTTGAACAGGCACCTTCTCATTGCCTCACCTCCCTGAAACCTCTTGCCACAATAGGAGGAGTAAAAGCATTTAAAGAGCATCCAGAATCTTCTGCTGCTCCCATGTATTGTGTGTGGGTGGTGTTTGGAATGAAACCCAGGGCCTCATGCATACCAGGCAAGTGCTCTTGAGACACACCCTAGCCCTGTCCCAATGTTGAATCCTTCTTTCTCTTTCTCTTTTTAGTTGCTTCAGCATTTTGAGATCAAAACATCTTCTTGGACTAAAGCTGTTCATGCAAAAACCCATGGGCTTCTGACCCCGGCGGAGCCCATCCACGTTCGTTTTGTTAACAGAAAGTAAGCCCGGGTTTGGAACCCGGGCTGGTGGAGCGGAGCTGGCTCGTCAGCATGCACTAGGTGTGTGTGTATCCCTGGCCACAGCAGTGGAGGAGGGGCTCTAGAGCCTGCCTTGGGATCAACTGGCCTTCCCTGGGATCAACTGGCCTTCCCTGCTCTTGAAGACTTGGAAATCATGCTGAGGAATGCAGTGAGAGGGCTATTTTACTTTTGCCTGCCAGAAGTTGCCTTTTCTTTGGGGAAACAGCTGTTTAAAAAGCAGTGGCACTGAATTCCCATGTGCCATACTGTCCTCTACTCCGTTTTTAGTGACTGGATGTATTCTGTACATTTGTGTAAAGAAATGGTTTAGACAAATTCAGTTCTTGAACATATATGTTCTCTAATACTGACATCAGGGCTTAGGTAGAAGGCAACTTATTTTTTTTCTAATTTGAAGAGGGAACACTAAGAATGCCTCTTGTAATGCTGTGTTCATGGGATGAAAACACCAGAAACAATGTTTTATCCTGAGCATCAGATTTCGATCCCCAAAGAAGGTTTGCCTTTCTAGTCATAGCTCCTAAAGAAGATGAATATTCATTTTTATTTGAAAGACATATAAAAAAGCCCTTGGTGAAACCAAGAACAGTCAGGTTTTTTTCTTCAACCAAATCAAATCCTAGCAGATGTAGAACTGAAACTATGACAATGTAAAATTGTGTTGCCTGATATGTGATGCAGCTTTCTGTTACTATAACAAATACCTGAGATACATCAACTTAAACAGAGAAAAGGTTGATTTTGGCTTACCATGATGGAGGTTTCAGTCTATCATTAGGTGAATCTTCTGCTTTTAGACTTTTAGTAGGGAGGACAGCACATCATGGCAGGAGTGTGTGGCCCAGCCAACCGTTCACTTCATGGCTGGGACATGAAGATGAAGAGACTTATATCCACAATCCCCTTTGAGGGCTTTCTCCCAGTGACCTAAGGACCTTCCATCAGGCCCCACCTCTTAAAGATCACACCGGCTCCAGAGAGCACCAAGCTAGGGACCAAGCCTTTGACACATGGCCTTTGGGGGACATTCCAGCAGGCCAGATCCCCACTACAGCACCTAAGTTGAGAGAAATAAGTCAGTCATCATGGGAACCAGTGTAACATTAGAATATTTTTATTTCAAGGAGAAATAAGTCTATAATAGCATTTTTATGTTTGTGTGTCATTTTAAATATTCAAACTGGAAATGAGATCCAGCTGTTGGTGCTTATTTGAGGCTCTAATGGGAAGCCTTGGCTCTCAGGAATATTCGTTGTGCTAAGTTTTGTTGCTTTTTATGCTGTTTCCTGGTTGCTAATGGGAAAAAAAAACACAAAACACATGATTTTATAATGTTCTGTTCTTGCTGTCATGCCTGAAACATCTTATTCTCAATTCCATGCTGTTTCTTTTTACATAATCCTTATAAAAAATTTATCTAATATATACCATGCATCTTTTCCCTATTCTACAAAATAACCCTTCAAAAAATGGAAATAATATCCTTTTCACATGCTATTTTTATAAAGTATATGATAACGTTGAAATCTCTGTGTGATGATAGACTAGCTTAAACATGAATGCTATAAAAATAGGTAGAGTTAAATATGAAATCGTGTCCTATAATCAGCCAAGTGTTGAATTACTTTGAGGTAGCAGCATATATATAAACTTTTAAAAACGAGATGAAATTATATTCTGTTTGAGATTGAGATTTAAAAGATATTGAGAATTTACTAAGCATCTTCTTATTGGCTGTGCACACCGTGCAACCCTCTAGGGAATCGTGGTCCTGCCTGAAGTTAAGAGAGTGAATAGTGAAGTGCAGGACAGAGGGTGACCTCACTGCCCCCCCGCCCAACATCAAAGTACAAAAGGAGACACAGCAGATATTAGGAGCCTCTGATGTCAGGGTGCCTCATGAAGAAATTGGAATTGAATGGGAAACATCTCTAAATCTACTGTCAGTATATGTGCATAGAGGGTAGAGAGGGACATGCCAAAACTATAAGGAATGCAAACAAAATCCAGACTACAGTTTCTGATTTACGAAGGTTCGACCTACAATTCTTTGACTTTACCATGATGTGAAAGTGATGGGCCTTCACTAGAAACTGGATTTCTGGTTTTGAGTCTGGATCTTTTTCTGGCCTAGTGGTAAGTGGTGAGATTTTTTTTTTTTTTTTGGTGCTGGGCAGCAACAACAGCCACAGCTCTGTCAACCAAAACACACCCAAGTTTTTCAACAAATAAGTGTTTAAAAAAAAAAAAAAGGGAAGGAGGAACTGTTATAGAAAAAGAGAAATTTATGAGATTTATCAACCAAGAGCAATACTGGTGTTAACTTGAATCAGATTCAAGTAAACAACTTGTAAAGAGATTTTTAAAAGATAATTACAAGAAAAGAGCCAAACAAATCCATGGAGAGAGAAAAAGGGGGCATGAATTGGGGAAATCTGAATACTGTTTGTGTGTGATGATATTAAGGAATTACTGTTATTTTTGTTGTGATAATGGTAGTTATGTTTTGAAAAAAGAGATCTTATCTCTTGGTGCTATCTTTATAGATGTAAATGTTTATGGATGAAATGTTATAGCATCTTGAATTTGCTTAAAAATAACCTAGCTTGCTGTGGGCATGGCTGATGAGTGTGTGGGAAAGTGTCGGAGGCCCAGGGAGGAAGAGAGGAATCAAATGGGGCAGATGTTGCTAGTTGTTGGAGCTGGTGGTGGGTACTCGAGAGTTCATGACATTATTCTCTCTGCTTTACATATGTGTGAACATTTCCGTAATAAAATCATCTGCAGAAACAAAAGTCTTGATTGATCAATAATCTCATAGTTAATTTTTTTTTTCATTACTGTTCGCAGAACTGGGTACCTTTGAATAGTTGTTAGGAATGATTGATTTAATGCTCCAAAATACAAGTACTGGGCTAGGATTTGGGTGACCTGCCAGGCTCAGCTAGCCTCTGCAGCTGAGAAGGCAAAGCAGAGGACAAACTCAGAGATAGGAGGAAGGAAAGGAGGATCAGAACAAGGACCTGTGAGCCAAGCAGGCAACTTAAGGGTCAGACCACTAGGTGTGAGATGGTAGCGGGTGGTGGGGCTTGCCGAGGGCTTAGCTTGCCTAGGGGTTTTCAAATTCCTTTTTAAAAATGTGCTGGTTGAAGAAAGGGCTTAGTCACTGGCCATGGGTCGTCAGTGAAGCCCAGTACACAGGTGGGAGGCTAGGACCAGAGCATGGAAATGCTCACCATGATGTTTTGCCACAGTCTGTTTCATGGACAACGCGGGCACACCCATCAGGACTGTGGGGGACAAGCAACACGCAAACCCATTTAACCATTTTCTCCCATCATCCCAGATGTGGAACACCTATAAAACTTAAATAAGTTAACAAAGTTACTGTGGTAACATTGAAATAATATGTTCTTAGAGGTCGATTCTTTTGAGAAAAGTAATAGATGAATAATTAGAGCTTTTGAAAAAATATATAAAATATATAATATGTATTTGAATGTGAAGAAATGTATAAAAGATTATATATAAAGTCAAGATTATGATTTACAAACTAGTTTTTTTTCGTATCAGGGATTGAACACAAGTGTACTTAACCACTGAGCCCACATCCGCAGTCCCATATATATAAAGATATATATGTATTTTTGAGACACGGTCTTACTAGATTGCTTACAGCCTTGCTCAATTGCTGAGGCTGGCTTTGAAACTATGATCCTCCAGCCTCAGACTCCTGAGCTGCTGGTATTACAGGTGTGCACCACCGGTACCTGTGTCAATTTCATTGAAACAGTCACAGAATCAAAAACTTGAGACTTAATGGTGTCATGGTTTGAATATAAGGTGTTTCCCCCGAAGCTCATGTGTTGGACAAGGCAGGAATGTTCAGAAGTAAAAATGATTAGATTATGAGAGTTATGACCTCATCAGTGGATTCATTATTTGAATGAACTAACTGGGTAGTCACTGTTTGTGTAGGTCATGGCTGGAGGAAGTAGATCCCTGGGGGTGTGCCCTTGGGTCTGCTCTCTCTGCCTCCTGGCTACCATAAACGGAGAAGCTTTCCTCCAATATACCCTCTGCTTCACTTTAGGCCCAGAGCAATGGACTTGGCTGTCCAGGGACAGAGACCTATGAAATCACGAGCCTAAAATGAACTTCTCCTTCTCTAAGTTGTTCTTGTCAGGTAGTTTGGTCACAGGAATGAAAAGCTGACTAACACAAATGTTAAGCAGAAAGGAACTTAACAGAAGGATACTGGCTCATAGATCAAACTGAAGGAAGAACCAAGCAGCCCATCATCCAGAAACGTGGTCCCCTGGACCTTACTGCAGGATTTTGGGGCAACCACCTTACCAGGCTCCCATTCCCACTTCCACTGGGTATTCTGTTAGCTGTGCTAGTGATTGACAGGCACTCTGACCAAAAGTAGGGCGAGGGCCTCTGAGTTGGCCAACCACAGATGTCTACTGGGTCAGCATCACCAGTCTCTGAGCAGAGTGAGCAGGATACAAACCTGTCACTTCTAGCCTATGCCGTCTTTCCTCAGCCTTGGATGAAGGTTTGGGCAGTTTCCAAAACATCTGATGTCACTTGTAGAAAAAAAAAAAAGTTCTCTAGTGACTTTCAACGACCATCCCACTCTCATTTAATGAGGAAAACATATTGCCTGTTTCAATAAAAGCCCCAGGACTTCATTCGAAGCTGAGCATCTCTTCTTCTTCTGCCCAGTGCGGCTTGAGGCTGGACGCCTGTAGAAGGCTGGGGACATAGGTGGCATCTTCTCTATTTCTAGTCTTTCCCTCTCCCCTTCCTGGTCTGATGTCTAGATCCTCTAGTTTGGAGCTGGGGGGAAGAAGGGCCATGGATGTGAGGAAGAACCCCCACCTCGGCTGATCCAGCTGATCCGATGGATATCTGGCTTGAGCCCCCTTGGCTGGCATGGATGTGGAGCTCATGCTTCCTGCTTGGAGTTCTCTTTTGTGGTTTCCCTAAACAGCATCTCCAATCCTACTTCCTAAGAAACAGGCTGTGCACCTCCTCCAGGTTGCTCCTTATGATTGTTCCCACTGCCCCAGGGCATCCAGGATGGGGGGGGGTGCCCTTCCAGATCTCTTCTTAGGTAGAACTTGCCCTCTCCTCCCGAGCACACCCCTATCTGTGGACAGTGTCTGGTCACTCTTTGGGGCACCCTGCTTTGTACACCACAGACCAAGGCTGCAGAGATCATGCTTCTTCCTTCACCAAATGAAAATAATTGTTTTATAATCTGCTTGTTCTGTTATTTGGAGTTCTGAGAAACCAATGCCTTGGCTTGCTACCTTTTTGTACGGTCACTCACAATGGAGGCTTTCCTTGAGGTTTGGGTTATGCAATCCTGTTGGTGGGGCTTCATGGGTAGAATGTGTGCGACCTAGACTGAGGGTGTGTTTCTCCAAAGACGTTTTGAGTTTGAATTTTCCAGTTGCCTCAAGGGTGTTGACAGTTTGGAACTGCAAATTTCTTATTTCTCCGCAGTGGGAGTTCTGGACAAGCCTGTGGTTGTGTATTCTCATGGGAACATTTTGAGACCATGAGACACATGCCTTTGTCATCTCTTTTTGCCAGTAGACAAACTTTTATTCATTCTCTGAGAGCAGAGAGCTTGTGGGTCCTGGCTTGGTGGGGATCTCAGTTCCAACTCCCCTCTTGTGAGCCGAGGCTGTCTGTCTGGCTTCGTGGTTGGTGGAAGGCAAGCTGTTTGGAAACTGCTGACTTCCCACCCAAGGCGGTCAATGTGTTAGCCCCACTTCCAATCTTGGTCTTTAGTTTCTTCTCTGTGGTGGGTAGAGTCAGGCTCCTCACCCACAATGTGCACATCCCAGTCTCTGGTGAATACATTCGATTCTATAACGGAAAGGGCATTCAGCTAGCAGATGAAATTAGGATTGTAAAGCAGTGGATTTTAAGACTGAATAATTTAAAAAAATATATTAAATGATTACCCTGGGTTTTCTGGACCTGCCCCAGGCCATCATAAAGGTCTACACAAATGGAAAAGAGAGGGGGCAGAAGAGAATCCGAGGGAGGTGTACCTACTGAAGGGTGGTCAGAGATGCAAGGTTGCTGGCTTTGAAGTTGGAGGAAGAGGCCCTGGGGTCAGGAGTGTGGGTGGCCTGGGGAAGACAGAAGCCTAGGAAATCGATTGTCCCTCAGAGAATGCCGTCCAGTCAGACCAGCATTCTCCTTCTGTCCTCCAGAACTATAAGAAGATAAATTCGTGTTGCTTATACCGCCAAGTTTGGGATAGTTTGTTAGGGGAGTGATAGAAAACTAACATACCCTTCAAACTTCTGGTCTTCTATTTTCTTATTCTCCTGTGAACTCATCTTGCACATTTCGAAGGGGACACACACACACACACACACACACACACACACACACACACACACAAAACCCCCTACCTATTTTTATTCAGCATTTCTACATGATTTGTAATGGAAGGGGTTTCCTGCTCCAGTCCACTACCCTGGTACCAACAGAGCTGTGCCTTCATTTCAGAAAGACAATTTCATTCATTTTCAGGCCCTTTTTGTTTGGGTCCCTTCATCCTGTTCCTTCTTTTCAATCACCAATGTTTTCCTGTCAGGGCAGTGTATGGTGTGAGGAGAAGAACAGCTCTCACCTCCTACACAGGATGATTTTGGGAGGCGAACCACAGATCGAGGCAGGGACGTTTGAATAGCAATGACCTCAACGGGTCCGAGGGCCGGTGTACCACACACTGACTTAGCCAAAAGCATCTTGGGATGGAACACAGCAGAGGAGGAAATATTTTAGTCGCTGCCAAATGCTTTGTTTTATATAAAGGCTCTATTGGATAATTAAGCTCATGTAATAATAACTTTCCTGTAGCACCCTGATGGCTTGTTTTATCTCAGACTCTGTGATGAGGAGTCAGATTAACTTTGGCCATCGCATGGAGGTGGACATCAGCAGCAGGGATCTCCACGAAGAGAGCTCCCATAGTCGCAAGAGTAAGTGTTGGCTGTCAGAGCCATGTGGTGACTTATAGTGAGTGCTCCTTAGGGACCCAGCGTGGGATTTTAAAATGTCAGATATGTGGTAGGCGGTTGTGTTAATATCACCACACATGGATTTTAAAATTACACCCGTTAGTGAAAACCTAAGATTACCACATCGCTTCCACAGCCCATCCTGGGTCCCCCTGTGCCTGAGTCACCAATATTGTAAGTGAGATTAGGGGGGCAATGGCAAGGGAGCTGCTATTGGCACGTGACATTAAGACAACCCCCACAGAAGAGACTCCCAGGGATGTTTGAAGTTGCCTTCTGTGCATGAGAAAATATGGCCAGAACAGATTTGGTGTAAAATGAAGTTTTTAAGAAGAAAAACAATGTTAAAAAATGTTGTGGCTTTTGGTGAAGATTGGAGAGATGAATAACACTCTTGTCCAGGGTGTGGAAGAAATTTCCATAAATAGACGATTCCAGAGGAGCACGGGGTTCCCTGAGCAAATAACACCCAAGTAATTCTGCCTCAGGAAGGTTGGTGCAGAGAGAGCCATGACCACAATTCAAGCATTGGTGTGAATTGTAGGAGCAGGAGGCCTCTCCCTGGCCCGAGTTCCTCATCTCCCCTCCTATCGCTCTCCTGAACATCACTGCCGGGTGGCATTCTTCACGGTTGTCCTGTTCGGAAGCTTCAGAGATAAGTAACGAGATTCAGGGGACACTTCTGACACCTGGGTGCAGACAGAGGGGGTTTGGGTCCATCCAGGCCTAAATATTGCCCAGTGCTTGACCTTGGCAGGCACCTAAGGACCTTGAGATCTTTACATAACCACAGATTCTAGTAGCTATTTTGTTTGGTCAGAATAAAGTAAGTTTATAGACACAAAAGTCTCTGGCACATGACTGGGGCTTAGTAAAGGGTACCTGTGTGTGAGTGTGTTGGCCTCACCTTGTTGAATAAAGCAGGCTTCACAAGATAACTGTCCAGTACTGTTAGCAGCAGATTAAATATGAAGATGGGGACATGTCTGAGGTCTGAGTCCTGGCTGAGTGTGGAAGGGAGATGAAGACTGGAGTCATGTATTTTATTAAGGTTGCATCATGACAGAATCATGGTCCAAGTCGGGGGAGAATGCAAAAAAGAAAAACTGGAATGAAGTCCAGGTCTTATTGGAGACAACACAACATGAGGCTCGTGGCTACATGGATTTGAATCAAGGCTTTGGCTGTTCCTTGTGTTTTAAGGTATTGTTGACAAGGGTATGGCAGGAGTGTCCAGGTAGAGGGTGTGTTAGTTGGAGTCGCATCTCTGTGACCAAAATACTTGACAAGAACAACTTAGGGGAGATTGGGTCCTCCTCAGCTGACCTGTTGCTCTGACTCCAGGTGAAGCAGGACATTATGGTGGAAGATTGTGAAAGAGAGAAGCTGCTCGAGACATGCCAGTTAGGAAGTGAGAGAGGAAGGGGTTCAGGAAAGATAAAACCTTCCAGGGCATGCCCCCAGGGACCTTCACCCTTTAGCCACCCTGCCTACCTACAGTTAGCACAAGTTCAATCAACTAGGGTGGGTTGATTAGGTTACAGCTCTCACCAATGCAATGCAATGCAATCCCATCCCATCCCATCCCATCCCATCCCATCCCATCCCATCCAATCCCATCCCATCCAGTCCCAACATTTCACCTCTGAAAATTCTGCACAAGAGCTTTATGGGGACACCTTATATACAAACCATAACAGAGGGAATGGGCAAACACTATTGTGGCGACTTCTGATACCACTGATCCAGAGTTAAGCCAAACTTCACAGTTTAAGGGAGCAGTCATCTGTAGACTGTCCCTTGCTTGGACCTTCGTCACAAGTTTGGGGATCTCTAGGCCACCTTCATTTCTGATCAGCTGGCGACAAATTCAGAGATCCCCTCTACCCTCTCAGGTTTAATCACTTACTAGAATGACACACAGGACCCTGGGAAGCACTATTCTCGGGATTACAGATTTATTTAACACAAGGATACAAATCAGATCGAAAGGGAGAGTAGACTAGGGTAAGGTCTGGGAGGGTCCCAAACATGAAACTTCTGTCACTCTAGACACATCTTCCCAGAATGTCCATATGTGATAATCTGCAGAGTCTCATTAACCAGGGAAGCTCACCTGATTGAGCTTTGGTGTCCAGTTTTATCGAGGTCTCAACTTGCAGCATGGGCAATTGAACCATTGCCCATGGGTCTCAACCTGTCTCCAAGAGCCCCTCTCCATTGCCTGAGGTCAGGTTGATATCTCAAAGTCCCAACCTTCTGATCACAGGGTTGGTCTTTCTGATGTGACCAGCCCTCATCTTGAGGGATAAACCATCAACTGCGGTCCAAGGGATTCACCATGAATAATAGCAAGGAGATTCCAAGGGTGTAGAGGCTACCTCCTCAGGAATAGGTCAAAAGAAAGCCAGATTACTACACCATCAGTGCCCACTCCCCTTCTTCCCCCAACTGCTCCCTTTCCATGTTTCCCTGTTCCTGTTCCCAAGAGTAGGCATTATTATCTTTTATATCTTTTCCTAGAAGACAATGTCACAGATTGGTAGCCAGCTTCTGGTCATGTGCCACCTAGTCCAACTATTAGGGGGGTGAATGGGCAGAAGGATAGGAATGGGCCCCAGGATAAATACTGTGACTACTTCATCTTCATCTCCATCCAGAGCTGTGTATGGGCAGTTTCCCTTCATGGGGCTCCAGGAGAGGTGGGTGCCTGCCATGGTTTAGATAAATGTGTCCCAAAACCTGTGTTAAGGGCTTGATCACCAGCATGAGGTGAGCTTTTGCCACATGCTCTCACCGCGATGCACTATGTAGCCACAGGCCCAAAGCAAGGGGCCAAGTGATTATGGACTGGAACCTCTGAAATCATGAGGCAAAAATCAACCTTTTCCTCTTTATAAGCTGGTTATCTTAGGATATTCTGTCCTAGTGACAGAAAGCTGACTGATACAGTGCCCATTTGGTGTATCTGCTGCAGGAGGGAAAGAATGTCTATGAGGAGTGTGTTAACTTGGCTTTATTGTCAATGGGATCAAAATACCTGATAAGAATAACTTAGAGAAGGGGAGGAAAAGTTTACTTTGGGCTCCTGGTTTCAAAGGTCTCAGTTCACGGTTGGCTGACTCCATTGCTGTGGCCTGAAGTGAGGCAGAACATCATGGCCAAAGGGCATGGTGGAGGAAAGCTACTCAGCTCATGGCAGCTGGGAAGGGGGGAGAAGGTGGGGGGATGTGGGGAAGAAAGCCAGGGACAAAATATAACATCCAAGGGCAAACTCCCAGTGACCCCCCTCCTGCAGCCACTCCGCCTGTCTCCAGTTACCACCCAGTAGTCCATTCAAAAGATTAATCCACCAAATGGATTAAGCCACTGATGAAGTTACAGCTCTCACAATCTAATCTCGCCTCTGAACATTCCTGCATTGTCTAATGCATGAGCTTTTTGGGAAACACCTCATATCCAAACCATAACAAGGGGTCATGTGGGGGAAGTTGAATTTGGGCTCCTTTAGCCCTTGACACCACACACTTCTCCCAGGAAAGGCTAATCTCTTTTTTCTTTCTTTAAACGTTTCTGTACCAGTGTTCTCAGGATCAAGCTACAATTGCACATAGCTTGGTATATGGGATTTTTTTCCCTTTCCATTTGTAATTTATTATGCAAAAACTTAGATGATCGAGTGTATTTTCAGAAATCAAGACATCAATCTATATTTGTCTCAAAAATAACCATATTATAAAGCTCTACTAGATGCAAGATCAGGAGAGAGGGGATAGTACCATCTAATAGAAATATGTGAAATAGAAATATGTGAACCACATATGCCATTTTAAGCTTTAGCAGCCACATTAAGAAAGTACCGAGAAACTGTCAAAGTTAATTTGAATAATATGCTTTATGTAATCCAATATATCCAAATGTTATCATTTCAACATGAATTGATACAAGAGATTATTAATGAAATATTTTACATTCTTTTCTCAAAAGTCTTCAAAATCTGGTGTGTATTTTATGTTTCCAACATATTTCAATTTGGACCAGTCTTAATTCAAGAGCTCCATGGCTTTCTGTGGTTAGCGCTCGGACCTGGGTGGCTCAGTTGTGGGATTTAGCCTCCTCTGGAGGAAAGGCATTGCAGAGAAACATCCTCAGGAGGCTCCTGTGTGTATCCTGACTTCACTAGGGGGCCAATTGCCAGCCTTCAATAACCACTTCTTCCTTATCTGCAGAACAGAGATAGTGATACCCACACGGGAATTGTTGGGTTAAATGGGATGTTTTACAGATGATTAAAAAATAATTTCTTTATTCTCTATTCTTAAGAACTTCAAGAAACAACACAGATATTAAATAGTCTTCTAACCCATCTTGGTGAGAATTCTAGGGGAAAAAAGTCACAAGTTACACACAGCCAGGGAGCAAAAGCCAGTTTTTGTTGTGTGGGCCTGGGTTTTCCAAGGTTAGTAGATGGCACACTAGTTCCGCAGGTTATAAGTACAGTCTTATTCCCGTATCAAAGTTATCCATGGTCAAATACATGCCTGCATGACTTTTCAGAGCCCTTAATGTGATAATATCTCTAAGAGTGGGATGTGGCCAGAGTAATCAAAATGGATTTGGTCATGTGATCTTTTCTACAGAATGACTAAAGAAGAAGTGGGAAACCTTTTCATAGGCTCCCTACTATTTATATTAATTCTTCAAGAATCCCATGTAGGGCTGGGGATGTGGCTCAAGTGGTAGCGTGCTCGCCTGGCATGCGTGCGGCCCGGGTTCGATCCTCAGCACCACATACCAACAAAGATGTTGTGTCTGCCGAGAACTAAAAAATAAATATTAAAAATTAAAAAAAAAAAAGAATCCCATGTAACATGCCTCAACCCAACTTCTTCAGTTGACTGATTATGTTGCTTTGATTATATTGCTTTGATAATGCTTTAACCATTGTTAAGAATAATTTATACTAGAATGGAAAGATCACCCAAGACTGTGGACATTCCTCCCCCAGTTTTATTAAAGTAGGATTTGCAAAATTGCACATGTTCACGGTGTATAAGGTAATGACTTGATATGTATCTATATGGTATTATGATTACTACCATCAAGTTAATACATCCATTACCTCACATAGTTTTACCTTGTAATTTTTTTAATATTTATTTTTTAGGTGTAGATGGACACAACACAATGCCTTTATTTCTATGTGGTGCTGAAGATCGAACCCGGATCCTGCCCGTGCTAGACGAGTGCTCTATCGCTGAGCCACAATCCCAGCCTCACCTTGTAATTTTTTTTTTTTTTTTTTTTTTGTGGTGACGATGTTTAAGATCTACTCTCTCGACAAATTTCAAGTATACAGTGCAGTGTTTTTAACTCTAGTCACCATGTTGTACGTGTACCAACATCTCTCTGGGTGCCTCGTATCCCAGAGCTTCCAAGATAAAGGAGATCAAGCATCTAGGTTTTAGAGTGTGATAGTTGAGCAGAAAGACCCAGAGCTTGAGGAAAATTCAACCTGTCTGTTTCCTCTCCTTGAGCTGTCCTTCCCCCAGAGCTCACCTCCCCTGCATTTGACAATCTGAATCTTGGACCTTGCTATGAGTTTCTCCCATATTTTATCTTTGCTGGTTTGAGCCTGTTTTTCTCCCATTGGATCACTTTTGTACGTTGGCTTTGTTAACTCAAATGTAGAAGGACCTTGCCAGCATCGTGTTGCTCATGATTTTGGCAGCTATGGTGCTATGTTTGTGCAAGTTGTTGGCAGAATCCTCCTAAACTCATTGCTTCGGCCCTCCCTGCCCTCTGGGAGGGACTTTAGTCCTGCAACTTCTATCCCCACACTTCAGTGCTTTAAGTCCCTCTAACTGCAGGCATTTCCCCTCCCTGCCGGGTCTCCCAGGACTCACAGTTGCCTGTAGACAGTCCTCTGGGTTATTGCTCCCTGGAACCCTTGCTTAGGTTCATGGCTCACCGCAGCCCAGGCTAAATTATTGCCTCACACAACTAGATTCATCTCTGCCTCCGTGGCATGCTGATGCGTTTATTGCAGAAACGGGGACACTCTCAGCCCATCTTGTTTCATTATGCTGAGTCTTTGAAATTCGGCCACAGGCTTGCTTTCCAACCTTCTCTCCTGCCTGCTCCCAGGAACCCCACACAAAGATCCCCCCTTAAATGCCAACTTTTGGGGGCTTCTCTGACCGCTCATTATTCAGTGTAGGGCAACTATGGCTGAGAAATGCCTGCCTTCAGCTGTGCCCTTACTGTATTCTGGGAACTTGCACACAGTAAGTCTCTCTTAATCTCCACGATAGCCCCCGAGATGCTGTTATTGGCCCCAATTTCCAGAGAAGGGAACAGAAGCTCAGGGATAGTAAATAGCTTGCTCAAAACCAGAGTGATGGAACATTGCTGGTCTCGGTTTGAATCCAGACTGCAAGCATTTCACAGGTATTTATGGAGCACCTGCTGTGTGCTGTCTGCCTCCAAAGCCTGTGTTCCTTCTATGTCACCTGCTGCCTCTCAGGATGCTGGGAGGATCAGGATAGGTCAGGGCCAGAGGCGGGGCTGGGAGGAGTGGGTAGCGCGGGCTGTTCCTGTCCCACCACTAGATGGGGCTGCTGGTCCTGTCATTCCACGCCAGGACTCTGGGTGTTCTGGTGAGTGGGAGGGCTCCAGCCAAGGGAGGAGTGCAAGGTGCTGGGATGTGGAGAGAACAGAGCCCAGGCAACAGTGGAGCAACCCTGTCCCAAGAACTGCATGCTGATTGCTCAGAAGTGGCAGCCCTGAAAGGATCTGGAAGGTAGATGGCCCAGAAAGACACCCAGAGGATGGACCCTCAGCCCCGCTTCCACTGATGGAGATAATTCTGGACCCATGGGATTCATGTTTTTCCTTTTCCTGTAAATTGAATTTTGAAAAAAATATCAAACCAAGGAAACGTTGAAAGAATAGCCCAAGGAACACCTGTCTCTACCCTCACCTAGAGCCACTGCTTGTCAACATTTGGCCGCATCTGCTTAGCCTTTTTCACATCTATTTTGCAGGTGCAAACAGGCATGGGGGTCCATGAGTGTGTGAACCACTTAAAGATCAGTTTTGCAGAATCATGTTGCATCTGCCCTTAATATTTCAGCTCACATCTCTTTTTGTTTCCTATATTTTTTATTGGTGCATTATATTTGTGCACAATGTGGGATTTGTTGTTACATATCTGTACATACACACAATGCATTAATATTTATATTTTCAATAATATAATTCGACTATATCATACTCCAGTGTTTCCCCTTTCCCTCCCCTCCTCCCGCCACCCATCCATTTCCTCTATTTTACCGATCTCCCTTTGACCCACCCCACCAACTTTCTTTCCCCTTTTCCCTTCTAGCTTCCACATATGAGGGAGAACATGCAACCCTTGACCTTCTCTGTTTGTCAACATAATGGTCTCAAAGCTCCATCCATTTTCCTCCAAATGACACAATTTCATTTTTCTTTACGGCTGAATAAAACCCCATTGTATATACATACCACATTTTCTTTATCCATTCATCCATTGATGGACCCCTAGGCTGGTTCCACAGATGGACTGTTGTGAATCTGGCACATGTCTCCAAACACAAGAACACTGACATGACCACAAAGCCCTTCCCAGTGGTAATCACACTTTAAAAATTGATGGAAAAATGTCCTTGGTTTAAAAACTTGAAAAAGCCCCAGTAAGGCCTGCTTTGCAATTTAAGAGTCATCCCCCCAACTTGCTTTGAGAGCGCTTTCAGGCCTGAATCCCATCTGCATCTTTATCGTCACTTTGATGTTTTCAGGTGATTCATATAGAAAGAAATGATCTCATCCAGGTGTAGAAGATGACCTCTCAGGAACTGGAATTCTTCCTAGTCAACTAGTGGGAAACTCAATGGTTTTTGTATTTTTTAAATCTTCTTTAATTCTTTTCTTTGTGATCTTTATTGATGGATTGATAATTATGCATAATGAGATTCATTGCAGCATATTCATACATGGCCATGCACGAATTTGATTCATCTTACCCCTCATCTCTCTCCTTTCCCCGGTCCTTTTCCTCTATTATATTGGCCTTTCTTTTATTATTAACATGAGTGTATTATAATTCTATATAAAAGTGTGATTCATTGTGGTATATTCAGACATGGACATAGCGTAATTTGGTCAATTTCATTCCTCAGTATGTCCTCAACCCTCCCTTCTCCCTGTTTTTTCCATCTTCTTGCTTCACTGTCAATTTTTGAAGGGGTCCAAATGTTTAGGCATCACTGCTTCCTATATGTTTACTCCTTTTGCTTGTAAGTGGACACAATATTTTATTTTTTTATGTGGTGCTGAGGATTGAACCCAGTGCCTCACGCATGCTAGGTGAGTGTTCTACCTCTGAGCCACAACCCCAGTCCCTATGTTTACATCTTGCTGGTTGTCAAAGAAATACAAATTAAATACTGGTAAGCTAGCTGTGTGTTCTTACTAATGTGCTGACATTTAATGGGTGGTAACACTTATTCCCTTCAAAGTGATGGCAAATCATGTAGACAGCCATTGCATATCGTGTGCATCTATGGAATAATATTATTTTTTTTAATATTAATTTTTTAGTTTTCAGTGGACACAACATCTTTATTTCATTTTTTAATGTGGTGCAGAGGATCGAACCCAGCGCCCCGCGCATGCCAGGCGAGCACGTTACTGCTTGAGCCACATCCCCAGCCCTGGAATACTATTAATTTTTGAGAACAATTCCACAGTATATTTGGGCACTGTAATTAGTGAGGTAGTTACCACCTCCCCAAACAACAAAAACTTTATGAAGAGATTATTGAAGATATGTTGCATAAAATTACAGAAGACCATTGTTTTTGATTAATATCTTATGTAGAACATAATTTCTGTAGAACAGGCCAGAAATCAAAACGGAGTCACTCATGCTAAAGTTTTATATTATATCAAGCTGAAATTAAGCTGTTCATTTGAACTTCCCCCCAAAAATCAGGGTTAGAAGAAAACAGCCACATTTTCCAAATAGGCCAGTTTCAATGGGCATGATAATAAAGTTTCCTCTGTCCTAATCTTGACACAGAAAAGGTAACCTGAAGTTAACTCCATGCTAACTAATCAGTTATTTTCATATTGTTCTGTCTTCCTGTCCTCGCCTTAAAAGGATCAATCTTCTTTGCTTTCATTTCTGCCTTTTTCAAGCCTTTCTCTGTCTATTAAAGCAAACTTCTCTGCTCAGACCATTGGAATACTTATCTGATTTTATGAAATGAAGTGTTGCCTTATTCTAGCATTGAAAATAAAATCAATTAAAATCATGAGACTAAATTGTTGTAATTATATCATTTGACAAGTATGTTCCTTTTATAAAGCTATTTTCTTTCTGAAGCATTAAAAAATACACTCCCTCATTCCTATACGTTGTATTTTTTTCCTCTTAGGTCTTCACTGTTGGATATGGTGTCTCTGTAAATGCAACACTCTAACTTTTGAAAACTTCCTATATGATGTCAGCTGACAATATTTTGAAAAGAAAAAAAAGTTTTTAACCAAGGGGTAGGGAAAAGACTTTAATATTAACTTTAGAATTTCTCCAATGGCTTTTTTCACATCATAATCAAATCGATGTGGCTAATCTCATATCAGAGTGATAGATAAATCAATTGTACCCTGATGGAGTTAATGCTTTTGGGTAGGAGCTACAAACCCCATGGTTCAGAACTCATTCTGAAGCTTTCCACAAGTCTGTCACAGCACAGCATTGATCTGGCACATGTGGGTGACACCTTTTAGGTCATCTACCCATCCACTTCTCCCTGGCAAAAGCATTCTCTTAGTCTGAGAATGAACCCTTGACCTCTACCAGGCTCCTCAAAGTCTTTCCCATCCAAATGGGAACTGGGATAGAGAGATGGCACTTGGGATAGAGAGAATGAACCTGGGTAGCTGGGATGGCTAGAAATGAATCCCTGCCTCTCAGGGCAATGAGATCTGGACAGGGATACTCTTGGTACCTCTGGGAATGGAAAAAAATCAGTGGCTCTACTTGCCAATTTTTGTGGGATGAATTTCTAATCTGGTGTTGTTGCTGCTCTACTCCACATGATTTATGTGGAAGAGCTGTAGTCAGTGTCATTTAGACTGGTTTTGAAATGCGATTCCTTAGCTTTGCTGTTAGCCCATCTACCATCTATGTTAACCCCTTAATGGGCTCTCCCCTGTGCTTGTGATAAATTCTAAACTCCCTGACTGGTAAAGCCATCAAGAAACTAACCTGTAGGCTATTTATTCCTCCTTATCTCTTGCTACTTTTCTTCAGAGCTAAATACTATTAGTCACCTCTAAGACATTTTTGGGAAAACTGGAGAATTTTAAATCTGGGTCATGTGTATTATGAAATCATTGTTAATTAGTCTAGATGTGATAGCAGTTTTGTGATCATGGTGGAGAAGGAACTTACTTTTAAGAGATGCGTTCTAAAGGATTTAAGGGTAAAGCATTATGATAGCAAACTTTCTTTTAAATGGTTCAGAATAACCTTGAGTGTGTGTGTGTGTGTGTGTGTGTGTGTGTGTGTGTGTGTGCTCGCGCGTAGCGTAGGTATGACATAAGATAAACCTGTGAGGATGTTACCAGTGGGTGATTCTAGGTGACAGGTGTATGGATATCATCACTCTCTTGACGCCAAGCCATTGCCCTGGTGCTGCAGAGCAGCAGTCCAGGTGGGCAGAGTCCACCATGCCAGAGCTGGCAGGAGGTGTGCTGAGCCAGGGCCGAATCAAGCCAGAGTGTGCCAACCTGTCACCCTGGGGCAACATGCTGACCCCCTGTGGGTGCCATAGCTCTAAACCCCCCTACATCCCTGTCCATGATCCATGCATCTCAATCTCCGGGGAAGCTGGCTTTGCAGGTCGGCAATGAGAAAACGGAAGGGGGGCAATGAATTAAAATCCAGACTCAACGGTTAACAAAGAGCATTAGTATCTTACCAAACCCTGATTAGCATAAATTTGGACCAAGTGCTCTGTAAACCTCAAGAGCAGCACACAGAAGCAGCAACCCTTCTTGGGTCCCCCCTCACCCTGCAGGAGTTTTGTCATCTGTGAATTTTATTTTTTGAATTTGCAAGGCAAGAACCCAGAAAGAAGAAATTGTCGGTGAGCTGCTGGGGTCTGCTCCAACACCGGAGGTCATAGACCACCATCAAGAACTGCAACACCTTTCTCAGCTGCAGAGGACTGCAGCTTGTGCAGACCCCACCTGCCAGCAGAAACAGAGAGACTCTGATTTCACCATCATCTCAATTTCTCTGTAGACAGGAACATTTTTGAAAAATCTAAATTGAGAAAAACAACTATGACCATATGGAGTTTTTTTTTTTTTAAATAAAATAATGTTTTACCAGAGGCAGAGGAGGTAGAAGAATTAAAAAAGAAGGGAAACAGGCAAAAGAGGTGCACGTGTAATTCATAATGGCTAATCAACAGAAGATGCTCAGCCTAAGAACATGCCAGATACAAAACCCCTGACCACTCTGAACACAGTGTGATTGAATATACAAATATCCTGCAACCTGGCAGTTCCATTTTGTCACTGTGGATTGAAGCCCCGAGCCACATCCCAAGACCCCTGTCCCCCACCTGTTCAATTTTGAGACAGGGTCTTACTAAGTTGCTGAGGCTGGCCTCAAACTTAGGATCCTCCTCCTCAGCCTTCTGAGTTCTGGGATTTCATGTGTGTGCTCCCACGCCTGGCCTGACAGTTCATTTTCTGAGTATATATTGTAAAGCAGTGTTTTTGAAACTCAGAGTTTGACCTAAGGAGAGGGGTGGGGCATGGCAGGGCCTTGGAGGGGTAGGGGTGGGGCCTATGGGAAGGGGTGGGACCTAGACTGATAGGGTTGTCTCTGCCCTAGAGCCCCCTCCTGGCCCCAAGGCTGAGACTCCTTACACTTTTCAATCATTCAAAAAGGATGCTGGGTGCTTGTGGCCAAATAGTTTGAAGAGGGGTTTAAATACTTCCCCCAAGTGTTCAAGAGATGTAGTCTTAGCCATACATGGTGGTGCACACCTGTAATCTGAGCGGCTCAGGAGGCTGAGGCAGGAGAGTCGTGAGTTGTCAAAGCCAGTCTCACCAACTTAGTGAGGTATTTAGCAACTCAGTGAGACCCTGTCTCTAAAAAAAATATAAAACAGGGCTGGGGTGTGGCTCAGTGGTTAAGCACTCCTGGGTTCAATTGAGAAACTGATGTGACTCCATTTTTGAGAAACCAGCCTCTACCTCAGAGCGAAGCCTGTCCTAAGGAAGGAGGCATGACCCTTGTCCTTGGAAAAACCCACAGAGCACTCCTAGGCACATACCCACCCTGCTGAGTTGTTTGTCTGCAAATAACAGGAAAGATCTGTGGCACCAGGTGTCCCTGACTCAGGCTAGGTGAGAACCCATAGCAACCCCCTAGCAACCACCAATCAGCATGAGACAGGGAAAATACCTGGGATGCCAGATGACCCCCCCAGTAGTTTGTGGTGGTTGATAACATGTTGGGAAACCATGTAGTTTGGCAGGTACACCCCTCAAGGCCTAAACCAATCAGTTCAAATGAATCCCCCTCTTGTACTAACCAATCACCCCTACCCAACTTGTTCCCACCAGTGAATGTGCTAATCAATGTTAAGAGCTGTTTTTTGACTTTCCTGTGGTGTGAAATGATTTGCTGTGTGATGTTGTGATGCAGAGTATCCCCCCAAACCTAAAAATCTCACTAAACAAAGGACCGGGACTCACTCCCTGGGACTGCTGCGTTGGGAATGGTTGTGAGTCCAAGCTCGAGCTTGCAATAAAGACTATTGTGTGATTACATCGGATTTGGCTCCTGGAGGTCTATTGGGGTCCCAAGAATCTGGCATTACACAATCTCCGGTACCAAAAAAAATAAAAAAGAAGAGAGAGAGAGAGAGAGAGATGAAGTCTTGTTGAGCATGCCTTCATTTGTTGATTCTTTCCTTCTTTCACTGTCTCCCTCCACAGTCCACTGGGGTGTGAGTCTGGCTCAGCATCCTCTGTAAGGCTGCCTGTGTCTGGCACAATCTTTGCAGGACCGCTGTGATGAGAATCTCCTGGCCATCTGTGATCCAGAGCCCACAACTGAGAGACTTTGATGAGCTAGGACACCGCTGCTCAGAGAGACTACAGAGAACACTGGGGAACATTCCACTCAGAACCAAGTCAGATTCTAGAGGGTAGAGAGAGGAGACAAGGGCAGTGAAAGACATCACCCGCCTTTGCTCATACTGTGACGTCAGGGACTCTGATAAATTTCAAGACTCCATTCTCAGAGACAAGGACCAGCTGTTGGAGATGGAGATGATGGATGACCTGCCCTGTATTGTTGAAGCCAGAATCAGACAGGCAGTCAGTATAGATAGGTAAATCGAATAAGGTTGGATCAAGGAGGCAAATTTTGAGTCCAGGAAGTTGGAGACTGTCCCCTGTGGGACTGAAATGTTAATTCCTTCTGAGCCCTTCCTCCACCCTTATCAAGAACCTGCCCTTGCTCCAACCTGTTGTTAAGGTAAACTATCCCAGGAGTTGCCCCTCCCTACAGGGAGCTATAAGGTTGATAATTAACGAGTCCTGGGCTACTCCATCCTGCTCTTCCCCCTTCAGCCCACCTGGTTCCCACCTTTGGGCCATCCCACCGAGCATTCTTGGGCCTAGTCACAGAGGCAGGAAGGAGAAAGATAAGGGGAGAAGGCAGGAGAACAATAGAAGCCTAGGACATATAAAAAGGGCAGAACACCTTGCTTCTTGGCATACCAGGATACCAGCTGTGGCCCCCTCTCCCTCCCAGGAGAAGTCTGTGTTACCCCTTTTTAAATAAACCCTGCTTTATATGCCTGCCTCAGCGTGCTTCTCTAATGTTCAGACTTCAACATGTGGGGAAGCAGGACTCGTCACCGATAACTGGAGGTAGCACTGTCACACTTGTAACCCACTCAAACGTCAAAAGCTGGGAAGTTCCTGGGTGGATCTGTGAAGCGACACTGACTGATGTTCCTTCTCATGGATCAGATTTCTGTTCTGTGGCCCTGGTGTCTTCCTTGCCATCCAGCCATGAGCAAGGAAATCAGGATTTAAATCAGTTCTTCCTGCATGGGAGGGAAGGGTTTGAATGACACAGAAATCCTTCAGGACACTACTGTTCAGAGATGCTCTGGGGCTATAAGATGCTGATGGGGTCAGCTCCAAGGGTCACCAGCTCTTCTGTGATATGGGGGCTGGTTACAGGGGGTGTGGAGGACCCACACTTTGCCCAGCTTATGAGCACCCCAGCAGTGAGTCTCTAGGTTGCCTGAGGCTTGGCTGGTTTTGGTGGATTGGCCCTAGCTGGTGGCTCTGTTGACTTTAGCTGGGCTCACTCTGGTGTCAGCTGAGTGTACTCTGGTGTCAGCTGAGCTCTGCGGCAACTCTTCTAAGGTAGCTCTGTGGTTTTCTGCCTGATGTGCTCATGTATCTTGGGGTTAAGTGGGGGCTGGCTGGTTTTGGCTAGCCTGGGCTGGGTGACTCTGCTGGTCTTAGTTGGACTTGCTTGTGCAACTTGTGGTAGCTGGTGTTCAGATCTGTCACTTGTGCCCCTTCTCTTCCTCCTGGAAGAGCAGAAAAGTCTATTGCCAGTCATATCTTCTGGAAATTGAAGAGGCAGAAAGGAGCCACTGGAGAGAAATTCACCAATTTGCCTTTTCAAAAGACCTCATGGCTGCCTCAGAGACTAGGTTGGATTGAGTAAGGTGGTGGCTAAGAGGGATAAGTTAGTGAGTTATTATACTGTAGTTGTCCCTTGGTATCCACAGGTGGTTGGTTCCAGGATCTTCACAGATACTAAAATCTGCAGATGCTCAGATCCCTTATATAAAATGTCATAGTATTTGCTCACAACCTCCACAAATTACTCATCTCGACATTACTTATAATACCTAATATAAATGCTATGCAAATAGTTGCTACACTGTATTGTTTAGAGAAAAATGACTAAGGAATAAAGTCTGTACATGTTCAATACAGATGCAATTTTTTCCTGAGTATTGAAATTTCAGCATAGAATTTCCCATTTATTTTCATTTTGATGTTTCCAAAATTATGTCTGCAGTTCAAATTTTTTTCTTTTTTTCTTTTTAGATATTCATGGCAGTAGAGTGTATTTTGACATATTATGTGTACGTGCAGTATAACTTATTCTAATTAGGATCCCATTCCTGTGGTTGTACCTGGTGTGGAGTTTTTTTCCTGAGTATTTTTGATCCAGAGTTGGTTCATTCTGAGGATGTGGAGCCTGTGGATATAGAAGACCACTGTCTATCAAGGAGAAAAGGTGGTGGTTTTAACTAGGGGCCTCGCTATGGACCAGAGTAGGTGTTCCCGTGGACAGTCCTGTGCTAACACCTCCTCAGAAGGTGTCTGGCAGGCATTGATGAAAGATACAGACCTGGGGACATCCACTGCACAGCGAAGCCAACCAGAGGCCAGCTGTGCTTCCTTCACTTCCTTGATGGGTGTTCTGTGTGAGGTAATCAGTACACGTGCAGGCAGCAGGCCTGCCTTGACCCAGAGGTAGACCAGAGACCCCAGAGCCCAGCACTCAGGAAATTTCTGAACGTGGTGGGCAAGGCCCCCCAGGGGTGTCTGGAAGAGGAAGAACATCAGCTGTCCCAAGATGTCCAGAAAAGGGGCTAAGGGAGGGTGATTCTTAGAGTCCGTGGTGATGGCTGGGGGTTGGATGATAGCACTTCACAGAACACTGAGAAAATGTCTTTTCCCATCAGAGAAGTGGGATGGGGGCTGGTGCTCAACATGGGGGTGCTAATCTCTGCCCCTGCTTAGGGGAAGGAGGAGCCCTGGAGAGGATATTTACAGGCAGAAGAGTGAGGCATGGGTGGGGCTGAGGGCCCCTGTTCCAGAGCTGGAGCTGCTCACAAGTGGTTGCCATTGTTCCGTGAGAAATGTCTCCATGTGGCCTTTGTGGACTCCAGCTTGATGGAGGATTCTAGGGCCTTGCCTAGCCAAGAGGACTGTTGACAACAATAGTCAAGTCCTTGGAGTGGACAGGTCAGGCCCCTGGGAGGTGGGGACTCCCTTCCATGTTGCAGCCTGGGGGGAGTCTCTGAACTTCGGTCAGCTCCCTGGAATCCATCCTGCCAGTCCCTCTTGATGGCACAGCACAGCCCTGTGTGAGGGGGAGCCAGGTTTTAGACCTTGTGACATTTGCGTGCAGATTCAGTGGAGCTTGACCTGCCACACAGGAAGGAAGGGACACATTCAAACGGCTCTATAAATAGAGAAAGACGTACCTAGACGCAGTCAAGCAACCACAAAATGGCTAGGAATTCATACGAACTACCTGGGTGTTGATCTTTGACAAAGACCTTGCACCTTGAAGGTGGGAAGGGGAGGTGGGGAGGGGAGAGGAGGGGAGGGTGCTGGCTACCCATCAGTAAGGCATTCCTGGGATTTTAGTGCCCTGGGAACACCTGGCCCTGGGTGCTTTATCCTATAGCCTTTCAGATGCCCCGATCAACCATTAGTGGTCTCCACTCCTGGGGGAGGGGAAAGGGAACCCCTTTGTATTCTCATGGGAGAATGGGAATTACTTTAGGTGTTGAGGGCGTGAGTCACAAGGGTTCCCTCTATTAGGATGCAGGCTTATGTCTCCTTTTTTTTTTTTTTCAAAGTCTCCTGTGCTTTGAAAGTGCAGGTTCTTTCTGGGGTCCCTTCTCTAAGAACGAGCCTACAGATGCAGAATAGTTGAGTGTCTTTCCTTTTCTTGCAGCCTAGTCATAACTTCTTCATTATGCTCTTGGACTTTCCAGCCCACAGGACCATGAGCCAAAATAAACTTCTGTCCTTTATAAATTATCCAGTCTCAGATATTTTGTTATAATAGCAGAAGATGGACTGAGACAACCTCTAAGCCCTTAAAGCAATTTCTTCAACTCCATAGAATCAATGGGGTCTCCAATAGTGTAGGACAGTCAAAGAGGACTGTCTGTCTCCAGAGTTTCAAATGGTAGCACTGCTGTTTGTATGGATCTGTGCTCCTATATTATCATTCAGTACAGAAACAGTTATATATAGGATCTGTTATCTATTTATTTGATGTTCAGAGATCTATTATGAAGAATTGTCCCACAGCACCATGGAGGCTGAGAAGCCCCATGATCTGCCAACTGCAACCTTGAGACCCAGGAAAGTAGTGGTATAATTCAGCCTAAGTTCAAAGGTCAGAGAACTGGGGAACCAAAATGGTGTAAACTGCAGTATAAGGGCAGGAGAGAGGGAAATGAGAGCTCCTAGCTCAAGCAATGAGACAGAAAAAAGTATGAGGTGGGAGGATTTTCTCCTTCCTCTGCCTTTTGTTCTACTCAGGTTCCCAGTAGATTGGACCATGCCGACTCACATTACTGAGTTCACTGATGCAAATGCTAGTTTATCCAGAAACAGCCCCACAGACATTCCCAGAAACCATGTTTAATCTGGGCAGCTCATAGTCCAGTCAAGTCGACACAAATTAATCGTTACAGCCCATACCCTAACTCTGTCTAGTCAGGTTGGATGTGCAATGCTTGACACAAGGTTGGTATCCATCATGCAGCCATGTAGTGAATGAATGAATGTGCCCTCTGTGCTTCAGGATTTCCAGGAGGGTCCAGTTGCAGGTTTAACTTCTAGCTTAACAGATGGAAGTTGGCATTAAAGGTGCAACCATTTTGGTCTCAGGATCCTTTTCTAGTTTTCAAATGTTTGAGGACCCCAAGGAGCTTTTGTTTATGTGATATATATATCAATAATTTTCTTGTTTAAAACTTAGAAAACTATAAGTACTTATTAGTTCATCAAAAAAATCATTGCATGCAAAAAAAACATTTTTTTAATGGAAACAATTGACTTCAAACATAAATTAGTGAGAAGAGTGACATAGTTTTAAGTTTCTATAAGTCTTTTTAGTATCTCACAGCTAGAGTCTGAACTCTATCTCTGCATTCAATATTTTATGATATATTTATTTATTTATTGAAGTATATAAAGAAATACATACCAGAAACAGGGAGGTATATTTTTCTTCATAGATTTTTTATATAGTTGTAAATTTGCTTCTTTGTTCTGGTGAAAAGACATGACAAGTAGTAGTTCCTTAATTTCAGTGTGGAACTTGAAACCATTTATCCTTGGTTTACCCTTAAAATGATAGGTCTCCTGGCACTGTGAGCAGATCTTTTGCCCATGAATGATTTGATAACATCATGCACATGTCATTTGGGAGACATTGGCTCACTGAATTAAGAAGTGTTTCCCAGTGTTGACACTTTTCTTCATATTACATCACAAATCAAACTTGATAACATTGCCATGGATCTCACCAGAAAAGTCTTCAAATATTCAGAGGTTGTCAAGCTCAGGATGGTGGATACAAATTTTGCAAAATCCTGATTTTTGCTCCAGTGCTCACATTTTATCATTGGCGGCAAATGCTATCATGGTTTCTCTTGAAATGAGAGGTTCCCTTTGCCCATTCACAGAGAAATATCTGTCAACGTCCTAAATGTGAATAACCATTGTTTGCATGTCAGTCATTATTTCAGGTAAAATGATACTTCATTTTTTCACATAAAAATAGTCTTTCACAGAAAAACATATACCCAGTCGGTTTGCAACTCCAACAATTCCACATGCACTTGCCTCAAGACCACCATTGTACTCAAGTGTGGATATTGTACTTAGGAAGTTGGACCCCTAAGGCCCAGCAGTTTTGCTCACCACTGTTTGTGCACCAACAGTGCAAATGCCAATAAAATAAAAGAGGCAAATAGCATTTCAGTATTATTATGGGAATCATTTTAACCTCAAGGACCCCATAAGGGTTTGGGGAATTTCCAGGTTGCCTGAACTATAGTTTGGAAATCTGTAGATGAAGCATCTCACAACCAGTGACTGGGATGTTTTTCCAGCCTCTTCCTAGCATGGCTCCTAAGTCCCCATGCACTGGGCACCTGCAGTAGTTCAATAAGGACTCACTGGCCAGTTGGCTGACGTCTCTACAATGCAAATTTCAGCAATAGAGTCCTGATAAAGGCCTTTGTCACTGGGAGTTAATGCCAAGAACACGGGATGGGGGTGGGGTGGGGGCTGCTTCCTGGATGTCCATGGTTTGGAGCAGCAGCCAGACATACTCATTGCAATCCTGTCCTGGGAACTGCCTTACATGAGCAATTGAAGGATCATCAAGAATAGAAAGGCCACCAACTACAAGGGACCAAGTCCCCAGGCATGTCTTCCCCTTCCTGGCTTCCTGCTTCTGCTTTTAAATGATATGGGAAATCGTGACATTTGATTACAGGCCTTGGGCTTCATTTCTGGGCCGCCTTCAGGACCCTCTTGCAGAATGGTCTGGGAAGGACAAGGGGAGAGTTGACTTTTGGGAGTCCTGGAGGAGACTTGGGGCTCTGGTGCCTCTGGGTGACTTTGGAATCACAGAGGAATGACTCTTGAACTGGGAATGACTCTTGAGTCATTAGGTAGGTGTTCTGGATCTGCTATAGTTCTGGAAACATATTGGGAAAAGTTAGGAGACCAAGGTGTCTGTTAGTGCAGACTTCTGGCCCTCCAGTGGAGTCTCCTTGCCCTTCTCATTCTGAGAGTTATCCCCAAACTCCAAGAACCTTCTGACATTCCATTTTTTTTGTTGTTGCTATAACAAAATAACTGAAGCTGGATATTTTATCAAGAAGGATATATTTTGGTTCACAGTTCTGGAAGCTAGTTTGGGTGACTGCATCTGGTGAGGGCCTCTGCTGACTCACAACATGGCAGAGAAGTGGGAAGGGTCTTGTACAGAAAGCATGAAGCATGAGGGGTGGTCTTACTTTATAACAACCTGCTCTTGAGGGAACAAATCTAGTTACATGAGACTGGACCCATTCATGCAAGACAGCATTCATCTATTCATGAGGGTGGAGCCTCCACAACTTAATTACCTCCCACAAGGTCCCACCATTTACAGTTTCCACCACTTCGACTCCACCACACTGCTGACCAAGCTTCCAAGATATGAACCTCTGGGGGACACACTCAAGCCATATCCAAACTGTAGCACTCTGTCTTGGGCTTTGCATCTCCTAGGTCACTGCTGTTCCCATCATGGGGTGAAGTGATTCTAGATCTGTGCCCATGTCCTACCTGGGCCAACCCTGCCCTGTCTCTGTTAACCAGTCCCCCAGTGGGCCCTTTCTGTCCAGGCACAGTGCACAGGGCCTGGAGGCTGCAGACCTTCATCATCCATTGGTGGGCTTCTCTCCTTTCTGTGGCTATGAGGAGATGCCAAGGAGAGCAAGGGTGTTCTGGATCTTAGAGGTACTTTTGATTTCTTTTTTCCTTCCTTCTTTCTTTCTTTCTTTCTTTCTTTCTTTCTTTCTTTCTTTCTTTCTTTCTTTCTTTCTTTCTTTCTTTCTTTCTTTCTTTCTTTCTTTGCAAGTGTACTTTTCTCTCCAGAGAACAACCCCTGAACTGCTCCCCACGTGATTCCAGTGCTTGCTATGTGAAGAACATAGTTTTGCTATTTTATCTGTTTATTCTTTTTTGTTGTTGTTGTTTTTTGGTACTGGGGATTAAACCTGGGGCACTCAACCACTGAGCCACATCCCCAGCCCTTTTTATATTTTATTTAGAGACAGGGTCTCTGTAAGTTGCTTAGGCTGGCTTTGGACTTGCGATCCTCCAGTCTTAGCCTGAGCCACTGGGATTACAGGTATACACCACTGTACTTGACTTATCTGTTTATTCTTTACTATGGACTATTCAGTAGGGAAACCAGAGATGGTGTTTTGAGAACCAGGTGGAAATCAGAAATATATGTTTCACATCTTGTTATTATTTTTTTTTAAAAAAAGCGAAATCAGAACTATATATTAAATTTGGAAAATACTTTGACTAGTGTTGTTGATCTTTCTGTCATCAATTCTGAAGAGGTATTAGAAATTTTAAAGATCAAGTTCCTCAACAGCATTATGGCTTTGTAATAAAAAGCATTATTTTATAATGCTAGTGTGTGTGGGGGGAGAGTGGTGGTAGAGAGAAAATGTTTTTATGTTTCTTTAGGATTTCTGAACAAATTTTGCTAAAACTTGGAATCCTGATGTCTTAACTCAAGCTACCATAACAAAATACCACAGAAAATGGGGTGGCTTAACCAATAGACATGAATTTCTCACAGTTCTGGAGGCTGGAAGTTCAAGATCAAGATGCTGGAAGCTTCAGTATCTGGGGAGGGCTCTCTCCCTGGCTGTAGATGGCTGTCTCCCACTGTGTCCTCACAAGTCACACAGAGGCAGTAATCTCTCTGGTGTCGCTTCCTATAAGGCAGGAATCCCATCATGAAGCCCCCAGCCTCCTGACTTCATCTAACCCCGACTAACTCAGGACCCAGATGCTCTCACATTGGGGGTTAGAGCTCAACAGATGAATTTTTACAGGGTGGGGTGGGGTCGGGGAGTGAGCACGCGAGTTCAGTCCATAACACTGAGCTAGGAGCAAGCCTTAAAAGTTAAGTTACAATTGTTAAGATAGTGGAGTACTCTAGAGAGGTTTACCTCACTCTGCAGTTATGTGTTTACATTTCAAGGGGGACACTAACTCTAGGTTCTTTGGCCCAGAGAGAAATGTATTCACATTCCAAAAAAGTAAAGTGAGAATCTAGGATCCCTGCCATACAGCCTCCAAAAAGTGATTTGTCTCCTCCCTTTCGGAGCAGGGCTGCTGCCTCCCTTGCACGAGTAACCGTTCACAACCCCTCCTGTCCATCCCTCATAGCAGGAACATCAGCTGGTCACGGAGAGCTTCCATCTGGCTCTCACCGCATCACCCAGGGACACAGACCCCAGGCTTATGATTTGTTGAAGGTCACTGATTACAAATCCGCCTCAGATCCAGAACACTTCATAGGTGCATTTGGGATTAAAACTGATAAAGGTGAATATTAAAGCCAAAAAATATTAAGTTAAAAACATCAGAAAGAAACTTATATATTCTGAACAGCTAATTATGAGTAGACCAAAAAAAAAAAAAAAAAAAAAAAACTCTTAGTTGGAAGACAAAGTAAAATAGAAATAGATCAAATTATTAACATGATGGCATTTGAATGGTGACAAAAATGGGTGATTTTCATTTTTAGTTCCTTCTAAATTTTTTTTTTCAAAGAATGTATGGGCATATGTTGGGTAATGTAAAAAAATTTTTTTTGAGATGGGATCTTGCTATATTACTTAGAATGATCTCAAACTCCTGGGCTCAAACAATCCTCCCATCTTAGCCTCCTGAGTAGCTGAGACTACAGGTGTGCACCATCATGCTTGGCAGAAAATATCTTTTGTGTGAACATCATAACAGAAAACGTCTCTGTATCAGCTACTTGTTGTGATATAACAAATTAGGCCAAGACTTAACAACATCACATCTTTCTTATCTCATGGTTTCTGGAGTCAGGAGTCCCGACTTCCCACTGAGTCCCCAGTGACACCTCCCTAACCCCATTGAGCAGCACAATAAGTAAATGTTATACATTAAACGTGTAAAGTAAATGTATACTGAATTCATCAGTATGCAGAATGCTGCTGCTTTTCCCCACTTTTTTTTTTTTTTGTGTGTGTGTTTTAGGGCTTCACACAGATTTCTAGTTTTCCCAGCTGACTGTGCTTGCCCTTGCCTCCTCAAGGCTCCCAACCCTAACCCCACCACCTAAATGCACTCACAACAGTTCATGTTTCACAAGCACGGGAAGTTTGTGCCGGGACGCTTGATTTTCTTGGCAGCTTTGTTATATATTTGGAATCAGTCACAGTAGTCACTTGGACAAGAGGTCCAGAACTTCTTGGCATGGGGCAGGGGAACCTTTGTACTTTCTATTAAAACAAAAGAATAAGAATGAAATAGGAAACCCCTTATTTGGAAATATGAAAACTAAGTATGCAAAAAGCATGCTTCCTTTTACCTGGGACCTTGCTGACAGCTGGGCTGTCCAGGCTACTTGCTCCAGGGACCAAGGCCTCCTGAGTTTCTCTGGGATCCCAGGGACTCACAATTCTGGGTGTCCTGTTTAGTCCTGGCTCTGGTTGACCTGCCCCTGGACTGAACCTTGTGGGCAGTGCAGGGAAGGCCCAAGAAGGAGCTCACTTGCTCCATGACCACCCTCAGAGCTACAACCAGGAAAGCTGACTTACCTCAGGTCTCCCACAGAAGACCTAGTCCCCCTCTCTTTAGCGATACATTGATTGTCACTTAGTGATCAAGGCTGCCTTGAGGCAGGACTTTAGACCTAAGTTGTGGAGGTGGTCTGTCAGGAGTCAGTGCAAGCAGGGACTGGCCAAGCCAGTATTTGAGGACACAGAATAAGCTTTTGGAGTCCAGAGGGTCATGTGTGCTTTGGAGTGCACAAAAGAAACTTGTGAGTCAATCTTTTCCCAGGGCTTGAAACTCTACTCCTTAGACTCAGGATCACAGATCCTACATCAGTGGGCTCTTAGTTCTTAATCATTAAGTAAATGTGAAAAAATGCTTATGATAAAAACAAGGAATGATCCAAAGCCTGGGAAGGATGTAGTCATCCATGACCCTGGCTGCCTGAAACAGAGCAGTTTGAGTGGACGGCATTGCAGGCTGCAAGGGATGGGCAAGAGAGGCAGCAAGCCAGGTGGACGAACTGAGGGTGGGCTGTGGCTCTGAACACCACCCAAGTCCTGCCCCAGGAGCCATCTGGAGAGGGCTGGCCCACTGACGCCCTCCCTGGATCCTCAGCTCCTCTGCTGGGAAAGATGTTCTCACTTACTCTCTGACTTTGGCAGAGACACCCAGTTGGCCAAGACGGAATCATGTGACTCCCTGGCTACTAAGGAGAGAAGTGGGAGAGTTCCTGGCCTCTTCCAGCTGCATACTGGGAGACAAAATCTGACTCTCACCAAGTAAGGCAAGACTCCCTCCAGATAAGAAGGGAGTTCCCTTGGTTCGGGAACCTCCTAATGTCAAATATCCATCATAGTGGCCAAGAAATTGTGGTGTTTCAACCACTGTACATTTAAAATGAATAGTAAAAGAACTCTATACATATATACATACCATCATTCCCTGGTATCTTTGGAGCATTGGTTCTAGGACTCTTTGGAGGTACAAAAAGTTCCTTATAAAAAACGGCATAGCATTTGTATATAATTACACATATCCCCTTGTATACTTTAAATCATGTCTAGATGATTTATAATATATAGTACACTGTAAATAGTTTTTATACTGTTTATTTAGAGAATAATCACAAGAAAAGAATTTGTGCATATTCAGTACATAGAAAGTTTTTCCTGAATATTTCCCATCCATGATGGGTTAAATCCATGGATGTAGAACCCACAAATGGAGAGGGTTTATTACACACACACACACACACACACACACACACACACACACATTCAAATAGCATCAAAGATGTTCATAAAACATTTCTTGCTAATTTTATAATCTTATAAAGACATATATATGTGCACTGGTTAGATTGTAGTAAGCCACTGAAGTTCACTGTTTATATTGTTGTTTTGGGAAATTGCTATTTGAGTTAAGAGAAAGGAGCTGTGGTCGAAACGTAACCATTCTGTAATTGACTTGATTTTATTCATTTTTGAAAGAAGAATCTCTCTTAGTGTCAAGTTTTCTAAACTAGAGTTTCAAGAAGGCAATTTCTTTAAAGAAACTTCTTATAACCCATGGTGGAGAACACATAGATTGGGAAAGATTGACACTTATGTCAGAGCATGTAAATAAGTTGAGTGGGGTTACCTTGGTCTTCTCTTCAGGCGTTATTGGGTTGTACTTCCAGTGTTAGAACATTTAGATCAATGAAAATATGGGACATTCATTTTGGTTTCACATTTACAATCACCCTATTTCAAGTTCTGTGCCAGGAACAATGGGCAGAAATGAAGGCTACCTGTTTCTGCACCCAGGGCAGTTATAGTCTGGTGGAGGAGAATGTTATAAAGAACTTCTTGGGAATAAGCTGGTGCATGTGAGGTACTATAATGATATCTTTTTACGCATTTTTAAATTTCATCCCTGATTTCTTCTGCTATTCGTTGGTCATTTAATAGCATATTATTTAGTCTGTAGGTGTTAGAATATCTTATATTTTTTATTTTATCACTGATTTCTGATTTTATTCCATTATAATCTGATAGAATGCAAGATTTTTTCCCATTTGCATTCAGGGTTATTACTGAAATATTATTTGTATTCCTGGACATTTTGGTTAATATTAGGTTTTTAACTTAACTTGATTTCTCCTTTGATTGCCCTTTCCTTTAGTGTAGTCCCTCCCTTTGATGATTTTCATTGTTTTTTTCATTTTCTCCTCCTGGATTATTTTGCTGAAGATGTTTTGTAGTGCAGGCTTTCTCACTGTAAATTATTTTAACTTTTGTTTATCATGAAAGGTTTTTATTTATCACCAAATTTAAAGCTTAATTTTGCTGGATATAAGATTCATGGTTGGCATCCATTTTCTTTCAGAGCTTGGTATATGTTGTTTCATGATCTCCTGGCTTTGAGGGTCTGGGTTGAAAAATCTGCTGAGATACAAGTTGGTCTCCCCTATATGTGATCTGTTTCCTTTCTCTTGTGACCTTTAAGATTCTATCCTTATTCTGTGTGCTAGGCATTTTCATTATAATGTGCCTTGGTGTGGATCTGGTTGTAATTTGTACATTTGTCCTGTAAGCCTATTGTATTTGAATGTGAATGGCCTAAACTCATCAATTAAAAGACATAGACTGACAGATTGTATGAAAAAAAAAAGACCCAACAACATTCTGCCTTCAAGAGACTCATCTCACAGAAAAAAACCTCCACAGACTGAAGGTGAAAGGGTGGGAAAAAAACGTACCACTCACATGGACCACGTAAACAAGCAGGGGTTTCCATCCTCATGTTAGATAAAGTGGACTTCAAACCAAAGCTAGTGAAAAGGGATAAAGAAGGACATTTCATACTGCTTAAGGGATTCATACATCAACAAGACATTATAATCATAAATATTTATATCCCCAATAATGGGGCATCTAGGTATGTCAAACAAACCCTTCTCAACTGTAAGAATCAAATAGACATAACATGATAATACTGTTTAATACACCTCTCTCACCACTGAATGGGTCTTCCAAACAAAAACTAAACAAAGAAATTATAAAACTGAATAATACAATCAATAATTTGGACTTAACAGACATATGTAGAATATTGATTCATCAATGAGTGAATACACTTTTCTTCTCAGCAGCACGTGGATCCTTCTCCCAAATAGACTATATGTTATGCCACAAAGCAAGTCTTAGCAAATAAAAAAATAGAGATACTACCCTGTAGTCTAACTGACCATAATTGAATGAAATTAGAAATCAATGATAATATTAAAAATAGAAGCTATTCCAACACCTGGAGACTAAACAATATACCATTGAATGAAACATGGATAACAGAAGACATCAGGAAGGAGATAAAAAAAAATTCTTAGAGGTCAATGAGAACTCCAATACAATTTTTCAAAATCCATGGGAAACTATGAAGGCAGTGCTAAGAGGAAAGTTCATTGCATGAAGTTCATTCATTAAAAGAAGAAAAAGTCAACAAATAAATTACCTGGCATTACAGCTCAAAGCCCTAGAAAAAGTGGAACAAATCAACACCAAAGTTATAGAAGACAAAATAATTAAAATCAGGGCAGAAATCAATGAAATTGAAAAAAAGAAACAATTAAAAATTTGACAAAACAAAAAGCTGGTTCTTTGAAAAAACAAAGTTGATAAACCTTTAGCCACCCTAACAAAAAGAAGGAGAGAGAAAACTCAAATTACTAAAATTCATGATGAAAAAGAAAATATCATGACAGATACTATTGAAATACAGAAGACAACTAGAAACTATTCTCAGCAAAAGAAGCAATCAATGAGGTGAAGAGAGTGTACATTTTGGGAGCAAATTTTTGCTACACGCACATCAGATAGAGCACTAATCTCCAGGATATATAAAGAACTCAAAAAACTTAACATTAAGAAAGCAAACAACTCAATCAATAAATGGGCTAAGGAGCTGAACAGACACTTCTCAGAAGAAGATATACTTTCAATCAACAAATATATGAAAAAATGTTCAACATCTCTAGTAATTAGAGAAATGCAAATCAAAACTACTCTAAGATTTCATCTCACTCCAATCAGAATGGCAGCTATCAAGAATACAAACAACAATAAGTGTTGCTGAGGATGTGGGGAAAAAGCATACTTATGCATTGCTGGTGGGACTGCAAATTGGTGCAGCCAATCTGGAAAGCAGTATGAAGATTCCTTAAAAAACTTGGAATGAAACCATCATTTGACCCAGCTATTCCACTCCTCAGTCTATACCCAAAGGATTTAAAATCAGCATACTACAGTAACACAGCTACATCAATGTTTATAGCAGCTCAATTCACAATAGCTTAATTGTGAAACCAACCTAGATGCCCTTTGATAGATGAATGGATAAAGAAACTGTGGTACATATACACAATAGAATATTACTTAGCATTAAAGAGAACAAAATCATGGCATTTGCAGGTAAATGGATGGAGTTGGAGAATATCATGCTAAGCAAAGTAAGCCAATTCCGAAAAACCAAAGGCTGAATGTTCTCCCTGATAAGTGGATGCTGATCCATAATGGGAGGGAGGCATGGGAAAAATGGAGAAATTTTGGATAGGACAAATGGGAGGTAAGGTAGGGAGGGGGCATGGGGGCAGGAAAGATGGTGGAATGAGATGGATATCATTACCTTAGGTACATGTATGAGTGCACTTATGGTGTGACTCTGCATCATGTACAACCAGAGAAATGAAAAGTTGTGCTGCAATTGTGTGCAGTGGATCAAAATGCATTCTGTGTGATATGTACCTAATTAAAAGGAAGGAAGGAAGGAAGGAAGGAAGGAAGGAAGGAAGGAAGGAAGGAAGGAAGGAAGAAAGAAAGAAAGAAAGAAAGAAAGAAAGAAAGAAAGAAAGAAAGAAAGAAAGAAAGAAAGAAAAAACAAGCCCAAAACTACCTACAAAGAAAAGCCAGATAGTTTTACTGGTAAAATTTTACCAAATGTTTAAAGAAGAATTACTACTAATCAATTCTTCCCAAGCTCTTCCACAATATAGACAATGGAACACTTCTATAATCTTCCATGAAATCAGTATTACTTTGGTACTCAACTAGACAAGAACCCACTAAAAACAAAAACAGAAAAAGCACCCTAAACAACAACAATAAAATTCTTCTGCAAAAGAAATACTTGCAAACCAAACCCAGTAACACATGAAAAGGTTTATAAACTATGACCAAATGAGATTGAATGCAATATGTCTTTTTAAATATTTATTTTTTAGTTGTAGTTGGACACAATACTTTTATTTTATTTATGTATTTTTATTTGATACTGAGGATCGAACCCAGGGCCTCTCATGTGCTTGAGTGCTCTACTGCTGAGCCTCCAACCCCAGCCCTGCAAGATATCTTTGACATTCAAAAACCAATTCATGTAATATATCATATGAATAGATTAAAAAAAAAACACATGGCCATCAGATAGCAGGGATTAACAAATCAATCCATTTAACAAAACTCAACAGCCTTCACTATTTAAAAAATAAACAATTCACTCAACAAAGTAGGAGCAGAAGGAAAATTCTTTAACCTAATAGAGAGCATCTATAAAAACAAACCAAACCCATAGTTATTAATAATGAAAGAATAGATTCTACCTCTAAAATTAGGAACAAAATGAAGATGTCTTCTCTCACTATTTTTATTCAACATTGTAGAGAAATTCTACAATAGGTAAGGAAAAGGAATAAAAGAAATCCAGATTAAAAAGGTAGCAAAACTTTATTCACAAATAGCATGATCATGTAGATAAAAATTCTAATGAAGCCACATACAAAAATTATTAGGGCTAATAAGTGAGCTTAACAAAGTCACAAGGCATAAGATCAATATACAAAAATAAGTTGTATTTCCACACATTAGCAATGAACAACATAAAAGTTAAATTAAGAAAACAATTCCACTTATAATAGAATCAGGAAGAATAAAACGCTAGTAATAGGCTTAGCAAAACAAGTACAGGGTACATACGGTGAAAACTACAAAAGATTGAAAGAAATGAAATAAAATTTAAATAAATGGAAGAGCATTCTTTACTTATGGATCAGAAGACTTAACATTATTCATAGTGGCCAAACTTTTATAGGAACATCATTATAGTATCATTACTTATAGTAAAAACAACCCAACTATTCATCAACCGATGAATGGATAAATAAAATGTGGCATATTCATACAATGGAATATTATTCAGTCATAGAGATGTACTGATTCATACAACATAGATAAAAACATTATGTTAAGTAAAAGAAGCCAGCTTTTAAAGACCACATATTATGTGAGTCCATTTATATGAATGCCCAGAACAGTTGTTATGGTTTAGATCTGGAGTGTCCCCTGCAAAGCTCATGTGTTGAAAGCATGGTTCCCCATTGTGGCAAGGTTCAGAGGTGGGGCTCTTAGGAAATGATGGGACTGAGAAGGCTGTAATCTCACCAGTGGATTAATCCATTTGAATGGACTACTGGGTGGTAATGGTAGGAAGGAAGAGTGTGGCTAGAGGAGGTGGATCACTGGGGGTATGCCCTAGAAGTTTTTATCTTTTCTCCAGCCCTTCCCTTATGTACCCACATCCCTTACCACCTGCCATGAGCATGCTATGCCCTTCAGTTATGATGTTCTGCCTCACCTCAGGCTCAGAGCAATGGAATTGGCCAATCATTGACTGAGACCTGAAACTGTGAGCCCAAAATAAACTTCTCCTCTAAGTTGTTCTTGTCAGGGATGTTGATCACAGTGATGAAAAGCTCACTAACATTACTGCCAAATCTGTATAGGCTGAAAAAAGATCTGGGGCTTCAAGGAGATGATGGATAAATGGATAAGGGGTTTCTTTGCAGAGTGAGGAAAAGGTTCTAAAATTAATTATGGTGATGGTTGTTGCACAATTGTGTGAATATATGAAAAATAATTGAATTGTCCACTGGAATTATATCTTTAAAAAGCTGTTAAACAAAACAAGTGGTTATGTGGATAACCCTGCTAATCTGTATTCCCAAGACAATTCAGAGGAGACATTTATAATTCTTGCAGAATCCATCCAGGAGCCTGGGAAAAGATACCATGATAAGGGTTAACTTGCTAGTGTAGTATGCCTGTGCGCTGGGAATCCTTCTAAGCTGACAGGATGCATCTGCTTTATCCCTTGGACTTTAAGGGGTGCGTAGACTGGACACACTTCCAACTTGGCCACTCTTAAAGGTTGCTTGGAGTCCCTGGACTTTAATCCTCACCTGCAATGTGAGCTGGGTTCAGCTGCTAAGCTCAGGAACTAAGCAGGGCAGCACAGCCGAGGGACTAGCTCTTCTTTTTCCCCAGGACGTGCAGTCACAGGGATTCTGAACCCTTCCTGAACCATGCATGCTGCTAAGAATAGTGAGAGTACAGTATGTGTGCCTGTGAAGATTTTCCTGTGGAGTCATGAGTATTTACAGCCTACCCTGTAATAAAGATCTTTAGCTTGCAGTCCTGCTTTGAGAGTGCCCGGTAGTCTCTCTTTCCAAAATCTAGCCTCAGAGTTCTCTATTTCAGGAAAATGCTTGGTTGATTTAACTAAACAGCTCTGGTTAAATTTCTCAAATGACTATACCTGAACTGGTTGATGAACAGATGAGTGTGGTTTGAGAAATAGGTCTGTTGGGCTGTGAGGAAGGGCTTTGGCCTGAGTATTTCCTTTTAAGCTTATTAATCCTTTTGTTGGACAAACTGACAAAAAAGAATAAGTGATAATTCTTTTGGTTGCAAGTTACAGAAACTGAAACCAAAATCAGGTGGTTGGCAGGCTTACGGAACTAAGGACTCAGTGGTCCCAGGACATCCTCTCTGTGGCTTCTATTTGGCTTGGAATGTTGCCTTCTTTTCCACAGCACGCTAGCTTACTGCAAGCAGTGAAGGACATGGCTGCGGAGACTGTTGGGTTTACCTCTGCACGTATTTGACACCTCAGGAGCTTCCTCCAGGCTCCCAGTTCAGGAAAATACCTAGAAAGGCTCTGATTGGTCCGTCCTGGGTCAGGTGCTTGCCTTGAGCCAATGACTGAGCAGAGGAGGCGGGTCAGATTGACTGGCTGAGAGGCAGCAGATCCTTCAAAGAAGGTGGCACCTTTTTAGAAGAATGGTCGCAAAACTGGACAGAAAACCAGTGATCTCTGATGACGACTGCTAGCTGGTGTTTATTGAATTCTTTGCTCCCGAAGCTGTTCAGGATAATAAACTCCTGGCATATAGACTGAGGATCACATTTACCATTTGTCACCTGCCCGCCGTCCCATTTGTCATAACAACAACCCCAACTTGCCAGGCTGTGTCTCTCAACTCTGGGTCCCTGCCAGCTCTGGCTCCCAGACCTGGATGACAAAACCTGGGGAATTGCATGTGTGGGATGATTCCAGGAATTTATATTTTCAATAAGCTTCTTCTTTGGAAATATGGAGGATGAGTTTCGGGAATCATTGCACGACCATGTTTGCATACAGTACTGGTGTAATGGGAAGGGCTAGAGTTGGCTTTCCGGGTGTATTCAGTCCACATTTTGAGACAGTTCTGCCATTCTCACTTGGTGACTCTGGCTCTCCCTTGCTGGTGAGATGACACTCACTGATGAGAACTAGGCCTCCCAATTCCAGGAGCCAGTGGAATCCCAGAGGGTTGGGATACTTGAGAAGATAGCCAGCTTGAAATGGGCTTGCCCAATTAGTTTCAATCAGGCCACCTCAGGATGACTCAGTTAGAATGTCAGGGCCTTCTAAAATTAATCACAGCCACATCTAAAATCAGCGCTGTGCGTAAAGTCACCAGCCCCCTCCTCTCTCCACAGAGGGCTTGGACTTTGGGGGTAGGGAACTGGCCTGGACCAGCTACATCTTCAGCCTTGCAGACATTTGTCTGAATTTAGACTTGCTAACTGGCAGTTTTCCTTCTCCTTTAACTTTTTTTTTTTTTTTAATTCTTTCTTTCCAACTGCTAGCAATGGCTATTTTTATGACCAGGGGTTTCATTTCTCAAAAGGAGGATGACAGGAGGTAGATATTTTAGTACCATGTCCTGAGCTCTTATTAATAGGATTTGGGTACAGATTGAATACAAAAGATTCAAGATCCGCCCCCCCCAAGATGGTATTTTATTTTTTCAGATTAAAAAAATTGAACATTATTAGCCAGGCACAGTGGCACATGTCTGTAATCCCAACAACTCGGCAGACTGAGGCAGAAGAATTAAAAGTTCCAGGCCAGCCAGGGCAACTTAGCAAGACTCTCAGCAATTTAGATTCTCTCTCAAAGTAAAAAATAAAAAGAACTGGGGATGTAGCACCCTGTGATAAAGCATCTCTAGGTTCAATCCCCAGTTACAACCCCCCCCTCCAAAAAAAGTTGAATATGATCACTGTAAAAAATTAATATTACAAAAATTTCTGTAGAAGAAACTAATAGCTGCTGGGAATCCCTCATCCAGAGATAAACTCCTGTTAGCATGTTGATGCATTTCCTCCCAATGCTTTTATACAAAACCCCTAAAATCTCATATATTTTTAAATATAAAAAATGCATAGTTTACAATAAATGGAAATAAATAATTAATTCCAAGAACGTTCTTGCCTTCTTTTTTGACAAGAAGTTTCCTGGATAGAAAAAATCAGACATTTGAAATCTCTACATCCAAGTTCATTTTCAATTGTCTTTTAATTGTTGAGGTTATAAATTTAAATACTCTGGAAGGCAATTTGGATATATGTATAAGAAAAATCAAACCCATCTACCCTTTGATGCAGCAAATAGGAATTTATTCTAAAGCATCTCCTTTTTTGGTGCTTTTAGTGTCTCAATTAAGTTTCATGTTGCTCCTTAGACTAAAAAAAGCACCTAATAATTCCATTTATTAAGCAGTTAGGTTCAAATAACTTAAATATTTTTTTGTGCTGATGACTTTGTACATTAGTACTTAGTACAAGTACTTAGTACTTTAAAAAGTAATACACATAATTTGAAAACAAATTTCTTTTGAAAATTTCATGATTGAGTGACATCAGATAGCAATGTTGGCAACTAGAATGATGGAAGGTGCTTTCGCAATTTGGAAGGATAGTGATTTGCAATGTGGACGAGTATTCAATTCAAGGTCTATGTGTAGTTCAACTCTGTTTAGCTCAGGGTGGATGCTCAGAGAGGTTGTGCTGAATAAATGAATGAATGAATAAGTGTATAAAGGAATGCATTTTAGGCTTGCTATACTTTTCCCTTTTTCATCAAAGAGTACATGGCATCTAGCCCTTGAAGCTGAGGCTTTGTCTACATCTGAGGTAGCCCAGGGTGCTTTGCATGACTGTGAAGTGGGAGGTGAAGAGGGAAGGTTCAGGAAATAAATGGTCCTTTGCTTTCAAAGCCTGGTTTGGAAAAGAATATATATGATTCAGCAGTCAAGGAGGGTCACAGACCCAATTTCAGATTCTCCCTGTCTATCTCAGCGAAATCATCTGTAAAACAGAAACCATAATAGTATCTGTTCTCATAGTGAGAATGAGTTCAACAGCATCCTGGCATATAATTAGCGCTCCATAAACATTACTATTAATATTAGTGGTTAATCTTTTAGAACTACTTTCTTGGCTCTGAAATGGGAATTATATCATCTAACTCTCAGTAAAAATTAGAGATGAGGCCTATGGGCGGGCAGGACTGCTGTTGCTGCTCAGTAGCCAGGCCCCTCCTGCCACTCAGGCATTAGCCCACAGTTGGAAGTCTCTTTCTGCCTTTTCTCTTCCAGTCCTTGTTTCCCTCTTTACTTTCTCTCCTGCCCTTCCTGTTTTCACACTAAAGAGAAAGAGGAAGTGAAAGCAATAAAGGGAGAAAAAAAAAAGGGTGCCTGGTCTTAGTTCATTTTCTGTTGCTGCGTAACAGGCTATCTGAGAATAGGTGATGTAGGGCATAATGTATCGTGGGGCATGTTGCATCAGAAAAGAGGAAACCTAACTTGCTGGCTGCTACCCACTTCCCAGTCCTTGGGGCCACATGTGGCTTAGATAGCGCCTGGCGATTAGCCAAAAGGCATTGCCACGGGATGTGATGAAGAATCAGACCACCTCTAGGATAGGCTCAGAACACTTCTGCCCTCACGGATAGCTCTTGTCTCCCATTACTGCCTGTAGAATGGGTATACACGTGAACTCTCCCCACCCTGCTGACCTTTACCCCGATTGGCTCCTGTACATTATAATATATATTATAGTATATATATATATTTCTTGCAACTAGGAAGGCTGGGATGTCCAAGGTCAAGGGACTGCATGGGGCCAGGACCTTCTTGCTGGTGGGGATTTTTAAAAAATCCCAAGGCAGCATAGGGTAGCATATAGGGAGGGGTCTCATGAGAGATGGCAAAACTGGCTTTGCTAATAGCTTGCTCTCATGGTCACTACATCAATAACGCATTAATTTATTAAACTTTGAATGGACCATTCATGAAAGCAGAGCCCCTGTAACCAGATCACCTCCCCATAATCCCATCTCCAAATTCCACTAACATGATTTAGGGGATTAAGTTTCAAAATGAGTTGAGAGAACACCCAGACCACGGCAAGACTTTTCCTTTAAAATAGAATGCCTTCTGATGCTCGACTCCCCAGAGAATCTATCATGATCTTAGATTTGGGTTCAGGAAGGGCAACCACTGGGACTCCCTGTGTATTTTGTATAAGGCTTAAGACAGGAACTAGCTTTTATAAGATCCTGATTCTGGCTACTCTTACTTATTCTAGAGAAGAGGGTTCTGAATGATCCTTTCCTTCCAGCACCCAGACTTCTCACTGCTGGAAATCCTACCAGCACCCTGCTGCTCCTTAGTAGTGAGAGGATTTTTGGAGGGGAGACGGTTATTGGGGAAAGCTGGTGACCCATGCTTCCGTTTAGCCTGGAGCTGGCTGTATTAGGTAACATCTCCCCAGCTCAAGGCACGAATCAACTCATTCCTTTTCGGGAATATTTGAGGTGGATTAAGGTTTCCTATTTTTTCTATTGCTTTTATATTTGGCAGGATTCCTAGGAGATAAAATGGTGACTCATCATCACCTGCAGTGACCCAGGGGCTACTTTAGGCCTTTCATGTACCCTGTCTGCTGAAGTTTTTTTTTTTTTTTTTTTTTTTGAGAAACAGGAAAAAGAAGTTTTTATTGCATTGCTATCAGTCTGCTGTAGTTTTGATCTGGAATATCTGCCACTGGCCCATGTTTTAAAGGTTTAGTTCCCAGCTGGGTGCTATTGGGAAGTGGTGGAAGCCTTAGGAAGTAGGACCTAATGGGAGGTTTTAAGTCACTGGGGCAAGCCCTTGAATGGGGCTATGGGATTCCAGTCTCTTCTCTCTTTTTTACTTTGCAGGTGAGTAGCTCTCTACCACGGTATACTGCTTCACCACAGGTCCAAAAGCAATGAGGCCAACTAACCAAGTGCTGAAACCTCCAAAGCCATGGGTTAAAGTAAATCTTTTCTCTTTTTAAGCTGATCTTGGATATTTTGTTACAGAAACAAAAAGCGGACTGACACATTATTCCATATAATAATGACAAATCTGGTGTGTAATATAGAGTCTATCACTTATCTCATTTTGAAGATGAGGACACCAAGATTTAAAATTTGTCCAAGATCATACAGGTGGTAAAGCTTATATTAACTGTAATCTGTCTTGGTTAAAGATTAATAATATAAGATATATAAATATAAATTGAAGGGTTGATTTGTATTGTCAAAAATTGGAAATCACCCTTGACTTCCAACAATAGGGTATTGATTAAATAACATGTAATATAGCCAGGCAATGGGGTACTATACAATGATTAACAGTTAAGTTGCAATATTTATTGACATGGAGATATTTAAACAGTATACACTTTTTTTTTGAAAGACAGATATGTATTTTTTCACAGTATGGACACAGGTATTCAATTTAAAGTGGGAATATATTTTAAATTTCCATTAATTTAGTTTTTCTAAACTATTTAGTTCTCATCTATTGGAAATAATTCTGGTTCTGCCTGTAATAACTAAGTTATCTCATTTCATATGCCATTTATTTTCTTTTTATGAAAATGGTGACATTCATTTTCATGAATGTATTTGAAATTCATAAACTTTCTGAGTCATTTAATCAAGAAGATTTTATAGAAGATAGATTTATCATATAATGTATATTTATACATATACACACATAAAAACACATATGAATGAAACAAAATATTCTCATTAAAGTATATTAATTTTCCAGTTCATCCTAAAGGGGAATAGTATATATAATATAATTCCATTTTCTTTTCTTTTTTTCTTGGTACCAGGGAGTGAACCCAGAGGGGCTTACCCACTGAGCCACACCACCCCCCTTTTATATTTTGTTCAGAGACAGGGTCTTGCTGAGTTGTTTAGGGCCTTGCTAAACAATTAGGCTGGCTTTGAACTCAAGATCCTTCTGCCTCAGCCTCCTGAGCTGCTGGGATTACAGGCATGCGCCACAGCACCTAGCTCCTTTTTCAAAAGTTAAAACAAAAGGCTGAGGCCTTACAAATATTGTTAGAAAAAAATACATGTATGCATAGAAAAATGTCTAGAAAGATAAATGCCAAAATATTAATCTTGAATCTCTGAAAAGTGAGATTATGAATGATTTTTATTTCCTTTTTCATTTGTCATCTGTGCTAATTTTTCAACACTATCCACATATTATTTATTTTAAAAAGACAGGGGTGTCGGGTATTGGTCTGAGAAAAGGAGATTCTGTATTTGAATGCCATTCTGTCTCAATCTGTGATCTTGGGCAAATCTCATTCTGATCTTGGCATCATAATCTGTAACACAGGGATTGCATAGTAGACAGGAAGGTGCACAAAGGCTGGGGTCATATCTATTTTGTTCTAGCATAGTCTGTAACATAACATGTATTCAGTGTCTAGCAAATAATGACTGAGTGGATGAATGAATGAAATTAGAGGTGGTGATAGGTGGGAGGTTCTCAGAAACATGGCATGAAGCAATGATCCTTAAATGTATTCCAGGGGCAGAAGATCTGGAATTTGTGAAGCCTTTTCTGGGCACCATGAAATAATTATGAAATTGATCTTTACATTCAATTCTCCACCATGGGATGGTTGTTTAGAGCTCTGGGCTTACTGTTGAATAGATTCAGGTTCCAGTTCCAATGCTGCTCTTTGACACCTGGGCAACCTTGAGCATATTATGTAGTTTTTTTCTTTAAGCTTGTTTTCTCATTTGTAAATGATAGTGCTAATTATACCAGGCTCATAGATATGAATATTTAAACAATCTCATTGACAATTAGTTCAAAATAGTAATCTGAACTTCAGCTTCTTTTTTTACCCCCAAATCTTTGGGGAAATTTTGGAAAAGATAGAATACCTATCTATCTGTCTATCAATCATTATTATCATCTTCCATAAACATTTTGGAAAAAAGAAAGGGTAATTTCCTGGGATTCGAAGTTGAAGAATTTTTAAAAGGAGAAAGTTGGTGGAGATGGAGGAAGAAAAAACCACTTCCCAAAACCTTTCTGGGGGAGACCTAATAAGAGGTGGGAGTGGCTTTGAAAGTGCTCCAAGGTTTAAGATGGGGGAGGGTGTGAGTGTGTGTGTAATTGTCAGGGTAATGGATGGATTGGGAGGTTTCAGCAGGAATGATAAAGCCAACCAGCTACCCATTCCCCCTTCCCCACTTTCCTGGTTTAGCCATACTACAGGCAGCAGAGCTATCTGTCTGCATCATGTGAGTGTGCTCTCAGTCTGGAGAGGAAGGCAACAGCCAGGAAGAGTGCACACTGGATAAGGGCTCCCCTTGTGCATCAGCTTTTTCACTCCCCACTGTCATCTCTTTGACACAGTGGTGGGAGGCGTCATTTGTAGATTGGGTAACAAAGAATCTCAAATACAAGATGAGTGCTCATCAAGAATTGTGAAATGTTGAAGAAAACCACTATCATGAGGGAGGCACACCTCATAATAAACAAAAACTGGCAGACTAGAGACATCCAGTACTTACAAGGTTCCCTCAGAGCATTATTAGAAGGATTATGTTAATTCTGGACCTTTGCAAGGTGAGATAATGGGTGACCTCTACTCCCTTCTTAATTGTGCCTCTGTATTTTCTAAATTTTCAACAGAATTCATGTATTATTATTTAAGCCTGACATCTTAGAAGTGAAAAAAAATGATTTCACAGTATACTCAAACATGGGCTTTTTGAATATTAAAAATGGGATGCAGATGAATAATAGCATATTAGTAAGTGGAAAAACATATTGAGGACCAAGAATTGCAAAAGGAAGAAGAGATAGTAGTTTAAGATAAAAGCTAGAATATTGAAGATTAGATTGGAAAGTTCAATATCTATCAAATGGGCTGGGCACTGTGGCACACACCTGTAATCCCAGCAACCAGTAAGCTGAGGCAGGAGGATCTCAAGTTCAAAGCCAGCACTTAGCAAAAGTGAGGCGCTAAGCAACTCAGTGAGACCCTGTCTCTAAATAAAATACAAAATAGGGCTGGGGATGTGGCTTGGGGTCAAGCACCCCTGAGTTCAATCTCTAGTATCCCCCCTCAAAAAAAATCTATCAAATAGAACGTCCATAAAGAAGGAATACAGAGAATGAAAGTGAAGAATACTAAGATAAATGCAGAAAGACATGTGTTTAGTTAAAAGTCCTCATAATGAAATAACAAATAGAACACAAAATATAATGACTAGCAGATCATGGCAAAATGTAGAACATGAAGGATTGAGGGAAGGAAAACTTGTTACTCAGAAGAGAAAGCAGATTCACATTAGATTCAACCATAGCACTGCATGCTGGCAAACCTTCAGAAGTCCAAGGGAAGTATCTTCAGAGAACCAACGAATAATTATTTGAATCAGCCAACCTATCATTCAGGTATAAGGGCAAAATATATAAAGACAATTTCACACACCCATGAGAGGATGTTTGCCAACACATGAAAGTAAGTCCAAGAGAAAGTGGCAGGATTCAAGAAGCCGTGGTCAGAAAGAAATCTGTAGAATTTTCTGATAACTCTAAATAAGTGTTAATTGAAAAAAATAACTGAAATCTAAAATGGTATTAGCATTATAGGTGGGGAGGAAAAGGACAAGGAGATGTAAGTGGGCCAAGACTTTTACTTTGTTGAATGAATAATGACAAGAGGCATATACTTTAAAAGAATTTGTTTGTTCTTTTTAATTATACATAGCAGTAGAATGTATTTTGACATATCATACATACAAGAAGTATAACTTCCTATTTTTGTGGTTGTACATGATGTGGAGTTACACTGGTTGTGTATTCATATAAGAACATAGGAAAATTATGTCCAATTCATTCTACTATCTTTTCTATTCCCATCCTCCTTCCATTCCCTTCTTTCTCCTTTGTTTAATCCAGTGAACTTCTATTTTCCTCCTACCCTGGCTTACTGTGAATTAGCATTTGCTTATTAGGAAGAATATTTGAGCTTTGGTTTTTTGGGGATTGGCTTATTTAACTTCGCACAATAGTCTCCAATTCCATCCATTTACCAGCAAATGCCATAATTTCATTCTTCCTTATGGCTGAGTAATATTTCATTATGTATATGTACCTGTAACTAATCCCCTATAAATATTAATTTTCATTATACATTCATCTGTTGAAGGGCATCCAGGTTGGTTCCATAGTTCAGCTCTTGTGAACTGAGCTGCTGTGAACATTGATGTGGCTGTATCACTATAGCATGCTGATTTTAAGTCCTTTGGGTATATGCCAAGTAGTGGGATAACTAGGTCAAATGGTGGTTCCATTCCAAGTTTTCTGAGGAATCTTCCTACAGCTTTACAGAGTGGTTGCACCAACTTGTAATCCCACTAACAAATAATGTATGAGTAGACCATTTCCCCCACATCCTCACGAACATTTATTGTAACTTGTATCTTGATAATTGCCATTCTAACTGGAGTGAGTGCCATTCTTACAGTAGTTTTGATTTGCATTTCTCTAATTGATAATTTATTTATGTCAGATAAATGGAATTCAAGATAAAACAAACACTAAAGGGGTAAAGAAAATATTTCATAATGATGTAACAGTTATGAACTTTCATTGATCTAATAGCCTAACATCAATTTTTTTCATATACTTGTTTATCTATTGTATATCTTCTTCTGAGAAGTATTTGCTCATTTCCTTAGCCAATTTATTGATTGGGTTATTTGGGTTTTTTTGTGTTAATTTTTTTGAGTTCTTTATATATCCTGGAGATTAATGAAGAGGCATATACTTGTGTAGATTATAAAGGAAAACAAAAATAAAGATCAAATATTAGAGTTAAAATTTAAAGGCAAGCATTTAACCATCAGAAGACCCAATCAATTGGCAAAAAAGGAAAAAGTAGGGGAAATAGAATGTATGGTAGATCTAAAATACAAAATAAGATGGTAGTAACATGCCTCACCACATCAGTAAATCACAATAAATGTAAATAGATTAAATTGTCCCACAAGGGCTGGGGATGTGGCTCAAGTGGTACCGCGCTCACCTGGCATGCACGGGGCGCTGGGTTCGATCCTCAACACCATATAAAAATAAAATAAAGATGTTGTGTCTGCTGAGAACTAAAAAAATAAATATTGAAAATTTCTCTCTCTCAAAAAAAAAAATTGTCCCACGAAAAAACCCAGCAGATCAGAAAGAAAAATAGTCTCCATATTGTAACTACATGCTTTTTCTGAGACAGCTAAGACAAAATAATAGAGAAGTTGAAAATGAAAGGATGGACGAAAAAGGCATATAAAATATATGCTGAAGAAAAGTCAAGAATTCTAATCTATTTATGTCAGATAAATGGAATTCAAGATAAAACAAACACTAGAGGGGTAAAGAAAATATTTCATAATGATATAACAGTTATGAACTTTCATTGATCTAATAGCCTAACATCCAAATAATGTATTAAAAAAGAAAGTACACGTTAAAAAGGAAACCATAACCAAATGGTATTTGTTTAATAAATGTAATTTGTGTTAATAAATTTAAAGTTTAAAATGATAAGATCTTTCCCATAGATGATTAAAAGGCGTTTGATAAAATTCAATATCCCTTATTAATAAAATAACTATAGTTGGACTCTGAACATGATAAAATATATACATAGCACAGTCCCAAAGGGGAGACCATAGAATATTCCTGTTAAAGTCAGAAAGAAGAGAGTTTGTCCCATTTAAAATTGTTATGGTTATATAAGCTGATATTATTGAACTGGAGAATGAAACAAGAACTCTAAAAGTTTTACTGAAATAATATTATTTGCAAATATTATTATTGATACTGGGAAAACTCAGGATTGTAAAATCTAACAAGTGATGTGAGAACTCAGGAAGTGTTGGCTGTATAGTTGGCCCTCTGTACTCATGGGTTCCACATCTGGAAGACCAGAGAAGCCAAGAATTGAAAAAAAATTGCATCTGTACTGAACATATACAGACTTTTTTTCTCTTCTCATTACTCCCTAAACAGTACAGTGCAACAACTATTTATAAAGCATGCACATTGTATTAGGTATCATAAGTAATCTAGAAAAAAGTAGGTCCAAATCTTCATCATGTCAGATTAGGGCCCTACTTCCTTAACAAGACTCCTAAAGCACAAGAAATAAAATCAAGAATCAATAAATGGGATGGATTCAAAGTGAAAGCTTCTTCTCAGCAAAAGAAACAATCAGAGAGGTGAAGAGAGAGCCTACAGAATGTGAGCAAATTTTTACCACGTGCACATCAGATAGAGCACTAATCTCCAGGATATATAAAAAACTCAAAACTTAACACCAAAAAACAAAAACCAAAAAAACACACAAATAATCCGATCAATAAACGAGATAAAGAAATGAGCAAATACTTCTCAGAAGAAGATATACATTTGATCAACAAATATATGAAAAGAATGTTCAACATCTCTAGCGATTAAAGAAATGCAAATTACAACTCTTTAAGATTTCATCTCACTCCAGTTAGAACAGCAGTTGGATATAGCTCAGTTGGCAGAGTGCTTGCCTCGCATGCACAAGGCCCTGGGTTCAATTCCCAGTACCACCAAAGGGAACAAAACAAAACAAAATAAAAAGAAGGCAAGCAACAGGGCTGGGGTTGTGGCTTAGTGGCAAAGAGCTTGCCTCTCACTCGAGGCACTGGGTTCGATCCTTAGCACTACATAGAAATAAATAAATAAAATAAAGATATTGTGTCCATGCATCACTACAAAATATATATTGTCAGGGGCTAGAAAGAAATTCTCCTTCAAAGAATAGCCTGACATTTACAAGAAACAGCCCCCTGGGAGACATCCTGCCTGGGAGACATCCTGCAGCTACCTATCTCCCTGGAACATCAGGATCATCAGACATCTTGCAGCTGGCAGTTTTACCACCCACATCCAGCAATTGCTGATTAGAGAGCTTCCCCATCCCCAGCATATAAATAACCCTGTGTGAACAATAAAAGTTTGCAGCTTGATCAGAACTCCTGTCTTGCTGTCATCCTTCGTGTCTCTTGTCCCTTCATTCCTCCCCACCTAGGTTCGCCGCCCACGTTGATGTGTCCTGCCGGTCCGGGACAATATATTAAAAAAAGAATACAAGAAACAATAAGTGTTGGCAAGGATGTGGGGGAAAAGGCACACTCTTACGTTGCTGGTGGGACCTGTAAATTGGTGCAACCACTCTGGAAAGCAGTATGGAGTTTCCTCAGAAAACTTGGAATGGAACTATCATTTGACCCAGCTATCCCACTCCTGAGTTTATATCCAAAGGACTTAAAAATAAAAATAGCAAACCACAGTGATGTACCCACATCAATGTTTATAGCAGCACAAGTCACAATAGCTAAATTGTGGAACCAATCTAGATGCCCTTCAATAGATAAGTGGATAAAGAAAATGTGGTATATACACAATGGAATATTATTCAGCATTAAAAGAGAATAAAATCAGAGATCGGGGTTGTCGCTCAGTGGTAGAGCGCTTGCCTAGCATGCACGAGGCACTGGGTTTAAATAAAAGTATTGTTTAAAAAATAAAAGAGAGAGAATAAAATCATGACATTTACAAGTAAATGGATGGAGTTGGAGAATATCATGCTAAGCAAAGTAAGCCAATGCCCCAAAGAAAACTGAATGTTTTCTCTGATAAGTGGATATGGATCCATAATGGGGGTAGGGGGTGAGGTGTACATGGGAGGAATGGAGGAACTTTGTATGGTGCAAAGGGGAGGAGAGGGAGGGGAGGGGGCAGGGGGATAGGAAAGATGGTGGAATGAGATGGACACCATTACCCTAGGTAGATGTATGAAGACATGAATAATGTGACTCTAGTTTGTGTACAACCAGAGAAATGAAAACTTGTGCTCCATTTGTGAACTATGAATTAAAACGCATTTTGCTGTCATGTATAACAAATTGGAACAAATTATTAATTAATTAAAAATAAGTAATCTAGAGATAATTTAAGGCATACAGGAAAATACACATAGATTATGTGCAAATACAATGCCATTTTGTATAAAGAACTTGAAAATCCACAGATATTGGTATTGGAGGGGTGTCCTGGAACTAATCTCTTATCAATATTAATGGGCAACTATATATGAAATATGCAGGAATCAATAACCTACACAAATACAAAGAAGAATCAGAAGATATAGTGAAAAAATGACTCCATTTACACTAGTATTAAAAGAGACGAAATACGGAGGATAAATTTTAAGATGTGTAAAGTGTATGAGAAAAATCTTAAAATGCCTGTAAAGTCACAAAAGAAGATAAACAAACCGGAAAGGTGATCCATGGTCTTGGCGAGGATGTTTGTTCTTCTTAGTCTCTGCTCTGGGCACAGTCCTGAGATGCCACTAGCTGTCTCCTCCATCTAACCCTTCTTCCTTTTCTTACTGACAAGACCTAATGTGACCAAGGTGACAATGTGTTCAGTTACCCTCAATGCCTAGACTCCCTGGCAGCTGGGGGCAGCCAGGGCTTCTAGTTTTGACATCGCTGGTTGGAGATTTATGGAGTGAGTTTTTCATGCAGTGCACACCCAATAGGCATCTGTTTTCCATTTCCCTGTCTTGTTGCATGGAGTAAAGACACAAGTCCTGAAGGTTGAACAGTCCTCCTGAGACCTTGAGGAAGAATCCAAATGCTGAGGATAGCAGGGCCTGGATTCTTGAGGACTTCCTCTGTGTTACTTACCAGAGGAAAGCTAACTCACCTTTGTTTGAAGCCACTGTGGTTACGTGTCTGTTACACACAATCAAGGGAAATCGTAAATGGTATAGAACTCAATCAAAATGCCAAAAGCATGGCTGTGGGAGGGTGGCGTGTAGTTAAGCATGTGCTTAGCATGTGTGATTCTGGATCCAATTCCCAGCAAACCTCCCTCTCCCCACCTAAATCAAAGGGGCACATCCCTTTGAGAAAAGAACACAGACTTCTGAGAGTTAAACAAGACCGTTCTAAAGTTCACCAGGAAAATTTCACAAATACAAATAGATAGAAAGAATCTGGAAAAGAATAACAATGGGGAAATAACCCTCTCAGTTATTAAAATGCATGGTAAAGCCACAGTAATTATAATAGTGTGGTGTTTCCACCTAAATAGGCATCATTCTAAGGAAAGTCCAGAATCAGACCTAAAGGCACAGGGAACATTTTTTTCTGCGGTCAGAGTGGTTCTTTGTACGAGCGAAGAGCATGTGGACGATCTAATAACAGATTTGATAACTGGGCAGGCTTCCAGAAAAAGTGAGGCTGGACCGTGATTGCATATATTAAAATAAATATGAAATAGATCCCACATCAAATTTAAAAATAAAACCATATGGAAGCTGTGAGAATACTTTTATAACCCTTTGCATGAGAAAGGCCTCCTCAGTGTGACATAAAAACTACAAACTGTAAAAGATTACTAATTTTAGCTACATAAAAATAAAAACAAAGTATATACTAATTATCTATTGCTATGTAAAAATTTGTCCTAAAACCTTGTGGCGTCAAACAATGATGACCATCCATTATGCTTCATACATCAGACTGGTATGACAGGGGTGGCTTTATTATCCTCCACTGACTGGGCCCTCAGAGGAGCTGAAGATGGGTCTGGGGTCCTCTGAAGACTCATTCATATCTAGAAGTTGATTCTGGTCCCTGGTTTGGAACTTAGCAGTACTGTCAGCCAGAACCATAACATGTGGCCTCTCTCTGTGGTGTGTGGCCTAGTTCCAAGGAAAACTGTCCTGAGAGAGAAAGCCAGGCAGAAGCTGGATTGATATTTTTTTTTTTTTAAAGAGAGAGTGAGAGAGAGAATTTTAATATTTATTTATTTTTTAGCTTTCGGCGGACACAACATCTTTGTTTTGTATGTGGTGCTGAGGATCGAACCCAGGCGGCACGCATGCCAGGCGAGCGCACTACCGATTGAGCCACATCCCCAGCCCCTGGATTGATATTTATAATCCAGATTTGGAAGCATCACTTCTGCATTCCATTTGTTGAAAACATGCCCAACCTCAGTTATGATAAAGGAAAAACAAATTATATCAGCAACGAAGAACTCCACAAAATATTAACAAACAGCATTCAACAACACATTAAAAGGATTATACAGCATGACCAACTAATATTATCTCTGGAATACAAGAATGGATCAACATAGGACAGTCATCACAATATGCCACATTAACAGAAAGTAGCAATAGTGTTGAATTTTGTCAAGGGCATTTTAGGTATCAGTGGACACAATCATGTGGTTTTCTCTTCTGTTAATGTAGAATATTATTCAGCCTTAAAAAGGAAAGAAATTCTGACAAATGCTACAACATGGTGGCAGGGGCATTAGTTTATAGGGACATTATACTAAGTAATCAACCAGTTGCAAAAGGACAAATGCTGTATATTCCACTTATATGAAGTATGTACAATAGTTAAATTTATAGAGATAGAAAGTAGAATAGTGGTTGCCAGGGGTCAGGAGGAGGAGAAAATAGGAAATGGTTTAATGACAATAGAGTTTCAGTTTTGTAAGAGAAAAAAATTTGGATACTGATTGCACAGCAATGTGAATGTACTTAAGATTATTGAACTATACTCTTAAAACGGTCATAATTGCAATTTCTATGTTATATATAATCTGCCATTAACAAAGAAAAAATAAAAAATCTGCCATGAAAAACATAATACAATAAACTATGGTGAAATACAATACTTACTGTGTTGGCAATGATCAAACAGTTCGACAGTGCATTTATTGGAGCAAAACAAAAATACTGAGTTTGGGGGAATGATCACTCACAATGCTCACACACACTCATACGACTGGTGCAGCCTTCACGGAGAAGAGTTTGGCAACATCTAGCAAGGTTTATTATCCTCCACATACACTGACAGGCATGAGAAATTTACATGTGGTCAAGGACAAGCATTGCAGCATCCTTGTAATATCAAACTCTGTTACTTCTGTTAACGTGGAATATTATTCAGCCTTAAAAAAGAAAGAATTTCTGACAAATGCTACAACATGGGGTGGGGGGGGTGGCATCAGGGTCCATTGACAGTGTTCAACAAAGTGTGGTGTACCCTGATGATGAACTACTGTGAAGCTGTAAAAACAATCAGATAAGCCTTAGGTGTACTTTATCTAAATGTATATCTAAGACTCAACAAGATATATTATTAAATAAAAACCCAAACAAGCAATGTGACAAATAGTATGGTAATACTTTACATCCGGTGGTTTAAACATACAGCCACAAACTCTTTGTTACTTTTCTCACTGAGGAATAAAGTCCATGCCTCATCCTTGAAACTGGGCAAAGCTCTGTGACCGTCTTGACCACAGTGACTATGGGATTATGAAACTTCTGTCCAGGTCCCTGCAACATTGCTTTGGGAGACGGGAATCTGCCATGTCATGAGGAAGTCCAGGCCACCTGGGAAGACCACATGTGGGACATATGGTCAACAGTCCCAACTGAGCTCCACATTTAAGCCATCCTAGCACAGGGGGTCCAGACATAGGAATCGAGGATCTTTCAGACAGGGTTGGAGCAGAAGTAAACCATCTCTTAGAACCCTAAAAAGTTCCTTATCCAGAATCTATGGCTTTATGTAAGTCAGGATTCTGTTTCTGTGACAAAATACTCGAGGCAAACAACTTATAGAGAGGAAAAACTCATTTTGACTCATGGTTTCAGAGGTTTTAGGTCATGGTCACTTGGCCCTGTGGCTTGGGGGCCCATGTCAGGGTAGTGGGATCTAATGAAAGTGTGAGGTGGAGGAGTCTGTTTATTTCATGGAAAACAGGAAGGAGGGAGAGTGGGAGGGAGAGACAGAGGATGATAGAGAAAGAGAATGAGAAATAGATTGAGAAAGGTACCAGGACCCAAATATCCCTTCAAGGGTGTGCCTCAGTGACTAACTTCCTTCCTCCCACTAGGCCCCACCTCCTCAAGGTTCCACCCCCTTCCAATAGCACAACATAGTGGGGCCCAAGCCTTCTACACATGGGTCTTCGGGGAACACTTCCAAACTGTAGCAAGCTTACTGCCTCGGGTATTGGGTATTGTTTTTTGCCACTAATTTGGAGTGTGTTTTATTACCCAACAATAGGAGTGAGGGGAATACACGTGGGAAGATGTTGGAACCATGCAAGCTCCTGGAGAGGGGAACTAGGTGAGTGGGGGATGAGAAGGAAAGCCTGTCCTTCTACTGGGCACCCTTTGGTAGGTCTTAAAATAGATGTTTCTTTACAATGTAATAATAATAATAATAATAATAATAATAGAAAATAAGGAAGAAAGAAACAAAATCGTTCTTATTAGTAGATAATACGACCTTGTCTATAAAGAACCCAAGAGAATTATTTAGTTGTCAATGGACCTTTATTTTTTTAAATTTATTTATATGCAGTGCTGAGAATCAAACCCAGCACCTCACACATGCTAGGCAAGTGCTCTACCCACTGAGCCACAACCCTAACCTCCCAAGAGAATTATTTAGTAAATTAAGATTAATAAGAGAATTCAGCATGCTATCATATCACTATAGTATGAAGCTAACCGAGGCCCTTCCTATGTCCCAGTAGTAATGGTGGGGGAAATTCCACTACCGCTACCACCCCCTCCAAACCACAGCTCACCATCAGCAATTTATTTTTTCAGCTGGATATCCTTTTAAAATGAAGGTCTTCAGAAAGGCATCTCGAATCCCCTGACCAGGTGGTTCCCAGGGAGGATGGATGGGGTCCAGGAAGGAGGCAGAGAGGGGGCGAAACCAAGGGAGTGACCTTGGCCCTTCTTCTGTGTCCTTTGCTCTCCAAGAAGTGCTGCTGTTTTGGGCTCTCTAGTCAGAACAGAGGAGCAGTTGACCAGCAGTGAGAGTCTGAGAGGATGAGGGAGGGAAGCAAAGAGGTTAAATAGTGACTGAGGGCAGGCAGGGGTGTTGGGGAATGTGGTTTTGGATTAGTGTCCTTTCGAGACCTCTGCCTTCCTGGTGGCTGGAGCTCTCCCAGAGACAGGGCATGTGGAATTGGATGGCTGAACACAAGGCAAAGTCCAAGGAACAGAGGGCACATCTCAAGAGAAGGGTTAATGGTAAGCCAGTGGTTCTGAACTTTTGATACCCCCGGGGACACACTACAAATGATATCCATGCAGAAAGCAGATTTGGACTTAACTCTATAGACACTGAGATTTGGGTACCAGGCTGTCTGCAGATGCATTTTCACACTCTGCCCATCCAGGGCAGTGTCATAGAACTCGGTGGAAGAAAGCACGGGTTGCAAAAGGGCAGTTGGAAATGCGGAATCAGCCAGTGAGGCTCCAACACCAACCTCAGGCCAGACCCTGTCCCTGGCTTATTTTCCTGGTTCTTATGGCAGAGTCATCCTGAGAGGGAAACCCACATGATAAAACTGGTGGACAAGGGCCATTGAGTTTGACCAACCACTTCCTTTGTCCTGAGTCAGACTTGCCCAGAACTTCTGAGTGGTCCCTGGGCTTCCCATGCCATGCCCTCCAGGAGAAGTCATGGCAGCTGCAGTCAGGGGACCAGGCCCTGGGTGGCTTGTTCACTGTCATGTTGTGTGTGTCTATACTGAGGACAGTGGGCCTGTCCTTCAGGCCTGGATGCCATCAGGGGCTCTCTGAACCGCCTGGCTAAGCACTTCTACACAGTGTGTCTTCCTGCTGCCAGGGGTGGTTCCACCTCTTTCTGCTCTTCTGGGCAGCTCGCCATGGGCTGGGGGCTCAGCTCTGCAGAGATCCGCACTGAAGGAAGATGATGGTTGGGCCCCTGAATGGAGGGGAGGCACCTCATTAACTGTCTCACCTTTCTGGAGGGAGGGCAGCTTCACTCACTGGTCCTGGAGGAGAGGTTGAGTGTATCGGGATCTTCAAAGGCTGTAGGAAAAAATGGCCACGAGCCTCACTCCAGATTAGGCCTTGCTGGTGACCTCAGCATGTGGGGCCATCAGGCCGGAGGCTCTCAAGTGCTGATCTGGCTTTTGGACCAGGAGTGATTCTAGGCTGCCTCTGGCTCACCTTGGGAGTTAATCATACCTCTGTCCCTGTAGTTAATATCTCCTCTCAATCCTCTGTCTCTTGTGTGCTCTGTTTTAATCTGTTTTCTGCTGCCGTAACAGAATGCCACAGGCTAGATAATTTGTAAAGAAAAAGAGTTAGCCCAGGCAACTTAGTGAGACCCTGTCTCAAAATGAAAATGACTTGGAATGGAGCTCAGTGGTAAAGTGTCCCTGAGTTTAATTCCCAGTACAAAAAAAAGAAAAAAAAAGTAGAAGAAGAAGAAAAAAGAGGAGGAAAGGAAACGGGGGAGGGAGAGAGAAAAGGAAAAAAAAAAAAGGAGAAGGAAGGGAAGGGAAAAGATAAGTTTAGTTATCTCATGGTTCTGGTGCTGGGAAATCCAAGGGCATAGTGAAGACATCTGGTGAGAGCCTTTGTGCTGCCTCCTAACCTGGCAGAGGGCACAAGACAGGGAGCTACTGGGAACTTAGGTCTCTCTTCTTCCTCTTAATGCCAACAGGAGGGACCCACCTTAAAGACATCATGTAGTCCTAAGTACCTCCCCAGGGCCCTATCTCCAAATACTTCCAATAAGTAGCTTTGAAGATTAAGCTTCTTATACATGAACTTTTGGGGTACTCATCAAATCATAGCCTCGCCTCCCACAGTCTGAGCCACATCCTCCAGACTTATTTAGTCTCCTTCCATGGGTTCTGACTCCTCACCCTGGTGATCCGGTTCTGTTGCTGGGATGTGCCTACATCATTAACCTCTGTAGACCTCCAATCCTCCCTTCCCCCAACTAGTGGGAAACAGACACTGGACCACACTGCTTTCCCTGCAGTACCTTGGTCACCCTATCTGTCCCATCTTGGGCCTGGAGATGCTTGGGATTGCCAGTGCTTACTGCCTTCATGTCCTCTTGTGGCCCCACTCTTCTTTCCTCATTGACTCTCCACATTCTCATCCTGTGGCTCACCCTGCCCCAGGATACCAACCCCTCTCTATGGTCCCCACCTCCCAGTCCAGGTTCTTCTCTGTTCACCCCTGCCTGGCCCTTCCCATTTCAACTCAGGTCAGCATCCAGAACCCATGTGGCCGTGACTTACATGGCCTGCCTAACACCCACAATTCCCTGGTTTCCCACCTTCTATGATGGCCAGGCACTTGTCTGCTGGACAAGTGAATGCCAATGTGGAGTCCTTGCTGGTGACCTTGGCATCTGGAACATGCAAGTGAAGGGATCTCAGATATAGCCAATACTGTGGAGCTGGCTTTTGAACCAGAAGTAATTCCAGGTGGCCCCTGACTCACCCTGGGAGTTAGGATGCATGAGTAGGTGGGGTACATGCATGCATGCGTCCTTCTACCCATCCATCTACTCAGGAAGTCCACCAAAATCAACGCCTGCCCTTCTCTGCCTCAGACTCTCACAAGGGGCAGCTGCTTTAGCAAGAATTGCTGAATGTGGGGCAAATCATGTCATGGTTCTGGGGTCTCCTGGTGCTTGGGTTTCAGTGGGGGGGGGGGGAACAAGAAACTAGGCTGACTTGTGAGGACAGATATCCTGGAGCGTAGTTAGGGCTTAATGAATTGATTGACAGGATGCTAGAGCATCATAGGTACTTCCTAGGAAGGCAACTGAGATCCTCTGAGTCCTTCCCATTCTTCCATCTGTCTACCTGCTCCTGCCCTGCATATATCCATCCAGCCATCTATGAAGCAGGATAGCTTAGTACAGTGTCACAAACTGCATTGTCCATAGGGTCCTATGGTCTTATGGAGTGGATCCAAGGGGAAGATGTTCAGGGGTCTTTGATCTTGTCTTGATGTTGGAGGTGTAATAGAGAGTGGTGAGGACTGGGGAAAGCTAGGAATCTTCAATTACCTGACTTGGCTAATATCTGCCATGAGGAAATGCAGACTCAATTAGGCCTGATATCCTGATTTTATAGAAAATCCAGAAGTGTGTGTGTGTGTGTGTGTGTGTGTGTGTGTGTGTGTTTGGTACTGGAGATTGAATTCGGGGCACTCAACTGAGCACCTCACTTTGCTGAGGCTGGCTTTGAACTCACGATCCCACTGCCACAGCTTCCTGAGCCACTGGGATTATAGGTGTGTGTCTCTGTGCCTGGCCAGAAATGTGTGTTCTTATATATACTCTCCTGATTGTTAAATGTTGACGACTCAAAATTTTGAAACACTGGATAGGCTACCAATTTTCAGTCTCTGATCAGGGGTGGAAAAGATAGGTTTTGGAGTTAGATTTAAAGCTTGCCACTTGCTACATGAGGGCAATTCACTCAACCAGCCCAACCCTCAGTTTCCTGTTCTGTAGATGGGTAAAATCCGCCTACCCCACAGGGTTGTTATTGAAGCCAGAATTAGACAGGCAGTCAGTATAGATAGGTAAATCGAGTCAGGTCAGGCCAATTTTGAGTGACAGAGCCCTTCCTCCACCCTGAGCCAGAACCTGCCCCTGCTCCAACCTGTGGCTAAGGTAACCTGTACCAGGAATTGTCCCTTCCTCCAGGGAGCTTAAGGTGGTTAATGTGTCCTTGGCTACTCCATCCTGCCCTTCCCCCTTCAGCCCACCTGTTTCTCACCTTTGGGCCATTCCCTTGAGCATTCCTGGGCCTTGCACGTAGGCAGGAAGGAGAGAGATAAGGGGGGAAAGGCAGGAGAACAAAGGAAGCCTAGGACATATAAAAAGGGCAGAACACCTCGCTTCTGGGGATACCAGGATACCAGCTGTGGCCCCCTCTCCCTCCCGGGAGAAGTCTATGTTACCCCTTTTTAAATAAACCCTGCTCACATGCTTGCCTCTGAGTGCTTCTCTAATGTTCAGACTTGGACATGTGAGGAAGCAGAACTGGTCACCGATAACTGGCGGTATCGTTAGGAGGGTTAGAACAGATAATGGAGCACTAACACTGCACACAGTGGGCACCCAGAGGAGTGCTCAAAAGTGGATGCTGCATTTGTTTTTATCATCAGTTCTGAGTGTGTGCTCTGGGCCCAGCCGTGGGGCAGTCCCCACTGGCCACAGGAGCCCAGGGCCTCACAGTCAGCATGGAGACTTCCCCTTCCTCTCTCCTCTCACTGTTTCTCCACATCCTGTCTCTCATCTTCTCTGGTTGCTTCTGCTAAAGTGAAAAAGGGGAAAAGAGAATTTTTAAAAAGCAGAACAGAGGTGTGTGTGTGTGTGTATTTAAAATAGTGTTTAAAGTTAAAAGTCCAGTTTCCAGAGAAGTCAGCATAGGCCACAAGATCAATGATGCCAGGAGTAAAAGAAATTGTCTTAGTGGGGATGGGTGTGTGGGTGGTGGTGGGAATTGCAGGTGCCTCCTGTCAGAAGTCTTTACTCTTTGCTGGGGAAAGAAATGGACCAGATCATGTTATGTGCCTGAAGGAATATGGAACAATGAATCCCACTATTATGTAGGATTATAAGACACCAATAAAAATAAAACTTTTTTTTTTTTTTTTTAAGAAGTCGTTCTTTCTCTTGAGTGTGTCTGCTTACTGAATGTCCTAGGGGACAAAGGGCTGACTCTAAGGGAAGTGGGCAGGGCTGGCGCCCAGCTGTGCCTGGGCCTTGGTAATGTCTGGGCTGTCCTGTGCTCCTGCTCTCCTTTCGTCCCAGGCTCACTCTCTGTGCTTCCCCACCCCCAGCTCACTTCCCTTGTCTCTCTCTTTATCTCTCCTCATTCCTGGGGGGTGGGAAGGTCTCCATCTTCAACATTCCTTGACAACCAGCTGATTTTTTCTGGGTTTCCCAATTTGAGGAGAAAAGAGTTGTGAGGAAGTTTCTGATTGCTTGAGCATTCCCATTATGAATCAGTCATGTCTTTGGTTGCTGGTCTGATCATGCATTAATGTCCCCATGTTAGAATGTGTCAGCACTAAGTACTGTGTGACCTTGACCTGTTTCCTTCACCCCTCTGAGCCTCTGTTTATTCTGTCTGCTAAGAGGGGACAAGGATATTTAGCTTACTGAATTGTGTGAGGGATACAAATTTAATCCTGGCACTATCAGTTCCTTAAGATCAAGGACGATGTCTTATTCAGGTCTAGATCTTTCGAACCAGGTTCACGAAAGCTCAGTAAACATCTGTTGAGTTAAGTTGCTTGTGAGTGGTGCATGTCTGAATCCATTAAAAATGGTTTCCGCTATAAGAAAGAAAACATCTGATTTATAATAGGCTGTCACCTGAGCCAATCCCCGAACTGCTTACATTGGTTCACTTCACGACGACGTCCATGTGGTCTTATTCACAAGTCTCTTAGGCTTTGACTCTTCTTGTGGCTTTATGATCACAAAAGAGCTGCAGTCATTTTATTTCTGTTCAAGTGAGAAGGAGGAAGAGCAGGTGCTAAAGGCTCATTTCCCTTTAATCAAGAGAAGCAGAAACTTTTCCCAGCCTCAGAAGATTCACTTAAATTCCATTTCCAGAGCCATGTCAAGTGTTCACTTAGTTGTAGGGGAGGTGGATAAAGGAAGTATTTAATTTTCCCAGGCTCTTTTAGAGGAGATGGCAAGAGACAAGGGGAAAATCCATCTCCTTGATGAGGGGTTTGGACTAAATGTTGTCTGAAAGACCTCTTATGATCTAATTGCAAAAAATCTTTTGTCAAGGCCAGAGATGAACAGGGTGGAAGTCAGAGGGTTAGGGACTCATATATGTGAACATGCATCTGCACGTAGAGCCATAGGTATATTTGTAGGCAACGGGAACTGAAAGGTTGGATTAAAGCCTCTCTGTCCCTGGGCCAACCCAGACTGAAGTAAGAAAGCTGTGGGCCATGTGTGTGGTGGTACCAACCACACACACATCCTCACAACTTCCTCACAACTCTTTTCTCTTCAAATTGTGTAGGAACCCATGGGTCCAAGCTCCCCAGGGCTCCATGATGGTCCAGCTCTCCTGGTTGGACCATGGTGTGGGGTGGGAGGACTGGAGGGGCAAACCCTTCAACAATGAGCCAGGCATCTTGGACTTCTTCCTCCAGCCTTGTCTTCCTAGAGAGGCACTTTTTTATTATTATTCTTAATAGCAGTGAAAGCATTGGTTCTCTATTGCCCTTATGTGTGTTTCCTGCTCTTTCTAAACTGAATATATAGTACCCAGAAATTTAAAGAACAATTGAAGATATAAATGAAGAAAAAAATCTTGAGATAATCACAGGTTCACAGACTACTGATCTTTCAGTCATTTACAATTAGTTGATCCACAAAAGCCAAGTCTAGGTCTATGGCAGTTATTCAATATCTCTTATAAGGAATAAATTATATATATATATATATATATATATATATATATATACACACACACACACACACACACACACACACATACTCACATAAATATACATACACATATGTATTTATATACACACCCATATATAGCTTTGTATTTTAAAATAGTTTTTGCTTTGCTGTTGGCGGGACAGCCACTATGGAAGTAATTATGAAGGTTCCCCAAAAGACTAGGAATGGAACCACCACCACACGACCCACCTGTACCATTCCTCAGTATTTATCCTAAAGAACTGAAGTCAGCATGCTACAGTGATCCATGCATACCCATGTTTGCAGCAGCACAATTCACAGTAGTCAGACTTGTAACCAGCCTAGGTGTCCGTCGATGGATGAATGGATAGAGCAAATGTGGTATACAACACACAATGGAGTTTAATTCAGCCATAAAGAAAAATGGAATTATATCATTTGTGGGAAAATGGATGGAACTTGAGAATATTATGTTGAGTGAAATAAACCAAACTCAGAAGTCAAGGATCATATGTTTTCTCTCCTGAAGCTAGAAAGAAAAAAAAAGGAAAAGAAAGGCATGGGGGGCAGTGAATCTCTTGAAAATCAAAGGGAGATCAGTAGAGTAGAGGACCAGGGGAGGAAGAAAAGAAACTTTCTGTGTTGATAACTCTTTTGGTTAGGTTCGGTTGTTTTGTCAAATATAAGTTGAGACGCTTCTGTGAAGGCATTTTGTGATGTGACTAGCATCTATAATCAGTTGACTTTGTGTGAATGTGATTACCCTCTCTATTGTAGGAGGGGCTCATCCTATCAGATGAAGGCCGTAAGAGCATAAGAGTAGTGTTTTCAGGTGCAGAAGACATTCTGCCTGATGGTAACACTGAAATCACGCATGAATGTCTTGCCTGCTGGTCTGCTCTGTGGATTTCAGGTTCACCTGCCTCTACAATTGTGTGAAGCAATTCCTTAAAAAGAATCAGATCCCCCACCCAGCCAACCCTCACCCCTTCTTTTTGTTCTGATTCTCTGGAGAACCCTGAGTAATCCAATTTCAAAGATGAAGAGAGATATATCAAAAAAGACAAGAAGAGGCTGGGTCATAGTTTAGTGGCAGAGCGTTTGCCTAGCATGTGTGAGGCACTGGGTTTGATCGCAGCCCCACATCAAAAAAAAAAAAAAAAAAAAAAAAAAGAAAGTATCATGTTCATCATAACTAAAAAAAAAAAAAAATTTAGAAGATAAAAGACAAGGAGCCATCTGGAAGAGACTCCCACTGGTGAATGTAGGACAGTTTGAACATTGAAAAGAGTAAGAACTAAACTGAATGAAAACTTTGAATAAACAAAAACTCATGGTTTGAATATGAGGTGTCCCCCAAAAGCTCATGTGTTGGGCAATGCAGGAACATTAAGAGGTGAAATGATTAGATGACCAGAGCTGTAATGTCATTGGTGAATTAATCTGACATATTAATAATTTGAATGGTCTCTAGGTGGTCACTATAGGCAGGTGGGGCATGGCTGGAGGAAGTAGGTCATTGGAAATGTGGCCTTGGACCAAATCTTGTCCTTGGCTCCTGTTTCTCTATGTTTTCTGGTTACTATGGGCTCAGCAGCTTTTTTCTGCCATGCCTTCCACCATGATGTTCTGCCTCACCTTAGGCACAGAGCAATGGAGTTGGCCAGCCATGGACTGAACCCCTGAAACTATGATCCCAAATAACACTTTTCCTCCTTTAAGTTGTTCTTATCAGTATTTTTAGTTTCAGCAATGAAAATCTGACTTACACAAGGTAATAGCAATGCTTAAAAAGAAAAGGGAAAAAATTCACCCTACCTGTCATCATTAATGGAGAAGCAATTATGCATTTATATCCATTAGCAGAAAATGTAGAAGAAATGGTAGAATCAGAAGATGGCCAGTATGTGATCCTCACTGAAATAACTGCTTTGGAAATGAATCATCCACAGGTGCTAAAATCACTAATTGAAAGGTTGCTAGGGATCAGAATATAGATGGGGCCAAATGACCATCCTGCAGCTCACCTACTTGTTGCAAGATAAAAACATACCTTTACAATGGACAGATCAGGTGACACCACCTTAGCCATGTGATTAAAGTATCACTAGCAGTGGCTCCAGTTGACATTGGGCATCTCACATTGTGATGCAGAGTGATGGATGCCTACCAAAAAGTGTTCAGATCTATTCCTTATGATAAGGTTAAGGGAACAAATTAAACCAATCCCAGAGGAAACAAATGCCCATGTTCAGAACATAGGGCATTTTGTGAGATGACTTACCTGGTTTCTTTAACAGACAATATCATATTCCCTTCCAAAGGTGGGGAGTTGTTTAAAATGAATTCAAATGTTCTAGCAACAAATACAATGCATGAACCTTAATTGAATCCTCTTTTCCTTTTAAAACCTACAAAAACGTCTTTGTGACAACGGAGAGAACTAAATTTAACATAGATTGGATATTAGATGATGTCTTGGTTCATTTTTCTGTCATAACAAAATACCTGAGGCTAGGAAATTGGCAAAGAAAAGATGTTTGTTTAGTTCTCAGTTCTGAAGGTCAAAGAGTTGGCTTCTGTAACTCTGATGAATGTCTCATGGCAAATGGTGTTTTGGTGGCAACACCTAAGAGATGCATAGGAATATCACTTGGCAAGTCAGGAAGTCAGAGTGGGACTCAGGGGCCAGGATTTCTCTTTGACCACTTGCTTTAACAAGCAAACCCCAAAATACCAGAATTAATCTCTTCCCAGGGCTGTGCTCCCAATGACTTAATCACTTCCCACTAAACCCCACCTCTTAAAGTTCTACTACCTATGAATAGTGTACACTGGGGATCAAGCTTCCTGCATGGACCTATGGAGATCAAATCATAGCAAACGACCTTAGACATATTATTGTTAAATTTATTAGATGCAATAATGGTTATATTTTTATGCAGCATCCTTTATTCTTAAGAGATGCACATAGAAGTCTTCAGGAGTGAAGTGTCAACTGCAACTAGTTTTTAAATGGCTCAGGTAAACTATATAGCTATACTATGTATTATAATAGATATATAATAGAGATTTTTCCCACCATAGACATGTAGCAAAGTTCGCTGCTCTTGCATATTGAAGTGATGGGTATATGAATATTTGTTGTGTTACTCTTTTCATTTTTCTTTATGTTTGAAATTTTTTACTAGGAAAAGTTGGAGGGAAAAATCTGTAAAACCAATAAAATGAAAGTAATAGTATAAGTTTAATGTGACAAATTGTTTTACCCATCATTCTTTGCAGATTCAGCATGACATAGAATTCAGTGTCATAAAAGGATGCAATTCTCCAAATACTTTCTCTACCCAAATATTGGAAAGCCTTTTTATGGGGCATTATGAAGTCTTTTGGCCTTCTCTTGACTTGATGCCAAGACTGACATGTAAAATCTGTCCCTTTCTTTTATATGTATTATAAGGCACAGTAATTTACTTGGTGCCAGTCTGATCCAAAACAGAAACATAACTTCCAGCCTGATGTAGTGGTCATGCAGATAATCCAGGGTGCTGACCTTGGTGGTTACCTACTTATCTCCATACTATCAGTATAATGATTATCATGCTTGCCAGGTTTAATACTCACTTTTCCAAATTCCCTGGTTACTAACCATAGCACATGACCAAGATCTGGCCAACAAGATGAAAGCAAAAATCATTCATTGGGTGGGGCTTCTGAATGTCCCTTGTACAAGGGACACAGGTGGAAGGCATATAGCTTTAGCCCCTTACTCTTGGCTCCTCTCCTTTGACCAATGAGGGAGATACAGCTGCCGTCCTTGCAGGTGTGAGAAACACAAGACCACAAACCACTACAGTGTGAGTAAGTAGAACATGGAAGTAAGTGCTCTCCTAATGACATCCTTGACCAGTTGCATCTGCCCAGGACCATCTTTCTCTAGAGCTCTTATTGCATGAGAAAAGTAAACTCCTATGTGTTTAAAACAGTTCATGTTCACTTAACTTGTAAATAAGGACATTCCTGAATGATGTATTCAGGAAACACTAATGATAAATACTTAGATTATCATATGACTATATGTGCAAAAAAAAGTTTTATTTTATTTTTTATACTGGGGATTGAATTCAGGGGCACTCAACCACTTAGCCACACCCCCAGCCCTTTTTTTTTTCTATTTTATCTACAGACAGGTTCTCACTGGGTTGGATAGGGCCTCACTGAGTTGCTGAGGCTGGCTTTGAATTCATGATCCTCCTACCTCAACCTCCTGAGCTGTTAAGATTACAGGCATGTACCACTGTGCCCAGCTCAAACAAACAAACTGACAACAACAAAAAATCACATTCTTAACAAAATATCATCAAGTAGAATTTGGTAATAGATAAAAAAGAATTTCAGTGGTGACTAAGTGGGATACAAGACTGGTTCAAGATTTAAAAATCGATCAATGGGATCTATTGTACTAACAAGCTGTAAAAGGACAAGTTTACAACAGGTTTAAGATCTTAAATGGCTTCATTTTGTAATCTAAAACTGACAGCACTTAATTCCAAAAAATATGATAAGTATTCTCATGGGCAAAAGAGGTTACTTTTAATGGACACAGAAGGGCTGAAGAAAGCAGAAACAAAGAAACAAAAAGTAGACTATTTCAAAGTAACTTCTTTCACAAATCAGGGACAAGAAGACCAGTAGAAAAATAACTGACTGGTTGGTTGATTATCATCAGATGGTTTCAGGTTACGTTTTGTAAGGATCAAGGGATGTAAGGATTAGAGCAGACGGGACTTCACTGTCACACTGATTGGCCTGTTTGGGAAATTTGACAATCTCTTATTCTCCTCGATTCTCTGAAGGTCAGAGAACAGTTTGGTTTGGGTTTGTTGATGTGGAACTTTAGCAAAGGTGACTCCATTTTGATTTTTAGCCTGATCTGTTGGGGCTGACCTCAGGAGCTTAATATAAAACAATCACTTCCTATACATTTTTATTTTTATTTTTTGGTACCAGGGATTGAACTCAGGGGTACTTGACCCCTGAGCCACATCCCCAGCCCTATTTTGTATTTTATTTAGAGACAGGGTCCCACTGAGTTGCCTAGCACCTCACTGTTGCTGAGACTGGCTTTGAACTCAGGATCCTCCTGCCTCAGCTTCCCCAGCTGCTGGGATTACAGGCATGCGCCACTTCGCCCGGCTCCCCTCCTGAAATTTTTATTGAATGAAACTGAAGAAGAAAAAAATCATATGATCATTTGATCCAGAGAAATTATTTGATAAAATCTGACATGATTTATGGTGAAAATTCTCAGAAAACTAGGACTTGGAGGGACTCTCTCAACTTAATAAAGCCCAGCTGCAAGAAACTTTCAGCTCACAGCATTCTTAATGGGGGAAAGTTAAATGATTCCCCCTTGACCTAGGGAACAAGGCATGGGGTCCACGCTCTTCCGCTGCTGTTCAACACAGCACAAGTAGTTCTAGCCAAGGGAAGTAAATTAGAGGAAATTAAAAAGGCATACAGATGGGGCTGGGGTTGTGGCTCCGTGGTAGAGCACTCGCCTAGCATGCATGAGGCACTGGGTTGGATCCTCAGCACCACATAAATGTCAAATAAAGATACTGTGTCCACCTAAAACTAAAAAATAAATATTTTTTTTAAAAGGCACACAGATAAGAAAGGTAGAAATGAAATCATTCCTATTTTCAAATGACAGGATAGTTTACAAAGGAAATCTTGATGAAAGAAGTCAGAGTGGATTTAAATAAATAGAAGACAAGTAATGATAAATTTATGGGTTGGAAGACTCAATGAAAAGATCAGTTTTTTTCAAAACTGATATATAATTCAATTCCTCTCAGAATCCCAGCAAGAAAGTTTATAGATGTATATAAGATTGTCCTAAAACTGATATGATTTTAGGCAAAGGAACTAAAATAGCTATTTCACCTCAACTATTGGGACACCAGTGGGTATATTGTACCAGAGTTCTGAACTAGCCACCTGGATAGCTCAAGCCCCACAAATTAAAGGACACAGTCTCCAGTGGACACAGTGACAAGTACATTCCTCAGGACACCCACAGTTCTGACTATCAAGCTACAAATCCAGGGAGTTACCATGGTTTCAGGTTTGATAATGTGCTAGAATGACTCACATGATTCAGGAAATCCCTGTACTATGAGTAAAGTTTTATTATAAAAGATTCAAACCAGGAACAGCCCCATGTAGAGACACATGGGGTGAGGTCTGGGGAGTGCAGCACTTCTCCTCGTGAGTCATGTTACATCACCATCTTGGCATATTCATGCACTCATCAACCAGGAAGCTTCATTAAGCTTCAGTGTCCACAGTTATTACTAAGGTTTCATCAAGGAAGCATGACTGATGGCATTTCTTCAATCTCTGGTTCTCTCCCCAATCCCAGAAGTTAGGAGGTTAGGTGATATTCATATGGCTGGAACCCTGGTTACACGGTTGGTCTTTCTGGTAACCAGCCTCTGTCCTGGGCCACTTTATCATGTAGCATAAACTCAGGTCGGATCCATGGTAATAATATGAATGACAGACATTCCTATTTCTTAGGAATTTCTAAGGATTTTGTCTTTTCTTCCAAAATACAGGGGTAAAGGCCAGTCAAGCTCTTTATTATACAACCAAAGCTGAAACAACTTTGGAAAAAAAAAAGTGGGAGAAATCTCTTTACCTGCTTTTAAGGCTCAACCATGAAGCATGTAATTGACTCTGTTGGGTATTGCCGAAGGAATAGACACACAGATCAAAGGAGCGAATTAGAGAACCCACAAAATGACAAATATAAACATGGCTGTGACCAAAGATATGCCTTTTGACAAAAGTGCAAAAGCAATTCAATAAAGGAAGGGGAGTCATTTCAGTCAATGGTGCTGGAGAAATTGGATATCGATAAACAAAAAAATAAACCTAAACCTTTTACAAAAAGTTTTATAAAGTCAAAACTTAAACTCAAAGTTCAGATAGATCATAATTCAAAAAGTTATAAAACCAGAAAGCTATTAGAAGATAATATAGGGGAAAATCTGTGGGATCTAGAGCTTGGTTAAGTGTTAAACATGACCCTCAAAATACCATCCTTTAAAGAAAAAAAAAATGGATCATTTGGATGTCATTGAAATTAAAAATGTTCATTCTTTAAAAGCCTGTTAAATGGATAAAAAGACATGCTGCAGATTGTGAGAAAATATTTGCAAAGCACTTATCTTGCAAAGAATGATTATCTAGTATATATAAAGAGCTTTCTTAACAATGAAAAAAGAAGCAACCCAATTAGAAAATAAATAGACCACATTAAAAATATATTTCACTGAAGAGATCCATTTGGCAAATAAGCAAATAATGAGATGTTCGATATCATTTCTAGTTAGGGAAATGCAAATTAAGATCATGATAAGATATCACTATACACCTTTTAAAACAGTTAAAATGAAAAATAGTGACAATACCAAAACACAGGCAAGGGGCTGGGATTGTTAGCTCAGTGGTAGAATGCTTGCCTAGCAAGTGTGAGGCACTGGGTTCGATTCTCAGCACCACATACAAAAAAAAAAAAAAAAGATAATAATATGATACCTAAAAAAAAAATGATGCAAAACCCAGGCAAGGATGCAGACAGACTGCATCTCTCATACTTAGGAACATAAAATGGTCAGCATGGAAAATGGTTTGGCAGTTTCTTAGAAAACTAATGTATACTTATCAGATGACCTGGTAATTATATCCCTGGTTATTTAACTCAGGGAAATTAAAATTCATGTTTACACAAGGACATGTACACATTGTTCATATATTTGTTTGCAATAGTCAAAAACTGAAAAAGGACTTAAAATCAGCATACTATAGTGATGCAGCCACATTAATGTTTATAGTAGCTCAATTCACAATAACTAAATTGTGGAAGCAACCTAGATGCCCTTCAATAGAGGAGTGGATAAAGAAACTGTGGCATATATACACAATGGAATATTACTAAGCATTAAAAGAGAATAAAATCATGTCATTTGTAGGTAAATGGAGTTGGAGAATATCATGCTAAGCAAAGTAAGCCAATCCCCCCCCCCAAACAAAGGCTGAATGTTTTCCCTAATAAGAGAATGTTCATCCATAATGGTGGGGGGTAGGGGGTAATGGGAAAACTGGAGGAACTTTGATTGGGCAAAGGGGAGGAAGGATAGGAGAGGAGACATGGGGGCAGGAAAGAAGGTGGAATGAGATGGTACATGTATGACTGCACATATGGTGTAACTCTACATGGTATACTACTAGAGAAACAAAAAGTTGTGCTCCATTTGTGTACAATAAACTGAAATGCATTCTGCTGTCATGTATAACTAACTAGAACAACAACAAAAATAAATAAATAAATAAATAAATAAGTGGGCTGTTTAACTATCTAACGGGGAATCCAAGCTGATTGTGTGGTCCTATCTGAAAGGTACATGGGATAATAATTGGATGTGAAACAGAAAAAGAAGAATTGGCTGAACATGCTATTTAAAAATAAGCTTTGAATCTAATAAAAGGTGAACATAAAAAAAAATTGAAGTCAATGAACATAGTCCCCAGTAGGTGAATATTTGAACAAACTGTGATCCATCCATCTATACCTGGAATACCGTTCCACGGACTATTGACAGAGGAATGATCTATGAATGGATGCAACATTTTGGATGGATCTTATGGATATTACACTGAGTGAAAAAAAGCCAATCTCAAAATGCCACATACCCTATGATTCAATTGGCATAACATTCTCGGTATGAACAAATCATCAGAAATAGAGAACAGGTTAGGGGTCGCCAGGGTTGAAGGATGGCGAGGGAATTATGCTAGTCAGTTTTTCACTGCTGTGACCAAAAATACCTGACAAGGACAACTTAGAGAAGGAAAACTTTATTTTGACTCATGGTTTCAAAGGTTCCGTCTGTGGTTGGCTGAGTCCATATCTCCGAGGCAGAGCATCATGGCAGAGGGGCATGGTGGAGGAATGCTGGTTTACTTGTGGTGGCCAGGAAGTAGAGAAACAGGGAGGATGGGGAAGGGGCCACAGGGCAGATGAGCTCTCCCAGGGCACCCCCAGTGACCCACCTCCTCCATCCAGGCCTCACCTGCCTGCGGTCACCACCCAGTCGGTCCATTCAAACAAGGGTGGACTGATTAGGGCAAGGCTCTCATGATCTAATCACTTCACTTCCTACATCAACACAGAAGCTTTTGGAGGACTCCTCATATCTAACCCATCACAGGGAGGGTGTGGCCAAGAAGGGGAAGAAGCAGGGAGGCCTTTGTAGGGCTATGGTTCCATGATGGCTACTATAAATGTAGACATTTGATAAAATGGCAAAGAACTATACAGCCATCCCTCAGTATCTACAGGGTTTGCTTCCAGGACCCTCCACAGATACCCCAATCTGTAGATGCTCAAGTTCCTTAGATAAAATGGCATAGTGTTGTCCACATAATCTTCCCCACACTCTCCTATGTCTTAAACCATCTCCAGATGACTTATTCTACCTCATACAGTGTGCATGCTGTGTCAATAGTTGTTATGCTCTACTGTTTAGGGGATAATGTCAAGAAAAAAAATCTGGATATGTTCAGTACAGACACAATATTTTCCCAAATACTTTTGACCTGCGGCTGAGTTGAATCTACAAATAGGGAACCTGCAAATATAGAGTGCCAGCTGTACACGTGCACTGTCCCAGTGTCACATTCCTGATTTTCACGTGGTACTAGATTTGGTGGAAACTCAGTGAAGGACACAAGGAACCTCTATTAGTGTCAGTAGTTAGCTAGGGAAGATCAGAAATGGAAGGAGGAAAAGTGGCGACAGAGGGTAGCAATTGCAAAGTGTCCTTGACTGTGAATTAACCCAAAGGTATCAGTCTGCAGCCACATTGCAGAAGGAGGGCCAGCACCCTCTCCTGTAGATTTACAGGTCACATCATATTGTCAAAGCCACACTGCATCACAAGCTGCCCTGAGGGTCAGTAGACCATTATCTGACCTTCTGCCAGGGGGTGCTAGGCCAGAAAGGGCAAAATGATCCAAGTACCCAGGTGCATGCCCAATTTTAACACAGCGTAGGCATGAGAATTCCCCCAAATGGGCAACAACAGCTACACAAAACACCGGGTCCAAAGAGGTGTGGGCCGAGGTTTTGTATCCATACAGGTTCCCACAGCCCATCCTAACAGAAGCCCCGGCTTGATCATTTCAGTGCATTTCAGTCTCTTGCCGATCTGGCTGCCCCTCTCTCTGGGGTCTATCTCCCTTTCTCTGCCTTGTAGTAAAACTGCCCTACACGCCATCTGTCTCTGCCTCATTGTATACTTCTCTGTCTGTGCCGGGGGAATTACCTAATCTTAGACAATTCTACCCAATTATACCCAAGGGAGGAGGACCACAGGGCTCCACTGTTGACTCCTGAAACACTACCCTGCCACTTTAGGTGAATTTGTTGTTATTTCAAAATAACAGGGAAAAATGATGAAAAAATAAAGACTTCTTTAAAACAAAAAAGTATAACTGAGTGTGTGGATCTTCTTGTACATCTTTGCATGCGGTCGGGTTGCCATGAGGGTACACTGATGATGTCAGAAGGAATTGCCCCAGAGGAGGCTCCATGCAGCTTAAGAAGGTGCAAATAATGCAAGCTTGCATCTTGAACTAGGCCTAGAAAGATGAGCCGGAACTGAAGAGACGAAGACAGTGGGAACAGCTGGTACCAATGCGGCAGGTAAGGGTTGGCAGGCTGGATTGGGGCTGGGTTCAACCTGGAAGCTCAGGGAGAAGACAGTGCAGAGGCAGGTGGGAGCTGGGAGGAAGGGAAGGCTGTGCATTAATTTAAAATATTTGGAGTTTAGTCTAAAATTTCTGCAGAGGCAGTGAAAGCCAGAAGAGTGGCCTTTACAGATAAACATTTCAGAAATGTCTCCCCTGGGCATTGGAGAGAACAGATTGGAGGGGGAAGGCTAGGGTCTGACCAAGAGTAGAATGCAGGTTAGAAGTGGGGAGGCCTGTGCAGGGGCAGGCTGTGGACAAGGAGAAGAGAGCTCAGGAAACGGTCTTTGGCCACAGAGCTGAACAAGGTTTATAGACACAATGCAGCTGTACTGGTTAGTATGTTTTAGGGCACCCATGGGAGCTAAGCCTCTTCTAAGAATCCCTGGAATGCATCTCCCTCCAGGCTGCCAAATTGTCCCCATTTGGACCCTGGGGCAGAGCAGGCCTCGGCTCTCTGAGTTGCTGGGCCAAAAGCCTGCTCACTGCTTGGGAATGCCTTAGTTTCTGCAGATGGCCTGTAGGAGGGTCTGCCTTCTAGAAATGGTAAGTCATGTGTTGGCTGAAGGGACCTCTCCCCTCCCAGGCAGATGCAGCTGTGGTTAGTGAGGCCCCAGGAATAGGTTCGGTCACTGGTGGCCTAGGCCAGCAGTCTGACTTCAGGGAGTTTCAACAAACCAGGTCCTCCACTGACCCCAGAAACCAAACAGAAGAGGTCAAGGTGAGGAGCAGGAAAAGAATCTTAATCAACCAAGCCACATTGGGAAGGTAAAGTGAGATGCAGCATCTCAGCCCTGTCTTTGGGGGTGCAGACAAGAGCTGTAGGTTTAAATAGAGGAAGATTTGGGGGCTGGGACTGGGGCTCAGAGGTAAAGTGCTCACCTACTTTTGGGATTTGGAGCCTGGGGGAGTATGTGAATTTTGCCCAGAACTTGGATTTGCCCAGAACGTGTGTAGAGTGCCGGTGTGAGTTCGGGAATAAAGAATTGCTGTTTGAATCTACAAAGCTGTGAGTGGCTCATGATTTTGTGCCAAGCCAGACTGTGGCAACTTACCACGCGTGAGGCACTGGGTTTGATCCTCAGCACCATATAAAAATAAATAAGTGAAATAAAGGTATTGTGTCCAACTACAACTAAAATATAAATATTTTTAAAAAATTAAAAAATGGCTCCTGACCTAAAATGGTGAATCTGATGCTAATATTCCTCCCTAAAAAAAAAAAAAAAAAAAAAAAAAAAAAAAAGATTTGGGGCATGAGATGAGAGATCTGCATAATTGAGCAATCTTGGGCTTGGGCAGACTGCAGTCTGGTTGATCCTTATTTTAGTTCTGGTTCTGCAGGTATCTCTGGAGGAGTCCTTATCACATGAGGGGGCAATTTCCATTTGCTGCACAGATCTTTATCTATCAGACCTGTGATCCTGGCAGGGGACAATTCAGTGCGCCTGTGAGATTGCTCAGACTTAGGGGGCTGTCCCATCTTGGAGTGATGTGCCTCCCTCCTGCTGTTTCTGGAAGGTGTAGGAACAATGGGTAAAGACTTCTAGGTACCACTCCAGGAGTCTGCAACAGGGTGCTGCAAATCTTGCCTCCTGGCTTGAAGAGAGGTGCTATAGATCAGGTAAATTTAGGGCTAAAAACCTTATAATACCAGTTTTAATTTTATTTAAAAAATATTTTTGTTCATTTTTAGGTATACATGACAGATACCAGTTTTTAGATGAACATTGCTTAAATGATTGACATGACTAGGTGCAGAGCTTTGTAAAGGAGACCTACACAAAACGAAGGCAAAACCGCCAAGTTTTATCCTCTTTCAGTTACTCATAGGGCATCTGCAGTCCCCGTTAGGAACTCACACAGGCAGTTGCTCTTCTCCTTGTGTATCTACATGTGTGTTGCCAAAGCCAATTCAAAATATCTACTTTGTGTAGGATTTTCTCCCACTTGCAGAAGTTCAAGCAACTGGCAGAACTTTATTATTTTAGTGTTATCATCTACTATGAGGGATGCATAGAGCATTAATCTCCTTCAATCCTATGCACAGGCACCGATTTTCTTTTCTTTTATGTCCCTAGCATTCATTTGCTCAGGCTTCAGTGAATGCTGGTTGTGGAGATTTTACTGCCTGAGAGGTAGAATTCACTGTAAATAGCCACTGCAGCTACACTTAGAGGTAGCCTATGCTGAGGCTTATCACATTGCAAAAACCACCTTCATCTTCAAGTTTTCAGGGGTTCGCACAAGTTATCACATATATTTACATAGATATATAATGACCCATAACTTATATGATATAGACATATAAATAGACATGATAGACACGGGATAATATTTGAAACATTAACCAATTCTTCTACCCTCCACATTTCCTGTTATTTCTGCCCTACTTTTTTCAATTCAGTGAGTTCTCTGTTTTGATTGCCTTCAAGGAATGGATCAAATCCTTGACTTTTTTCTTTCTTTTTTTTTTTTTCTAGTGGTGCTGGGGATTGAACCCAGGGCCTTAAGCATGGGAGGCAAGCACTCTACCAACTGAGCTATATTCCCAGCCCAGTCCTTGACTTTTGAACCTTTAAAAGCTTGAACCTGTGTATAAACCAGGCAACAGGAGCAATACCTGCTGTGTGAACTGAGAGCAAGGCCACTGCCTGTCCCATGTGGAAGCCATTCTTTTGGTGGGATTTGGGTGGGGGGGGATTAAAGGCAGTGAAGAGGATTTAAATCCTTCTCTGTTTCCCAAAGACCCTGGCTCTGATGTCAGGACCAATCCCCAGGGACAGGGAGACACTGACAGAAATCCCAGCTAGGTTTGGGAGAAGCTGAGAGCAGAGGAAACCTTCTCCATGTTTTTTCTGGGTAATGGGCCCAAGGAAGCCTCAGAGGGCTGCCTGCAGCCCCTCTATGGAGCAAAAAGCACCTATGTCTGTTCACTTGCCTGAGACACCCCACCCAAGGGGAGTGTCCAAAGCCCAAGTCATAAATGATGGAGAGAATATCTCTCTCATGTCCTGGAACAGACTGTGATGTAACTGTGTGGGTGACCCAAGGGACCGAGACTAGAGAGAGAAGGGAAGGAGCCACCAGCTTGCTTTGGCTCAGAGAACTGATAAGAAGACAAATGGGAGGGCCAGAGCTTTCTAGGAAACGTGAGCAGGGGCAGAAGTGACTGGCCCATTGGGGAAACCAGAGCTTAAAAAAGAAGCATAAAGGAATCTTGCATAGCTGGGATTGTGGGTTGAGATGCACATCTTTTCAGTCATTTTTTATTTAAGGCAGCATTGTTGGGTTTGAGGGGCAGAACCATTGAATTGAACATTGTCAGATGTTTACTTAGAATGAACAAAAACGATTATTATGTTCTGTGTGCTCTTCTGTAGAATATAAGATGTGGAAAACATGATTTCACTGTGAGGGTGACACTGGCCACCTGCGCTTTGGTGAATGTGTGTCTCTGTCTGCTTGCTGCACTGGCTGCCTGAGGTCCAGCCAGGCCCCGCTCAGCTGTGTCCCCAGCGACTTTCACCAGCTTTTGTGATTCTGCAAGAAGGTAGGGGTGGTAGATGCTGCTGGTAGAAACAATGCAGGCCACATGATGAACGTGAGTTAAACATGGCCAATGACTTATAAAATCCTGGGCCTCACTCAGGCCTAATATAAAGTCCAAGGAGGTGACAAGGGTGGGACCTATGTGAAAAGACAGACAAGTAGGAAACTTTGGACAATTGCCCACTGATGAGATCCCAGCTCCAGGCAGGTCTTGCCCTCCACCTTCCATCTTTTTGATGCTGAGTGCCTTTCTAAGTTTGGGTGGAGGGTTTCCATAACCATTCTGGTGGCTACCATGAGTATATATTTGCTGAGCACCTGATCTGTGGCCAGCCTCAAGAAGGGAACTGGGGGTCAGAGCTAACCAGATCCAGTTCCTGCCTGCACCCCCACAGGAGCCATAGTCCTCTTGGGAAAGAGGACTGTGAATTGCATGTCCTTAACCTCTATACCACAGTTGAAGGCTGTGGTCTCCAACACATTCCTTCTACTCAAGGGTACCCAACATCCAGTGGAGGTTGTTGTCAGTTCTCAACTTAGCATCTGAGCAAGAAGTGATTCTTCTCCCAAATGACTGTGACCTCCTCCCTCAACTCTGGTCATCACTCGGCCAGGAGGAGCACACAGAACGTACTATCAGGTTAAGAACTGGGTGTCACGTCACCCTTCCTTCCACAGGGATGGAATGTCTTCCAGGTGTATGGGGGTGCTGGGTGTATGAGAAGGCAAGCACAGGGTTCTGGAGGGAAGTCACTTGGCCTAGTTGAGTTAGCTGGCCAAAGAAAGTTCTTGGAGGAGAAGATGCCTAAGTGTGTTTTTAAGGGTGAGGAGGGATTGCCAAATTACTGGGTAAAGAAATGAAGAGAGGAGAGCTGGCTAAGTTGGGTCTGTGTGTACCTGTCTGTCACTAAACCAGGTCTGTTTTGTCTACTGTGCAGCGTGACCATCACTGAAATGAATTTTGCAAAAGAAAAAGTTTATTCACAGCTGGATACAGGAGGGCAGTGTCAAGTGGGCCTCCCCAGGGATAGGGCTTACAGGTATGGGCTGAGGTGTGGGGAAAGGTAATTGAGGTTAGAAAATTGGAGGTCTGCGTGTGTGATCACTTCATCACCTGTTACCATGATGCACATACGTCCGAGGTCTTATCTACACCTCTAAAATTGGTGCTTTTCAAGTTGATTAGAAGCAAGCGATTAAGAGTAAGTAAAGCAGGTTAAGCCCGGAGGATGTTACAGTGCGGATCTTAAATATCCCTCAAATGCCATGTGTCAAGGCTTGGTCTCCAGCCCATGACACTCTTGGGAGGTGGTGGGGACTTTAGGAGGTGGCGCCTAGTGCAAGGAAGTTGGGTTACTGGTGGTATGCCCTTGAGGAGGATATCGAGAGCCCAGCATCTTCTGCTTTGTCTTTGCTTCCTGGCCACCATCAGATGAATATTTTGCCCCCACACCCACAAAGAGCATGGCTTAATATAGGTCCAGAGTGATGGGACCAAGTGGCCATGGACCAAAACCTTTGCAACCATGAGCCAAAACATATCTTTCCTTCTTATAAGTTGATTTATTTCAGGTATTTTGTCACAGCAATGGAAAGTTGGCTAATACAGAAGGTCATTCAGGTTTTTCATCAGCCTCATGTTTTTAGGAAGGATATATTCAAAATCCCATCTGAGTAGCAGGTGTCTTTAGGCAAGACTGAGAGGAATAGGCAAGCTTTGGAGTTGGGGAGTCCCTTTCTCTCTGAATGTTCTTTGGAGTTCTAGGTATGCCCACTAGATTAAAAAAAATCAGCCAGACCCACAATTAGATTAGATCTATAAGATGAACTTAGAACAAGGGAAAAAAAGATAAAAGGAAAATAAAGAAATGAAAACTCATTATCAGGAAAGCAGGAGAAATCTGGTAGAGTGGAGAGTTGCTGTGGGTTTAGTTCCAATTGCTCTACATTCTCACCCATGTTTGGTGTTTTCAGTCTTTTAAATCTGAGCCTTTTTCTTTTTTTTTGGATGTATGTAGTGTCAGCTCATTTGTGATTTCAAGTTACCCTCCCCCAAAAGACTAAAGTTAAACCTCTTACGGTTATTGCCATTTGTAGATCTTCTTAAGGTTTCTTCAAATCCTTTCTTAAAATGGGCTCTATATCTTCTTATTATTAAATTATAATAATTCCTTATATATTCTGAATAAGAGTTATAATAATTCCTTCTACATTCTAAATACAGGATGTCTGTATCATGAATAGTTTTATCTGAGTGGATCACCCTTTTGATTTCATAATGTATCTTTGGAAGAGCAGGTTTAAAAAATTTTAAGTCCCATTAATCAAATTTTAATGGTAGCTTAATATTCAAGATAGAGACAAACCAGAATTTGGAAGTTTGGAAACCAACCCACGTTTAGATATTTATATTGTTTCTAAAATCATTATTTTACTTGAGAGGAATATCTTTGTACTTACAACTGTGTTCTAATGTAGTCTTAGATACATCTTAGGATGCAAATGTTTAAAAGGTTTTTGTTATATACCTTGAAATTGCTTTTCTAAAGAATGCCTTGTGGGGCTGGGACTGGGGCTCAGTGGTAGAGCACTTGCCTCCCATGTGTGAGACACTGGGTTTGATCCTCAATACTACATAAAAATAATAAAAGAATAAAGATATTGTGTCCATCTACAATAAAAAATAATTAAAAAAGGATGTCTAGTAACCTTGTCAATGAAACCCAGACTTATCTTCTTAGTTGTCTCATAGCTTGCTAGTCTATAGATTAATGAAACTTTAGAAATCCTTAAAAATATATTATGCAATCTTGTCTCTGCACTTTTTTTAGTAAGCCATTTTTTTGGGGGTGTAGATAATACAAAGATAATGACAGTAAATTTCCAGTGAGCATTTGCAAAGACTGGGATCTTATTTCTATAGGAGCTAAGCAGTGATTTATAGAAGGAGGTGCTGGGCAAAGGGCTGTTTGCTTTTCTACACTTCTATTTACCCATCTGTAAAGCTGGCAAAGGTCAGCCTACTGTGTCTCAGCAGCAATGTGGGCCACGTGACAGCGTGTCATTGTAACAGCTACCATTTCCCAAGTCCTCTCAGTCTGGGAACAGGGACTGATTCGGTTACCTCTAATCCTCCACACAGCCTCTTCTGTTGAGTGTTTTTGCTTCATTTAAAAGGAGTGGGTAGTGACTGGCCCATGGCCGTAGACTAATACTGATGGAGCCAGGGCCCTCTGTTCTAGAGCCTGAGCTGCTCCTGTTGTCTTACCTTTTAGACATACCACAGACCACACCGGGGCCAACAAAGATTTCAAGATATGCAGGAGAAACACAAGCAAGTGGTCATCTTGAAAAGTTGTTTTGCTCTTGGAGAATTCATTGCTGGCGCCAGAAGGAAGGAACTTGCTTACTTATTGCCAGAAGCCCTGTTAACATTCTCAAGCTAGTTGGTAGCTCAGTAACCAGCCCATTCCCACAGGTCCCTCCTGCAGGGACTGGTGACAGTGGATCTAAACAGTAGGTTTGGAAGTTGGGGGTGGAGGGAGGGTCATTTCAGAGAGTTCTTTGAAGGGCTGCCCTCTCATTTCTAAAAGGATAACTTCAAGGAGACTGGATAGGCCTGGGGCAAGATAGACAGGCTTGGGGGAGATGGACAGTCTGGGGGAGATGGACAGGCCTGGAGAAGATGGCCAGGATCTGGGAAGATGAACAGGCTTGGGACAAGATGGTCAGTCCTTGGGAAAGAGGACTGTGAATTGCATGTCCTTAATCTCTTTCCCCAAGTTTCTTCTTAACTCCCACTCCTAATCTAGAAACTCGTATTTCATATATATCCTCAAATAGTCTGGGTTTGTGCCTATTTTCCAAGTATAATTATTTATTTTCCTTTTCACTTGAAACTATCCCAATTTGTGCACTCCTTATTACTGCAGATGAGGCAGGAGAGACAGTAGAGACTAATTTGGAGATTCCCCTAGAATTAAGGATGCATTATGATGTCTCTCAGAAGGATGTTATTATGACAGTGGTACATTAGTCATGTCTCTTTTGATTACAAGTGATCTCAAATTGGATTTAGCAAAAAAAAAAAAATGGATTGACTCTTATAGCTGGATAGTTGCAGATGGGAGTGGGCAGGATTCAGGAATGACTGGGACCAAGTTCTCAAGTAATATCCTTCATTCTGCTTCTTAGCCTCTGTTTCTCTGTCTTCGTTTTGCCATTTCTCCATATTTCCATCTCTCTACTCTTGTTGACTGAAGCTTTTAGGTAGATCTTTCACATGGTAGGCTAGCTGGCCTCTGGCAACCTAAAATTTATTCTCCCTGCTTAGCAAATCTAGCAGAAAGAGGAACTTCTGGACCCACAAACTAGATCAGTCCAGAGAAGTTCCAATGAGCTCTGCTTGGGCCATGTACTCATGTGTCCATCCTTTAAGCCCATGGTATTAGCATATCAGGGTGCAAGGGACAAGACTGGACCAACCACTACCTTGGTTAATTTTGGGTTGCTATAACAGAATACCTGAAACTGAGTGATGAATGAAGAAAAAAAGTTTATTCAACTTACTTTTTTTTTTTTTTTTTGAGACTGAAAGTTAACATTGGGTGACCTCACCTGACTGAACTTTGGTGAGTGAAGGCTTTCCCTGGCAGAGAAATGGAAAGGGAAACAGCTACAGATAGAAGGGTCTAAACTCATGGGATGACCTCAGTTTATTGCAATTGGCTCTCATGATACTAGCTTGATTCTGGGAGAAGAGTACTAATACCTTTGGAGGACAGAGTCCCTATGACCTAATAACCTTCACTAGGCCCACTTCTTTGCATGCTCTCAAGCTCCAGATTTCTAGCATATGAGCTTCTGAGGGACAGACAAACCTTCAAACCATAGCATACCCTCAATAGGAAGGAGTTCCAAATGAAAGCAGGACAGTTAGCAGAGGAGACCAGAGTTATACCATCTGCCAGCTACTATATATAGCCATCATTGTCAGAGTCTTTTCCAATATTCCCAGGGCTTGATAGATATTTCCACAACATTCTAAATCATATTATAGATGAATGTCGAGTAGTTGAAATAACACACCTAAGGATGGAAAAGGGGCAAACCAGGGAGCCAATTTCTGACCCCAGGTCTGTTTGCCCTTTTCATAAACTCATGGAACTTGAAAATGGCAACATTTTATAGATGAGAGGGAGGGAGGATAATTTGAGTCAGAGAGCACTTCTTAGACACTTTATCACATTTATGGTACCCCTAAATAATTGGTTCAGCCTGTAGATTCTTCTAGATGCTGGACCAGACAGCCCCTTCCTGTCTTAAGAGGTGAGGACTGCTGTTCTAGAAGGGAGGTATGAAGCTGGTTTATTCAGGGCCTGGGTGCTGACTGTCTCAGAGCAGGACCTACCAACCAAGTACCTTTGGTAAGTTTATCTGAGTATCTATCTATAAAAGGGTAGCAAAAAATCCTGCTTTTGTCAAACACAGGATTATTTTGACAGCCCAAAATGTATAAATAACAGAAATCTTGCTTCATAAGAGAATTATGCTGCTGCTGCTGCTGCTGATAGTACTCGTTCAGAGCCTTTAATTCTTTAATTATAAAAGGGAACATGGGGGAATGCTGTTTTCTTTCCAAGGGAAAGGAGGACTCCTTTTGGCTTGCCTGTGTTCCTCATGGTTTAAACAAACAAAAAACAGACAGGCAGACAGACACTTTCCAATCAATGAGACACCGACACACACATATACCAGAATGGCCAAAATCCAGAACTCTGACAACACCCAATGTTGGCATCCATTGCTGGTGTGAATGCACAATGGCCCCACCACTCTGGAAGATGGTTGGTCAGTTCCTCACAACGTTAAACATACCCTTCCCATTTATCCAGCAATTGAATTCCTCGATATTTATCCAAGGAGTCTATAACTTAGGTCTATATGAAGACCTGTACATAGATGTTTACAGCAGCTTTATTCATGATGGCCGACCCTTAGAAACAACCAAGATGTCCTTCCATAGGTAAATGGATAAACTGCTACCTCCAGATCATGGAATATTATTAGTGCTGAAAAGAAACAGTCTATCAAGCCACAGAAGGACATGGAGGGAACTTAAATGCATATTATCAAGTGAAAGAAGCCAATCTGAATGCATTACATGGGTGTGATTCCAACTATCTGACATTCTGGAAATGGAGAAACTATGGGGAAGGTCAAAAGATCAGTGAATGCTAAGGGGTGAGGGTGTAGAGATGAGTAGGTGGACCATAAAGGATTTTTAGGTAGTGAAACTACTCGTTTGATACACTAATTGTAAATGTATGTCATTATACGTTTGTCTAAATTCTCAGAATGTATATCCCCAAGAGTGAACCGTGATGTAAACTATGAGCTTTGGGGGGCAATGGTGTATCAATGTAGTTCATCAATGGCAGTAAAGGTACCATTGGGGGTGGGAGGGTTGTTGATAGTGGGGGAGGCTGTGCATGTGTTGAGGGGAGGATACAGGAAATCTTTGTATCTTCCACTCAATTTTCTTGAGAACTTAAAAACGGTTGTAGAATATTTAGTTTACTAAAGACAAACAAGCAAACATAATTTCTCCAGTCCTTGAAGTTCAAACACATGGCATATACTCTCTGACTCTGAGATTTCTCTTTCTATTTGGCCACATCTGTGGTTTCTCAATTATTGTTCTAGGAGAGTTTCTTCATTTCAGTTCGCATTTTTAATAGCATTTCTATCTGATGACTAAAATAGGACATATACAAAGTTGGGAAAGTAAAAAAACAAAGAATAAGAAAAACAAACCCCCAAATCCTCCCTCCCAAATTACTCCACCCAGAAATAGCAATCGCATTTTGGATAGTGGTTGGTTCTATTCTGCATTATTCTACCATCACGAAAAACTTCACAAGCATTATCGTTCTGGTAAACATTTCATGTATGACATTACACATAGTTTAGTTAATCATTCAGAATGATGATGGTAGCATATTGGATGTTTTCAGTTTTGCACCATTCTAAATAATGTGGTGGACATCTGTGTGGTTAAAGTGTTGCTGAAATTTTTGAATTATTTCCTGGACTTGGGATTGTAGGGTTGAAGAGTGTGAATATTTTGATGATTCTTAGACTATTGCAAACTGCTTTCTAGAAATTTTGTATCTGTTTGTACTCTGAGAAGCAGTGAGTGAGAGTTTCTGTCTCTCTGGTTTTCATAAGTAAGATAATTTTTAAAAAAATCAGTTGCTGGGCACAATGGTACAAGCCTGCAATTCCAGTGATTTGGGAGGCTGAGGTAGGAGGATAACGGGTTTGGGGAGAGCCTGGGCAACTTAGTGAGACACTGACTCAAAATGAAAAATAAAAATGATTGCAGCTGGTAGAGCGCTTCTGAGTTCAATCCCCAGTACCATGCACACAAAAATTATTATGAAAGTAGGTCAGGGAAGGTATCCGTTGGTTTAATGAACATCTCTTTTTGTCTGGTAAAGAGTGAAATTAAAAAATCTATTTGTTAATTTTCAAATATCCAATTTTGTGAATTATCCATCTGTACTATTTTACCATTTATAAATAGGGCTCTTACTGTTTTTAAAATGAACTTAAAAAATATTTCTATATACACTATTTTTTAAATGTCAGACTTCAAAACGGAAAGTTTTCCCTTTGATATTTAAAATAATGACCTATCCCGATTAAAAGAAAATAGCATATTATAAAAAATTGTGAAGAAAGTAAAAATCTCCTAAATTCTACCTCTTTGATTTGTATTAACATTTTTGAAGTATTTTCTTCTAAACTTTTATCCTACATGTGGACTGCAGTTTTTGAAGTTCAAAAATTTTAATTTTTATGCACTTAAAAACTATCATTTAAAAATTTCATATATGCTTCAATGCTTTTGTGTTTAGGGAAGTCTGATCTAGACATTAGATAAAGAATCACTTTTAAAGGGCCAGAGGTGGTGGCACATGCCTGTAATCCCAGAAGCTCAGGAGGCTGAGGCAGGAGGATTGTGAGTTTGAAGCTAGCTTCAGCAATTTAACAAGGCCCTAAGCAACTTAGTGAGACACTGTCTCAAAATAGAAGGACATGTGGTTCTTTTGATGAAGGCAATATATTTTAGGATACTTAGGAAATGAAGGGGGAAAATATCAGCCACAATGCCTTGACCCTATTGCAACTACTTTCTATTTTGATGCATGGTTGAATCTTTTGATCCTATTTAATTAATTTTTATGTGGTTGTAAGGGTACTGCATATGCAATTTCCTATCTTGCTCTTTGCACTCATAACTATGCCATAAGCATCATTTTCATATTGCCACATAATCTTTGTCATGGTTATTTTAAATGATTCCCTAATGGCCCCTCTGGTTTCTGTATAGTCATGACTGACCCTGTTCCACTGATGAACATTTCAGTTGCTTCCTATTTTTCCTTCAAGTGATATTTTGAAACACCAATGTCCAGCCAAGCAGAATCTCCTACTATTCCCGGGGGGCTGACTATAACAGAATTTGACTTCTGCTCATTTCTTCCTCTCCTTAGAGGAGCACTGGAAGAAATCACTTCCCCTCCCCCTGTGCTGAAGATGGAACACAGAGTGTTCAAACCCAGTGCCTCATATGTGTGAGGCAAGCTCTCTACCATGGAGCTACATCCCCAGCCCAAAAAACAATTTTGAAAGAATGATTGACAGTCTTAAAATTAGGTGGAGAGGAACAGTGAGTTGAAAGCATGTTGAGCTTTCAAGAGAAAGCTGCCTTAGGAACCCGGGCTGTTGACATGTTTTAGGAGCTCCTGAATGAAGCACAAGTTTATAATAGATTCGACAGAATGCTTTCTATTTACGCAGTGCTCATTAGTTTTGAGGGCTGGATCTGTGCTTGTCATTTGAGATCTCTGTGACTTTCAACAGTGAGGCAACTGCTGAACCTGCTGTCTTTCTGTAGAATAGGAAGAATAATAGGCCAGGAGGGAGACCAGGGGAGTGAGGAAGGTGGGGGAAAGAACCAGGAGCAACTAAGGAGCAGGCAGGAGAGCCTCCCAGGAAAGAGAGATGCACTTATATGAATGTAGGCTGGATCTTTTATTCCAGGGCCTCAGTGTCTCTATTTGTACAAGGGGCTTCACATGCAGTTTGCAAGAACCCTTCTTACAGGAACCCCCAGTCCTGAGACCCCCCACCCTAGGCCAGGCCCGAACCTCTGACTGATGTGTGGCTCCCTCCGCCTCCTGTTCATACTCTGGACAGCTGAGTCTAACTTGTCTCTGTTAAACTCAGCCCATAGTTTCTGAGAGACTTCCAGGGCAACATTCTTTACAGTTCTTGGTATGTTCTGGGGGTAGTGGATGTACATATTTATTACAGTTCATCCTCTGTACCTGTGAGTTCCATATTTCTGGATCAAAAATATTCAAGGGGAAACATTGTGTCTGTACTGAAGATGTTACAGACTTCTTGTTTCTCCACTTGTCATTATTCCCTAAACAATACAGTATAACAATTATTTACTTGGCATTTGCCCAGAGATGATTTAAAGTACCCAGAAAGGATATGTGTAGGTTATTAAAAAAAATATACTACACCATTTTAAATAACGGACTTTAGCATCCATGGGGTTTGGAGTTTGCTGAGGTCCTGGAACCAATTCTGTAATTTATAATAACTGACGTTGGTCTGTTGGCAAAGTTGGCGTACAATAATCTTGTCTTCTCCATGAAAATGATCCTTAATTATTTTCCTGTCTGCAGGAATTAGGAAACAACTCAGTATTGAGCGGTGGAGAACCAGGCACATGGTCAGAAATCTTGTTTCAGGCGTCTTAATGTCTTGTTTGTAGAACGGGAATAACAACACCTACTTCATAGGGCTGTCTGGAGACTGAAGGAAATAATGGTTGTCAAAACAGCACAGTGCCAGGCACACAGTAAGTGCGCAGTAATGTTAGGTGGTTATTATGATCACGATTACTGGCAACTTGGAAAGACCGAGCCCTAAGATGGCACAGGGCTAGGCGCCAGGGAAAGACTTGGAGATGTGCCCTAGGCGTGCAGAGAGACTTGTGAGGCTACCAGCAACGAGAAGGCGGAGCTTTAGGAATCCAGCTGGAGGCGAGCCCCCGAAAGGCTGGACTCTCGGGCCATATTCTTCCAGTCGAGGCTCCTTGACCACGTACCAATCACACCACATTATCTTTGATTTTCGAAAGTTCTCAATCCTCCAGACTTGCAGGAGGTGACTGCTGGGTAAGAGGACCAAAGCGTCGGGCCCGCGGCGGTCCTGGACCCCAGACTGTCGTGTTAGGCCCCGCCCCGGGGCGGTGTCACCCGAGCGTTTTGGGAGTACCTCTCGCCGCAGCACCCGGCGTCCTCGAAGCAGACTCCCTCCTCCCAGGCTGTGCGGTTCCGGCGAGGGGTGGCCCTTTAAAAGGCAGTGTCTTGTCCGGAGGGGGCGGGCAGGGGGAGCTGACCGCCGCCCGAGGCCCAGCCCCTCCTCCCTGCCCCCTTCCTCGGTTCGTCCGTCCCTCCCGGGTCCCAGCGTCGCTGTCTCGCTAGCCCAACGCACGCTCCGCCTCCGTCAGTCGGCTCCGCTGACTAGTGAGCGGCGTGGACAGGAGCCGGGGCCGGACGCGCGGCCGGGGCTGGGGGCTGGGAGCGCGGCGCGCACGGCCTCCCAGAGCAAGATAGGGCCCCCGCCACCGGGCGAGGCCGGCGCCGCGATGGCAGAGATGGGCAGTAAGGGGGTGACGGCGGGGAAGATCGCCAGCAATGTACAGAAGAAGCTCACCCGCGCGCAGGAGAAGGTGAGCGAACCGGTGTCTCGGTCACCTGTCCCCCTACTCCCCAGGGTCGGGCCCTGTCGCCGTCGCACGGCGACTGCCCAGGGGTCCCTAGGCTGCGACCCCCGACGCTCTGAGTTTTCCCCTTCGGGTCGCGTTCTCTGTCTCCCCACCTGGGCTGGGGCTGGGGAGGGCGCAGCTGTCCGCTCACCCCCTCCTCCCCCTGCCTTCGGCCGCTTTGTACAGTCGCTGTTCCCCTGCGGAGAAGTGGCGGCCCACGCTCTGGGATCCCGTAGCTGCGCTTGGTCCTGTGTAACCCCACCCTGGAGGCCAAGGGCTGGGAGGCTGGGAGGCAAGGTGGGGACCCCCAGCTCTCCAAGCCCGTGCGGGCAATTCTGGAGGGGCCCACTCCGGGGAAGGGAGGGAGCATTTTTCTTTCCGGCCCGGGGCTACCGCACGCCCCGGACTCCTAAGGCTACTTCCCAACCCGGGGGTGCTGGAGCCCGCAGTTTTCTTTCCCACCACCTCTCCACCTTGGATCCCACTGGCCCGAAAGAAGGATCGGATTTCTTTTCCTGCGAGGTGCCTGCGGCCTGGGAGCTCCTGCCTGGCTCCGCGGTCAGCAGAGGGCTGCGCACCCCTCCAGGAGGTCCCCTAGTTCGAGCAGGGGCTTGGCGTTTCCCGCTGTCCAGGAGGGGGTGGCGGTGCTGGCTTTGGTAGCCCTGGCCGGGCGGGTGGGGACCTGTCCCAGAGTAGGGGCGTGTAGGGCGCCGCAGGAAATCCGACCCCTCTTCGCCGAGAGTGACTCCCAGCTGGCGCGGGGGGATGGTGTCGGGGCTTCCTGGGGCACCCTGACTGTGCAGGAAATGCAGGGATTGGGAGGCGGGGGTCCTTGCCGGGTCAGCTTTTTATCCCAAGCCATCTCTGGTTTATTGAATTGGATCACGCCAGCTGCTGACGCCACTTCCCCCTGACGATTCTTACTGAAATCTGAGAATGTAGAATCCGTGTTTCTGCCAGGGTAGCTAGCCCCCCAAGAGCTCCGTGGAGGTCCGGGTGGGGACCCGGGGACCAGCCGGCCTTCCTCAGCAGGCCTTGTGGCTGTTTATAAACAATGACTTTTGCAGCTGAGACCTGCGGGCTCCCTAAGGATGCAGTCACGTGATGGCGCTGGGGGTGGGGGGTTGGGGGAAGCTTCCCCTGTGTCTCCCTGAGTCCCAGTGCTTATCCTTGTGGTTGGGCTAAGGAGGTGGGTTGTGTGTGGAGGGAAGGGCTGTGGGCCAGGCTCCAAATCTGGCCAGCCCCAGCTCCCCTACCCCACCCCAGGAGGAGGGATTAGAGCCCCAGGAATAGCTTGGTGGGGGCTGGGAAGACTTACATCTTCCAGGTTGGAGGGATAGCAGCAGTTACTCTTGCTCCCCCTCCTCCCCATGACTGGCTAATCCATCTAGGTGCCTGGAGCAGGCAGCCCTGGGCCTGAGCCTGTTTCCTGATCCTAAGAGGAGGAGGAAGATGAATAGGAATCGGAGAGCTCGCTGAGACAGGTTCCCTGTCCCCTTCTGCTGATGTCCATCTCCTACCTGGCTCCCCATTGCTCCTGGTGTGCCCCTTTGCCCCAACTGCCTTTCTCTGAAGCATCATCTTTGATGTAATTCTAGGCAAAGTAGGCATGAGTTGTGTCCCCTTATTGTAAGTGGCCATGTGTCACTGGCTCACAGCGGCCTGGGAGCTCCTGCCTGGCTTGAGCTCCCTCTTCAACCCCTATTCTGTGGTCTTGGGCAGTTGGCTGACAATTGGTGGGCAATGGATGCTGGACTTTGCCAACAGCAGGTTAGGCCCTGCCCAAACCTGGGCTTCTTGGAACTGCAGTTGCTTAGTGCCACAGCTGTTCTCTTCCCCATGGGTAGTAGTTAGGCACCCTCACCCCACCAGAAGCCAAGGCAGTGTAACAGGCATCATGGCTGTCTTTGAACGTAGACTTCCTTCCATCCTTTTCCTTCCTGGCCCAGCTGCAGGCCCTGCTCCCCATACCTCAATCCACACCAGCCTCTTCTGTTGGCTTTTCCTGCCACTCAGAATCTGTCACAGGCTGGCTGTTACTCACAGGGCTGCCTCCTCAGCATCTTCTGGTGGTGTTCAGGACCCATTCTAACTTCCATCGCTAATGGAACTTCAATCCTGCTGCCTTACAATCGCCCCACCACTGTCCTTACCTTGCCTCAGTCAAATCAATGAATAACGGGACAATTCCTATTTCCTTTTTTTTTGTCATAGGAGGGCATTTTTTGACGAAGAATAACAGGAGCTATGGTGGAAGGGTCAAATGATATTCATATAGGAAGAAGTGCCCCCCATCGTTCATCCTCTCTTCCCCGCACACCCCATCTCAGCTCAAACATCCATTGAGACTCAGGGGGTCACAGTGTGGTTAAGGGCACCCTGTCCTCTGGTGTTGTGGATCTCTATGGGAGTCACGGAACCAGGTCTCCTCTGTGTCTTTCCATGGATCCTGGGTTGCTGTTACCCACTGATCCATCTGCCTCTACCACTGATTAGGGCAGATCCATATGTGTGCACTTTGGGCATTTACCAATAGGTAAATCACCCAATAGGAGCTTAGTGTTTATGAACAAATGAGGGCATTTGGGGGGATTGATTTGGGAGCCCTAAAACAGGCCTGTGGGTGGGCCGATTTGTGTCGTGTACTACTTTGCTGTCCCTTGTTCATCAAATCCTATCTAGATGTGAGCCAGATGCCTTGTCCTAGGCTGAGTCCCTGGACACTATCAAAGACCTGGTTGCATGTGGCTCTGGCTCATGAGGAGCGTATTCCTGTAAGGTCTCCTACTGCCACTGCTGGCCTCTCAGCCACCCCCAGTGTGCCTGAGCTCAGGCCTGTGGGCGCCATGAGGTCATCTTCCCATTGCGTTTGGCGTGTCGGACCCTCTATAAATGACTGTGTCCATTTTTGGGCCTCAGAAGGGTGGCTGGGCAAAGCCAGTTTAGGGTGGAGCCTGGGTCAGATGACAGAGAGGATTAGAGGTTGGCGGACAGAACTCCTTGGGGGATGGGGTGGCTGGGCAGAAGGACAGCTGGGGTGCAGGGGGTGGAATCTGTTCTGTTGGAGAAAGGTTTGAGAGTCCTCATGGAGCATGTGTCAAGGAGGCTGGGCCTTGTCCTGGCAGAGCTGGGCTGGTGATGAACATGGGAGAGGCCATGACCAGGGTGGAAGTGTGTACTTTCCCCCTCCTGGCTGGCCTTCCCTGAGCAGGCTGGACAGTGGGGAGTACCAGCTGGGAGTGGGAGGTCCCAGGGCTGTCCATGCACACACTACACTGGCATGCCCAGCAGATGCTCATTAAAGGAAGGGGCAGTGGCAGTTATTTATAGGACCCTGACACATGGCCATGAGTCTCACCATGTTCCTTTGTGTGGTCAAGGTCTCCCCACGCAGTAGCTTTGTCAGCCTCTTCAGTAGGAGCTGGACCTATACACCAAGCCCATCCTTGCTGCAATGATAAGAGTGGCCAGGCCACACTTAAAAGTAGGTGCCTGTGGCCTTTTTAACATAAGAGGCAGTTGGGGCATAGGCAGTCCTTACCACCCATCCAATCATACTACTTTGTGCTAGAGCTCAGAGCCCACCTGGACTACTGATTTTGCAGGTACCTCTCCTTCTCACACCCCAGTCCAGAGCTTCTGCACAAGAGCAGCAGGTGCTTTGTCCACCTTTGCCCTTGAGTATTTGAGACCCTTTCCTTGCCCTCCTCCTTCCTCCTTCCCAGATCATTTGTCTTTTCCTCTACCTGTCTCTCTATCTCCTTGCTCTGGGCCTTTTCCCTTTGAATTTGCCCAGGCTTTTTTTGGGGGGAGGCAGGGTGGGTACTGGGATTGAACCAGGAGTACTTGACCACTGAGCCACATTCTCAGCCCTATTTTGTATTTTATTTAGAGACAGGGTCTCCCTGAGCTCCTAAGCACCTTGCCCTTGACGAGGGTAGGTTTGAACTCGAGATTCTCCTGCCTCAGCCTCCTGAGCCACTTGGGATTACAGGCATGTGCCACTGTGCCCAGCTTGCCCAGGTTTTTGATGTACCTTCTAGACTGCCATCAGCTTCCCTTGAACCCAGGTTATTTATGTAAATGTTCATCACCTGCTGGAGGGAGGGATCCTGACATCTTATCTAGGTGTGTATACAAGCTCTGTGGGTTTTGGGTTTAGGCAGGTGAGTGAGGGGAGCTTGGAAGCACATCCCGGGGACCTCTCTGAGCCTCTGCAAGCTTGGATGGCCTTAGTACAGTGTGCTGGCAGGACATAAGCCAGGCAAAGCCTATTTTGTCTAGGAGGGCAGATGAGGGGAGTGTAATGGGCTGCCTGGGGCCCAGGGAAGAAGAGGTCCCAGGAGCCATGAGTGTGGGCTGAGGTATGGAGTGGGGAGTGGGGATGGTCAGGACATTGGCAACCTGGAAGAAAAGGGTGGACAGGTGGCAGATTCAGGTCAGATTTGATCAAGTCTTCAATGCTGGGGATTCAGGGAAGCTGAGCTCGACTACTTCTCTTCTTCCTCACAGATCACCCACTGGAGCTCCCTTCTCACTTTTGCTCTCTGGCACCTGGCCAGGCCTTTGCCCCTGTAACCCAAGGCTGAGCCTCACGTGGTCCTTTTGCTATGAGGTTCTAGAACCCCAGAGTCCCACTTTCCACTTTAGGCCTTGTGTCCTGCAAATCACTATGTGAATGGGCTTTGGGTTTCCCTGATTGGCTGCGGGATCTTAGGCAAGCTGCAATACCTTCCCAAGCGCTGTTTCTTTTTGTCAAATTGGGGATAATGATGGTTCCTCTTTACATGTATGTTGTGGAAAGTAGAACCTTTGACAGATGTCCTGCACATAGCAAATGCTCACTAAAGCCAGCACCACAAAACCCCCACAGGGAGACCTACTTCCCCTCACAGTCTGTCTTCCCAACTCCTCTCCCTGGGAGGGTCCATTACAGGCCTTTGTAGATAGCTAATCCCTGCTGAGCCCTTAGCTGATCAGGGCTTAGGGTGCTGTCACAGTCCTGGCGTGGTGCATGCATATGTTCATGTGTGTAGTGTGTGTTTGTGCTCTGTGCATGTGCCTGTGTGTGGTGTGTGCAGGGACAGTCTACGGTAGGTGGAAGGCTTGGACTAGAGATCAGACAGTTTGGGAGTGAATCTCGACTCCTACACATAAACTGTGACTGGGCACATTTCCCTTGTCTCATCTTCACTTTTCACTACTGGTAAAGTGGTAATGGGGTTTGCATATTCATTCATTTATTCTCACAACAAATATTCGGTACCCACTACCTTCTGGGCACTGTTCCAGGGAGTAGGAACCCAGAGGTGAACAATCCAAGCCCCTGCTTTTCTAGAGCTGATATCGTAGCCAGGGAGGGTCAATACACAAATGACTGTGGTGATAGGTAGGAGCTGGAAAGCAAGAGGGTGTCCTGTATATGAGACCTGTGCTGATCTGAGATTCAGATGTGACGTAGGATGTAGGTATGCAATGGGAGGGTTGGGTTGAGGTTGTGGGAAGCTTCTGTCTTCAGGTGAGAGGGCACCTCTGCGAGCAGGGCTTCCTACTGGATGCCAGGTGTATTGTGCTTTTCTTTTCTCTCTCTCTCTTTTCTTTTGGTACTGGACATTGAACCCCGGGCACACTTTGCCCCTGAGCGATATCCCCATCCTTTTATATTTTTTATTTTGAGACAGGATCTCACTAAGTTGCTTAGAGCCCAAGTTACCAAGACTGGCCTCAAAATTTTGATCCTCCTGCCTCAGCCTCTGGAGTTGCAGGGACTATAGGTGTATTCCACCAGGCCTGGTGTATGTTGTGTTTTTCTAAAGCCACCTTTCCATCAAGTCTCCTTTTGGGATTAAAAATACAAAGAAAGGCCACCAACACTGAAAGTACCAAGCAGGGCAGATCCGGGCAGATGTGCAGCTTTGGTGGGTGTTTGTGCAGGGCCGGGGGGCAGGGCCCCCTATGCTGGATGTAGACTGGGGAGGTGGGAGAGGCCACTAAAAGATGAAGGGGACTGTGCCAGAGATGGCCTAGACCAGGAGGGCCATGTGTAAGATTTCCACATGGAGCTGTGACTGGCATAGCAGATTGACACAGCCTTAGAGATGGGGTTGAGTCCCTCCCCAGGGATTATTATCCTAGGCCAGTCATGCTGACTTCTCTGATCCTCAGTTTCCTTGTCTGAAGCAGGGATACTTCAGACCTACTTTGTGTTAGGTATTATAAGTAATATCTAATTACTTATTAGGTATTAATTAATGCTGTGACACTCAGGATCTGGGTCAGGGAGCAGAGAGAAGGTGTGGGTCCTTGCAAGCTGAGGGTAGAGGCCTTTGGGGAATGAAATGGGGAGGCTGCTAGCCCAGGGCAGGGCCCTAGAGCCACCGGTAGGATTCAGCATCTTGCTCTTCTCGTGCGACCTCACCAGCCTGGCACCCAGGCTTCTGTGCACCCCTGCCTCAGGCTGCCACCTCCTAACAAGGCCACAAGGTTGTACACATGCCAATGGCTGGCAGGGGTCAGGGCTGGGGAATGGAAAAGAGAAAGGCAGGTTCTTCCTGCCCCAGGGGAAGGTTTGTCAAATATTAACTTAATAATAATAGCTGTGGGTCACTGTACACCTGCCTTGTGCCGTCATCCCTGCCAACAAGTGAGTTCGTTAGGAGTCCCTTGAGCAAAGGAAGAAATTGAGGCTTGGCCCAGAGGTGTGACTCCCATGGATTGCCACCTCTGTTGTGGATGAGGCAGTGGGTCTGACCCTGGAGACCACCTTGGAGACAGGCTGATGAGATGGCAGTCTCCAGCTTGGGGACCCTGCCTGTCCCTCCAACCCCACTTGGGATCCAGGTTTTTACTTTGGGGTGTGTGGTAGACTCTGGGGGTGACGGGAAGACATAGGGTTTTGAGAAACAAGTCCAGAGTCACAGGTTTATGCATCACTAGGACACAAGACCCTGTGTGTGTGTGTATTTTCTCCAATAATAAAAGCTATGTTAATTTAATCTAAAGGAGGACTCCTTATTCTGAAATTGTATCCTGCCTACTTTTGTTTCAGTCATTGCTACAATGTTTCTTTGTTGAAGTGATAGCCATTACTAGTCACTTTTTACTGTGTTTGAGGAAGAAGTAGCCATGTTGTCCATCACATGCAAGCACACAGAGAAGATTTTTCCTGGTGAGGGATTTCTGCTCTGGGTCCCTTGATGCCTACCTCTGTGGCCTGGGTTCAGGCTGGAGGAGGCTGGAGGCAGGCCTGTGTATCTCTGCTCATGAGGACAAGGGATGGCCTGTATCCTACAGTCACTGTTACATCCATAAGTCGTCTCTTGCTATCTTTGGTTGGGGGGGTTCCAGGATCCCCACCTTCCAGATACCAAAATTCTTCTATTCTCAAGCCCTTCATATAAAACGATGTATTATTTGCATATAACCTAGGCTCCTCTTCCTGTAATATTTCAGATCATCTTCAGATTACTTATAATACCTAATACAAAGTAATTGTGATGTAAATATGTGATTATGCTGCATTGTTTAGGGAATGATGTCAAGAAAAAGTCTGTGCATGTTCAGTACAGGCACAGTTTTTTTCTTTTGAAGATTTCTGATGTGTGGTTGGTTGAATCTGCAGATGTAGATACCCAGGGCCGACTGTACTTCTTGCATGCATGGGTGCACTGCTTCTCTGGTAGTTAAGAGACAGGGCTGATGGCTGTCAAAGACTCTGGGTTTCAGGGTGCAGGCTGGAAGAGAGGGACTGCAGGATTCGGAATGGGGTTACAAGGTGCCGATCCCACCCTGCCTCTAGCACTGTGGGGTGATCTAGTCCTCCTTTCACACTGCCTTTTCCCATGATCAAATGGCATGAAGATGAGTGGACAGCCCAGTGCTGTAGTGTGGCCTAATCTAAGCCAGTAGCTATAACACTTGGTGATGGGTAACAGGGCTCTTGTGATTGGCTGGGGCCCTGCTACGAAGTCCTGCCTGGTTTTAGGCCAGATGCCAAATGGGGCTTGGCCTCAGTCCTCAGCAGATGGGTGTTCATAAGAGCCTATGGGTGACAGGGGCACTGGGGGCGCTGACTGGTGGTAGTGGGGATTAGTGTGATTGGCCAGACCAGACACCTCACTGTTAATGCAGCCTGCCACTGCCCTCAGACGCAATTCCTGGGCTCTTTGCAGAGGCTCTTCCCTCAGCTTGCAAGGACCCACACCTTCTCCCCGCTCCCTGACCCAGATCCTGAGTGTCACAGCAAGCAGATGCAGTGGGATTGGGGTCACAGCATGGAGTGGGGGAGGAGTCCAGACTTGAAGCCTTCTGGGACAGAGCTTGGAGTGCTGAGTACTCTGCCCCTTTGGAAGGGCTGTGAGCTGTGGACATGTCCCCTCTGCAGTGTGAGGGCCCAGTGCCATGAGCTGAGTCCCAGATCATCATGGGAGGGAGTGAGTGAGTGGGCGGCTGTAGGCCGCAGCTGCTGCATAACTGAGCCCTGGTGAATTCCTTGCTGCCAGCGCGGCTTGCTGCTCTCAGCTCTTCCAGACCTTTGTTGACCCTTTCCTCAATGTCGTCAGGGTACCCTTTTCAGGGTCTTGTCTCCCCAAATATGCTCCTTGCTTTGTTTTTGTTTTTGTTGTTGTTTTGATACTGGGGATTGAACCAAAGGGGCACTTTACTACTGAGCTACATCTCAAGCCCTTTTTAAATTAAAAAAAAAATTAAAAAAACATTTTTTTTAGTTTTGAAAGAGGACCTGGCTTAGTTGCTAAGGCTGGCCTCAAACTTGCAAACCTCCTGCCTCAACTTCCTTCCTGATTCAGCCTCCTGAGTTGCTGGGATTACAGGAGCATGCCATAGCACCAGGCTGGCTCCTTGATTTGTGTGAGTCTCTTCTTACACGGGTTCAATCCCCCGAGAGGACTGCAGCTCACCTATAGGTGGTGGCCATGGCCATCTTATTATCCTGGTAGTGTTTTCTCTTATGTCCATTTTGAGCCAAAATGCTGAGAGGCTCGTGATGGTGCTGTCCCTGGCCAGCGGAGCTCCCTGCCTTGCAGACAGTGCCCATCCTGGGACTAGGGAGGGCACCGGAGGTAGTCCCTGAGGTCTGTGCCTTAGGCTTGTGCATCAGGAAGGGGTCCTTGGGGATGGTGAGTCTGGACAGAATCCCAGGGCAAAAGAGGCAGGCTGGGGTGGGGGAGACGTGCCCTGGCAGCCTTGGGAACAGCACACCCAAGGCCTCTTTGGGTACCTGGAAGGGTGAGTGTGGATGGGGTGAGTTGAGGCCTGGATCTGAAGATTGGAGCCAGGCCTGGGATGTAGCCTGTGGGCTCCGCCCCAGACCCGCATCAAGCTCTTTAGCTTTTTTCTTCAGGTGTTATTTGAACCATATTTCTGACTCCAGGTTTGGGTTCAACTAAGGACTAGGTATTTTACTGATGTGGGCCTCAGGAGTCTCTGGCTTTCCGAGGAGGAAAAGACTGAGGCCTGGGAGAGGTAGTGAGTCTTGAGTTTTCAGAGGGAGCAGCCTCAACTAGAAAAGATCCAAACATTTCCAGGAAGGCACATGGGGACAGGGGCAGGGCTGGGCTGCAATTCTGGAGGCTGCCTGTCAGGGCTGGGGTCAGGGCCAGGTGACACCTGCTGCTGAATTACTGGTGGACAGTGTTCTGCACCAGCTCTGCCCCATGCAGGTCTGTTTCTGTGTTTCAGAACCCAGGATGACACAAAGAGAGCGTGACACTGCTGGGCTTGGAGAGCAAATTGCAAGGGTCATTGGGCACCTGTGATTTGCTCCTCCCTGTGGGGCTGGCCATTAACTTAAATGGGCAAGGAGACTCCCTTTGCTTTTGGATCTGAGTGGTCCTGCCAGCTATGGGGACCCCTGGCTGCATGTTCACACCACTGGATGGGGAGTGGGCATAGGAGAACACAGTCTTTGTTGTGTGGATGGAGGATTGGGAGCACCAGCGGGTTGATGATGCTGATTAGAGTTTCAAGGGAGTCCTGTGGCTGCAGGAGTTTTGTTGGGACTTCAGGACCAGAAGTGGGATGGGGTGACAGGAGAGTCTTTGCCAATCCAGCTCCATTTTCCAACAGCTGTGACTGCTTTCTTTGGACCCTTTGCTTAACTCACCCTCTCCATGAGGCTCCTGCCAAGATGCCTGAGCCCTGGGCGAGCCTGGGCCCGTCACTGGGCCCTGGGAACCAAAGTGGCACTGAGAGGCCTGAGCCATGAAAGGTCCCTTGTGGGGACCCCTGCTTTCCATTTAGCCAGCCTCCTACAGCTCCCCTCTTCCTCTGTCATCAGCTGTCTTATTCCACGTTGTCTGTTGATGGATAACTGTCTAGGGGGACAGACACTGGTGATGGGGAGGATGGGTGTGCTGATCTGGATTCAGGACCACTGGCAGGTGGTAGGAGAAAGAGGAAGAAGATGATTCAGGGGCATGTTGGGGAGAATTAAGAAGCTTTAACCTTCAGAGAAAACAGGGAATTTGCCCTGCAGTCCTGGGCACATTGCCTGACCTCTCTGTTTCATCCTCTGAGAGTGGTATGGTGGGAGTTCTTGCTCCTGGCGTTTGTTTGAGGGTGAAGCACCTGGCTAGCAGCCTGCTCACTGGTGGGGGCTGATGCTCTGCTCTGCCCCAGGGAGATCTTGGGAAAGCCCTTGACATCCCACAGGCGCACACCATTGTGGCTTTTGTGTTTTGTCTGTGCTATGGCAGATCTCTTGAAATTGAACTGCAGTGTCCTTAATTTTTTTTTTTTTTTCCCTGCATAAGCTGAAGAAGCTAAATTGGGAGGTGCTGGCTGGCTTCACCTTACAAGGGAGGAAGTCAGAGCTCCTCTGAGCTAGACCCTGATTGAAGGGGGTAGGGATGGAGGACACATGGTTCCAGGTCAGGCTGCATGTTGAAGGGCCAGAGGAGGGTCTCAGAGTCATGCATTCATTCACTGGAGGAGCCTGATGTGTATCAGAAGAACTTGAACTTGAGATACTTGAGTTGGGTCCTGGCCACAGAGCCCCAGTGTGCCCATCTGGGGACTGGGAAGCCTGCAGTCAGGTGAGCTCTGGCTCCCACTGGGTCTGGTTGGTTCAGGAGGGCAGGACCACCTTAGCATCTTCATTGAATTTGGTAAATTACTAAGAGCCATCACATCTACCACCTGCCATTTGTTTCTCTCTGTCCTGTGAGGTCACCCTACAGAAATACAGTCCCCTTGGGCAGATGAGGACACTGAAGCTCAGGGGAATCCTGGCATTTCCTCCCTTTTGAAACTCAGAGTGGCCTTTCTCACTAGCTTGTTATCCCTCTCCTGGAGTGAGATGGTGGGGGAGGGCAGGAGGATGATTATTGAAGAGCAAATGTGTTTTCAAATGAAAATCAGTGTGTGGGCTTCAGCAATCAGGGAGCACCTGGTGTATGTTTGGGGACTGAAGGTGGGGGTGCACTCTTGGTTACCCAGGAGGCTGGCACATCAGAAGAGAAGTTGATAAGAGAGAGCTGGACCTCTCACTGTTGGGTATTTCCATGTGGCCCCTGGGATTCCCTCAGCTATTTCAGGATGAAGGCAGGGTGCAGGGGACCTGGGAGCCTGCAGGAATCAAGGTGCCCAAGAGGTTCGGGGCTGGATCTGAACGAAGCTGGTCTGACTCTGTGCTCCCCAGATCTCAGGGTGTCAGGGGGAGCTAGGTCAGATGCCATATCTCCTACCTCCCTCGAAGAAAGGATTGGGGGAGCCTGGGGGAATTTAGGAGCTTGAGAAGCAATTCAAGGCCAAGTGAATAGCCAGGTGTATGAGCTGAATCTTGTTCTAAATGGAGAATCAGAATCCACAATTAATTGGATGCATTTGCTAAACCTGGGACAGGACCCAAATATTGTTATTTTTTTTCCTGAAATATGTCCCTTCTTCCCTCCAAGGACCCAGTGAAGCAGTATGTCCTGGGAGTGGGCCTGGCTGAGCTGGAATATCACCTGCTTCTCCAAGTGAACCAGCCTGGCCCTACCTTACTGGTTGAATGGTCAGCAGGCCTGGAGAAGGCCACAGCTAAGGCGTGCTCTTGTTCTATCCTGAGGACTTAGGGGCCAGTGCTGCCCCAGCTCTGGTGGCCAGGTGGGGGTTGCTCCCAGGCTGGCTTGGGGTAGACTGCAGAAGCTTTGTGGAGAAGTGGGTGTAGGTTCGGGGCCCTGCCGGGAGAGCTGAGTCAGCGTGTGGGAAACTGCTCAGGAGTGAGGACGGAGCTGCTGCACTGGCGGGTCACCCTGCCTGCTGTGCCACTCTGACCGGAGAGGAGAGGCCACCCCCGCAATCTGCAGCAGCTCTCTTTCACTCTGTGGGCAGAGTTGCTGCCTTAGCATTGCGATGTCTGGAGCTGCAAAGGCCTCAGGCAGGCAGCTGAGACCCTGGGATTCTGTTCCACCCCGTTCCTATTACTTGGGCCAGTTAGTAATAGGAACTAGTAATAGGCTAGTTAGTTACCTTTCTGGCTTCTCTTCACTCTTCTATAAAATGGGGTAACAATCCTGCCTGCTGAACCCCAGCCCTCAAGGAGGAAGATGAGCTCTGTTGTGCATTTATATTGCTGGCTCTGGGCACAGAGCAGACTCACAGCACATAGTGAATTGGAGTGTGAGACTCCGGGGATGAGGGATGGATGGGAAAGGCTTTTCAAAGTATGGCAAGGTGGGAAGAGTTCTCACTTTTGAGTCTCAGAGGCTCAGGTTCAAATCCCAGTTCTGCTTTCCTAAGTCCTTTGACCTTGGGCAAGTTATTCATCCCCTCCGAGCCCCAGTTTTGCTGTTGGTGGAATGGGTTTATCATTGAGGATTAAATGGGAGAATGTGTGTCTCCATTTCATACTGAGGCCACTGAAGGTCACAGTGCTAGGACCTTAGGCTGGTGTGAGGGTGTTAGGCCACACCGTGTCTTGTGCATGTGAAACTCTTGGAGCATCATTCCTGAGACCAGGCCTTGGGCCACCAGTGCCCCACTTGGGATCTAGATGACCTGAAGGCCATCAGAGGGAGTAAGGAAGGGAAGGATATGGTCTGTTGAGGACCTTGTAGGTGCTAGGCCCCAGCTGCACTGTGGAACTCCAGCCTTCTCAGTCCTTGCATGGAATGGCCAGGGATCTGCAGATCTCCAACCTAGCTTTGGATCTCAACCCCTGCTCCTTCCTTCCTGTGATTGGCTGCTCTGGCTGGCAGATCAAGGCCTTTTTGCTGGAGAGCAGCGTTTCCTCTTGTGAAGAGGGCCTTATGGGAGGGGACAGTTAGGGATGAGACCAGGGCTGCAGGCACAGTGGGGGTGCTGATCTTGGCTATGCTTTCTGGGAACCTCTGCCCTCTCTCTACCTCTCTGATCTCACTGCCACATCCCTCCTCCTATAGCCTTTGGAGGAGGCCTGGCTTGTTGAGCAGAGGGACGGGGTCACACACCTTCTCAGACAGTCAGGCTCTGAGTCCTGGAAGTCAGAGACTTTCATGCTCTGGAGGCTGGTGACCTGCCTAAGGCTGTGGGTTAGTGACAGTTCTCTGGCTGCCCTGTGCAATTGTTCCCCTGAGCTGGTGAGAAGCCTCGAGGGTGGTGAAGACATTTAATTAGCAACACTGCCTCATGCTGGGTAGCAGGTTGGGCAGTGGTCAGCCTCTCTGAGCTCTTCTGCTCCTTTTACTTCTGCGTGGTGTTAGCAGGACCTGGATTATGGCCCAGAGAGGATTGGTACCTGTTAAGTCATGCAGCCTGTCAGAGTGGGGTTGGGAGGTCCCTCTCCTTCCCTTTCCTGTCCTGCTCCTGTCCAGCTGTGTACAGACCTCCTGCATCTGGAGGAGGTGATGGACAGTGCCTTCCCTGGCTCCTTCACCCACCTAAGCCTCCCCTAGCCCACCATGTTCTCTAAGGCCATTCCCTTTTGTCAGCACAAGAATAATAGGTATGGGATCAGCAGAGGAACACCTGGAAAAGTCCCATCTATGTCCCTGAATATTCATTCCATCTGCCAGAGAATAGGGGCAACTCCAGGGCTAAGGCTAGGGCCATGGGCAGGGCCAGGGCCAGGGCTGTGAGCAGGGGCAGTGTCATGGGCAGGGGCAGGACCAAGGCCAGAGGAAGGGTTAAGGCCATGGAGGCCCAAGGCTGGGGGCAGGGCTCAGGGCAGGGGCAGGGTGGGGGCATGTGACTCCTTCTGCCTGTTAGAGTTCCCTCTTGATTCTCCTCCCCATTGCCCTCACTCCTTCCTTCTGTGTCCATTCTCAACTCTCCTGCGACCTCCTCTACTGGCTTCGTGGGGGAAAACATGGTGGAATGACCCTGTGCCAGGATAGGGCCCCTCTCATTGGCTCTGGACTCTGAACCTGCCAGCCTCACCTTGGCTCCATTTCTGTAATGCAGGGGTCCCTCTCTGTGGTGCCTTGGGTGCGGGGTATGGTGGATAGTCTAGGTCTGAGGCAGGAGGCTCTTAGCATGGTGGCCCGGAGACCCAGGCTCTGGGGAAGCCCCAGGCTCTGGGAGTGATATGAGGCTGCAGTGAGGGTGGTCTCCCCCCTGCTGTGCTGCACTTTGAATTTTCATGGTGGGCAGGACTAATGGGAGCTATTTAAAACCAACTCTGGGCATTCACTCCACTGAATAACAAAAGTAACAATGGTGTCCAAAATAATATTGATGTGTTTGAAGTAAACGCATATCTTATCTCTCTTAGTTACTGTTTAGTAGTTTTTGTGTCACAGATTTGGAAACTGAGGACCCTGATTAATTAGTGAATAACCTGGGTGCAGGTCTAGATGGAGGTTCTCAGGCAGGAACAGACATACAAATAGCTGAGGGCATTCAGAGGGATGAGTGAGTCTTGGGTCTGGAGGAAGTGTTATGAAGGTCCAGCAGGGCCTGGCATCTTTAGGGAGGCAGGATGGTGGGGGTGCTCATGGCACCAAGGCTCGTTGCCCACCCACCCACCCACTCAGACCTTTGCTTGGCCGGGGTGGGGGGGGGGCGCGCTGCCAGGCCCTTTCCCTGCTCTCCTGGGCTCCCTGGCTCCTTCCCTCCCCAGCATGGGCTGCTCCTCGCTGAGTCAGGTAAGCAGGTGCTGAGGGGCAGGTGGGAGGCGGATGGGCCGGAGGGGCAGATCCCAGCACTGTTTATGGCCAGCATCCTGGCCTGTGCTGAGAATAGCACCCACACTCGTGTGGGGGCACAGGTGGGGCGGCTATGCTGACATCTTAGGACAGATGGGCCGAGGGCTGCGGCCAAGGGTGTGGTGCGTGCCTATGGAGACACCCTGTCCTCAGTGGGCCCCGCCCAGCATGAAAGAAGAGGCCAGAGAGGCTCCCTGTGTCACTCACACTCTGCTGCTGAGTCCTCGCTGCCAGTCTTTGGGCTTGGCACTGGGGGGGTGCAATGCTGAGGCCCAGCCAGGGTTTCTGGTAGTTGCTGCTGCGGGTCCCACAGGGACACTACTTTGGTTTGCTGTTTGGTTGATTTTGATGGGGCTTTGTACCACTTTACCCTTTTGACCAAGGGGACCAGGGTAAAGTGATGGGGGATTGCAGGTGTCTGCAGAGCTGTGGGTGGAGGAGGCTGCTGAAGGGCTTGGTCCCAGAGGCTGTGGGGTGGGATGACTTTTGTTTTCCCAGAGGAATGCTGAGCCCTAGTGAGTCATGGGGGCAGGTGTATGGGGTGGCAGGCACCCAGACAGGCATGTGTGGGCTGGGTGAGGGGGGAACTGGGCAGAGTGGGGACTTGGTGGATTAGGCTGTCCAAGGTTTCTGGCCTGGGTGGATGAATCTCAGGTCAAGATAGGGGTAAAAGCACAAAAAGGGAAAACCAGTCACCACTCTGTAGTGTACTGTCTTGTCTATACAGTCACAACTCACTTTTAAAACCCCCTTGGAGTGATTTCTTGGCTTTACTGATGAGGTTCAATGGCTCAGAGAGGTGAAGTTACTGCCCAAATGTGCACAGCATAGGCCTGCACTTTGAAGCCATTGCCTGCACTTCTTGTCCACTCACCAAAAAGGGCACTCTGTTGGCTGTCCAGACTAGTTACTCTAAGCTGGTCACTGCTCTGAGTGAGTCACCCTGGTGGGAAGGACTGAAGAAAGGAATGGTCAGGGAATGGGGAGTGGTCAGGCCCAATGGTGGGGAGGCTCTGTGGGCCCTGGCCATTGCATATCCATCTCTTCTTCTCCAGGTCCTGCTTAATTTTTGTTCAGAGATGTGCATCCTTCTTACCATGTCCCCTCCGTAGTGTGGGCTCCAGGGTGGGGACCTTGCCTGGGTCTCTACAGAACAGGATCAGGCACACTGTAGCTTCAGAGCACATTTGCAGTTTCTAGCCACACAGCCCAGGGGCCTAGGGGCCAAGTTCTGAGCCAGAAGAGAGGACTTACTGTTGGGGAGTGGGTTGCTGGGTCCAGGCTATGAGGGGCGAAATCTGGTGGGGGCAGCTTGACCCACTCCTAGAGGTTGGTGAGAAAGGGCTAGGCTGGTTGGGTGCTTGATTAGGGGTCTAGGTGGCCCTGGCCCTTCTAGGAACCCTGCTACCCACTGGTGGACACCTGGTTCTGCCGATGACTGGGCATTGGCTGGGCCTGGTGGATGGTCGTGGAGCGAGTCACCACCAAGCCCTGGGCCCAGCACTGCCTGGGCACTGCAGCTTCTCCATCTCTCCTTTAGCTGGCACCTCCCTCTTGGCTGACTGGCTCACCCTAGGCCCATGTGGCAGGTGGTAAGGGGTGGCAGGCCAGAGCCACGGGCTTGGGAGCCCATGGGCCACGTGCAAATTCTAGCTCATTGCTGACCTAACCATTGATCCTTGGTTTCCCCATTGTGGACCACCTCCTCCTCCTTTTAGATTTTGAGAACTCTTTTGACTTTGGGATGCCTTTGAATGAGCTGCTTTTGTGTCACCTCCTGCCCTCTGCTTGGCTGGCCCAGCTCCTTTAGCCCCTCTGAGCTTGTTCCCTCAGCCTCTTCCCCATCTTGACTCTGGCCCAGTTGCCTCTGCTCTTGCTGAGGGCTCCCTGACCCTCCCTAGCCCAGCCTGGCTTTCTCTGGATTCTGGGTGGCCCCACCCTGGCTGCTTGGCAGTAGGCTTATCTCTGAACTGGCTGGAATTTCAGGCACCCTGGGAGGAATAAAGGGAGAGAGAGGTGGGGGGGCTTCCTGGTCCCCCAGGGTCAACTGGACACCTTTCCCTGGGTCTGAGTGTCCCTTGCCACTGAAGAGGGAAACGTGGGGGAGGGGACCTGCCTTTTCCTCCCCCAATCCCCTCCACCCTCATTCTTTCTCAGGGGGTGTTGGCTGTCAGACACCACTGCCCCCCACCAGCTGGGAAGGCAGCTGGCCTCTTTGCACTTTGGGTTTTGACCAGCAAGTCACAGTAAAAGTTATTGTTGTGGGGCTGACATAAGTGGCCAAGTTTTTATTCAGTCAATTAAGGACAGAAGAAGGAAAACCAAACATTGGTTTTTCCTCTCACCAGTGTTTCACTAAGGAAAGGGAAAAATCACTCAAAAGAGGAGGGTGGTGGTCATTCTGGAATGAGAGCCTTCCTGGAGAGGCCAGTTGGCTTCCTTAGTCAGCTGTTGTGACCAGAGGCCCACAGAAAAGTGTTGATGAATCTTTGTGGTCTGGTGTCAGGGGACAGTGACTTCCAAAGCACAAGGACTTGTTCAAAAGACAGATCAGATCACCATGTGGGTGGGAGATAGGCTGTAAGCTTTCCGGGCAGGGGCCACCCAGCCTCATTTGGCCAGGAGGAACCTGGACTGTGTGTGTGTGTGTGTGTGTGTGTGTGTGTGTGTGTGTGTGTGTGTGGTATATCATTGCAAAGCTTTGTATTCTAATCCACAATCTGTGTTGCTTATTTCTCAAAAGTGTTTTCTTTACCAGTTAAATCCTTGGAATTTGGCAAGATGGTGCGGAATCTTGGGCAGTAAATGCCACACGGGCTGCCTGCTACTCTAGGTGCCTGTGTCCCCCAGCCTGAGAATCACAAGTGGAGTTTGGGCTGTAGAATTGGACAGGTGTGAGTCCTGCCTGGCTCTCCTACTGACTATCGGCCTGGGCTTTAGTTTCTTTATCTATAAAATGGGGTCAACAGTCACCACCTGAGGGAGACCCAGTGATATGAGCTCAACTGTGAGCGGGGTGTTAATTGGATCAGGTGTTAATTGGACCAGAAGGGGGTTTGGACCAGAGACTCCCTAAAGGGCCTGCCTTGCAGCGTGAGCTTTGTGGGGCTCAGGGGGAGGGTCAGTGCCTTCAGCTGGGATCTACATGGCAGGCGCATGGTCCAGAGATGGAATCTGATGGGGAAAGGGTTCCCTTTGGAACATTTTCCCTCAGGGGAAAGACAGTGAGATGATGACCTGTCCCCAAGCCAGCTCCTCCTGCCACCACCTCCCTGTCAGTGTGAGGAAATAGGTCCCTGGGATAGGGACGCAGAGATTTGCAGGGGAGAGAACTAAGGCCAGGGCGCGCGTCCATCTCTTGGACTGCGTGTGTTGTGTGTTGGGAAGCTGAGAGGGGAGGAGCCACACAGGGAAGGACCCTCCATTCTCTCTGAGAGGTGCTCAGCTCTTCTCAGGCCGGAGACCAGCTAGGACTCAATGTTGATTTCCCTTCCTCTAGTTCTTTCTCCAGCTCTCTTGCCTCATTTGGGGTTCTTCTTCCCCTGTTCTTCCCACCCTCAGCCTCTTGCCTGACTCCATGTCTTCCTCATGATTCCTGCTGTGCCTCCAGAGGTGGGCAGGGACCTCTGCCAGGGAGGGTGTGTCACATGTGTATGAGCACCACCTCCTGTCTGGGGGAGCTTGCACTGCATGGGGGTCTGATGGCTGGAGTGCATTTTTGCCTCCTGGGGATGGAACACTGTCCCTGGCTTTTTGCCCAGGGCCAGTGTCTCAGTGCTTATCTTTCTTAAAAAGTCACTGTACCTTTGGAAGGTAGAAGGCAAAGTCAGAGGCATGGCCAGCCAGCCCTGTGCTACAGAAGTCTAAGGGCTTGTTTTTGTTTTTAATCACCTGAGGTCTCTCCTCTGTTTTGGATTTGATTTCTGGGATGACCTCCTAGTGGCCCTGGGCCCTGCTTCCTGGGCTTCATTTCCCTTTTGTGACCACAGCGGCAGGGCTAAGGGACCCCACAGCCTGCTGCTCTCCATCAGAGGTTGTGCCCTCATCCTATTCCCTCTCCCTTTGGTTACCCTCTCCTTCCTACTTGGACCTACACTTCAGACCTAAACCTTGAGTATTAGAATTTCCAGCCTCTGGGCTAAGTGTTGCCATTCTGAAGGGGCAGAGCATCTGACGCCCCGCTGTGTGAGTTCCCTAAACTCTGAAGAGGGAGAGGCAGAGCTTTTCTGGGCTAGATGAGACATGGAAGCTCTCCCATGAGTGGTCCCACAGCCTCAGGACAAGAGTGACATCAGTGAAGAGGGCCCAGTCCTGGCCAGGTCACCTCAGCATCTGTTCCTATTTCCTCCTCCATAAAGTGGGACTGCCAGATGCCCACTTGCTACTGAAAGGAAGGGGAAGATGGGAGGTCCTGGCTGGAAGAGATCCAGACTACAGTATAGTCCCAAGAGTGTCCTGCAAGGTCACCCGACCACCCTGAACCAGAGCTTCCTGGAGCTCCACCATGCTCAGTCTCTGACTGCAGCAGCCTGTGGGCACTGTGGCCTTGGCCCAAGCACAGTGATGGGCCCAGAGGGTAGCTGCAGGGGCCCTGGGTCTGTCTCACTCTCCACAGAAAGACAAATCTGAGCAGCATTTGCTTATGGGCACCACAAAGCCACAGGGTCCTGGCTCTGCTCCTGTTTTTCAGTGTGGCTGAATTCTTTAGTGTCTTTGCCTTTCTTTTATTATCTCTAAAGTGGGGTTAACAATCTGTAGTTCAAGGAATGGTGTGAAGACTAAATGCCTAGGAGCAAAGACACCCCAGTAGCAAGGAGCATACCTGCCCACCAGACAGAGTCAGGACTCCTTGAAGGATTAGCTGGTTCTAGGGCTGAGGCAGGGATGGGACAGGCTGATCATGGAGCACCTTATAGTGCCAGAAGGAAGTACAGGAAGATGAATGGGGACGTGTCCAGAGGCTCCCACTGGCTATCTTTGGGATATTTGAGCATCAAAAAGAATAATGATGGAAATAGATTTATAACATATAGAATGCAAAGCCAAGATATGCGTTTGTATATCTTGGCTTTGCAAAGATATACAAATGCAAAGAGGGGAGGGTAGTAAAGATATGACTTTACTTTATCTTTACTACCCTCCCCTTAAAGGCAAGATTGAGGGAAGCTCCTTTTTAGAGAATGTTAGGGCATGAGGTAGAGTCTGGGTGACAGTGGAGTTCCTTGAAGATGACAGTGCGATACATCTCAGTGTTTAATGTGCATTCAGTGCACCAGGGGGTCTTGCTAAAGTGGAAATCAACTCAGCAGACCTGGGGTGGAGGTTGAAATTCTCTATCTCTACCAGGCTCTCAGGTGATGTGATACAGCTGGGGACCTCACTTTGAATAGCAAAGTGATTGCCAATCTATGTGCATTCACATGGTGACAGTGACTGTGACTAGCAGATGACTAGTTGTCAAGAGGAAAATTATCTCTCACATCTGTAATCCTAGCAACTCAGAAGCCTGAGGCAGGAGGATTACGAGTTTGAGGCTAGCCTCAGCAATTTAGTGAGACCTAAGCAATTTAGTGAGACCCTGTCTCAAAATAAAAAATAAAGAGAAATGAGGGTGTATCTCAGTGGTTAAGCACCCCTGGATTCAATTCCTAGTACTCCCTCCACATAAAAAAAAAAAAAAGGAAAAAAAAGTTATAGTTATTCTTGCTCCAGGAAATCTGGCAAACATGAGTCAAACCATGGGGTCAAGTTTAACATACCAGGTAGGGGCTATTCTGTGGTAATGCAGTTGGAAGAGGTCAATGTCACCTCTGTAGTACTCTTGCCAAAAATATGTTCAACCTCAGCATAATAACAGGAAAATACTCAAGTGAATCCAGAGTTTGGGATTCTCCAAAGGGCTGGTTTGTACTTTAAAAAAATTGTCAAAATCATAAAAAAATAAGTGATAAATAGGTGTGTGGGAAAATATTCTGAATTAAAGGATCCAACAAACAAGGCAATGTGTGAACTGTGCTTGGATCGCACGTTGGAAAGTGAACAAGCCATCTAGAGGTGAGGGACATTTTGGGGTTTAAGTAGGAATATTTGAATATGGACTGTATATATAGTCCATGTATGTATATCTATATGTATATAATATTATTAAATAGGTGTTAAGCATACTGGGGGTGCTTGTGCCATTATAGATATATAGAAAATTCTTTAAAATTTTTTTTGGGGTACCAGGGATTGAACGCAGGGACACTTGGCCGCTGAGCACATCCCCAGCCCTATTTTGTATATTATTTAAAGACAGGGTCTCACTGAGTTGTTTAGTGCCTTGCTTTTAATTGAGGCTGGTTTTGATCTTAGGATCCTCCTGCCTCAGCCTCCTGAGCTGCTGGGATTACAGGTGTGCAGCATTGCTCCTGGCTAGAAAATACTCTTAAGATCTGTGCTGAAGTATTTAGTGGTGAAGTCTTTTGGGGTGAAGGGTCATGGTTCTGCAGGTTGTTTTAGGTTTGTTGGGCAAATGTAAAAGGGACCAAACTGTTTTTATATGGAGAGATAAAAGCAACTGTGGTCAAATGGTAGCAATTGGTTGGTGGACCAACGAGAAGGGTAGATAACAGTATGTTGCACTATTTCAATTTTTTTTTTGAGGTTTATCTTTTCAAAATAAAAAGTTTGATGGGCATATGAAATATGGTAGTAAATGGTGGCTTTGAACCTCTTTTCTGACCCCTTTGCCCTCCTGCGGCTGTTGTTGGAGGCTGGATTACTGGAGGCCACCCAGACCCTCCACCTGGCAGTGTGGGAGTGGGCTTAGGCCACTCCAGTGTCTGAGCAGATCATGGGGATTAGGAGGAGTCGCTTGTCCCTCTGGGGAAGTGCCAGCTGCAGTCAGGAGTGTGCTTGGGAACAAGGGAACCTTGTGTGTTGTGTTTGAGAGATGGCCTTAGAGGGGGTTTGGGAGGCTGAGGGGCCTGGTGACAGGTGGGACCCTGCAGGATTGTCCTCAGGAGAGGCCAACTCTGCCCTCCCGAGTTTTGTGGGCCCAGCAGTGAGAGTCCTCTCAGGGCAGAAGAGAGGAGGGAAGGCCTTGTATCCTTTCTCTGCCTGGGTGCCCACCCACACAGACCCTGCCTCGTTGCAGGCTTGTCTTTTGATGTCCCCAGCATCTCCAGGCATGTCCCTCAAGGCCTCCGAGCTTGTGGTGGTGAAGACCTGCAGCTGGTGGCCCTCCCCTGTCTTCCTGGGAGTCCCCTTGAGCATTAGGGCAGAAGGACAAGGGCCCTGTTCAGTCAGCTGCAGCTCCTAGCCTGGCAGACCTGAGCTAGGTGTGGGACTGGGGGTGGGAGAGATTCAGAAGAGAAAGGCCCAGGGTGTCAGGGAGACAGCCTGAAACCAAAAGGCCCTGGACAGGTGGGCAGACCACTGATTGTCTTTAGCTTGATTCTGGGGATCCCCTCTCCCTTTTGCCTTGGAGAACTGTTTCCCCCAGAGGCAGGCTGGGAAAACTGCACCTTCTCTGGGGCCTTCTGCATGCCTCGCTGCCTGGGGAGCTTTGGTGTGAACTGCAGGGGCGTGAGGGCGTATATCCTGTCACTGTGGTCCCTGACCGCAGGCTCTGCTGGGAGGAAGAAGTTCGGGGAAGACACCCTGCCCCCCGGCTGGGCTCACTCTTCAACACCACCTTTCTGAGGCTGCAGCTGAGCCAGTGCTGGGAGGAGATAATGAAGAAGGTGAAGGCCAGATGCCTCTTCTGGGGTCTCAGCAATGTGGTGGTGGGTGAAAGGGACGGGGATGTGCATATGGGTGTTTGTGTGGTGAGGTGTGCGGATCATTAACTGGGGGTTGTCTCGGCCTCATCTCTGCCTCTTGCTGCAGGTGGGAGGGGGGTGCCTGGGCCAGCAGAGCAGCCTTCTGCCTTCCTGCCTGGAATCCTGGATCAGGGCTGACTGAGAATGTGACCTTGTCCCTGCCTCCCTCAGGCTTTCCTCCTGGCTCCAGGTTTGGCTCATCTCACTGGTCCTGGGTTCTGAAAAGTGCTTTTCCTTGCCCCAGTGCCTTGCTATTTAGGTGGTGGGTGTGTGTCTCCAAAGTGCAGGGGGCCTGGCCACTCTCTGGGGTGAGGCAGACAGAGATCATAGCCTCCAGGAGGGGATTGCCTGGAACCCAAGGCTCAGCCAGGAGAGGTCACACGACTGCTCATCTGAGCAGTGCCCTCCCTGCCTGATCCTTGTCCCTCCCTGGTCATGGCTGTTCCCGGCTGGATGACCTAAGACCATTGGTCCTGATTTGTCTGTACCCACCTGTCATGTGTCACAGGAGGTGAGGGGGAAGTGCTTGGTGTCTTGAAGTTCATGCAGGGGTGGGGGAGGTCAGAAGTGATGAGCAGCCTGTGGGGGCTTCCCCTCTCTCTGAGTTTGGTGGCCTGCACTGACATGTATCCTTGAAACTCACTCCTATGTTCAAGGCTGTTTAGGGGCTTGGCTGGACTCCCCATATCAACAGGAGAGACTGGCCCTGAGCTCTTGTTCTTGTCCTAGGCTGTGAATAAGGGCCACAATGCGGGGATGGCAGGGCCTCCTCCCTTTTCTGAAGTACATGGGACCCTCTTGCCAAGCCCTCATGGGCTCTGGCACCAGGAGGCACAGTGCCCTGTTGTGTCTGGGAACCTCCCAGCCTCCCAGGGGAGAGGCTGAGCCCTGTGGGTGTTTGCAAAAGGCGGTTCTGGAGCCAGCCACGTGGCAGCCTGTTGTCCAGCACTTCAGCTCCACTCACGCCTGGCCTCCGGCTGAGGATGTGGTGAGAGGAAGCTTTGATATGAAGTGACACTGAGTGGCACTGATAAGGCTTCCTGAACTAAATACTGGTTCTGCCCGGCCCTTCCTCCCTCCCTCCTTCCCTCTGCTAGCTAGGGGTGTCTAGCCAGGCTTCTCCTGTCACATGAACAAAGGCTCTTCTTTGTTTATTACAAAGTGAGGCACCTATGGTTAAGTGCAGGACAAATGTAAATGATGCTGGTGGTCTGGGGCCTGCCCCACCCCCTCAGCCTCCGTGTAACCTTGAGGAGGCTGTGAACAGGTCTGTACCACCCGGCCCTCCTCCTCTTTCAGCTCTTTCTCATCCTTCCAAACCCAGCTCAATTGTCCCATATTCCCCGAGTCCTGCTAGGTGAGGCCCATCCTGGACACTTACTGCCTGCCCTGTTCCCCCCCCACCCCCGGTCCATCTGTGAGTTGGGCAAGGGAGTGCCCACTCTTGGTGTGTTAAATGGGTGGGATGTGGACCCTGTCAGAGTAGAGGTTGGTGTGTGTTTGTGTGTGTGTGTGTGTGTGTGTGTAGTTTGTGCGCATGTGTGTGCATGTGCATGACTCACAGGTGAGTCTCCTGACGGAAGGCACTGGTAGGGATGGAGAGAGCAACCTTGTATCCCTGGGATGCAGACAGATACCGAGGTGACCAAGCAGCATTTAGGTGTCCTGGGTGTAAACATGATGTGCCTCATCTCTTCAGTCTCCCCTGTCTGATCTCTGCCCTGGCTACCACAGCCCCACATGCTTCCCTCTGTCTCCAACTGGGATGCTGCTCCAGCAGAGATTCCCAAGGCGGGCAGAGAGAGATGGCCAGTGCCCAGTGAGAGCACTGGCTTCCTAGGTTGGGCCAGGGAAGATGTAGCAGGGCAGTGACCACCTTGCAAAATCCGGTCAAGGTGGGTCAGGTGCTGGCTGGGCCCTGGGTGGGCAAAGTTGGCATTCCAGGAAGTGTGGCCCACCTTGGTACCTTCAAAGGGAAGACGTGCCAGAGGACATGGTGCATGGTGATCCGCTGGCCTTGGACAGCTGCTGGGCTGGCCCCCTTTCCTAGGGCTCCCTGTCCTTCTTGCCTCTTTATTTTTCCTCCCCTGCTATTATATCTTTCTCCCTCTCAGTGAGCTCTGGGGTTGGAGGAAGCATGGCCATGGGAGGGAGGGAAGTATGGGAGAACCTGCTAGCCCTCTGGTCAGGGCTTCCTGTCGGCCTCCTGATCCAGTTCCTGCCTTTTCCCAAATCCTTCCTGTCTCCTGGTCTTGGGTCTCCCTCTTTGCCCTAACCTTCCCACCTTACCTCTGGCCTCTGCTTCTTCCCCCAGTCGTAGCCAAAGAGGAACAACTGTAAATGACCGGGGTGGGGGTGGGAGGAGTCGGCCTCTGAGGTTTCCAGCTGAAGTAGAGCATGTGGTCGTGTGTATGTGTGAATGTACAGGTGTGAGAGTGTGTGTGTGACCGTAAGGACAGGGGTGGGCCGGCATTGCCTGTGGGTTATGAAGGAGGAAGCAGTGTGGCTGGAGCAGGTCACTCCTAACAGTCTGTTCAGATTGGGCGCTGATTCCAAGTGTCCTCAGACTCGACCTGGCCACCTCTGTCTGGGATGCTTACCTGCCAGCTCAGGGCTCTCTGTGCTCCCTGTGGTGGTCATGGCCCTTGAGCCCAGGCAGTGGACTCATGTGGAGACGTGGGGCTGCCCCGCTCCTGCTCAGCTCCCTTGCCAGCTGCCAGGTCGGGGGGTGGAGCTCCCAGGGAGGAAGTGTGTGATGAGCAACACCTGGCCACTCACTCTGTTTCTGAAGCCTCCCTCCTGATGTTATCCCTCCAACAAGCCTGTCCGAGGCTCTTGGCTGATGGTGGAGCCTGGATGGAGGGTGGGGAGGCTGTAAGGCCCAAGGGACTGTCTTCCTATCTTCATCCATTCTGTGTTGCTATAACAGAAAACTCCAGCTGGATGATTTATAAAGAGAATGTCTTAGTCAGCTTTCCATTATCCTAAGAAATATCTGAGATAATCTACTTAAAAAAGAGGAAAGTTTTTTTTTGGGTCATAGTTTTGAAGATTTCAAGCTGTGGTCACTTGAGCTGTTGCTTTTGTGTCTACAGCAAGATGGCACGTCATTGTGGTGTAGCAATCTGCTGGACTTGTGGCAGCAGGGAGGCCAAGAGAGAGAACAGGAGGGGCCAGGGTCCCAATACCCCTTTCAAGGGCAGTGACTTCCAACTAGGCCCCACCTTGTTAAAGTTCCACTGCCTCCCAACAGTGTACTGGTTGGGGACCAAGCCTTGAACAAGGGCCTTGGGGTATACTATTTAAATCATAGTAGAAAAGAAACTTATTTCTTATACTTCTGGAGACAGGGAGGTTCGAGATTGATTGAAGGTCTCCTGGGGAGACCTTCTTGGCAATCATAAGATGGCAGAAGATATCACATGACAAGAGAGTGGGCATGAGAGGAACCAAGTAGCTTTTATGGTTGGCTCTCTGTATCCACAGGTTCTGCTCCAACCAATTGTGGATTGAAAACATTTGGGGAAAAAAATTCCAGAGTTCCAACAAGCAAAACTTGAATTTGCCACGTATTGATGGAATCCATATGAATGAACCAATGTGTGGATGCTCCCTCCTGTATCTGCCCACCATTCCAGAGACTCTTGTCTCTCCATCTCCTTGAGCATCGTTTGCCTCTTGTCTTGTTCCTTGTTCTTGTACCGGGTAGCTAGGCCCACAATGGTTGTGTCTGTATTGGACGCGTGCAGACTATTTTTCTTGTCATTATTTCCTATACAACACAGTAGAACAACTTCTTACATAGCATCTGCGTTGTATTGTGTTCTCTAAGTAAACTAGAGCTGGCTTAAAGTCTGTGGGATGACGTGTGTAGGTTATGTGCAAATACCAGGCCGTTATTCTATAACATACTTGAACATCCACAGATTTTGTTATCCCAGGATATCAGCAATATAACAAAACCCGACTCTCGAAAACTAACCCATTCTCCTGATAATGACATTAATGCCTTCATGAGGTTCTGCCCTTACCTACCATTAGGCCCCATCTTCCAACATCGCTGCATTGAGGATTAAGCTTCCAGCACAGGAACTACGAGGGACAGGTTCAGCTCATAGCAGCTGGGAGATCTGTTGATGGTCCCAGTGCCTGGGCTGGGTGATATGGTCCGCAGGCCCCCCCTCATTCTCATCTGTTGTCTTGGCACATCAGCACCCTTGTTTTGGCTATTCTGCTTCTCATGATAACACTCTTCTCTCTCTGTCTTGGCAGGTCCTTCAGAAACTGGGGAAGGCAGATGAGACCAAGGATGAGCAGTTTGAACAGTGCGTCCAGAATTTCAACAAGCAGCTGGTGAGTGTAGTGACCCTTGGCCTTGGAGAGCTCATGGGAATTGAACTGTGGCTTCCATGTGGAAAATGGCAAGGACCAGATCTGTGGAGTAAGAGGGATTGGAGGGGGATCAGTGTGGGTTGGTGGTGTCACCAAAGACCTGGAGGAGAGGGCACTGGCACTGGCTAGGAACACTGGAAAAGAAGAGGGTCAGGGGATACTTTAGAGAGAGTGATGTGGGAAGGGGAGGGTAGGTGGGAGCGGGCACTGGCTGGTGGCCAGACTCTGGAAGAGCTTGCATGCCAAGCAAGTGGGAGCTACAGAAGCTTCATGCCAGGGGAGTGGCATCTGCAGGATTTAGTGTGGGGGCAGAGCAAACTGGATTTGATTTGGACATCTGCTGAGCATGATGGGTGCTGGGCTGAGTAACAGGCTCCAGGCTGGGTTCTGTGGATGATGGTGGATGCCTACAAACAACCCCAGGTGGCCTGTACGAATAGTTACCTTGTGTAGATGGAGCAGCTGAGGTTCTAGAAGTGAGGTGATTCATTCAAGGCCGACCAGTTTGGGAAGTGGATGCAGACCCCTACTTATCTGCTTATAAAACCTGGAGGGGGTTTCCAGGGCATCCTTACCAAGGACCATTCCAGGCTAGAGGCCAGTGACCGAAAAAGGTTTAATCACACTTGGCAGTATGGGGCAGTGGTTAGATATGAGGGAGGACTCCCCTACTGAAGGGAAAACCCTGAATATCCTGACTAGGCTGTCCTTGAAACTCCCTGCTGGAGATTTGCTAAGTCCAGAAAAAGGGGGAGTGAGATGAGCCTGTCAATTCTTCTTTCCCTGGGGAAGAACAAGGTAGCAGGAAGGGAGGGAGATCTGGGCCATGACTTTATGGCTTCAGAAAGGCAGATAGAGATCTACGGGACAGATAGAGGTGGTGGCCAGTGGAATGGGACTGGGCATTGGGAATGAGGTCAGGTTCTAAGCTCTGCTAAGAGTGGGGTTGGGTGGGCACAGACTCTTGATACTTCTTGTCCATGGCTGTGGTCTTTGACGCTTCCTATCAAAGCCTCTGTAACTGGAATGAAGCCCAGGGGAAGGGGTCTCCTTTGGAGACTACTGACAGCTCACTGACTAAGGGCTAGGAGCATTCCAGAGTGACAGAGAACAGCTGGGAGAGGGCTGGGAGCTTTCTGGGAGAGGGCCAAGGAGCATACTGGGAGAGGGCCAGGGAGCATGCTGGGAAAGGGGCCTGGAGCATGCTGGGAGAGGGCCAGGGATCATGCTGAGAAGGGGGCATGGAGCATTTGCTGGGAAAGGGGGCCTGGAGCATGCTGGGAGAGGGGGCCTTCAGCGTGCTGGGAGAGGGCCAGGGAGCATGGCTGGGAGAGGGGGCCTGGAGCATGCTGGGAGAGGGGACCTTCAGCGTGCTGGGAGAGGGCCAGGGAGCATGGCTGGGAGAGGGGGCCTGGAGCATGCTGGGAGAAGGCCAGGAAGCATGCTGGGAGAGGGCCAGAAAGCATGCTGGGAAAGGGATTCTGGAGCATGGCTGGGAGAGGGGGCCAGGGAGCATACTGGGAGAGGGCCTGGGAGCATGCTGGGAGAGGGGTTCTGGAGCATGCTGGGAGAGAGCTGATAGCATTCTGGGAGAGGACTAGGGAGCAAGCTAGGTGAGGCCTCAGAGCCAAGCTACCCTGGTCTGTCAGAAAGGCTGAGCCCAAGAGGCTCCCAGAGCAGGGATGGGAGCCATCATATCTGCTTGTCCCCCAGACCAGAAATTACAGGTGTTTTAAGACCCTCGTGGATCCCATAACAGGCCACATCTATTGTGTTAAGTTTCCTCAAATAAAATAAAGGCTTGAACAAGAAATCTAAAGCCTCAGTTCTGATTCAGTCTCTTGGAAGCTCCAGATATGTCCCCTTCTTAGCTGTTTTCCTCAGTTTGTGGGCAGCTCGGAAGTCCTTCTAGGGATTGCTGCTACTTGGATACTTACTATGGGCCATGAGGTGTTATATGTGTTTTGTAGACATTTCCTTGCAGCCCTTGAAATGGGCGCCAATATTCTCTTCATTTTGCAAATGTAGCACTTGAAGCTCAGAGAGGTTAAGCAAACTTTCTCAGGCCCACACTACTGGTTTGGGGACTTGGGGATTTCAATCCAGACCCTGGACCCTTGAATTTACTCTTGAGTTTCTTCTCTGGAGCTGACCCCCAGTCCTGAATGCAGGTGGCTGGGTTGGTGGGGAAGCTGTAGCCCCAGAGAGGGCATGGTAGCGTCTCCCCAGAGCAGGCTGGACTGTTTGGTGGAGGTGAGGAAAGAAAGCATAGATGTGGAAGCTGAGGTTCCCGTGGCCTGGCTCTAGAGCTGAAGCCACAGCATTGCTCTCCCTACTCCTCCCTTAGAGTGACCCCTTTTGAGTCCCTGGTCCTGGACAAATAACCACTCGCTGATCTTTGGGCAGAGGTACTGGGTAGAGATGCCAGGGCTAAAGATAGCCAGTGCTGGTGGCTTCCTGGCTGTGGGCTTAGAGTGGTCACCTGAGCTGGTGCTTTTGTCTGCCCCAGGTTTGGTGGGGTGACTGACTTATCTGGGGCCGGGGGTGATAGTGCTGGTGGACAGTTTTGAAGTCTCATTCAAGTGTTGGGGTAACCCTCCTGTGGTAGTCAGCTTTTTTGTTGCTCCGACCGAAATACCTGACAAGAACAACTAGAGAAAAGATTTCTTGTTTGCTCACCGTTTCAGAGAGTTCAGTCCGTGGCTGGCTGGCTCCATTGCTTTGGGTTTGAAGTGAGGCAGAATATCATGGCAGAAGGGTGTGGTGGAGGAAGGTGCTCAGATCATGGCAGCTGGGAAGCAGAAAGAGAGAAAGACAGGAAGGAACCAAGGATAAGATAGAGTCACCAAGGCACACCCCCAGTGACCTGCTTCCTTCAGCCAGCTGCTGTAGGTTGAAGATACTATTCTGCCGTATTACGTTTTCTCATGTTTCCCACCATAGACTGTTTAGCTGTTGGTAGATGAATCCACTAATGAGGTCAGAGTCCTCATAGTTCACTTGCTTCCCTAAAGCCCTACTACGGGACATTGCTGCATTGGGGACCACGTCTTCAATACATGAGCTTTTGGGGGACATTCCAGATCTAAACTATAACACCTTCCTTGAAGGTTATGACACCCCGTCAGTTCTGGATCTGACTGGTATATGCAGATGTCTGGGGTGTGGCATGAGTGTTGGGGTTGGGACTGGTGTGAGGGTCCCTGCCCTTGAGAGAGGAAATGAGGGAGCTGCTGTGGATTTGGCCTCAGCCAACCTACAGGGCTTGGTGGGGAGCCGGGAAATGCAAGATGGAGACAGTGCAGAAAGCCTGGAGACTCTCCTGCCTCTTTACCTGTGTGCCCCAGTATCACTAGGCCCAGCATTAGGGGTGGACAAGGGTAGCAGAGAATTTAGTCTTCAGGGAAGAAAATTTCTCCTGTGAGGGTGAAGCCTTGGAGGGGGTGTTGCTCACGTTTCCATCACCTGCTCTCATAATGAGCCCCTCTGGGCCCGTTTGGTGCTGGTCATAGGCCCTTGTCTTCTGGCCCTACACTGAGGGACCATAGGGGCCTACTTGGCCCCCTTACTTCTGGAGCATTGCACATCATTGCTGCTGGAAACCGTCTTGGCTTTTGAAGGTTGGCCAAGCTCTACTTCTTAGGGTCCCCTTGCAGCTTGCAGGACCCAAGACTCTCTGAAGTGGTGCAGGTCTGGTTTCTTCTTTAACGTGGGGCCCACCTGGGTTCTACTCACAGTGGACAGCCCTGGCTATTGAGTGAAGACTGATCCCCGAGCATTGAATGGTGAGGGGCAAGAGTCAGAGCTGGAGCCAGAGGGGTCCTTGTGGCAGGGGGCCATCCTTGTCCTCCAGACCTTCCAGGAAGCGGGGTTCTTGAGTCTGCAGGGGCTCGGGGATGATGGCTGAGCCAACCCTTTCTGGCACTGCCTCAGGTCCTTATTAACTCCCACAGGCCAAGTTGGGCAGTGGCCCCAGAATCTTCTCCTTCTCCAGCTGGGCTCTGCAAAGAGTGTGCTTAGAACCCAAGGAGCTTCCAAAAAATTATTTCCCAGGCATCCTGTATAGGAGGCTGAGGGAGCCAGTTTAGAAGTGAGCACACACAGTTCTGATTGGTCCAAGAGGGGCTGGCTTGGATGGGATCCAGGGTAGAGGAAGGCATTGTTCACCTCGAGGACTGACTGCCGAGTGCGGCTTAGGGATCCAGCTGCACAGGAGAGGCAGAGCTCTGGGCAGCCCCTTGCACATCTGCAGACTACATGCTTGCTTACAGCTCAGTGTTGTCCTGGAAGCACAAGAGGCCCTGGTACAGCCAGCAGCCCCGGTTAGTGCAGCTGCCCACCCCATGGGGAACCCTTTGCTTGGGTGTCGTCTAGAGGCAGGTGAGGATCAGGTCAGAGGTGCAGCTGGGTAGAGGGAGTCTTCGCAGGGAAAGAAGCCGGGTCTGGAAGATTCTATGATATCAGATGACACAATGGCATTGCATCATGAACACACTTGAATCCTCATCTCTCCTAACAAAGCATTTAATTGTTAGGTTAGGGAGGCAGTGTCAAGAGTGGATGGAGCTCTCCTCATTGGTCAGTCGGGCAGGGTGCACAACCCATCCTTGCTGGCATTCTAGAGAGATCTGAACATTCGTTTCTTCATTTGATTTTTAATCAGTAGCCTCACATTTAGGTTTGATCAGGGTTGTGTACTATATACTTGACCCTCCTTATCTGTGTGTTCTGAATTTGCAGATTCAGCTGATTGCAGATTGAACATATTTTGGGGGAAAACCAATAAAAAGTAACAACACATCTATAAAAAAAACCCCAGCACAAGTAAAAAGCAATGTAGTATAATGATTATTTACATAACATTGACATGAGAGGTGTTATGAGTCATCTAGAGATGGTTTGAAGTGTACGAGAGGATGTGCCTAGGTTATATGCAGATATGTTGCCATTTTATATAAGGGACTTGATCATCTGTGGATTTTGGTATCTGAAAAGGGGTTCTGGAGCCAATTCCCCATGCATTCCAAAAATCAATGTTCTCTATGGGCAACCGAAGGAATTTTAGAGAGGCCTTTTTTTATTATATAACATCTTATATGCTGTTCTCAGCCACCCCCCCCCCTCGCCACATGGCCCCACTTTGATGTGAAAGCATTCATTGTAGTGAGTAGGCAGATCCGTGTGTTCATGGGGGCCACATTGTCACCAGTTACTCATTCAGCAAACCGCCTGGCCTTGGAGGGTCTCCCTGGCTCTCCGAGTCTCTGTGTGACTCTGGGCAGGTTGCTGACCCTCTCTGCGTCCTTGCTTGTCAGAGGTTATGGTGGAGTTGAGGTGAGGTGTACCAGCCCCTGTGGGCAGCTGGTACACAGAGCTCTGTGTGCGTTGGGGAGGAAGGGCAGGCCTGAGCTGAGCCAGGGTGAGCCTGGGGAGGGAGGTGGGAAAGCCTGCTTGCCCTCCTTGGACTGACCTGCCTGGGTGGAGAGCATCTTCACACTCTTCAGGGTGACTGATCTCCTGGGACCATGGCTGGCTGCTGGGCCTGCGTCTCCCTAAGCCCTCTTAGGGTGAGGGGATCCAGAGCAAGGGTGTCTCTGAGGCTGGGATGGGCACCTGTAAGACCAGGAGGGTGCCTTTGTGGAACACAGGTCAGCCATAGCCATTACTGTTTTCCTGTGTCCCTGTTCCCCAACCCCCACTCCTCCTCACTTGTAGTCCATCTCCTGAGAGTGGTCTTCAAGGCCTCTGGAATCTGGTTCATGGGAGCCACTTCCAGACCACCTTTGATGTGTCAGGCATGGTCATTCACCCAGGCTCAGGGAGGCCACTAACTTGGGCCTTACTGCCTGGCTCCAAGACCTGTATATACTTTCTTTTCTTCCCATACTTCTTCTGGAACTTTTCATGTCTCATTGCTGGTCATCTCAGACCTCTTACCTGTTATTCTCCCCTCTTTGTCCCAGAGTTCAGTGTCCTAGGCCCCTGATTTCTTTCTTTTCTTTTCTTTTTTTGCAGAGGGAGTAGTACCAGGGATTGAACCCAGGGATGCTTAACCACTGAGCCATATCCACAGCCCTTTTTATATTTTATTTTGATACAGGGTCTCCCTATGTTGTTTAGGACCTCGCTAAGTTGCTGAGGTGGGCTTTGAACGTGCAATCCTCCTGCCTCAGCCAGAGCCGCTGGGATTACAGGAGTGTGCCACGGTGCCCAGCCTGGCCCCTGCTTTTTGTGGTATTGATGGTGCAGAAGGATGTGGAGCTGGTTTCACCCTCTGTGCTGGCCCTGCTGTCTCCGGAGGCCCTGTTCTCAGTTCAGGAGGCTTCACACTCTGTTCACTCGTGCTCTTCAGCCTTTTCCTCCACCATTCTATATTCTACATCCTTCCTTTCAGCTGGACCAGCGACTTTAGGGTCTTGGAAATGATTCCCCCCACCCCCCCGCCATTTGCACCCCTGCTGACACTGTCCCTTCTGGAGTTTTCTTGTCCTTGGAGGTCTGTGGTCCTCTGCCATTAGACCCTCTGTCTTGTGAGGGCCCACACTGGGGCCTCCTTCCCTGACACTGTGCTGTGGCAGCCCTCTCTTCTTGGGTCCTACCTGAGCTGGCACTACCACAGCTGGCTGTGACACTCTCCTGGCCTGGGCTCCTGTGCCTGTTGTCTGAGTGCAGTTTGGTCCTTCCACACCCAAATAACCTGCTGCATTCTGTTGTACTTCCGGCATGTCATCTGGTGCACAGGGGCCCTGCCTTCCTGCCTTATAAAGTGTGCATGGTGGGGAGACAGGGTTTTCAAGGCAGGGATGATGCCAGGAGTGCAGTGCTCTTCAGTGTGAGCTTGTGGCCGTAGCTACTGTCCTCTGAGGTGGGTTCCATACTGGCCCACTGAGGGGTCAGCCGAGCAGCCTAGTTTATCATGTGAAAGAAGCAGGGAGGAGAGTTGGAGATAGAGGGTGCCCCAGGCCCTCACCTGGTTCTCATCTCTGTCCACAGACTGAGGGCACCCGGCTGCAGAAGGATCTCCGGACTTATCTGGCTTCAGTCAAAGGTGAGGGAAAGGCAGGGCAGATCTGGCAGTGAGGGGTGATGGGGACAGAGCTGGGGATGGGATGGCAGGGCCACCTCTGCAATGGTGGTGGCTGTCACTGAGAGGCCACCTGCTTTTCTCTGCCCCTCAGCCATGCATGAAGCCTCCAAGAAGCTGAACGAGTGTCTACAGGAGGTGTATGAGCCCGACTGGCCCGGCAGGGACGAGGCCAATAAGATCGCTGAGGTGAGCGTGGGACTGGTGACCTCAGCCCTTCCCGGAGTGCACTTCTAGCCTCAGCTCCTGTCCCCTAGCCTCACCCTCTGGGACAAGCTGCCTTGGTTCCCCAGTGTGCACACACTGTGTGCCCTTGGGCAAGCTGGCTGTCATTCTTCTGACACAGTCACCCGAGGGGTGAGATAATGGATTGTGGCAGTCTCTGTGTATTATGACTCATGACTTACAAAGTCTCCTTCACTGACTACTCCTCCCTGTCATCCACGAGAAGCTGCAGGGTGGGAGTTGTTGCCTCTATTACAGATAGGGACACTGAGGCTCTGAGAATCCACTGAGTGCTTCAAGGTAGTGGGGCTGGGAAACCGGGATGGGTATGGCCCAGCTCCCTGCAGGCCCACTTTCATGCTTTACCTATTTCAGAACAATGACCTGCTGTGGATGGACTACCACCAGAAACTGGTGGACCAGGCGCTGCTGACCATGGACACGTACTTGGGCCAGTTCCCTGACATCAAGGTGAGAGTCCTCTTGATGGATCTGACTTGTTCTAGTCTGGCATCCAGTGGAAGGGGAAGGAGGAGGAGACCCAGAAGTGCTGTCCAGGGCTGGCTCAGGCCACAGCCAACTCTGTCCTGTGGGTGACATTCGCCTGGCATGGCATCTCATCCTTCTGGGGCTACTCCCTCTGTGGTCAGCCCACCACCTCTCCTGCTCCACAGAACTGGCCCTTCCTGTACTTTGGGTCTGAGGGCTATGGGAGGAGCCCGTGGTGTGTTACCTGTGTGTGGCCAGGTTGCTGTGGAGTGACTCTGGGACTGACTGTAAGGTGTGTGGAGTGTGAGGCCCAGGCGTGTGTTTGTGTGGAAGGGTGTGTGTAGTGGTGAGTGTTGCCTGCTATCAGGGTCTGCTTGTCGGGCTGTATTTGTGTGATGACAAGGCCAGCTGCCTCCATCAGGCTGGGTAAGTGCCAAGAGCTCTCGGTGCGCCAGGTCCTGACTGAGGCAAAGGGGACCTGGGGTGCTGTGTTCATGAAGGCACAGGGGTCTGGCACCCGGGAGGGTGACCATTATGCTGGGCTTTTGGTCCCTGGGTGCGTGTGGGTGTCAAGGTCATGCTGCCCCGGGAGCTGCCCCCTGATGCCTCAGGCTTCCTGTTACTGATTGGGGGTGCTTTGGGAAGGAGAAGAGGGGCCCAGCGGCATCTGTAAGGAGCCCAGTGCTAGGCCAAGAAGGTTCTTGGCTTCCATATTACTGGCTGGTGTTTTAAGGAAAACATTTGAGGCAGTGGGGCAAGCCGCTGGAGGGGGTGAGTTCCTTCTTTCTGGAATGCTCCAGCACCCAGGGTTCCCGCAGGCCTGAGACAGGCTCTCGTGGGTGCCAGGCCCCGCTCAGCCCCTCCTCCTCTGCTTGCCCCCCAGTCACGCATTGCCAAGCGAGGGCGGAAATTGGTGGACTACGACAGTGCCCGACACCACTATGAGTCCCTTCAAACCGCCAAAAAGAAAGATGAAGTCAAAATCGCCAAGGTAAGGGCTGGAGGAAGGGTCAGGGGAGTCTCTGGGAGGCAGGCAGATGGCGGGGGGGTGGGGTGGGGTGGTGGTGGTGATAGTCCAGGGTCCGTGGGCTGGGGTGGGAATGGTGCTGGTCCAGGGCTGCAGAGAGGAAGGCCCTTCAGGGTGCCGGGGTGGGGGCTCACTTGTGGCTCCTGCCTGCCCTTGGCAGGCCCCTCTGCCCTTTCTGAGATTCTGAGGCCCCTTTCCAGAATGAGAATAGACCTAGCTTGGGTTTCAGTGGAATGGTGCCACCACCCTGCCTGGCGCAGGGTGGACTTCTGTCTTGGGATCTGACGTGACCCTGGGTTGGCTGGAACAAGCTGGTGGGCTGGTCACAGTTCCGGCCACCACTGGCCACTGGGTAAGGGGGTTGGGATGGTGGGATTCCTCCCACCCTGGGGCCGGACCCTGCTTGCTGAGCCCCTCTGCCCTACTAACGACTCTCACTTTGCCTTTGCAGTTGGAATTCACCCCCTCCTCGTGCCCCCCCTCGGGCAGGTTCCTTTTTCTTGCTGCAGGGGCTGTCTGTCTGTGCATTTGGGGAGTGTGGGCTTAGTGTTTAACCTCTGTGTCTGTTTCTCTCTCCCCACCTCCCTCCTGTCTCTCCACTCTCCTTTGCCTTGACCTGCCTCCCTGCCCCCCCAGCCTGTCTCGCTGCTTGAGAAAGCCGCCCCCCAGTGGTGCCAAGGCAAACTGCAGGCTCATCTCGTAGCTCAAACTAACCTGCTCCGAAATCAGGTGACATTGGCTTCTAACCTTGCACGTGCTGGCGCCTTTCGGTCTCTCGGTCTGTCATTCTGTCCTCTCACTGGGCACCTGCCTGCCCAGCGCCCAGAGCTTCCCTGGGCGGGTGGGGGAGGGCTCAGCCCCTTCCCGGGGTTGTGGGGTAGGGCTGGTCTCTGAGTTGGCGGAGGTCGAACCACCATCAGGCAGGGGACTCTCAGACACGTCTGGTTTAGAAAATGTCCAAGGTGGATAGAGGCAGAGGGGCTGCCATCCACTGGAGATTCCTCTTTTGTCCCAGAGCTCCAGGAACCCAGGAATACCTTTGAACCATTTGTCGTTTCCCGGGGCTTCCGTGGGGAGGGAGGTGATATTAGGGCTCCTGTCCTGGTGTGAGCCGTCCTTCAAGTCTCACAGAACTCCACGGTTATCTGAATTGACCAGGGAGACATATCTGAGGAAGATATGTCCAGAGAGGCCCAGTCTCCTGCCCTGGGTGCCAGAGCTGGCTAGTGGCATAACTAGATCTCACCTGACTCAAGCCACTGGGTCCTTAACCTGGTCACTCTCTGGGGCTGCATGGGCTGGGCCCTGCCACAGCTAGCCCAGGACTGAGGTGACGGGAGGGGGCGTGGAGAAGGCTCCCTAGTCTGACTGGGATGCTGAGACCTGGAAGTCGAGATCAGGGTCCTGGAGGGTTGGCCTTCTGAAGGTTTCTTGAGGACAGCTGCTCAGCATCATAGCGTTCCTGGGGGGCTTCCTGGAGGAGGCTCTTTGTACAAAACTCCTGGGTTACCCCACCACCCTGGCGATAGATACTTCCCTTTTCTCAGTGTCCTGTCCTTAGAATGGGCTGGTGTGACTGAGACCACTGGAGACAGTGCCCTGTGAGAGGTGGGCCACGTGATTTTCTGTCCAGTGAAACCTGTTATTTTTCAGGTCGGTGTAGATGAAGCCTGGACAAGACTCCAGAACCCTTCATTGTGTGTGTGTGTGTGTGTATGTGTGTGTGTGTGTGTGTTGTTATGGAGGCAGGTGACAGGCTTGACCTAGGAGGTTGGGTTTCTCTCTGGGCAGCTGCCCTATTTTTCCTGGGCTGCATCCTGATTTCGTCATCTTCAACCCACATGTATCGAGTGCCTAAGATGTGGGAAGCTCTGGCTTGGTGTGGCTCGCTGCCCAATTTCTTACCTGACCTCTGCTGCCTGGTTTCTTTCAGGCCAAAGCTGGGGACTGACTTGGGAGGCACTGGGTGTTGATAGCCTCATGCTGAGGTTGGGGGTCAGGTTGACCCTGGCTCTCTAGGGCCTGTGGAGATGGTGGGGGGGCCTTGAAAAGACCTGAGTCTTCCTCAGTCAGCTGAGGAGGTAGAGGAGAGAGGGGCTGAGGGAGGATTGGGGTTGCTGAGCCAGAGCCAGGGTTCCTGCATACTTTCCCCTGAAATAGGTGAAACCATTTGATTGGCCCCCTGGGAGGCCATGGGGCCTGGGATGGGAGCCTTCCTGCTGCATTTGGGCTCTTGGGTGGGTGTGGCTGAAGATGCTGCTGGGTGGGGCCCCTGAGGCATGTGATCCCATCTTGGGACGCTGGGTTGTAGATGTTTTTCTTGCCCAAACTGGCTTTCCTACTTGTATCTACCCCCTGCTCTTCTCCCCTCCACCAAGCACTGGGGATTGAACCCAGAGGTGCTCTACCACTAAACAATATCCCAGCCCTTTTTAATTTCCTATTTTGATACAGGGTCTCCTATGTTGCCTAGGCTAGCCTCAAGCTTGCCATCCCTCTGCCTTAGCTTCCCAGGTGCCTGAGAGTACAGGGCCCCACCACAGTGCCCATCATGGGTCCCATTTTTATTTGAGCATATCCTACTTCTTCTCAGGCCTGTCTGAAAGTTGCAAATATGTTGGATTTGCTCACATGACCTGGGGGGCTGCTGGCTGGCCATGAGCTGGGAACTTGGAGCTCAGGGCTGCCCCACTTGTGGACTTGGCTTTGGGGAGACAGGGCGTCCTCTTGAGCTGTGCTCTTGGGAGCTGACCAGCTCCACGTGTCCCTGAGCTGGCTCTGAGGTGCTTTCTATACTTGCCATGGCCTCCTGAGGCCTTCCTGCATGACCTGGTGCTGATCTTGGATCTGTCCTTGACCTGTCAGCATATAGGGGAGCTCCAGGGCCTGGAAGGCCTCCCCTAGCCATGGACAGTCTCCCCTGCTCCCCCCCAACTCTCTGCCAACCCCAGGTGCTACTTATGAACCAGAATATGAGGAATGTGACCTAAAGGGATTAAAAGACAGGCCCCGACATCTGGCAGCTCACTAATGGACCTGCCCTGTTCTTTGCCATGTGGCTGCGACCTGTGAACAGGGCCTGGCGCTCAGAGGGCCACCAGTCTGATTGAGGGATGGGTGTGTGTTTAGATGGATATTTTCCCCACTTCTGTAACACCTCTCAGTTTTATAAGGTAGATTTTAAATGGTCAGATAAGGAGTCCATGCTCACTCTTTCAAGTACCTGAAGGTATAGAAGCCATGGTGGTCCCTTCTTCAGCCCCACCCCATCACCAAATGGCTCTAGCTTAGGTATATACTTGGGATAGGGGCTCACTAGGGCTGGTCCTGGTGCCTGAATCCGGGTGGAGCAACGGGCTGGGCTTGGGGAAATCGCATGCTTTTGGCAAAGTGGTGTTAAGGCAGCTGGTTGCCTTTGCCAGAAGGTGGCCCCGGCCCCAGCTTGGCCTGAGAATTGAGGCTGCTGGCAGAGGTTCCCCCTGGGTGGGACCCACCACATTCCTGGGCTGTGACTCACACCCTGAATCTGAGTCACCTTCCTGAGTCACTGTTCCCAGCAGTGTCTCTCCAGAAGTGAGCTAGCAGAGCCCCTTCCCCAGGCCTGGCCGGGATCTGACTTGCCTTTCTCTGGCTGGGTGATGGAACCTTGGCGCCACCCGCTGGTGGATGTCAGCAACCGGAGAGGCACGGGAAGGGGAGTGGGGACTGGCACCTGCCAGCAGCTTAGCTTCCTTCTTCCTAGTCACCACCTCCCTCTGCCAGTCCCAGAGGTACCTGAGCAGCTGCTCCTAGTAGGTCACAGAAGAGAGAGGGGTTGGTGGGAAAGACTGTCCCAGGAAGGTAAAGGAAGGCTGGCCTTGGCTGAGCAGGAGCTGGCCCTGAGGAACAGGGAAGGAGCTCTCAGGAGGGGTCAGCAAGAGCAGCAGCCCAGGCTGCCACTCAGCCCAAGGGCGTGCATATGGAGGCAGGCAGGACCCCACCTGGCCGGGTCTGAGGCTTGCCTCTGCACCCCTCCTGAGTAACTCTCTAGGCCCTTTGTCTCTAGCTTTCTTGTCGTGTGCTCCCTCACGCCACCCCCACACTGGGTTACAGGGTTCTCCTTTATTTGCGTGGCTGCTCTGCTGGTTCACTTCCTTCCAGCCTGGACCGGGGTGTAGGGACCCTGAAAGGCTGCAGTGGGAGCCCCTGGATGAGTGTCCACATCCAGTCCACCCTCGGCCTTGCTTAGAGCCCCAGTCCCTGCACATTGGCAGGAGGTAGCAGTGGGACAGGCTGGCCTTGGGGATGGGGGTGGCCTGCCCTGGGCTGGCAGGGGCTGGCTGGGACAGAGGCCCAGAGAGAGGAATGACCTATCCTGCCCTCCAGGCCGAGGAGGAGCTCATCAAGGCTCAGAAGGTGTTTGAGGAGATGAATGTGGACCTGCAGGAGGAGCTCCCATCCCTGTGGAACAGGTGAGCCCAGGAGGGGTCCCTCGTGCCGGCCTGGAGGGCCCAGCCTACGTGTCCATCTGGGCTTGTCTCTGATGAGGGTGGGTGTGTTCACAGGTGGACAAGCTGGCCACGTGGCTGTCTACTAACCGTGTTCTTCTTACCTCCGCCAGCCGTGTAGGTTTCTATGTCAATACGTTTCAGAGCATCGCAGGCCTGGAGGAGAACTTCCACAAGGAGATGAGCAAGGTAGGCCCTGGGGACCCCTGTGGGCCTCAGGGCCTCTGGACCATGTTCCCTCCTGGTCTGACCATGGTGGTCATAGCCATGGATGGGGCCACCCAGGCTCCCCCTGGCCTTCCTGGCTTGGGTACAGTAGCCCACTACCCTCTCTGGGCTGTGGGGAGGAACTGGCTGGTGCCTGTTTTCAAGGGGCTCCCTCTGCCTATCCCAGATCCAGCCCTGGCCCCTTCCCCACATGCAGCCTGTTGTTGCCTAGTCGGAGAGGTTGGGGGACATGGATCAGCTGCCCTCAAACTGTAAATGTGTTCTCAGGCCACATTGGCTCATGGAGCTCAGTGTTAGGAAATGATGACGGTTTCCCAATTTATGGGGAAAAAAAATTGAAATAGGCCCGCCTTATCTGCCAGATGTGAGAAGCGGTCTGGCCAGCTGATATTCCTACACTGTATTATTTCCATGACTGGACTGGCAGTTGGAGTGCAAAGATGTTTAACTTTGCAGTTGGAAAAACCCAGTGTTGGCAGCTTCCCTGATCCATGCAATGGGTGTGGGTCTGACTTTTGTCTCTTGGGTCCAGAGGAATGAAGTGATTGATGATGGTGGATTACAAGCCCAGGGCCAGTGGAGGAAAAGCCAGCTGGGGACCTTTCCCGACTTACAACCCTCAGTAGGGCTTCCTGCCTTTTCGGGTCTCTGATTCATTCCTATTTTTTCCTTCTTCCCTTCAAAGATTTGAGACAACTTATGAAAAGTCTTGGGGAGGGAAATCTCTCTATCTAAAGTTAGTCCATGGAAATAAAAAACACTAGGCAGAATTGCATATAAGTAGGAGGAAAAATTCAGCTCTGAGCTTCCTCGTCTCAGTAATGAGAACCACAAGGTGCATGGGACAGATTGCCTTTCTTGCCTGTGCTTTGGTGAAATTCCTGGCAGTTATTGTCAGTCTGAAAGCATCTTGGCAAAACCACCTTGACCATTAGGATAAACAGTGATGGCAAAACCAAAAGTTGAAATAGTGCAAACTTTATATAGAATATTGGGGCATCCTTATAAGGAGTAAGAAGAGAAGAGATGATACCCCACAAACAATAACGGTTAGTAACAAGCCCATTCCCCTTTTCTCTTTCCCCTTGGTTTTTCGGGTTTGGTGTCCATTTCCCAACTCTCATCGATAGAGACAGAGGAGCTTGTTCCTGGCAGGGGCCGGGTTGGGAGAGGGAAAAAGAGGTGGTACTGGGGAGGTGTGGCTGTACGGGTGAGGAGCCCCGACCTGCTCAATGTTCCCCTACAGCTCAACCAGAACCTCAACGACGTGCTGGTCAGCCTGGAGAAGCAGCATGGCAGCAACACCTTCACAGTCAAGGCCCAGCCCAGGTGTGTGCAGGTGGGGAGGCCGGGGTTGGCCTGGGCTCTGGCATGGCCAACTTCAGTGGCTGGGACCCTGAGGTGCCTTTCTTGGTCCCCTGGGGTTTTGGCCCTGGGACTCTGGGAACCTTCCTGACCCTGCCTCCTTGTGACAGGGCAGCAGGTGAGGGCAGGTCAGCTGCTTCCCCAGTGTGTCCCTGAACCCGGGGTTTCCCACCTCGTTTGTGGAGAGGGGGCGGTCAGGGTGTGGAGAAGCCCCTGCTCAGCGTTGGGGGCCAGGACTGAGTGGTCCCTGGACAGCAAGCCCAACTCCAGAGCAGGGCGGTGCCCCTGCCCACCCCTCACTGTGGCTGTTGTGAGAGGCCCCGAGCCTGGATGCTGGCATGAAATGCTCCACATGGGCTCTTCCCTGTCCTCTGCAGGTGCCCCAGGGGGCCAGGTGCCCAGGAGGTCCCCGTTTCCTGAGGGAGGCCACTAGGGGAGGGGAAAAGCCCTGTGCCTTGGGTTGGGGCCGGGGGGTTGGAGCAACAGCAAGTCTGGGATTTCCCTCCCTTTCTGGGTGTATGTGTGTGAGAGAGTATGAGAGTTCAAGTGCGTACAAAAGTACACATGAGTATGTTGGTGAGATTGCGGGAGTAAGCGTATGGGCATGTTTGAGAACATGAGTATATGAGTGCACGTGAGTGTGTATGAGTGTGTGTGAGTGAATGTATGAATGTGTGAGTGTGTATGAAAATGTATGTGTGACAGTGTGGGTATGAGTGTGTGTGTAAGTGTGTGAATGTATGAGTGCATGTGAGGGTGTACGAGTGTGTTTGTGAGATTGACATATATCTCTGTGTGTGCACGTGTGTGTGTGTGCCCATGCACGTGTCATAGCAGGTGCAGAGAACCCTCGTGAGCCTCAGTTTCTGCACAGGGTGATTGTGGGTGCTTTGTGGGTACCTGGGATGCTGCCTAGTGACTGTGTCTCCCCTCTTCCTTCTCTGAATGCAAGAGTGACTGAGAGAGGGCCCCACCGGTGCCTGAGGCAGCAGGAGGGGTGTGGAGGGTAGGGGAGGGTGGGATGAAAGTCCCTAGGGAGGGCACCTGCTAGCTGCGGAGGGTCATGTGGGTACACCCAGGGCATGTGAGGTGGTGGCGGGTGTGACTGTCCTGGGCAGTGCAGGCTGCCCCCTTGGGAAGGGCACCCAAGGCCAGAGGGAGGCAAATGGAGACTTGGGACCCGGCTTTCGACCCAGCTGGCCCATGGTGCAGCCCTCCTCTTCCAGAGCTGCACACTGCCCAGCTGACCCCTCCCTGGCACTCTGGGCCCACCTGGGGTTCCTGTGGCCTGGGCCCTGTCAGCATCCCTGGTACACCAAACTGGGGTTTGACCAGGGCACCTAGGCCTGACAACAGGCCCAAGGATGGACTGTCCAGGCCTCTCCTGGCCCTCAGGAGGGCAGAGGAAGGGGCCTCCCTCTGCACCTGGCATTTCCCCCAAATGAAGGCTTCCATGTCCCGTCCATCCCCACAGAAAGAAAAGTAAACTGTTCTCCCGGTTGCGCAGAAAGAAGAACAGGTACCGGCAGATAGTGCTGCTCTGGGGGCCTCCGAGCCAGCACCTGGCCACATCGTGCATGTGCCTTGTGCCCTGCTGTGAGGGCGCCACTAACCCCTAACCTGCCCCGTGTGCTGTGCTGCCCCAGGGGACTGGGTTGTGCCATGTGTTGGGAGGGGACAGAGGACCAAGGGAGCTGTCAGGTAGAAAGGAGGAGAGTGCAAGGTAGCAGTACGAAGACGTAGCCCTGGCTGCCTGGGTGCTCACAGGTGGAAAAGGTGGCAGGGGGAGGCCTGGGGAGGCTCGGGAAGGGGACACCGCAGCACATGTGTATACCACATGTCATGTTGATCTCTCTTTAAGGAGGCAAATACATTTCCATAAAACAAATTCAAAACAGACAAGACAGTACCAGGAATGTGTCTCACATTGTCCCCAAGCCCCCACCAGGTGACTTGGTCTTTCTAGATCTGCACCGGCCAGCACAGTAAATGCCTGAAACGTGGCCAGGGTAATGGAGGCTTTGAGTTTGTAGTGTTAATTAATTTAGATTGAATACCCGCCTCCCCTGTGGCTGGTGGGTGCTGTGTTGGACAGTGCCATTCTAGAACATCCGTATGCAAGAACAGATGATTTTATCCTTCACACCCAATGGCTGCTGTGCACACCTTAGCCCAGGACCTTCCCCTTATTTCTGTTCTGTCTGCTCTTCTGCCATGAAGTCATGCCATCTGTTTACTTTCCTCTGGGGAGTATATTGGGGAGGCACACTGCGCTGAGGGGGATCGAAGGTCTGGAGACAGCGAGGGTATCATGGGTGGACTAATGGATTGCAGTGGATGGAGGTGGCAGCCTGTGGGGCAGGCCGGGGAGGTGGTCCCCACCCCCTGATAGAGGGACTGCTGTGTAGTTGGGGAGACTCACTTTGCCTCTAGAGTGTCTGGCTTGCTCATGCTGCAGATCTCGGACAACATCAGCATAGGCTGGGGTACCAGGTGCCTTCTGTGTCCCCAGGGATCACAGGCCTCCGGTCTGGAGTCCCAGCTGGTGCAGCCCCTGCCTCCAAGGCAGGTCCCCACTGTGAACTCCTGCAGGTGCATGCCCAGGGCCTTTCCTTACCACCCATTCTCAAAGACACGCACACCTCATATTCTCCTGTACCGGCATGCGTGCACACACACTTCCACACGTGGATGCAGGGGGACGTGCAGGCAATTCATGTATACACACTGTTTCCATGTGGAACCCTGGGGACATGCAGGCACCATGTACACACCCTGTCCCATGTGGAACCCTGGGGACATGCAGGGACCATGTACACTTACTCTCACACGCGGATCCATAGGGACATGTAGGCCCACGTACACACAATTCAACATCAGGATCTGCGAGGACAGGTTCACAGGTGTCCTTAGGCATACACCCGTGTACCCGCCACGTCTGCGCATCTCTCTTATGCCATGGCCTCTCTACATTGCCCTCCCTTTCTTATCCTGCCTCCATAGTGACAATGCCCCTGCCAAAGGGAACAAGAGCCCGTCGCCTCCACCAGATGGCTCCCCTGTGGCCACCCCCGAGATCAGAGTGAACCATGAGCCAGAGCCAGCCAGCGGGGCCACACCCGGGGCCTCCATCCCCAAGTCCCCATCTCAGGTAGGCATGCTGTCTCAGTGCCCTGTCCCCTGCCCCCGCTTTCTCTTGCTCCTATGTTGCTGTCTCCATCCTCCTCCTCCTCCTCTCCCTCCTCTTCTCCTTCCTCCTCTTCCTCCTCCTCCTCCTCTTCCTCCTCCTCCTCCTCTTCCATCCCTTGCCTGGACAGGTTTGGAGCCAGAGGCTTTGCCCAGCGGGGGCCTGAGTCTGGGCCTTGTTTTCTTCGGCCCCCACCTAGCCCAGGCTGGCCCAGTGGCCCTGGCCCACCCCAGGTCTGTGACTATTTCTCCTTTCCTGTGTCCCCACGTCCCCTTTCCCTCCCCTTCCCTCTCTCCCTGGCTTTTCCGCATTTTGGCTCCTTGACTTTCTCTCCATCTTCCTTCCGTGTCTAGATAGGTCCTCAGGTGTCCTCAGCCTCCTGAGTCTCGGAAGTCTCTTCTCTCTCTGGCGGGGGCTGGAGGAAGGAGCCCCACCAGGTGTTCTTATGGGATCATGAAAGGGACAGAAAGAGGGAGGACTCCGTGAGGGAGCGTGGGAGGTCCAGTGGGACAGAGCCTGGGCTTCTGGACTGTTTTGTCTCCACACCCCACCTGCCCCACCAGCGGGGGGCCTGGGAGTGGGCAGCCAGGTGGGGTTGAGAGGCGAGAACCCTTTTGGTTTCTATGCTGTTCCTGATTCAGTGGGGCAATTTGGATAATGATGCTAAGAGTAGGGACAAGTGCCCAAGTGAATAGCGCTTCTTCTGGGCTGGACACTGTACCAGTGCTCTCCATGTTTTTATTCACTGAATCCTCTCAGCTGCCCTGGGCAGTGGAGACCATTAGCACTGGTATTCAACAAAGGGGGAAGCCCAGGCTTGGGGACTGTGTGGCCTGCACGAGTTCCCTCACCTTGTGAGTAGGTGTGTGGCCCTGCATGGCCTGGCCCACGTTGGCCTCTCTAGGGACAGACTGAGGCTGAGCTGGGGCAGCCCTGCCTGGGCCCAGGGAGATGGAAGAGTGGGCTGTGGGAGGGCAGAGGTGGACAGGGGTGAGCGCCAGACCTCACCCAGAGGTCCTGGGGCCTGAGCGGTCACTCTTACCTTCTTTAGCTCTCTCTTTTGCTCCCTCTTTCTCTTTTCTCCGCTCTCTTTTTTTCTTCTTCCTGCACAGTATTTCTGGACTTCTTGCCTTGGTCTCCCTCCTGGGGGTGGCCTGTAATCCTGGTGTCTGGGTCTGGGAGCAGTGACTCTTCATTTTCCTTGTTTTCCTCACTTGCCTGCGTGGGGCTGGGGCTTGGGGGTGTGACTAACCTTGGCTTTGTCTCTGTCTCCCCGGACCCCCACGCTCTGCTCTGCCTCCTGCGCTGCCCCCTGGCCTGCGGACCCACAGCTCCGGAAAGGTCCACCAGTCCCTCCGCCCCCCAAACACACCCCGTCCAAGGAGATCAAGCAGGAGCAGATCCTCAGCCTGTTTGATGACGCGTTTGTCCCCGAGATCAGCGTGACCACCCCCTCCCAGGTCAGCCGCGGCCACCGCGGCCCAGTCTTCTCCCCTCCTCTCGCTCTCTGGGAGCGTGCATGATCTTCATCCTCCATCCCATGCCCTGGGCTCCTGTCTTTAGGGCCAGGAATCTGGCTGTGTAGTCTGCGCCTGCCTCTCTCATTCATCCGCCCTCCCACCTCCGTCATTTCCTCCACCACTGTCCATCATCCATCTCTGAGCACGTCCTGTGGCCAGATGCAGGGATACGGAGGTGAAAGCTGTCCCCTTGCCTCTGGGGGCCAGCTCTGCTGATGCTATGGTGGGGAGTGTGGAGGGCTTGGGGCAGCCAGGGAAGGTTTCCTGGAGCAGGTGACCTTCGCTCGGTGGCTACTCACAGAGAGCCAGAGGCAGAGATGGCGGAGAGTCTGGGAGGGATGGGAGATGGGATTACTGTAGCCAGAATAACATGGGGGTGGGGGCAGTGGGAGTAGCTGGTCAGAGCAGTCAGACCTAGAGTGGCCTGGCATGGAGACTTTGGCTTGTAAATGTCCTAACAGACGTGTAATGCCCCTCCATGTATGAACAGGAGGAGGGCACAGCAGGAGTGTTGCTCAGGGCTGAAACAACCTCTTGCTGGCACCAGATTGGGCTGACACATTATCAGATGGACTCAGGGGCAACCCCCAGAGAACCTCCCGCTGGAGGCTGGCTCCCCAGGCCTCACAGCCTCCCTTCTGCAGGGCCTCACCTTTGATGGAAGTGGTGCTAGACCAGACTGTGGAGGACTCGGCCACAGTGCCGTGGGGTTTCTCGGGCCTGCCTGCAGCCCGGCCCGGGGAGGGGGTCTTTCGACTCTGCCTCCAGCAGGCTCCTTTGCACAAGCCCAGAAGCCTGGAGGAGAGGCCCATGAGCATGGTGAAGGGCAGGTGGGATCAGAGAACAATTGGTCCAAGTTGGCACCAAGACTGCTGGCAGGTGGCTGTGTGACACAATGCCAGCGGCCCAGGAGGCATACAAACCTCTCTGAGAAGGAGGCACAGGGAGGTAGGAATAGCAGTGACAGCCTTCCCCTGCCTGAGGGTGATTGAACATGCTGGCCAGCATGTTTTCAGATGAGGGAGATGAATGACATGAGAGCAACTAAGTACCAACCAAGTAGTGCCACCCGCTTCCTGCAGTACATCCTTTGGTTTTCAAACACCCTCTGGGAGGGAGCATTGCCCCCATTTAGGAGGTGAGGGACCTTCAGGCCTGATTGACAGCCTATCTCAGACAGGGAAGAGGGGTCTGGCCAGGAGGTGGCTAGAGACTGCTCATACCCAGACTATCACTCTGTGTGTCTCTGTCCCCCCATGTGTCTGCATGTGCCCTTTGCCACCCCTTGTATCCATATCCAGGGAGGTAGGGCTATCCATTCTGGTCTGGGGTGGGACAACTGTCCACCTGGGGTATTGCTGCATGGGGCAGGGGTGGGTTTGTCCCCATCCATGATGCAGGTTCTACCAGGGCTTCTTTGCTGTGATGTGGTGAGTAGCCTGTATCCCTGCAAGGAAGGATCCTCAGTCATGCATGGTGCAGGGCGGGGGTCACTTGCCAGGAGAATACAGCAAGTGGTCAATGCTGTGGCTGATGACCCTTCCCTGGGAGCACTAGGGGAGTTGCTGTCTGGACTTAGCCGACTAAGGTGAGGGTGTTGAAGAAGCAGGGTGGGGCTTGGGGAGGATGCTGGCCCCCTGCTGGTGGGAGGTACCTGGAGGCTGTGTGTATTGGTGTCCTAAGTACTCAGTCCTCAGAGATGGCTTGGCTGTGAGGTGGGGCAGTGACCTTACCGACTCAGGCCCATCAGATAGGACTGGACCTGAAGGAGAGTCAGCTGCTGGGGATAGGCCTGGGCCCCCCCTGGTTCTGGGGAGTCAGTCCATTTGACCTGCTGACGTGGAAGGCCTGATGCTGGGGGACAGATGCCCGTGAGTGTTCTCAGGAGGCCTCTCTGGAGAGCCACTGCCCATACCTCAAGTCTCAGGCCCTTGACGGAGGCTCTGTGGTGGACACTGGCCTGGAGGGCACTCCCTCTTAGTGCTGGGTGCCTGTCAAGAGTGAGTAGGGCCAGGGAGTTGGCTGGCCTGGGCTTTGGGGGCTAGGGACCCGCCCAGTACTGCATGAGGGCTCAAGAGAGCCAGAACCCTGAGCCACATCCTCTTTTGGATCTAGATAAAGTCTTCTCTGGTCCTGAAAGAAGGAAATCCCTTGTATAATAAGATGAAGGCTGCAGACTGTCCAGCCCCTCCTTAAAAGCACCCTGTCCCCTGAGTGCTGGTGCATTCCCAGCCCCCCGCCAGCCTCAGAGGGCTCTTCAAAGCCAGTCATCAGTTCTGCCATCCAAGGGTCCTTCCCTGGGGGCTCTGGGGAGACCTCCCCTGTAGTGGTGCGGCCTGTTGTACAGTGGGCTTCTCCCTAGCCCTGTTCTATGCGTGCTGCTGGGCCCACTGAACAGGGGTCTGGTGGTGGCTGCAGGGGTGGAGTCGAGCTTTAACGCAGATTTCCCAGATGGATCTGAAGCCCCTAGCACTGGGGACCCCACTTTGGAGATTGGCCTCTGAGCCTGTCTGGGCTTGCTCAACCCTTTCTCCATCCCTGTAGCTGGTTGGTAGATGACACAGAGGGTGACTTGACTGGGGTTCCCCAGGGACAAGTAGTATAGAACTCCCAACCCTGGGGCCTGCAGGTTGGGGAGACTGAGGTGATCCTGTCCAGCTGGGCTGTGGCCTGGGGCTGCTCTTGGTGTGCAGCGGAGCTTTTGGAGAAAGAAGAGGAGCACAGGAGCCTGCCCATCCAGCGGATGGAGATGGGGGCAGTCTGGGGCTTGCCTTGGTCTTGCGGGGTGGCTGCCTCATGGCGGGACTGCTGCTGGATGTCCAGTGCTGAGTGCTAGGTGTTGTCCTTATGTGAGGGGGACCTGTGCCAGGTCCTGTGGTCACGGGTAGTGCTCCTTAGTATATGTGTGTGAGGTGGGTGGGCCAGAGCCTGGGATGGGGGTCTGTATTCACCTGCTGTGTGTACCTGAGGTGAAGGTGCTCAGCCTGCCACTAACGACCTTCCTCTTCTGCTGCTGCTGCTGCCAAGTTCGAGGCCCCGGGGCCTTTCTCTGAGCAGGCCAGTCTGCTGGACCTGGACTTTGACCCTCTGCCACCCGTGGCAAGCCCCGTGAAGGCGCCCACGCCCTCTGGTCAGGTTGGTTGTGCCCACTACCACCCGCAGGCCCACCAGCTTCCAGGGTCTGGGCTTATGTTTGCCCACCTGCTATGTGGCCTCTTAGGGGGGGGTCCCAGATCACCAGGCCCTCTTCCCACACACTGCCCTGCCCTTCACCTTGCTTCCTGACTCTCAGCCCTTGTCGCTCCCTTAGGCGCAGGGCAGAAAACAGACCCAGACTAGCCATCAGACACCCCTCAGAAGAGGGCTGGTTAAATACTTTGTGCAACTTCTGGTTCATCTCAGCACCCTGCCTGTCCTGGCAGCCACTCCCTGACCTGGGGTGTGGTAGCTGCAGACCTAGCTTTTGTTCCTGCTGTACCCAAGCCCTGGGTAGGGGTTCTCTGTGGACTGCTTGCTCTCCTGTCTCTAACCTCCGTACTAACTCTGTCCTTCTCCCCCACTGCTGCGCTCAGTCAATTCCATGGGACCTCTGGGAGGTAAGCTGTGTTTGCTCTGTACCCGGGGGAGCTGCGTCTCTGTGTGCCCAGGCCACTCACCCCCTACTCCTGTTCACAGGTGCACACACCTGGCACACTCACCCACGCAGCACACACAGACATGTGCACACATGCACAGGGAGCCCACTGAGGCTGCTTCTGTAGCTGATCTACTGCTTCTCCTGGTCATCACCATGGGAAAGGGCCTCCTCAGTTTAACTGGAGATGAGGGTCCCCTCCATGATGTGACACAGTCCTCAGGGCCTGTGAGTGTTTGCCTGTGGACAAGAAGCCAGGTGATCACCTAGGATGGACTGGGTTCTTTATGGTGGGCAGAGACCTGTGAGGCAGGAGGGCCTTGGAGTGGAGGGCTCTTTTTGGCAATGGGGGAATGCACAGAGAGGCATCAGGGAGCCATTTGGTGGGTGAGGGCAGGGCTGTTGTCTTCCGAGAGTAGTGACTATGGGCAGGTACAAGGCCAGCTCACTTGGGACAGGTGCCACCCATCAGCTTATAGCTCAGAGTGCTGAGGCCCAGGGAGGGCTTGGAATAGGACCCATGGCTGGTGGTGGTTGAGCCAGAATTCCCCATGGGCTTGGTCCTTGAGACCTCCTGATGCAAGCTGAGGCCCTGGCAGGAACAAGTGGATGTGGCATGTCATGCTCTGGGGGCATACACCCCAGTGCTGCTCCTGGGAATTCCAGGAGAGCATTTTACTTGAGCAGCCAGAGACAAGCCTGGTTTGAACGGCAGGGCGAGTTTCATGTGTGGATTTCTGTGGATGCTGAACTGCAGGTTCCCATCCCACCTTACCGTTGCCTTGGTAAGGCAGAAATAAGGAAGGGGGAGAGAGAGGCCAGCCCTCGGGCTCTGGCTAGACTGCCCGCCTCAGGCACCCACACCCTCCCGCCAACACTCTGGCCACTCATGACGGTCTTCTCTTGTCTCGTGCCCCCTGCCCAACGTTTTTCCCACCTGGCCTCCCTGCTCCTCCCTTCCCCACCTGCCCCATTCTCTTCTGGTGGCCTGTCACTAGCCCACAGAGAGTCCAGCTGGCAGCCTGCCATCCGGGGAGCCTGGTGCTGCTGAGGGCACATTTGCTGTGTCCTGGCCCAACCAGACGGCCGAGCAGGGGTCTGCCCAAGTAAGTGCCTGCCCACCCCTACCCCCTATCCAGCTGCTCCCCATCTCTGGGGGTATAGCATGGATGAAGAGGCCAGAGGAGGGGGTGCAGGATGGACCAGGCCACTGTGGGCCTGAGGGTGAGGATGGTGTCCTGAGCCAGGAGGCCCCTGGATAAGGTCACTAGGGGGCATGGGTGTACATGGCTGGAGTCACATCTTGCCTCCCTCCCACTTGCCCACCTTGTGCAGGGCCCCCTCTGAGTGGGGGAGGGAGGACCATTATAGAGCACACCTACCAGTTTATACCAGGCAATTTCCAGAATTTTCTCACTTAATCTTCATTCTGATCTGGTCAGCCACGCTTCTTCCTTTTCCCGGTGAGGAAATGGAGGCTAAGGGAGGTCGAGGAACTTGGTTTCAGGGGTAGGAAGTGTCCGAGTCTGTGTTGGCCCAGGTCAGCCCAATTGCAGGGCCCTTGCTGGGGGCTGCTGGGGCATCCCTGACTGTGATGTAGTGTCCAGGGCTGGGAAAGGACCACCCTGCCTGCTGTGAGCTGCATTCCTGTGGGGACAGGAGCATAGATGTAGGCTTCTGCCTAGTCAGCTGGGCCAGGCAGGGTGGACAGGAGGCAGCTGGGACTTGGTGAAGTCTTAGAGGACAGGGCCTGCGAGGCAGGCACGGTTGGGGTGGCATCCTGGGTTCCTGCACTAGGCTTCTGCATGCACATCACTTGGTGTTCCTGTGCCTGCCAGCACCTCTTCAGCGTCTTCCTGTGTCTGGGGCCTGCCTGATCTGCAGGGGTTCCCAGATTATTCAAGGTCCTGGCAATGCTAGAACTGGAGACCAACCAGGCCAATATCCCTGGCCTTCCCACTCAGGTGCTGCCCTCCCCTGGCCTGTTCCCTGTGTCCTGGTTGCAGCATCCCGTCCTGTGTCTGACCCCTTGACGGCATTTATGTTGCAGCCCGCAGAGGCCTTGGAGGTGGCAGGTGGGACCCAACCTGCGCCTGGAGCCCAGGAGCCTGGGGAGACGGCGGCAAGTGAAGCAGCCTCCGTAAGACGGCAGGGACCAAAGCCCTGCTTTTCTTTCCTGCTGTGTCCACCGTCTGTCTGTCTGTCCACCTGCCTGCCTGTGGCTCCCCTGTGCTACTTGCCCGTAGGCTGCGGTTCCCGTTGAGGAGCCTGGGGACAGGCTGGTCTGGCACCTGGCACAGACACCTCTCCTTCCCTCCCCGGTGGCCCTTGTTCTTCCTGCACCACCACCCTGATCAGCTAACTCGTCTCCTGTCCCCAGAGTTCTCTTCCGGCTGTGGTGGTGGAAACGTTCTCAGCAACTGTGAATGGCACCGTGGAAGGCAGCAGCGGGACCGGCCGTTTGGACCTCCCCCCGGGCTTCATGTTCAAGGTGAGCCCAGGCTAGCAGACCCAGCCACTGTTCCACTGTGCCTGGGGCTGGGGCCATCCTCTCAGATTTGCTGTCATATGATCCCTGCTAGGCCACTTCAACCCACTAAGTGGCCTCGGAGCCCCGCATCACCACTTCACAGGGCTTCATGGTACAAAGCCTCTGCCCTGTGCTGGTCTGGAGGGGGACCACGGGGTGACTGACATGCTCTCCTGACCTCTGCAGGTGCAGGCTCAGCACGACTACACGGCCACTGACACGGACGAGCTGCAGCTCAAGGCTGGTGACGTGGTGCTGGTGATCCCCTTTCAGAACCCGGAGGAACAGGTGAGTGGGTGCCGGGCTGCGGTGACGGAGACGGCCAGCAGGGGGCAGCAGAGGCTCGCTGTCTGGAGGTCCAGGACTCCATGAGGTGCTCCTCCCCTTTCGCTAAAGCCCTTTACTCTCATCCTGATTTTTGTCCATCCTGTCCTCTCCCACTGGCCTCTTCTCCCTGCCCCTCTTCTCTCCATCTTTCAGCTCTTCAGTGTCCTCTTTTCCTTCAGCCTCCATTTCCCTCCTTTTAGGCTCTGTCAGCTTTCTCTTTCCCCCTTCTCCCTCCTTATCTACCCCTTGCCCAGGCCACCTTCCTCCCAAAACAGGATCCCTCTTGCTCAGGTCCCTGCCTGCAGGTGTCCTCTGTGCAGTAGACGGAGCAAGGGCTGAGCAGTGGCATCTCTCTGATCACGTCCACCCGGCTATTGCCCTCGAGGCTGGCCCTGCTCTGTCCTCACGGGGCCACCATTTTCTCAGCTGTGTTCACAGCTGGGTCTCACCCCAGATGCCTTCTGCGCCTGTGGCTTCTCCATATTAGTTCATCTCAGAGGACCCTCCTAGGTCTGGGCCAGCTGATTTGCTCAGATGGCTAAGGGCTCTCAGAAGGACTTCACTTTTGGTGCAGGGAGCCTTTGTGGGGTGTTTGGTGGTGCCCATGGGGATGTCTGGCTTTTGCCCTTAGTTTCAGCACTGAGCACCTGCTGGCAGAGCATAAGGGACCTAGGTCTGAACCCACTGATTCTCCTAAGCCCCCACGTCTCCACTGACCTCTCTAGGGTGCCTGCCCTCACTGGGTGGGATTTCAAGAAGGAGAACCCTGAACCTCAGCCCACAGGAAGGTTTTGTTCAGGGGTGGCTGGACTGGGCTCAGATAGGACATCAGAGTTACGTGGGACAAGGCAGATAACAACACAAAGGTAAATCACAAAGATCCAGGAAGTTCCCAGGCCTAGTCCAGCCACAGGAGAAGCATGGCCCAGCTGTGGGCAGGGATGGACAGTCACTCAGTTCCAGGGTAAGCTCTGGGCAGAAGACCCCTGCTAGGGGTCAGCCGTGAAGCAAAGGGCAAGTTGGAAGTGAAGCGCTTGATAGGGTGGACTGGGGACCTTCTAGTAGCTTTTAACTGGTGAGTGCTTCTAGATCTTTCCAGTACTGTATATAGAAATCTGAATCCTGGAAGGAGTGCTGCTGTCCTCCTCAGGGACGGGTCCTCTGTGGGCACTGGGTGGTAGGAAGCCCTGGGACTGGGGCTGGGGGTGTTGTTTGGCATGTTTAGATCAGTGTAGTGGTCAGGCTGTCTTAGGAAAGAGCAGCTCACCCAAACCAGGTTTAACCCTGAACCCACCCATTGAGGGCAGGCTGGCTCCTGCAGGGTAGGTATAGGTCTCAGGAAGAGGCATCAGGAGGCATTTTCAAGGTGGGCTGGGCAGGCTGAGAGGCAAAGAGCAGGAAGAGGGACCATCTTCCCAAGAGATTCCAGGGAACCCTGTTTGGTTCTGTGCCCTCTGTCCCTCATCCCTGTGTGATGTGGGTGCTCTCCTTGCACCAGGATGAAGGCTGGCTCATGGGCGTAAAGGAGAGTGACTGGAACCAGCACAAGGAGTTGGAAAAATGCCGGGGCGTCTTCCCTGAGAACTTCACGGAACGGGTGCAGTGATGTGACGGCGGAGCTCCTGCAGTCCTCTGGGCGTGTGAAGAACACCTTTCCCCTCCCCCCCAAAAAAATGTGTGTTTCTTTCTTTTTTTTTTTTCTTCTCTTTTTTCGTTTTCGTTTTTAAACTTTTGAAAAAGCAAAGGGAAACCGAGAGACGAGAGACCTAAGCCGAAAGGTATTCTCCCAAAGATTAGGTTGTTCTCCCCCCCAAGCCCAATCCTGGCCAGTCTGGTAGAGTTCACCAGTGTTTCTGAAGCTGCTGTGGTCCCTAGTTGAGTCCCTGGCACCCTTCTCTGTGCCCGCATGTGTGCCCGGCTGCAGGGCGGGCTGGGGGCCGCCAAGTCACCGCCACGCTTGCCTGAAGCTTCAGCCGCGCCACCTGGGCAAGGGTCTTCTTTACCTGGCAGCTGCTGTGGGTGGGCGCAGACACCGGCCCTGCCTGGCCCTGCCCCGCAGACCATCCGTGTGCTGTTTGAAAATAAACCTTAGTGTTCAAACAAAACGAAACAAAGAAACGACAACAACAACAAAACTGACAAAACACTAAAAAAAAAAAAATAATAATAAATAAAGCCTGTGTGTTTATTTTGCCACCCCCGCCCATCCTCTGTATCAGGACTCCAGGAGTCCACACAGGAGAAAACCGGGACCCTGCTGGTGAAAGGGGGTCCGAGTGCTTTGTCCAGAGTCTGGTGGACTAGGAAGGGGCCTGGGCGCTGGCCCACCTTCACCCTCCTCTTGCGGCCCCTACTGAGTGCAGCCCCAGCTCCTCCGCTCCATCGGTGATATGGGCCGGTCTGAGCAGCCCACGATGACACGCAGCTGTGGCCCGGCCTTCCCAGGAGCTGAGGGAGATTGTGCCCATGGCCCAGGAACCAGCCTGGATTTGCAGATGGGAAGAACTTGTCTTCCCATAAATTTGCACTGATAGTAAAAGGAGGTGACTGTGAGAAGACTCTGAGCTTTATTTTAGAGTAAAATCTCTCGACTTTACTTTAGGTGGCAGAAGTGTCCTTGCTGTTGGCCCTGATGGGTCCTGTGGGTGACAGATAGTGCTGAATCTGCCATCCATAACTTCCAGGAGCAGTAGAAGTTACAGCAGCAGCAAACAGAGGGTTCATTTCTAGATACCTCTCTTTTGAAAGATTTTGCTTTTTGTATCTCTCTGCCTCCTTCCCTCTGTCCCTCCTTCCCTCTTTCCTTGTTGACAGCCCTTTTCCCTTGGAGGACCTGGATTTGGTGCCCAGACCTGGCCAGTTCCACTGCTTCTGAATCTGTGTGTGTGCCCTGGGCTGTATGAGGAGTTGTAGCCAGGGTGGCAACAGGAGGAATCTTCACTTTTATCTCAATGTGAATATTGAAAACATAGTCATTGGAAACACCTAGCAAAAAGAATTTTCATTAAGTTTACGACAATATGAGATTCAAAGAGAGGTCAGATGGGACTTTGTTGCCCCTGACCCTCAAGGCAGTTCTGACCCTTGCAATCGGGATAGTTTGGCAGGACAAGCCCTGCTTGGTACCCCACTGTGGGGACCTGCAGGGGGCTCCAGAGGGGAGTCAGGTCTCCAGAGACAGCGCCTAGAGCAAGCATGCAGGGTGGGAGGCCCACATTCATCACTCCCCCAGAGCCTCAGCTGGTCTGTGTTGGACAGCTGGGGTGGCACTAGGTTCCTATCAGGGAAATTCAGAGCCAGGTGGCCGGGACCAGAGGTTAGGGAGGTGACCAGCTGAGCAGAGAACTGAGCTGAGACCAGGAAGGGATAGGCACAAAAGGCAGGAGCGTGTGAGCCAGTTTCTACACCTGGCACCTGGGCATGCATGGCCCTGGCACGTTTGCAGAAGCCTGGCTTGATTTGTATCCATCAGTGGCCAAGGAGGCTTAGTCCCTGGGCAGGGCTCCTGGCTTTCACAGGGGGCAGGCCAGGGTGGGTTCTGGGTCCTGCATGGAGGCTGGAGGTTCTGGCAGACCCTGTGCTTTGGAGGGCCAGGCTAGGGGTTTGGAAGGAGCCCAGCTCAGGCAGTCCTCTGCTCTGGCTCCCCTTTGTCCTCCGGGGGCCAGGAGAGTGGTGGGGAAGATAGTGATGGTGCAGAGCCGGGCCTGGATGGAGCAAGGCCTAGGCAGGTGGGTCAATTGCGTGTGGGTGCCTGCAGTACTTCAGGTGCCTCGGGGTGGTGGTGGGGGGACAGGACCTACCTGGAGGCAGTCGTAAAGCTTTCTGGCAAGCGTGGGCCTCTCTGGGAATCTGTGAAAGTCTTTAGAAAATTGATTGACTTATTTATTACTTCTCTATGTTATGAACCAAGTTGCTGATAGGAGGCAGGATTTTAGCCCATGGGACTTGGCAGCTGGAATCATGACACTTTAGGGCTGGGGATGTGGCTTGGGGGTAGCATGCTTGCCTAGCATGCATGAGGGCCTGGGATCGATCCCCAGTACTGCCAAAATACATGTATATACCTACATATCTTATGAGTGTGAATGGCCCAACTGACCCCATGGTCAAGGCCATGGGCTCTGCACAAAGGGCCCCTGGATGTCTCAGAAGTTTCCATCCCAGCTCAGGGAACTCTTCCTGGTCTCTTTGCCCTCCTGCCAGCTCCCAAGGCCTCCATAGTGGCTAGGACACCTCCCCAGGGACACCCTGTGGCCTCCTGCTTCCCGTCCTTGGTTGGATTTGGTAACCATGTTGGGGTGACTATTTGGTTCTTCGGCCCTGGAGACCTTTGGCCCTGCCTCTGGGAATTTAAAAATCCATACCCAACCCCCAAACCGGGCTCCCTGAAGGGACATTGTGAAGGGAGGCCAAACATGGGGTTCCTTTGCTCAGAAGCCTTGGCTGGGCCCCCTTGTGCCCAGGTGTGCGGGCACTTAGGTGACACTCCCATGACACTCCTGGTTCCCCGTCCTCTGGTGTCAGCTTCATCTTTGGACCGGTCTCCAGTGGTTCTGGTTTGATGTCGGCACACTTCCTTCCCAGAAGCCCCCAGTAAATCTTGTGTCATTGGCCTGATCTGTGTCAGGTCCTCAGTCCTGAACCAATGGCGGTGGCTGGATATGGGACCTGTGGACAGGCCCAAGACAAATAGGGCCTGAAGCTGCAAGTGGGCAGGTTAGCTGAGGCAAGGAGAAGGGGCAGTGGATTCCAGGAGCTCAGACTCTGCATGTCCACTCCACAGTGGTCTCCAGAAAGGGCATGAAACCAGGAAACTTAAGTGGACATAAACTATGAATAGGTGTGTATGTGAGTGCGTGTGTGTGCGTGTGTGTGTGTGTGTGCAGTGTAACATGCTCTTGGACTTCCCAGCCTCCAGAGTCAAAGCCAAAATAAACCTCTTTATAAACCACCCAGTTCCACATATTTGACTGAGACACAGGATTTCCAGGGGCCTGGGACAGTCTCAGGCAGGGAGCAGCAAGTGTCACAGGCAAGTTGGGGACATGGGGTTGGCAGAATTGGAGAAACTCGTGGAGTCCAAGCTCTTGCTGAGGAGCCTGAATCTCAGGAGAGAGAGAGAGGCCAGGGAAGAGATGAGTGGACCCAGCCTGGAGGGAAGTAGAAGGAGGCTCAGGGAAGAGCCATTAAGAGAAGGAAGATGTGTTGAGGGCATCTTTGAGGAAGATGATAAGGGGCTGTGGAATTCCTTCCCTTAGGAAGACCTTTGGCCAAGGGGACAGTCAGGATGGCGGCATTGCCAGCCTGCTCTTGGGTCTTTGGGGCTTCGTGGGCAGGGACTGCTATGGGCAGGGACAGGCAGGCTGCCGCTATGAGATTGCAGGCCCTGACTCTGACTCTGCAGGAGAGCAGACCACTGAGGGAAGGCCCTTCTCAGAGTGATTAAAAAGGATAATTAACGAGGCCAGAGGAAGGTGCCTTCCCGACGGCCCCTGATTACAGATGAAGACCCAGGCTGGTGGAGGGAGAAGGGGAGACGGGACATTTTTCCTTCTCCCACGCAGCCAAGGTCAAGGATGGCTGTGGAGTCTTGCTCAAGGCCAGGCTTTGACTCCTAGGGTGGGTGGAGACTAAAAGGCCCTGCTGTCCTCCCTGCCAGTCAACTCTAGGCATTTATTTCATGTCCCCATTGTGCCCTTCCCATGTGACCTGCCAGGGGGTGGGTGGGCAGGAGCCACAGCTTTGCCTTGAAGGTGACAAGCTTATGGTGGGCCAAGGTTCACACAGAGACCATCTCAGGGTTCTTCCTTCTGGGAGCTTGATAACATCACCACGTTCTTATTTTGGTAGATCAAGAGGACACTGGGTTTCCATAGAGCAGTCTTGTAATGGGCTGAGAACTTTCTGGAAGGTCATCTTCCGTTATGAGCTGATGACCCACATCTGTGCCTTCGGGGCAGTGTTTCTACCCATCTTCAGCGATGGGCATCTTCCCTCATGCCATGGGCACCTCAAACTTCAGGTCTGTTAAACCTGTATCATTCCCTGGACTCTTCCTCTGCTCTTGGGGCAGATGCTGCTCAGTGCTCAGCCAGTACTCATTCCCTCCACCTTCCTAACTGAACCATGATGTTGTCTAGGGAACCAATATACTTCCCTAAAACCTCATTACTCTAGATTTCCTTGCAGCTATCAGTAAGTAGCTTTATAATCGGGCCAATGAGATGATTGACATCCCTTCCCTAGTAAGAAGTCAAAACTTTGCTAAGAGAATGGCTTTCACCTCCTTTTCCTGCCTGGAGAGAGGGCTGGAGGTGCAGCAGCCATTTTGGGATGTAGGCACATGCCTCTGCAGGTGGCCATAAAAACAACTCACTGAGGATGGCAGAGGGCAAAGGTGGAGGCATTCAGAATGTCTAGTCCAACCTGGTCGTCTGTCCTTCTGACATATTTGTGTGAAACAAACAAACAATCTGTTACTTGAGGCCTTCCTGAATACTCCCTTGTCCTTTCCTCATGTCCTCTGATTTGACTTCCTAGAGAATTCTGGATCTGCCTCACCACCCAGACCCAGGCTTGCCATCCATTTCCTGTGCACCCACTGGGGTCCTGCTGCCAGGGTGATTCCTCTGAAACTTATTTCTGACCTTAGCATGCCTAGGTTTGAACCCTTCAATAGTCCCCATTTCCCACACAAGTCCAGACCCCTTAGTGAATCCTTCCTGCTCTGGCCCCTAGGCACACATTTTCTGCCCCTCTCTGCCTGGCATGGCCTGTCCCAGTAACACTGCTGAGCCTCATGCCTCTTCCCACTGTAACTTTTCTCTCCTATGCTGTGGCTGAGCAGGCCTCAGGGATGTTCCCTCTCTGTCTGTCCCAGGTGACTCCTACTTCTTTGTAGGACACAGAGCCTCTGTGGGGAATGGCTTCCTCTTCAGCACTCACCTGTCTAGAAGGCATTTACGCTCTGCATGCACCTATTTGAGCCTCCTGCTCCTCTGCCCCTCCTGCTTGGATGCTGACTCCCTGTGCAGCCCCTGGCCCCTGGCCAGGGTCCCAGTGAGCAAATAAATGCTGGGTTTTGCTCGGATGGGTCCCTGCCATAGGCTCACCCTCCACTTACTGCAGAAGCCACAGGGCACTGTACACTAAAACCTGGAAAAACTACTTATAATCCCCTCACTCCACCCCAAAACCATTTTTCACTTTTGCCGGTAGATTTATAAAAACTCAAGGCCAGGCTCTGGCATCTCCCTTGGTCATGACTGACCTGGTTAGATTTGATATCCACATCTCAGTCTCAACCTGTGTCCCAGCAGGGGCTGCACCTGCCATCCAGACTGGGCCAAGCGCAGGGAACGAGCCCTTGCAGTACTCAGAACCCACCATGTGACCCCAGAAACCTATTAAAGCCCTCAAACCCAGTTTCCACATCTTTAAGTAGGGAGTTTGGATGACAAGATGTGTTATAATAAAATTGCTAAATTCTGCCTGCAGAGCCCTGGGGCCCATCACCATAAGCTCAGATATTTTTTTGGAATGTTAGTTTTCCCCAATTTTGGTTCCCCAAACCCCCACTATTTTCCTACATGCTAATCTTTCTCTATTTTGTTTACAAAAGTTATTTTAAAATCTTGTTTATGTATATATTTTTATCAGTGCATTACAATTGTACGTAACGGTAGAATTCGTTGTTACATTCTCATAGAAGCACACGAGATAATCATATAATTTGGTCAGTTTCATTTCCCAAGCTAACAAGTATTTTGAGAGACCATGAGATCTGGCAGCACAGATTAACATTCTAAGATGTGTAGCCATAATTTTTTAAGCCCATGATAAACATCCGTCCTAGTGAACGTTGGTCTTTCAAAATAAGGGTGTGTATGTGTGTGTGTGTGTGTGTGTGTGTGTGTGTGTGTGTGTGTATCCTTATTCTAACAAAAGGCTGCAATTGTTCAGCACATTCTAGAATTTCTTGTCTAGGACACATCTCCAGGTATGTGGTGGCAGTGCTGTTTGGATGCCATCCATGCTGAGAAATTGTTATCTTCTGTCAGGAAATTCAATTTTGGAGTCATAGAAAGAAAATAATTTTTAGTTGAAAGTTGTTTAGCATTTGAAGTTGGGATGGATTTGATTAGGAGGAAGCCAAAAAAAAATCCTTTAATGGAAATGAAATATCATCTGCTGGGAAAAAAAAACAAAAACCTACCCTTAAAGAGCATGTTTGGTGCCCCTGGCCCTGCAACCCTGGCCTGGGTGGGGGGAGTCAAAGGACCAGTCAGTCTGTATGAAAAAGAAATGGTAATTGTGCTTCTGTCTATGGGGGACAGACAGGGAGTGGGTGTGAGGATCCCCCAAAATGGAGAGGGGGGAGAATCAAGAGGAGAATCTGGAGGGAGAGATGGGGGTCCAGGAGGGAGGCTGAAGGATGTGCCTGGGGGGGCCAGGCTGCGGGAATGATGTATCCTGGCAGCAAATGGGGGCTGAGGACTGATGCTCAGTTTGAAGCTGGTTCCGTTCTGTGCTGGGTTGAAAAGTTCCATCGTCCACTGTAAATCTTGAGTGTATCAATGTTGTGTTAAAGAGATGGGGACAAGGGACTGACTCCATGTTGGAGCTGACACAAAGCAGGGAAGGGCTGATTTGCAGAGAGGAGAGCATTTGCTGAGAGCAAATGTCACACCACCATCTCCCAGCCACTTGCTTGGCAAATCTCTTCGGAGATAGGGAGGCGGGAAGTGAAATCTTCACATTATGAGGATTTTGTTGAATGAATGGGACCTTTTTACTTGGGAACAAAGAAGAACATGATCCTGGAAGGTGCAAGGACCCAGGGCCAATGATAAGGCAGGTGTTTGGGTTGTACTCAGGCACTTGGAAATAAATGTAGAGGTGGCTCACAGCTGGGCTCTGGGGTGAGAAGCATCTAAACTTTATGATGTGACATTGTCTTGAGCTGCAGTTTCATTTCCTATAACTCACAGAGTTGCTGGGTTCATTAAGAAATCTTACAATGCCATTTTTTTTTTTGGTAACGGGGATTGAACTCAGGAGCACTCGACCACTGAGCCACATCCCCAGCCCTATTTTGTATTTTATTTAGAGACAGGGTCTCACTGAGTTGCTTAGTGCCTCGCTTTTACTGAGGCTGACTTTTATCCTCCTGCCTCAACCTCTCGAGCCGCTGGAATTACAGGTGTGCACCATGGCATCTGGCTACAATGCAATTTTTTTAAAAAGATAAAATCAAACATATATGCATATATCATTCAAACAGAACAATTTTCATATTTTGTTTTGCTTCTTTTGGGTGCTGGGACTGAGACTCTCTCATGCATCCTAAGCATGTGCTTTATCACTGAGTTACACCCCTGGTGCCAAGGTTCACATTTTATTTATCTAATTAACGAGGAACCAGCAAGGTGCTATATAGGCTGTTTAAAGGAGAACTGGATTTATAGAGGTTTACATTCTCCAGGGGACAAGATTCATGCTCACTGCCTTGGTTAGGAATCACATGCATCACCAAGAAGAGAAAGTGCCTATAATCCCTGCCATCCTGTGGGACCTGACACTGTCTCTACAGGATGGCATGACGGCTCCTGTCCCCAGGGAATCAGACAATGCCCAGAGTCCATTAGACAACATCTAGAATTCTATCAAAGGGACACTAGGGAAGTTTTAGCCCATTAAAAATCTCTCATGATTGTTTTATTAAATGGGAAGATCCTAATAATCTCAAGATCATAATAATCTCCAAAATTTATTCTTTTTTTTTTTTTTGAGAATTTTTAATATTTATTTTTTTTTAGTTCTTGGCGGACACAACATCTTTGTTGGTATGTGGTGCTGGGGATCGAACCCGGGCCGCACGCATGCCAGGCGAGCGCACTACCGCTTGAGCCACATCCCCAGCCCCAAAATTTATTCTTGATCACAAAATGATGGGTCTAATTAGGTTTGGCCTGAACACTTAGGGTGCAGCAAGAAAGTGCGTGACTCTATAGGCCTCCTCGAGACTATTTTCAAGTCTAGAGAGCTGTGCGACAGGCAGGCCCTGGATAAGCTCTTCCAAATGTTTGCATGAGCTTGAATTTTGGGTTATGGTTTTGATGCTGGAGATGAAATCTTGGATGATTTCCTCTCTTCTCAAAATTCCCCAAATTAAATGAAGCTCTTGACCTGCAGAGAGCTATCTTCTTTGCCACCTGTGAGACAGAGACTTTAAGTCAGGGGCCCAGGTATTCTTCCTTGAGGGTTTTGTGGCATTGAGTCAGTCTATAAAGTGGCTCATCATACCACTTTATGATGAGAATTCTTCCCAATATGACATACTAAATATGGCCCTTAGGTGACGTGCAATTATGTACTAGTGAAAAGAGTAATTTCTTATTAAATCTATGAAAGTAACTATATTTCCATGAAAAAGTTAAGGAGACTAAGTGAGTTTTTGAATTCTGGGAGATCAGTAAGAATCAGATATCATTGAGGTTTTTTTTTTTTTGGCACTGGAGATTGAACCCAGTGTTGCAGGGCAGGTCGCTCAGAAAACACACCAAGTCCAGTTTTGTCCAAATGGAAGAGTCTTTATTTATCTGGCTAGCCAATGACTGCTCCCCACAGGACCCACAATCATCTCTGCAAGGAATAGGCCAGAGCTTGAGTATTTTAGGATATTTAAAAGCAAAAACCACACCCGGGTTGACATAGCTGCAAGCAAGCAGGTGCAGAAGCTGAGATGGGCAGTCAGCGAGACAATGCAATGGGTACATTGGTATTTCCTGCAGGACTTTCCAGGTTGGCATAGCAGCAAGCAAGCAGAAGGGAAGGGGGTCAAAATGACCCTAGTTCAGTACAAGTTAGAGAATGGTTACTAATGTCTGGACAATCAATCTCTGATAAAGTACATTGCCCAAGAAAAATGGAAACCAAAGAGAACAATTTTACATTGTATAAGAATTGCTATTTTATGTTGCCAAGTATATTATGCTAGGTAACTATTAATGGGTACAGAGGCAGGGCTTTCCCATGGGAGAAGCATTTCTTCCATGATATGGAGTCTCAGGGTAAAATGGAGTATGTTTGGTCATTGCCCGTGTAGCCTTGCCCATAACACTAGGTCCTTTCACACGCTAGGCAATTGCTCTGCCATTGAACTACATCCCCAACCCTGGATCCTGGGCAAAAGGCTACCTTCAGGAAGCTGCTGCTCTGAACTGAGAGGACCTGGAATCCTGGCTCCACCTGTGTGAAAGTGGCCTGAGTGAGGTCAGCCCAGTGGTCTGTCTGCCTGAGATGATTTACCCAAGCCCCTTTTGCAGGTGTACTCTGGCCACCCTTGTTTGCTGAAGATAGGGCACCTGGTCAGTATCTGATGGCAGAGCTTGCAGATGCATGACAGAGCAAACAAAAGTTGACTTGTAGATTATAAGAATAGTGGTTAATTTACAACAGCAACCAGTAACCTACAAATGCAGGAGAGTGAAATCTCTATCGGGAATTTTCTATGAGTTCTGATCAATGTTTCTGTCAGGGTAAAACAGCTTACAGGTAAGGGCACTGACAAGCTGCAGGCCTTCCCAGAAAGCATGTGATGAATGAAATATTTCTATAAATGACATTTTATGGGCTGGGGTTGTAGCTTAGGCTGGGGTTGTAGCTCAGTTGGCAGAGCATTTGCCTTGCACGTGTGAGGCACTGGGTTCGATCCTCAGCACCACATAAAAACAAATAAATAAAATAAAGATACTGTGTTCATCTACAACTAAAAAACAATTTTTAAAAAATGACAATTTACGGATACAAACTTAACCTAGGGGAGGCGGAGTGTTTCTTCGGATGTGACGATTCTTCCCACGCATCCCTGATTAAGGAATAACATAAGTACTTCTAGCATCATTCTTGCTCTTGTTTTATAAGCGGAAAGAGCAAATCTTTATGAATTTTCAGGGGCCTTCTAGGAAGTTTCTTAGAATGTCTTCATTGAATTTATTTTAGTATTTCTAGATTCAAGATCTGAGCTCAGGAAGGAAAAATCAAAAGAATTATTAGAGATATGAGCATTTAGTTCATGGGTGCCCAGAAACAAGGCTTGCTCATCCTTTAGTGACAATAACAGGTTCTAAAGTGAACACAGATGGCAGCATAATTTTCAAGAACTTTACTTTCACAAGCACATGTATGTGTGTGTGTGTGTGTGTGTGTATGTGTTTTAGTAATCAAAGAGTTAATAAAACCAGTGTAAAGCTGTTTTAGTCAGATTTTTTCCTGCTGTGACCAAAAGACCTGACAAGATCAATTTTAGAGGAGAGAAAGTTTATTTGGGGGCTCACAGTTTCAGAAAGCATGTGATGAATGAAATATTTCTATCAATGACATTTTACGGGTCTCAGTGCATAGACAGACGACTCGATTCCTCTGGGTTTGAGGTGAAGCAGAACACTCACTGCAGACAAAATATATACCCTAAAGACACACGCCCAATGACCCACCTCCTCCAGCCACCCCCTACCTGCCTATATTAGATTCAGTTAATTCTTATCAGCAGATTAAGGCACTGATTAGGTTAAGACTCTCTCGTAACCTGATCATTTCACCTCTAAACTTTCTTGTATTGTCTCACACATGAGATTTTGGGGGACACTTTATATCTAAACTATAACAAAAAACACAGAAATCTCTTGATAAGATGCGGACTCTGCTGTCTGGGCAAACTTCATGGATAGTAAAGAACAACCTTTTGTACTATAATCAGTAATCAGTAAGTCAAGCAGCAAACCCTTCAAAGTGAGTGAACTTTGCCCCAATTTTAATATATTTCATGATTTCTTTTCAGACCCAGATGTTATAAACCAAGGAAAATAAAATTCACTTTTCCTTTCTTTTTCCTCCTTCTTCACCAAATCATCTTATATTCTAGAATTAAACTGCTCTTGCCTTAGAGAACAAAACCCTGTACATGGTTGTCTTTCTTGTCTCCATTTCACCTATATGATGATTATCTGAAGTCACCAACTTTCTCTTTCACAGAAAACAACTGGGGAAGTGGGTAGAAAGTTGGGACCTGCCTACCGGGTATTTCTGTAGACTCTAGAGTGCACTAACATACACGTTGGTTCCCCAGTCACACACACCTGTCACTTCTAATAGCACCAAGTGCAAATACCTTTGTCAACATGACTCAAAGGTGAAAATATATAGTTGAAGAACTAAAGCCAAAAATCTCCTATGTGCCTGTGGTTGTCTTTCTTTGTCTCCATTTCACCTATATGATGGTTATCTGAAGCATATATAGTTTTGCTGCTTTTCCAAACTATATATGCTTAAAATAACGCTAGTAATCTGATTGTATCTTATTTAGAAATTTACCTAGACATCCACTGATTATCCATGAATTAGCTTCATATCCGTTCAAGGTTTTAAGTAACCTAAAGATCTTGAAAATTTCTTAAATCTGATATACTATAAAACAGGCTTATAAGTTTGTCTGAATAATAATTCCATTTAAAGTAAATATCGTGGGCTGTGGCTGTGGCTCAGTGGTGGAGTGGTCCCCTAGCATGGACGAGGCACTGGGTTCGATCCTCAGCACCACATAAATGTAAAATAAAGATATTGTGTCCACTTAAAACTAAAAAATAAATAAATAAAAAAGTAAACACTGATTTAAAATGATCATAAACGTAACATTACGTAAGAGTAATGCTAACTTCTTGGTCAGTATATTATTTCAGATTAAGTTCAGATTAAGTGTTATCTTTCATAAAGGTTCAAACCAAATACTTTTATTATACTTAATTTTATTACTTTTATTATACTTGATACTAATAAAGAGAAGGTTTACTTTTTTTTAAAGACTTATAAGGTATTTTCTTTCTTCTTTATTCATTTTAATATATTTAAATTTTCAACTGACACATAATTTTTGGTATGATGTGAAGTTTCAGTACATTTATACAATGTTTAATGATCAGATTAAGATGATTGGCATACCCATCATCTTGAACTCTGTGTGGCTTTTTATTATTTTACTTTTTAGTGTTGGGGTTTGAACACAGTACCTCATGAATTCTAAGCATACATTCTACCATGAGCCCCACGTATCTTTGTTTTTAAAACCAAAATTATTAAGTGAATCCAATTTGCTAGAGATCTGTCTTGATTATGTGAACTTGGATTTATTAAATATTTCTTCACTGATTATGTGTGACTATTTTTTTCGAAGTCTAGCACACTGAAAGTATTAGAAGTCAGGACTATTTGATTTATATAAGAATCTTTTTCCTGGGCTGGGATTATGGCTCACCAAGCATGTGTGAGGCCCTAGGTTCAATCCTCAGCACCACATAAAATAAATAAATAAAATATTGTGTCCAACTACAACTAAAAAAAAAAAGAATCTTTTTCCTATAAACTAAACAGAACAGAGTAACTTTGATTTAGGAAACATAATAATCTGATTTATTAACATATTTTCCACTCATACATAGAGTGGTCAAGTTCCTCGTTATAGACTCACAGATATTTGGATCACAGGCACATAGGAGATTTTTGGCTTTAGTTCTGCAACTTCAGCCAAAACTAAGCACAGAAACACAAACTTTTCTGTCACAGATTCAGAGTGTTCTTCCCAATTGGACACTAAATTCTTAATCTACTTGAGCACAAAATAAATAAAGCAAGAAAAGACAAAATAATGTATTTTCTGTTGTTTCTCACCCAAGAGGGACTAGATCCTTATCATCCATCTGAAGACATTACTCAATGGTCAGATCATAGAGTCAAATTCCCAACCATTGTTGCCAAGAAGGGAGAATCACTTATCCGTCATGCATAAACCAGAAATAAAACAACGCAAGTTCACTGAAGATTAGAGAGAAGTGAGCTGAAGGGTCGTTTTTAGAAAGGTAGAATCCTGACTCTCATGTAAATACAAATGAATGAATGTTAAAGATTGTAATTAACTTTTATTTAGCAAGGGGCCAGTTCACATATTTATATTTACATGCTCCATTGGACAAAATCCATTTGCATCGCTGTGGATACCCTTTGTGTTAAGTTGACAGAACACGTCTGCATTGTCGTTCATAACTTAATTTCTATATCTACAGAGTTGCCAGGTAGCACAGCTGAACAGTCAAAGGTGCTGGGTCCCGTGGCACACTCCTGGAATCCCAGCGGCTCAGGAGACTGAGACAAGAGGATGGCGGGTTCAAAGCCAGCCTCTGCAACTTAGGTTCTAAGTAATTTAGTGAGGACTTGTCTGGAAATAAAATATCAAAAAAGGGATGGGGGTGTCACTCAATGCTCCTGGGTTCAATCCCCAGTACCCCCCAAAAAAAGAAAGAAAGAAAGAAAAGGAAAAAAGCAAAAGAAAGAAAAGATAGTCAAAGACAATTCTTAGAGGGTCCTCTGGACAATAATCAGAATTCCATTACAAGAATAACCCTGCCACTTTTTTCTATTGTGAAATATTTTTCCGGGAAGTGCCTTGGTCATAAAGTAAAGGCTCAATAAATGGCAACTGCTATTGTTAAGCCCAGTGACTAAGAGTGATCAGTTGCTTAATGATATAAGAATACAGCTTCCTGCAGGGAGGTAAAGGAGATTGATCTGTTTTTTTTTTTTTTTTTCTGAAAAGTTGTATGGAATGGTTGCAAATAAAATTTTACCTTAAATATGTTGAGGGAGTTTTACCATCATGAACAATTAGCACTTATGATGAGTGAATGAATGAATGCTATAATGATTTTTAAAATAATCAAACTTTTTTTCTTATTACAGAAATGATTTTAAAAGTTCTTAACAACCAGAATGGCACAGGAAGTGATAATCAAGCGCCAAGGAACCAATGAAAATAGATGTAAGCTTTGAGCCCCTTAGTTATATGTGGCCAGACCAAATTTTTTTTTCCCTGTAAATTTCAACTTGCTCCTTATAGAAAAATCAGAAAATGCCCCAAGTGACCATAGTGTTAGTTGGTAACTTGTGCATATTTTTTGAGATTTTTCTATTTATCTACTTTATTGCTTGATATTTTTCAAATATAGATTCACACCTGCTAATTTGTAGTTAAGTATGTCAACATTAGCTATGTGATGTCTGAAGCACCTTATGTCTGACAGTCTCCTAGGAGCTGTGGGGATCTACCATCCTTCACTGCTCTTATCTATTGGACTCTTAGCCTGTTCCTGATTTTAATTATTATAAACTTCACATCTATAACTTGTTCTTTGTTTATATCCTTATTAATTTCCTTAGGATAAGTTTCCCAAAATGGGATTTCTGGATCAAAGAGCATGCACTTTCAAAAAACATGTTTTATTTTTGGATGGTTCGAGATGAATGGAAAAGTTATGAACACAGTACAGAGAGTTCCCACATATCCTGCACCCAGGTTCCTTTACTATTAACCTCTTACATTAGTATGGAGAATTTGTTACAACAAATAAACTCATGTTATTACACAAGTTATACAATCTATGTTATTATTAATTGAAGTCCCTACTTCATCCAGATTTCCTTAGTTTCCCCTCAATGTCCTTTTTTTTCCTGTCTTATGATCCCATCCAGGATCCCACATTGCATTTAATCATCCTATCTCCCAGTCTCCTTTGGGTTGTGATCTTTTCTCATACTTTCCTTGCTGCTGATGACCTTGAAGATATTGAGGGATCAGATATTTCATAGAAAGTTCCTTCACTGGGATTCATTTGACGTTTTTCTCATGATTAGACTGGGCTTGTGTGTTTTGGAGTTGAAGACCAAAAAGTTAGAGTGACATTTCCATTGTCTGGCATCAAAGGTACTGTCCACATGACTTTCCACTGTTGGCCCTGACCAACACCTGGCTGAGGCGTTACCCTCCTTATTCTCTGGAAGGAAGTCACGGCATGCAGCCCACACTTAAGGGGTTGGGGTAATGCTCCATCTTTCTGGGGAAAAAGAATTACATGAAGCATTTAGACGGGGCCTGCGTGGGAAGTTAGTCTGTACTCCCCTGTTGATGTATTTATTTGTTCAATGGCTCTTTTATATAAACACAGACTCAGGGCTATTAATTTCATACCCTGGGTTATAACTCAACACTATTTTATTTTTCTTGCTTAAATTGTTCCAGCTTTTTTCATGGGATTTCTTGCACTTGGCTCCCGTGTCCCTTGATACACCCCTGTCCTTGTGGGATACATTTGTTTTGGAGCACTGTCTTAATTTCTGGCACTTCAGGGTAATCTCATCTATTTTCTGCCCCATTCCTAGAACCAGTCATTTCTCCAAGAAGCCCAGCACACATTTAAAAAATTTTTTATTCCCCCCCCCATTACCTATTGCCAGATTCTCCATCAGAAAGCTCACACAATTTAAAATCCAGGCAGCAGGGCCAGTGCATATTTCTCGTTACACGGCAACATTCTAAAGATAATATTTCATCACTCCTTGGATCCCTTTAATAATTAGTGACTTTCTCTGATTTTTGTAAGTTTATTAGCCATTTATAACTTGGTAAATTGCATTTTCATGCTTTTAACTCACTTTTCTGTCATAGTGTTCACTTGTATCTTAACATTTTATAATAACTACTTATCTAGAAAGTACCTTTCCACTATCATATAGATTGAAGGATTTGTTCTAGTTTGTTTTGAATTTTTATTCACAAACAATAAATTTAGGAAATTATTTTTTTTTAATTTGTAAAACTTTAAGCATCTACCAAAAAGGAAAATGTAATAAAAAAAATCTCATGTACTCATCCCTCAACTTTAATAATTATCAAAATGGTCATCCTAACTTGAGTTCTCTTTTTTCTCATACTATTGTTTTTCAAACTTGAGTCCCTTAAAATATATCACAGAGAGCATGTCATTTTACCTATATACATTACAGTATATGTCAGCTATAGTTAGGATCTGGAATGTCCCCAAAGGCCATGAATACATGGTGTGGTCCTTAGATTGACAACGGGAGGTGATGAAACCTTTAGAGGGAGGAAGTTAGGTTATTGATGATGAGACCCTGAAGGAGATATTGGAAGCCTGGTTTCTTCTTGTCTCTTTTTGCTGCTCAATTGCTACAAGGTGGATAGGTTTCCTCTGTGCTGTCACAGGCCCAAAACAACAGAGCCAAGTGATTGTGGATTGAAACCTCTGAAACCATGAGCCAAATTAAACCTTTTCTTCTTTTTAAGTGAATTATCTCAGGTGTTTTGTCACAATGATGGAAAACTGACTAATAGAGCATCTCCAAATTGTGAGAGCATTTTTGAAACACAAAAACTACACATTATCGTATCTACCAAAATTAAACCACATATTCTTTCATATCCTATAGTCCACAGTTCACGATCAAATTCCCTACAACATCTTTTAGAGTTGATTTGCTTCAATCAGGATCCAAACAAGATACACACATTGTGTTTGGGTATGTCTTAAATATCCTCTGCTCTATTATTATTATTATTATTATTATTATTAGTTGTTGTTGTAGCAGTAGTAGTTAGCAGCAGTAGTAATAAACACCATTGATTCAAGGGAGAAACTAATTCACTGGATCTGTAGAATGTCCTGTATCCTGAAATTGGCTGACTGCTATCTGGGCTTTTCAAACTTATTCTACCCTCAGTATTTTCCTATAAACTGGTGATTGGATTTAGAGATTTGATTAGGTTCAAGTTCACTTTCTGGCACAAGGCCAGAACACTTGGTAGGTGATGCTGTGGTTTCCTGTAGGGTTCCACCTGGGAGGCTCATCCTATCTATTCTACTTTAAATGATGATAAGATGGATCAATAGGTTATGATGAAGATCAACCTGTTCCCTCCATTACAAAGTTCTTCTTCAAAAATTTATCTCATCTACTCTTTGTTTCCTCTGAAATGTAATTTAGAAGGGAAAGACAGAAAGAATGTTTGATTTTTGTCCCACTATCAATTTTAAGAGTAATAAGCTGATGTTTTAATCCTAATGATGACCAAAGTATTAAAAATGTAATTATGAACTCATGGAGTTTTGTATATTTATTTTGTTTCATTTCATTTTATTACTTGACTTTTTGGCATACAAAGAGGTCCCTTCTTAGGACAGTAGGCGTTTCTTCAACTTGGCTCCTGTATTTTTTTTTTTTAAGATTATAACATTTTATGGAAAGACATTCAACAGACCAAAATGAATGGAGAGATAAACCATGCTCATGGATTGAAAGCCTCATTAATGTTAGCGTATCATTTCTTACCAATACATTTGTAGAGTTAATGCAATTCCAATTAAAACTGCAACAGGATTCTAGGTGAAATTTGGCAACCACATTTAAAATTTCATATAATTATTCTTTAGAAGAACAAGGTGGGGGCTGGGGAGATAGCTCAGTGGTAGAGCACTTGCCTAGCATGTATCCTTATACATGGGTTCAATCCCTGCACCACATAAAAAATAAAGAACAGAGGTGGGGGTTGTGGCCCAGTGGAAGAGTGCTTGCCTAGCACAGGTGAGGCACTGGGTTCCATCCTCAGCACCATGTAAAAATAAATAAGTAAAATAAAGGTATTTTTTAAAAAGGCAACAAGAAAATTAAAAATAAAAAAGAACAGGATGGGAGTATTTAAGTAACCAAAGATTAAGACCTATTCTAAAGCTATAGTAATTAAGGGAGCATTTACCTAAACAAGGACAGACTTATAGACCATCAGCTTAAAATACAGGCTTTTCAAACAGACTCGTACTTTAACAGATCCTTGATTTATGACAATGTAAATTACAAACTTCTCAATAAATTGATAATTAGAAATCCACGAGAAAATAAAATGAATCAGAATCCCTACTACACACACATACAATCTATTCTAAGTTCATTAAAGATCTAATTAGGGAAGGTAAAACTATAAAGATTTTAGAGAATAAAATAGAACATCTTCATGCCCCTGTGATAGTGAAATATTTCTTTAATAAGAAAGAAAAAATTCTATAGTGGAAAAATAAGGCAAACTGAGCTATATTCAAAATAGTTGGTGCAAGACCTTAAATGAGTGCTATTTGCAAACTGTTTCAGTTTGTGACAAGTCAGACAGTCTTGTTGAAAGTCAGCTTTTATAAACTTTTTATACTTTATCAACTTGATTTTATTTTACATCTGTGGATTAATTATTAACCTAATAATTAAAAAATATGGCTTAGAATTTTAAAGACAACTTAATTTGACTTTTGAACAAATCATTCCGCCACTGATTGAAAAATAAACACACTAACCAAAACTAGTCCATCACCCGGATAGATAACTTAAGAAATAACATGAAAATCAAGAAATCAAGAAATCAAGGACTCAAGAAATTCTACTAAAAAAAAAAAAATCCAACAAACGTGGCAAAATGTTGGCAACATATTAATTCCCAAACACCATAAAAGAATCAATTCAAGTGATCAAGACAAATGGGCAAACGTACGAACAAATACAGATACTTTACATGGAAACCTCCAACACTCTAGATACTTGAGAACTGTTCAACCACACCATCTTCAGAGAAATGAACATCAAACCACAAGGGAGCCACAGAATCGGCAGATCAGCAAAGGTTAGTCTCACAGTAAAAGACTCTGACCAACAAGAGCTCTGGGAAAGCCATGCTGTTGGAGAGTGAATAAGTCAAGCCCTCTGGAGAGCTCCGGCAACATCCACCCACTCTTAAACTCTCAAGGGTTGCTCGGCGACCTGGAGCAGCACTTGCGCCCTTACTCCCAAGTATCGACAAGAATGCTCACGCAGGGCCCAAATGTCTGCAAGGGAAAATAAGCAAACTGCCAGCCGGTTGGCTAGCAAATAGAAGCACTTTGAGCGGTGATAGAGTGAGACAAGCCAGCAGTGTCTTGCGGCACCCTCCAGCGCACCTAGCAGACGAGTGCACCCGGTTCCCACGGGCTCCCGCAGGATCTGCAAGGCGATCACGGAACACTGCCTTCCAGGTTCATTAAATGTCCTGGTGGGGCAGACAAATGAGGCAGTATGTGCTGTGAATCGCAGGCAGAGCGGGCAGAGAGGAGTCCAAGCCCACGCTACAGTAGCTACAGTAGAAGGAGCACCCTGCTGGCGGCGTGGTGCAGCGCCCTGACCCCGGGGACCTACGGGGAGTTGGTAGCAATGGTTTTGCTGCTGGAAATATTCCCAAGGGCTAGACAGAGGAGGAGTGCAGAACCGCAACACCTCCGGAAGTACAGGACCCTCAGAGGTAGGGACAGTGGCCGGATGCACCTGCGGGCTTCCAGCTGCAGTCCTGGTGGCGCTCGTAATCCCTGCGCCCATTGTCATTGCTACTGCTGAGCACTGGCACTTGGTGCTCCTGCAGTTTGAATTTGGAGACCACCAGCTCCTGGTGAGATTGCGTGCCTATTCATCTCAATACGTGTCACCAGCTTCAACTGCTGTTCCTCGCAGTAGACCAGAGCGCTTCCTGACGCCCTCTCCTGGGAGAGGTATCTGGCGGCCTAGGCTGGTGGGGGCCTTGAAGTACTTTGATTCTTGCATTCTTACCTGAGTTCTCTTCTTTGTGCATGAGAGGGCCCACAAATGTTGGGATTCAAATCCCACTCTCCATGCTGGGCTTACCCTGCTGGTGCTGGGACTGTCCCCAGTCTTCCCTATCCTTTCTCAGGGTCACAGCACCCCTTGCCCTATCCCAATTCTTGCTGATCAGATATGTTGCTCAGAGTAACAGAAATGAGTTCATTGAAGGCATAGGACAAAGGAAAGGGGACACTTGCAAGGGAGAGAGTGAGTCCTCTCAGAGAGGAACAGTGTACCTTTCTTGCACTCCAATTTTATTGGGGGTCCTAGAGAAATTTCTAGAGAGTTCTACCCATGTCCACCTCTTGACTTTTGACTGACAGCAAGATAACATCAGACTTTCATGTCCCCACTGCCATGGCAACTGAAGGTCACCTTGGCCCATGCTGACCATTTCTAATTGGATTCTTATCATACATTCTTATAGATTTTATTGTTAGGAGGAATTATCCTTATTTCCCTGTGTTTTGGGATCTAGTTTATAAAAGGAGGAACAAAAGTCTCCCCCTTCAGGGTAAGTTGGGTTCCTCTTATGAACATCATTTTGGGCTTGCATTTCTACTCCACATAATAGGTAGTTTTCTGAGGAATGTAACATATCCTGTCCACTTAAGCCAGGCAGGGCTGCTGGCAAATTTCTTCTTGGAAAAGAAAAAACCTGAGAATCAGCACTGTGGGCCCATTTTATAGAATTACACCCTTAACCTCATGTTCCCATTTCTCACATCTGTCTGTTCCATATCACAGGAGTCTTGGAGTCATTGATTCATCTTTTCCTTATCATGTACTTTATGCAGAGTGGCCTTTGCCATCCTGTATCACTCTAACATGACCTTATCCATCTTTGATCACTCCCTTGCTTTCTGGTACAATAAGATGCCCCAGACTGTGTATATTTTTAGCCTTAAACCAGAATCATCCAATTTCCCTGGCAAACTGGTCTGGAGAATGTAACTTGGGAATGTGTGGTCATTGTTACTGGGTTGTCATTGCTTTTAGGCTTTTCAGTAGACAGAACTAGGGAACAGGTTTGTTTGTTTGGGGGCCCTGGGGATTAAGCCCAGCACCTTGTGCATGCTAGGCAAGTGCTCTACCACTAAGCTGCATCCCCAGCCCAACAGGCATTTTCCAAAGAGAAATGTACAATATGAGTTCACCATGCTCTTTCCAATTCATTTTTAAGATTATAGGATTTTTGCTTAAACTTCTTTATTTTATTTTTTAAAGTGAACTTTATGTCACTTTTATGCTGAAAAATCATGATTCCTAAAGATGGAAACATAATCATTTAATAAAAATATCAATACAAATAATATGACTTTCGCATGCAGTTTATGATTTCTTTCCTTGTTTATTATCCATAGAATATCTCCCATTTGGGATGCATAGTCAAATGCATTTTAAAGGCATTTCAAGTAATTGTTTTCTTTATGTGGTTGTGCTGCATATTTTATGTGCAGTTAGGCTCATTCATTTTGATTTACTTTCAAATTTTAAGGGATTTTTTCTATGACTTAAAAAATCTTTTAAATTACATAAAACATTTATGACCTCCCTCCCCGTCAAATCCTATTTAAGTTACATCCACAGAAGTCATGCTTCTATAACTTCACCTGTTTCTTTTTTTCCTAATGGATAACCATTAAAAATATTGGATTTTGGTCTATCTTTCCATTGTTTCTTTTGATAATATAAATAAGTATCTTTCTATCTGCCATGAATTGAATTGTGTTATCCCTCCCACATTCATATTTTGAAGCTCTCATCCTCCATGTGAAGGTATTTGGAAATGGGGCCTTAGGGAGGTGACTAAGCTTAAGCTTAAGGGTGGATCCCTCAAGGTGGGATTAGTGCTCTTAGAGCGAGAGACTCAAAAGAGTCTGCTCTTTTTCTCTACCATGTGAGGATACAGTGAGAAGACAGTTGTCTGCAAGTCAGGGAGAGTCCTCAACTGGGAACTGCATCAGTTAGCACCTTGATCTTGAACTTCCATCCTCCCGAACTGTGAGAAATAAATTCCTGTTGTTTAAGGCACCCAGTTAAGGTATTTTGTTATGGCAACCTAACTGATTAATACTATCATGTATCATCCATCTATTATCTCTCCATCCACCCATAATTTATTTATCTTCTTACAAAAAGGTACCATATTACCAATAATATACATCTTTCATATTTATTTCTTCTCCATTATCACTGTATAGAATTCTTCTCATTCCTAATTATAGTTGCTTCGTATTCTGTTGTGTGCCTGAAACACAGTTAATTTTTTTTTTTTAAATTTTTTTTTTTATTGGTCGTTCATAACATTACATAGTTCTTAATACATCATATTACACGGTTTGATTCACGTGGATTATGAACTCCCCCTTTTACCCCGTATACAAATTGCTGTATCACATCAGTTTCCCTTCCATTGATTGACATATTGCCTTTCTAGTGTCTGATGTATTCTGATGTCTGTCCTATTCTCTACTATCCCCCCTCCCCTCCCCTCCCCTCCCCTCCCCTCCCCTCCCCTCCCCTTTTCTCTCTCTACCCCTTCTACTGTAAATCATTTCTTCCATTTGTATTATCTTGTCTTACCCCTCCTTTCCTCTTGTATGACATTTTGTATATCCCTGAGGATCGCCTTCCATTTCCATGCAATTTCCCTTCTCACTCCCTTTCCCTCCCACCTCTCATCCCTGTTTAATGTAAATCTTCTTCTCAAGCTCTTCGTCCCTACCCTGTCCTTGTTTACTCCCCTTATATCAAAGGAGTCATTTGGTATTTGTTTTTTAAAGATTGACTAGCTTCACTTAGCATAATCTGCTCTAATGCCATCCATTTCCCTCCAAATTCTATGATTTTGTCATTTTTTAATGCAGAATAATACTCCATAGTATATAAATGCCACATTTTTTTTATCCATTCATCTATTGAAGGGCATCTAGGCTGGTTCCACAGTCTTGCTATCATGAATTGAGCTGCTATGAACATCAATGTAGCAGTGTCCCTGTAGCATGCTCTTGTTAGGGCTTTAGGGAATAGACCGAGAAGGGGAATAGCTGGGTCGAATGGTGGTTCCATTCCCAGCTTTCCGAGAAATCTCCATACTGCTTTCCAAATTGGCTGCACCAATTTGCAGTCCCACCAGCAATGAACAAGAGTGCCCTTTTCCCCGCATCCTCTCCAGCACTTATTGTTGTTTGACTTCCTAATGGCTGCCAGTCTTACTGGAGTGAGATGGTATCTTAGGGTAGTTTTGATTTGCATTTCTCTGACTGCTAGCGATGGTGAGCATTTTTTCATGTACGTGTTGATTGATTGTATGTCCTCCTCTGAGAAGTGTCTGTTCAGGTCCTTGGCCCATTTATTGATTGGGTTATTTGTTATCTTATTGTCTAATTTTTTGAGTTCTTTGTATATTCTGGAAACACAGTTAATTTAATCAGTCTCCTATATCATATCATGACTCTTTTTCTTATGATTTCTACCATTGAGTTATTTCAATAATTTTTTTAAAGTGGAGAATTTAAGTAAATAATTAAAAAAATTCTATGGCTTATTTTTTAAAATTGATTTTTGTTTATTAGAATTTCCTAAATGAGATATTTTTTAAACAGTTTCTATGAGATAAACATGCTCACTGATGGCTCCCTGTGTGTGATCCTAGCCCCTCTCAGGCATCTTGCTGCTAAGGGGACTCTTTCTTGGTGGTCAAGTCTCTACTGCCCAGCCTTGCACTGATGCCCAGATGCAGGGCAACTATACTGCTGAAACAAATTAGGGCCTGTTGAAGATGCAGAATATTATGAAGCAGTTTGGTGTGGATTTGATAAAATCCTATGTGCAACAGGCATATAAGAGTAGTACAATTTGAATATCAAAACCACGAGGCCAGGGCTAGGGTATGATTCTACTAGTTAGGTTCATCGTGAAGCCAAGAGCACTTGGTCATACCTAATACTGTATGCACATACTATGTGGGAAACAACATATATTTCTCCTGCCAATCAACACTTGATTCTTTCCCTGCTCATTCTAAGAGTTAAAAATTTGGAGTTCATAGGAAATAAAGGAGTAGAGGAAGAAATTAAAGGACATCATGAAGAAAGAATCGGACACATCCAGAAGGTGGGGGGTATTCTACATAACAGCTAGCCTGGTCTCTTCAAGAGGTTGATGTCCTACATCGAAAGAAGCCCAGACTGAGGATACCTAGAACAAGAGGAATGTTCTAGATCAGCAGTGTCCAGTAGAATTTTTCTGGGTGATGGAAAAGTTCTAGCTTATCAGAGCAACTCTTAAGCACTGGAAGTGTGGCTAGTGAAACTGAAGAGCTGCATTTTCAATATTACTTATTTATTTTAAATTAATTTAGATAGCCGTGTGTGACCAATGTCCACCTTACTGGGAAGTGCAATATCCAGACTGAAAGACTACTAGAAGTCAGAGCCATAACAGCACCAAGGGGTTTGTCATTGGATCTTTGTTTGAACAAGTGAACTATAAGGTGTTTTGTGGAATAATTGGAAGAAATTTAAATTTGTCCTGGATATTAGATGGTATTAAGGTACTTCTGTTGATTTTCTTATAATGGCATTGTGTTTATATAGGTAAACGTCACTCAAAAAAATTCACAATATAAAGTCATAATTTAGTCAAAAAGTAAATATACAAGAAATAAACAATTACGAAACCTAGATAATCACTATATGGGAGTTCATTTTATGACTGACTTTCTTTGTTGTTCTGCTTGAAGTTTTGCATAATACAAAGTAAAATAGAAAAAAAACCCAACAATGAAAAACAGAAGTAAAGGATTATGGTAGTAAACTCAGTTTGATTTAACACATCTTAACATAATTGTATTTAAATTTTTAGTTATGGGGTTGGGGATTTAGCTCAGTGGCAGAGCACTTGCCTAGCACGCACAAGGCCCTAGTTCGGTCCTCAGCCCTGGGGGGAAAAAAGTTAAAAAAAAAGGATTAAATTTTTAGTTATAATTTTCAAAATAAAGTCTCAATATAAGCTTTTGTCCTTTTCTTATGAATTTTAGTTTCTGCTTTACGCAAATTTTCTCTTAGTAAACTTTTTTTTTAATTTATTTGTCAGTGTCTTTGGATAACAAGGACCTTGGTGTACCTGGGTGAAGTGTTCACAGCATTACAAGTAAGAATTCTGAGGCCAGGTATGGTGGTGCACACCTGTAGTTCCAGTGACTGGGGTGAAGCTGAGGCAGGAGAACTACAAGTTTTAAGCCAGCCCGGGCAACTTATTTTGAAACCCTGTCTCAAAATAAAAATAAAAAGCTGGGGGTGTGGTGCAGTGGGGGAACCCCTCTGGCTTCAATCCCCAATACCAAGAAAAAAATTTTCTTTTGAAAGCCAAAGTCCAATTGTGCATATTTAAAACTTCACTGTGGACTCGAAGACTGGCAGCACTGGTCATTTCCTTTGAGTTACGGGGGCATCCTCTTCTGTCACTGCACAGGGTTGCTTCCCTTACCATATATTAAGTGGAGATAACCTTGGTCTCCCAAGAGGTAAAGGAGATTAGATGAGCTAAAGGTGTCAACCCTAGAGCAACTGTTGTCTGGTCCTGAGAGATCCTTGAAGGAGGTATCCCTGTGCCAGAGAGATGCTGGGTGTGCCATGCCTTCAAAGCTTCCTCGCCCCCTAGTTTACTGGGGTGCTTTGGAAATGGAAGTCCACTAAAGGAATTTCTGAGAAGAGATTAGACAGGATTGGAGTGGTCAGGGGAGGGTGAAAGGTGGTGGGCAAGTGAATCCAGATAGTAAGTGTGTGGTTTGAGCACAAAGAATGGAATAGAGTATTTGACGAAATCATTTTGGTTGACAAATGTTTCTTGAACTTCAGAGCAATTCTGCAGTTCTATGGACTGCGTGTTTTTTGGACAAAGGAATGAGTGGATTCGCTCCACTCCCGGCTCTGCTGGCTATCATAGCTTTCCACAAATCTTTGCCTGAGAGCTCTTAGAAAATGTGACGACCATGTGCAGATAGATGATCCTGATTTATGATAGTTCGATTTTAGGAAATTTCAACTTTACAATGGTGCAGTAGAAGCTGTGAATTTTGTTTTTTTTCCTGGGCTAGTGATATATGGTGCCATCCTCTCTTGAGATGCTGGACAGCAGTAGCTGCTAGTCGCAGTTCCCGGTCAGCCATGCAGTATGAGGGAACAACCCATCCTCTTAAGCTATGAAGTTTGATAGGTTAGATGTATTCAGTATGTTTTCAACTTAGGCTTTCAGCTTGAGATGAGTTTATCAAGCTGTAACACTATCGTGAGTTGAGGAGCACCACCTAACTTGGATCTCTTTATATTGCCTGTCTGTATATAGCTGTCCTTTGCTGTTGGGAGTAAAAATCACATCTGTAACAGGACGCAGGCTTTACATGGTCTAAGCCTGGCCTGCTTCTCCTGCCTCATCTTGTTTCATTCTCTGCTCTGATTCCAGTTCAACAGAGGAGAATGGGCTTGGCCAGGAAGAGGGAGATTTAGCACTGGCTTATGCAACACTCACCTCAGTGGAAGAGAAGGCTTTTCCATGGATTGCCACAAATGGATGGACCACTTGGAAAACAGGTGGCACCACTGTAAATGGTGATCCTCCATGTAGCAATTTTGCAATCTTGGGCAGGATCATAACTTCTATGACCTTCTGTTGCTTCATCTACAAAATAGAGACAATCTTATGTGCTCTGCCTGCCTCAGGGGATTTATCTGAAGCTCAATAACTGATTCAATATGGGTAAGATGATCATACAGGCTAAGTACAAACTGTTCTAATTAGGACAGAGACAGTAGACTAGTTGTAATTACACAGAGACAACACATATGGAGTAGGACTTCATTGAGCAAATAGGGACATCTGGTTTACCCTGTACATTGAGGGTCATCTATCTTGACCTGCTGGGCTTTGCTCTTACAGGTAATCACATAGGTGAAGGTGAGCAGGGCCATCATGCAATTCAAAGGGAGTACAAAATGCATTTATAAGTGGTTATATGCTTTCAGTCTATGGAGATTATTTCAACTCCTTAGACACCTTGGTCCTGCTGCTATGTCTGGTAGATTATAAATATTAGTGGTTGGAAGCAAAGCTCCCAAATGAGGGACAAAGTTTGCATTGTAGGGTGGGGGAGACACTGCAAACTCTCATAATCACTGGCTTGCACCCAGTCCCTTTTGGTGTCTTTAATCTTTTGTCTCTCTTTCTACTTTTGTCCCTCTTATTTTTGCTCTTTTTTTCCTGATTTTGTTTGTCTCCCTGCTTCCTCTGGTCTTATCGTCTCTCCCACTGTTACTGGCATTCAAGCCAGGGAATTGATCTGGACCCTGGATAGCTGGACTCAGTCTCCCACCTGGAAAAGAACTAGGCATGACAAAAGGAAAAATGATTTTTTTCTTCAATTGAATGGATTTTAACATTTAAAATTGGTTTTCCCTTATTTGTTCTTTTTTTTTTAATTCCTTTTTTTTTTTTTTTTTTTTTTTGGTGGTGCTGGGAATTGAACCCAGGGCCTTGTGCCTGCAAGGTAAGCACTTTACCAACTGAGCTGTATTCCCAGCCCTGATTTATTTTCTTAATTGGTACATTATAAGTTATATATAAAAGTGGAATTCATTGTGATATGTTCGCACATGCACATGACAGAGTTTGGTTATTTCATTCTGCTGTTCCTCCCCTTCCCCATCCCTTTTTCTTCCCCCTTCCTCTACTCCACTGTTCTCCCCTCTATTTTCATGAAATCCATCCCACCTTTAAAAATATTCCTTATTTCTCTCTGGCTTCTGCATATAAGAAAAAACACTGAACTTTTGATTTCTGAATCTGGCTTATTTCACTCGGGATGATGTTCTCTAGTTCCATCTATTTACCAGCCAATAACATTCTCTATGGCTGAGTTAAACTCCATTGTGTATATATCCCACATTTTCTTTATTCAATTGTTTATTGAGGGAGACTCAGGCTGGTTCCATAACTTGGCTATTGTGAATTGTGCTGCTATAAACATCGAAGTGGCTGTATCACTATAATATGTTGATTTTAGTTCTTTTGGATAAATACCAGGGAGGATAGCTGGGTAAATATGGTGATTCCATTCCTAGTCTTTTGAGGAATCTCCACACTGCTTTCCAGATATTCAACATATATGAGTGTATTTTTCTCCCACATCCTTGCCCATATTTATAAATATTTGTGTTCTTGATGATGGGCATTCTCACTGGAGTGAGGTGAATTCTCAATGTAGTTTTGATTTGTACTTCCCTGATTGCTAAGAATATTGAACATTTTTCTCATATATTTGTTGACCATTTGCATTTCTTTTGAGAAATGTCTGTTTAATTTGTTTGCCCATTTATTGATTGGCTTTTTTGTTGTTGTTTTTTGAGTTCTATACATATTCTGGTTATTAATCTCCTATTGGAAGAGTAACTGACAAAGATTTTTCTCCCATACTGTAGGCTCAATCTTCCTTTGCTAAATAGAAACTTTTAATTTAAAGCCATCCCACTTATTGTTCTTTGGTTTTATTTCTTGAGATTTAGGAATCTTATTAAGAAAGTTGGTACATGTGCCAGTATGTTCGAGTGTTGACCCTGTGTTTTTTTTCTAGCAGTATATCTAACATAATTCCTAGGACTTTAATCAACTTTGAGTTGATTTTTGTACAAGGAGAAAGGATAGTTTCATTTATTTTTCTGCTTAAGGATATCCAGTTTTCCCATCACCATTTGTTAAATACGCTATCTTTTCTCCAATGTATGATTTTGGTACCTTTGTCAAGGATCAGATGACTATAGATGTGTGGGTTTATATGTCTTCTATTCTGTACCATTGGTCTTCATGTCTGTTTTTATGCTAATTCATGGCTGTTTTTGTACAGCTTTTCAGTATAATTTGAGATCAGGTATTCTGATGCCAGCAATATTACTCAGTATTGCTTTAACTCTTCTGGGTGTTTTATTCTTCTATATGAATTTTAGGATTTTTTTTCTATTTCTGTGAAAAATGTCATTGGTATTTAGATAGGGATTGCATTGAAGCTGTTTATTGCTTTGGTAAGATGGCCATTTTGAGAATATTACAATATTAATTCTGCTTACACAAGAACATGATAGTTCTTTCCATCTTCTAAGGTCTTCTTCAATTTCTTTCTTCAGTGTTCTATAAGTTTTATTGTAAGGGTCTTTCATCTCCTTGGTTAGATTAACTCCAAAATATTTAAAAATTTTGAGGCTATTATGAATGGAATAGTTTTTCTGATTTTTTTCTTTTCTTTTCTTATTTTTTTGGTACTGGGTTTCAGGGGCACTTGCCCATTGAGCCACATTTCCAGCCCTATTTTTCATTTTATTTAGAGACAGGGTCTCACTGAGTTGCTTAGCACCTTGCTTTTGCTGAGGCTGGCTTTGAACTCGTGATCCTCCTGCCTCAGCCCCGTGAGCTACTGAGATTACCTGTGTGTGCCACCATGCCCCGCCCTGATTTCTTTCTCAGCAGATTCATTATTGGAATATTGGAAAGTTATTTTGTATGTTGATCTTGTGTTTTGCTACTTTGCTGAAATTGCTTATCATCTCTAGGCCCATTTATTGATTGAGGTTTTTTTTTTTTTTTTTTTAATATACCCTAGAGATTTGTGTTCTATCTGATGTGTGAAGGTAAAAATTTCTGGTGAAATATTTTGGGTCTTCTAAGTATAGAACCATGTCATCAATAAACAGAAGTAATTTGACTTCTTTTTCTATTTGTATTCCTTCAATTTCCTTTTTTTTTTTTGCCTAATTGCTCTGGCTAGTGTTTCAATAACTATGTTGAACAGGAATGGTGAGATTGGACATCCTTATCTTGTTCCTGATTTTTAGAGAATATGCTTTCAGGTTTTTATCTTTTCAATATGATGTTGGCTTTGAATTTGTCCTATACAGCCTTTGTGATTTTGAGATATGTTCCTTCTATCCATAATGTTTTCAGTTTTTTTAAAACATAAATGTGTGTTAGATTTTGTCAAAGGCTGGAAAAAATAAATTTTTAGTAACAGTTTGATCAAAATTGGGGAGAAGCAGATAATCTGTTTCCACTGGTCCTAGAGAAGCTTTTACCATTTATAGAAATGAAAGACAAGAGATAAACATATGTAGATTTAGCTAGGCTGTGCTAATCAGAGAACTGCCACAATTCCTGTTTTTCACCCCTTGCTGGGGCCACCTGGGCTTGGGGGGCAGTTTCTCAGCATTCATTGAGATGGGGAAAAACATTTTAAGGCTTTGAATTTCAAAGGGGCTCTGATATCCATGGCTATCTTAGCCACTTTGGGCTCAGGGTGATATGCCATCCCTCTTGCACTGTGAGACACAGTAGGAACCTGATGGGTTGGGAGTCTTCCTTCATTAGAAGGTGAACTGTTTAATATGGCAGGGGTGAGACCAGGGCAAAGGAGGTTATTAATAAAAAGGAAATATAATAATATTATTAATAAAAAGGAGTATATAGCACTTCCCCATCGCCCGGTTGCTGACAACCTCTGGGGAAGGGGAAGGATTGTGCTTTCCAATACAAGCAATTGTGGCCTGGGTGGCTCTCTTCCTGCCTTTTGGTGACTTTTGATCACATAATCTGTAAAAGGGGCAAGACATCTCCATTCCCTCAGCCATCAGCTCTTGGGTTCTCTCCTCTCTGGAGGAGCCTCTCTTTTTCTCTCTCTCCCTCCGTTCTGTCTTTTAAATAAAATTTACTTTTTGCTCCTGCCTCGATATTTCTGGGATGTTTAATCTTCAACATGGGGCTTGGGGGTGGGGATGAGGACCAGATCCTGATTTCCAAGACCAGTATCAGGGGAGTGAGGCACTCACCTCGGGGACAAACATTAAACATCAAGAAACTTAGCCATCGAGATATATATGCCTAAAGTAAAAACAAATTCTTTTTCACTACAGCATACTTCTGTGACTCACCAATCAAGAAATCAATTCTACATTCTTCAGCAAACATCAACTGAGTGTCCTGTGATTCAATTCTGACACTATCATCTAGAGATAACATCAGATCCCACAGGTTGAGGGCTCAGCCCCATAGGACTGCCCTCCCGTCAGATGCCATTACAAGCTCCAGATGGTTTCGTCTGTGCCAATGTTACAGAGCTGGGACATTCTGGGAAACTGAGGCAACATGAAGATCCCTTCTTCAAAGCCTGATTCTTGCAATCAAGTCAGAAAGATTTCAAATATGTCACCCACAGTAACAGGCATGAGTTTATTGAACGGATAGGAAAAGGGAAAGGGGACATTCTCAAGGTAGAGTGGGTCCTCTTAGAGAGGAGAGGAACAGTGTACCTTTCCTGCACCCTGGTTTTACTGGAATCCCAGAGAAGTTTCCGGAGAGTCCTGCCCAAGTCTACCTCTTGACTTTCAACTGACAACAAGATAATATTAGATTTTCATGTCCCCATTGCCATGGCAACTCTAGGTCACCTTGGCCCAGGCTGACCAGTTCTAATTGGATTCTTAACCATACATTCTTGCAGATTTTATTGTTAGGAGGAATTATACTTATCTTGCAGAGTTTCAGGATCTGGTCACCCAAGTCTCCTGGGTTCCTCCCATGGACATTATCTCCGGCCTGCATTTATATTGCAGATAACAGGTAGTTTGCTGAGGAATGTGACATATCCTGTCCACTTAGGCCAGGCATCAGGCAAATTTCTTTTTGGAAAAGAAGGCATGTGGGGGTCAGCACAGTGGGGCCATTTTATAGAATAATTCTCTTAACCTTGGGTTCTCACCATCCTCACCTGTCTGTCCCTTAACACTAAAATTCAGGGCTCCCATCAGATCCCTCCTTGGGCTCAGTATATTTGCTAGAGTTGCTCACTAAGCTTAGGGCATTATGGTTTGGAGGTGAGGTATGCCCCAAAAGATCACATATGAGATAATGCAAGAAGGTTCAGAGGAGAAATGAATGGGTTTATGAGACTCTTACCTCAATCAGTGAATTAATCCTCTGGTAGGGATTAACTGAGTGGTAACTGAAGTGGTAGGATGTGGCTGGAGGAGGGAATTGAGGGCTTGGCTAGGAGGTATATATTTTGTATCTAGAGTGTGGAATTTCTCTCTCTGCTTTCCAATTGTCAT